>NC_046235.1:18688918-19392598 GCF_009819885.2 Catharus ustulatus | reverse complement strand
GTTTTCACAACTTACTCTGCATCCCTCTTAAGACCTTTTTAAGATCTTTTATGAGGTCTCTAAGCTTTTTAACAATACATATAAGAACATAAGAATGAGTTATGTTTATAGAGTCTTGTGACAGAGCCAAATTCCAGATGCAAAGTGACCAAGAAACATTTCTCCTCAGTAACATTAAAGCATATTCTCATACAGCACATGCATTTCTGCACACATTATCAGTTCTTAAACATTAAACTCAGTAGATTCCAGACCAGAAATAGCACACAGAAACTGGCAATGGGTGGCCCTGACTGAGTTGCCAGGTTGAACCACATGACCCCCAGAGGCCCCTTCCAACTCTAACACCTCTACGGTTCTACAAGCTCATGTAACTTCAGAATACTTTCCTGGTTTTTCACATATCTGACTTTGCAAGACAATTCACAAAACAGCACCATGAGATGCTTCAGCCAGACGGCACACTACAAAATTCCTAGTGGCTAAAGCAAGAAAAGCTATAGTACAGACCAGATACACAGAGATGTCATTCAGCATCTCACCAGCAAGCAGAAATGGGACAATACAGTGTTTTCATTAGAATTCAACTTTGTTCCCTAGATTTCTCTCTTAGGGAACAATCCACACTTTCCAGCATTATATGCAGCTTTGGAAGACAGAAAGGAAAAACCAGCTCAATTCAACAGCTGCTCTTAAGCATACAATAACACTTCACAGTTAACTTGTGAGCCTCCTTTATACAATGCTATGTGTAGATCAGAGAACCAGCAGAGTTCTCCATAGATATCTTACTTTTCTCCTAAGGCACTAAATTTCCTGCTGATTAAGATGGCACAGAATAAATAACCATTTTTGGAAATTTGTGGTTCTCCAGAGATCTTGCTTTCCAAGGAAGTATATTGTGAGGAAATTGTGTTTCCAAGAGGGATGTATAAAAGAAAGCCCAGCACTGCAAAAGCACAATGAATGGAAATCAGTTCCCTAAAATAAGGGAAGGTGAAACTTCCCCAGGACAAGCTTTGCAATTTTAAGAATACCAGCACCCCTCTCTATGTATACGCTCTACCTATCAAGCAAATTATTCTAGTCTAAAAGAAATCAGTCCCAGACATGTAAAGCTGGAGAATTGCAAACTCAAATTTTAAAAAGTAAGTAATAAAGATGTTTAGGTAAAGTGTAAAGGTTTAAAACCTGACAGTTGTGTCCCCTATATTTTCATGTTTTTTAGTCACCATGGAGGATTACTGCCAAACAAGAAAACATTTTTTCCCTTTTATGCAACAAATCATGAAGTTTCTCAGACAGGAAACCACTATATTTGACTATTTTCTTTTCCAACAGCAGAACACTGACTCGTACTACTACAAAGCATGAAAGTAAAACTTTTCTTTTCAAAAGGCAGTCATGGCTTCAACTTTGTATCTCATGGTACAGGTATTTTAGGATAACCTTTAGGCACATGAAGTTTGAAACACACATACCATCGTCTTCAGCCCCCAGACTCAAGTATCATTTTCTCTTACTGCACTTCTCTGGCCAGGCATATTAAGTAAAGGCTGTATACATTTACCGAATACAACAGGTACTAATGCTAGGTGAAGATTTAACCATTTGCTTAATTGCACATCGAAGCCCACAGATGATACTGAAAAGAAACTACATTCCAGCATTTCCTGCTGAAAAGACCGAACAGCAGCTGATAAAAGCATTTTATCAAAACAGCACATTCAGCTTTCTCATTAACAAGAGAATTTCTATGCAAGACAGTGCCATCCAATGCAGAACTGTATCTAGAAACTCATTAAGAGGTCATGTGGGTGGTGGTAGATCTGCAGTGGCTTTGATCAAGCAAAACACAATCTAGCAGCCACATTTGTACTAGAAGAAGAAAACAGTATCCATGCTGAGACATTGCTCTTGCTCTGGGTAAATTCTGCTGCTCGACATCATCAGCTCGTATCACACACTAGACAGTCCCTGACTCTACTGTAGACTCATTCTTGCAACCAAAAGCCAGTTCTCCTGTATAAACAAATGTCAGAGTAAAACTGACCCATATTTACCCACAAGGTAATGCCATCAAGCATCAATGCTAAGTAAAAGCTACTTAGCAGAGGACCCAGCTCAGGAAGACAAAGATAAATCCTAATACCAGAACAGAATCTTCAGAAATTCTTCCTGTGCTTCAAAGCAGAAAAGCCTCTACAAAGAAATGGATTCTAGAGAAGATTCTGGGAAGTCACTCTGTAGAAACCTAGTAATAGTAGACCATCACAGTGCGTGCACGAGGAAAGGGCAAGATCAGCACAAGGGAAGACTTGGCTTCTAATTCAAGTCCCTCACAATGATTTACATAAATAATCTGCTATGCAAAATTTTAATTTAAAAAAAAAAAAAGGTCGCAGACATACTTGGTATATAGAGAACTCTTGCTCAGTACAGGAATGTCTAGGGCAGCAGCTCCTCACAACTGAATCTTCCACATAACCATGAAAGATTTTTATCTATTGTCGGAAGAGAGGAATTTCCTTTGGAAACAGAAAGTATTCCTGCTTCAGGATATGCATTTGCATGTGCAGTAAGACATGAAGTTTGCTAATAAACTAACAAATAACAAAATAATTGGGTTGTTTTTGTAAAATTCAGAACCAAATCAGGAATTTTCTACTCACTTCTGGATAAACTCTTGTAGATAATTTAGGACAAATATTTCTGATGAGATGCAAGTTTCTAACATGGACTGTAAAGTTTAAATTTTTAAAAGCTACAAAGAATAGTAAACCCAAGTTAATTGGTTTCCTGAAATAACTGGTCAATTCAACAGAAAATAATCTGCCACCAAGACAATGGGAAACAAGAAAAACATTCAGTCCTAGTCTTCAGCTTCTTAAAATTTTGAAAGGCTGTTCTCTAGAATATTGGGCCCTGTGAAGAATTCACTCTAATTTCAGAAATGTGACAGCAAAAGTATGGGACACAAACACCTGCATGTAGGAGCCAGGTTCCTTTGATAACTAATTTCAGTGTAAATTAAGACCACCAAGTATTCATTCAGACACCCATGTCTATAACGGTGCACCTTCATTATAGGTCTTGATAACAAGAACCCTACTCATAAATCTCAAATTTTCACTGACTCAGCTGGCATGTGTACAGGGGATCTCCCCTTAAACATCTTCAAGAGATTAGTACGGCTTGGCATGATGCAAATTTTCTCTGCAGCACTGCAATTTCACTGCCACAATGTTCTACATTCCTTGTAGTTTTCTGTCCCAAGTGTTAAGTATTGCTCAAGTCTCGGGACGCTGATAAACACAGCACATGTCAGACAGAAAATTGTGCAAGGGCTGCACCAGGATAAAGCAAGAGGACTGATTAATCACAGTATTGCACCCTAGTCCCTGCTTTTTATCCCCCATAAATGAAATCCTGAAGTTAGCAGAAGTCAACTGTTAATAAATCAACTGTTTCAGTTCTCATCTCCTGAGGATTGACTCTCCTAAAGCTGAGAGGTGAGGGCTTCTGAAATTCTCAAGTATGCCCGCAGATTTTTGAGACAGATTTTCCCCAGACATCTTCTAGAATAAAAGAATTTGTCTGAAGTAACAAGCAAAACAATGACATGAGTTCAACCACTAAATGGCAAATCGAGTACGCTTGCCATGGAACTGCATGGGACCTACTGCATGGGACTCGCCTCATTCTGATGCTCTCAATAGGAGTCAAAGTGGGCATATAGAACCCGAAATAAAATTCAAGCAGTTTCAAAAAGAGACAAAAATCTTAGAGATGCCAAACTTTCCTTCTCAACAGTAACTCTTGCCTAGTCTATCATATAACGTGCACATAATAGCACATTTTCTTTATTAGTTTTTCTAGTTATCTCCCTTCACCTTCCAGAAAAACTAAAATAAAAACCAATCTCTTCATGTTCCAGTATGAGTAATGGGAATCTAGCATATATCTCCCATAAACCAGTCCTTTATGTTCAAAAGCACTCAGCATATATCACTTCAGTCACTTTTTCAAAGGCGGTGGACATACCAGGTACAGTCCATTCTTAAGGAATACAATTCATGGTGGGCACGTCTTAACAACACACAGCTGCAGGAAAATACCCAGAGCAAGATAAGACATTTTAGAGAGCCACCCACCCTGTGGAACTCCTGCGTCTAGTATTTTTCCAGTTTCTGTGCAAAGGATGTCTCTAACCCTAGTCAGTTTTTCCACCAAAGATTCTCAACTAGAGTTATACAGTGGGAATTCCAAAGCAACTGGTTATGTACAGACATATCAGCATTCCCTCCAACAGAGGGATGAAAAGGAGAAAAATTCCTGAGGATTTGTATCCTCTACTCTGCTTTCTGAATCCCAGCTTCCCCCTTGCCTTGGAATGAGCTCTGTAAAGCAGTATTGGTTATTTACAAGAATCTCAGCTCCCTTCCTTTGGAGAGTTCCCCCATAAAAGCGAAAGGCAAATCCCAGGACAGAGACAGGTGCTGGGGGGTGGGGGTTGCCTTAGGATGACTCGCCAGAAGCAAGAGAGCCAGCAGCTTTCTTCTTAGGGCGGGCTTTTACACTTCTCACTGGAAGCTGAGGAGAAATAAAAAGAGGCATTTTAGACTAGTTTATTTTAACATCTAAATGTCTAACAGAAAGATGCAAGAATGAAGAGTGAAAATAGGACAAAACAATGACAATGTGACCCTATTCATGTCAATGTAATAATGCCATTATTATGTTGTCCAGAAAGCTTGTTTAACCATTTCTTTTCTTTCATTAAACAAATCACTTATCCATCAAACAGCAATCAGGAGAAGACATTCTAAAACACGGTATGTCCACTAGTAAAATCAAAGCCAGCTGTCCAAACAAAAGGATATTTCTAAGTGGTAACATTCACGTAACATTTCACTGCTCTAACTTTTCCACTTCTTAACTTCCATCACCAGTGCAGGTCTCTGAAAGCTGTAGAAACATCCTCAACTAATCTGCACAATTTACTTCTGTGCCTTTCATTCTACATATTGGCAAGAAGGGCACATTTATTCATCTATGATGCATTCAGCCCTGGCTGGCAACCTCAGTGATCTCAGTCAAAGATCTCGTACAAGTCCTAAATCTGACCCAAATACTCAACAATCTGAGCCTAAAAACCAATGCACCTGCAAAGGGCTTTATCAGTATTTCTGCATTCACAATAAGCAGCATAGAAGAGTACTTTGTGTCTTTTCACAATTTCACTTTGAAAAGTCCTCACTAGGAAGCTTTGACTCAAATTTTGAGCCTCTTATTTCCCTGCTGCTGTCTAATACAGTAGACAAGACAGAAGAAGGAACAACTCAGAAGTAAGCCATAGAAAGATCAGAGTTAAATCAAAACACATCTTTGGACACAGATGTCCATCATTGGAAAAAATCAAAAGCCATGTGGACCTTGTCCTGAGAACTGGCTCTACATGTGCAGTGGGTTTGAACCAGATGAATTCAGAGATCCCCTCCAACCTCAATTATTCTGTGATTCAATTACAAGGAGTACTTAAACACATACAAAGGTTTCCCCCACACTGTAAAAATCATGTCAACTGTACAACTTAAAATCATGCTCTAAGCAATTACTTTCCTTCAAACAAATAAGTAAATAATAGCCTGAATAGCTCAACAATGTGAGTCAGTTATATAGCATTGTTTATCTTGGATAAAGACAGTAATAGAAGTCCAAGTTGAATCAAATAGAACCCAAACTTCATAAAAAGGGAGAAGAATTTTATCATGTACAAATCAAACCCTAAGAAACACTCGTAAGAGAAAAGACCTGGAAAGCTACACCTCAAAAAGCATCTTCTAACTGAGAACACCTGAAAAAAGAGACTGCTAAGCTTACATGATTCTTGAACACAACTGCATTTACTTTCCTGTATGGTTTATTTTAATAATGGCTGAATGGCTGTAAATACCTTGGATCACCACATGAACATAAGAAGACAATTGAACAATCACTAGTTACTCAAACTTCAAGAAAAAACTCCAGGAATGGGGTAGGTGGGGAGTGGTATAATTCCCTGTACCTAATGTGTAAAAGTCAAGAGAAGCCCAAGAGGGTACACAATTGCTGTGTTTACATGAAGAGAAAGTGGCTGTCCCAGGGATAAATGTCACTATTATATATTCAGACTGTAGCAGACAGGAGAGAGAATATTGTCAACAAAACACGTTAAAAATACGCAATGCTCCACCCTTCAACACAAAGCCCGAATGAAAGAAATCTGGTTCTGGCTTATGACAGAGGCTTACAGGCATGATAAAAATGCAAAAGCTAGAGACAAGTATAGCAAGAAGATGACAAGTTCTCTGATGTAGGACTCAACTAGCAAAGCCAGTCCAACAAATTTTATATATACAGCTTCTAAATGCTGAGACTATAAAGCTAGAGCCTTCCAACCAAGCTCACAAATCAATGTCAGTGCTGGAAATTATCTATACACCTACTCACTTCGGCTTTCATCACCTTTTTAGGAGTTTTGAGACTCTGGGTACGTTTAGGAAGTTTGTCTCCTGCATCTTCATCTGATGGGTCTGTTCTAGTATCTGATGGGGTTCCATTAGACCGATGTGCCACACTGCTCTCCTCTCCAGAGGAATAACAGGAAGCTAAGGAACAAGAGCAAAAGTTTTAGCAAATACTTTTAAAGAATCTCATGAGGCTTAAAATGGCCCATCCTCAAGGAACACATCCTGATGTCAACCATCCTGAATAACAATAATGGATAAGTACAGGGATGTATATTAAATGAGACGACTCTATGGAAGACAATGCACCTTCTCACAGATAATTTACAATCTCGTACTCCTTTCTGAGACCCAAGGCTCAGGGAAGCCCTCCTGGCTCCCCATCCAAGGTCTCACACAATGGCCCAGCAGGTGCCCTGTACCTGAGTCTTCAATAGTTTCCAGCAGACTCGTGCCAGAGGGGTGCAGCTGTGGATCACAGTTTCGCATGTGCACAGTATCTTCATCTCGGATCAGAGTGAGATCCTGCATGCTGAAACTTCGAAGCTTCTCAGACAAAACTCCCTGGCCCTAAGAGGACATAAAATCAGGGTGAAAGGCATGTCACCAAGATCATCTCACATGGGATCATTCATTCAGAAGATGAGCAAAGGTGCCCTATTCCCCACTAGGGTACTCTGAAAAAAAACAGAAAAGGGAAAATGCATGCTCCCATGCATTAAGAGATTAAAGCAAAATCCACTCCACTCCCCCTCTACTTTTTTTTAAGGCAAAGGATGGAACTAACTGCAGGGCAAACTGGAAGGAAGGAAAAGTAGGTTGGTGCCAAACAATTACTAGTACCCCTAATAGACCTGCAGCACCTAATGACTAGTACACAAAAATAAACTGCTGGACAATTCCTGAATGTTACAGAAGGCATTGCATTACCTTTGCAGCTGCAGTAACTGCTGCATTGGCAGCAAGGTTTAACCCTCTCTTGCCAACTCGCATCATGGTTTCGTAACTCTTGTCACAAGCCTGAGTAATGTATTCATCAATTTCCTAGGAATACAACATGGAACATGGCATTTAGCTGCCTGTTACAAACACAATCAGAGTTTCCCCATCATCCCCCTTAGAAACACAAAGCTCATCTGGACACACTTTTTTCAGGCTATTAGCATCAGGTGTCCTTGATCACATAACTTGAGTTTCTCTGCTAATTACAGAAAAGCGTGTAAATGCAACTTTAAATTACACTATGCAATTTCCAAATTGTAACAACTGAAACAAAGCAGTTGCTTATATCAACCATGTGAATAAACAGACTGGCTACAGAACATGCTGCTCCTATTGTGATTCAAAGGGCTTAATTACTGACAGTGACTGTAAGGGCTCATGACACTGGGTTAGCCAAACATGCTTTCTAAGCATTAAGCAAACTATTGGCTACACTGCAATCTTCAGTAAGCTGCAGTATGACATCATTGTCAGCCACAGAATCATTTTACATTCACTAAGGTCAGCACAAGCAAGATTCACTGATTCCAGTTTTTATTGTGATATAACTGAATTAGAAGTCAGTCAGTTCCCAGACAGGTCAGTATCTTCCAACAACAAGCAGGTACCTTCTCCTTATTGGAGAGCGTTGGGTGCACAAACTTCCTGTAGAGGACACTGGAGCCCTTGGTGTAAGGGGAGAGCAGCCAAATCACAAATGCAATTTTCAGCTCGAAATAAAAGGGAAACCTGAGAGAAAGAGGAAAGAAAAAAAAAAAAAAAGAAGACAAGAGAAAGATAGAGAACTGGAATCAAGATCAGCACAGAGACAGATGGAGATAACTAGCAGAGAGCAGCACAGGCAGAAAGTGTGTAGGCAAGGTAAAGGCTCAGACACAAGAGAATTAATTATTCAGGTCAGAAAAGCAGAACCCTTTTTAGAATCCTAGGACATACCTTCTTCGAGTATCATTTAGTCTTTCATCCATAGCCATGAAAACTCCATAAACAGGGCATCTCTCAGCCCTGCAAACACACCAAATTAGAGTCTGATAGCTACTCTCATCATTCTGATGTTTCTTCAGAGAGCATCCAGTGGATGTTAATATTACATTAGTTTCCCTTCTCAATTTCCAAAATTTTTAACTATATATCTTAATAATGTCACATTCCTACTAAAGCTGATGGCTGTTTTCTGAAACTTCCAACACGTACTCCTCGGATAAGAAACAAAAACAGGGCCAGTGCAAATGAGAAAGAGCAGGTTGAATGTAAGCCTGCCATCTCTAACCCCTACCCAATAAAGTCTGGGAAGATACAATAGCAGAGACTGAAACAACTGAATGCAAATTCTCTACTGACTCAATTAGTAGGAAGAAACTTCTGTTTTCAGAAGTCCTTTATGTGAATAAGCTAAAGTTCTTATACTTTTTCAATCTTTGTCTGCTTTTCAGATTTTATGCAGATAGAAACAAAGCTGCTGAGCACTTTTGTAAGGCACAGGTAGTGTCTTACAAGATTCTTTAGAAGATAAAACTCTTGATTAACATCGTTTCAGAGATGGACACAAAGCTCAAACACTGAAAGCAACGATGCAACTGAAGATACCCGGTTTCAAAGGTTTAGTTGAAGCCCTGTAACAATGAATTGTCATTTTTGGAGGCCTCCATACTGGCAAGCATGACACAGAGCACTGAAAAGAATAAGAATCTGCTTCCTTTTCTATTCCAGTCTGTCCCACTGTCCTTATTGGAAGAGAAGTTCATCATGCAAACCACTCACAGCACAGACATGCACGTGATCTACTCTTCCACATAAAAGACTCTCAAAGCAAAATAAGTCTCCTCCTTCTACCATTTTCATAAGGTGTCTTTTAGACTATCATTTTTTCAAACTGCACCAGTTCACATTAACAGCTTCTCAAAAATATTTCAAGTTATGAAGGAAGGAAGATCCTTTTATAGATATTGTGTATTTACCCTAACTTTGCAAGCAAAGGAGTTGAAACAGCTAAGATGGCAGCTACTACCCACAGTATCTAGAAACCTCCTGACTCTTCACAGGGATTGAAAACTCCTAAAGGAGACACAGTTTATTCTTAGCATCCCAACATTTCTCTCTGCTTAAAAAAAGGCAAAAAAAAAAACAGCAAAAAAACCCCAATCCAAAACAAAGACATAGCAATAACAAAAAAACCAAACAAACCACGAGCCACCAAGGAACTCACCAAGAAAGAACAATGTCTGTGAGTGTTTCTGCAGTGGTGAAAAAGGCAAACACTATCCAGTACATCATCCACTTCACCTGCAAAAGAGCAGTCACTCAATGGACATACATCAGAATCCAGAAAAGAAATGAAATGCCTTCTCAGTATAAATGACCCATCTCCACACATTAAGACAGATTCAAAAAGAAGGCATATATAATCTGTAATGGAGAGGGACACATACCAAATGGTACAATTTTAGTCTGAGAAAGCATGTAGGATTACTGTGCTCTAACTAGATAAACACATACAAATACATTGATGAATGCATGCCCTGGAGCAACATTATGGTGCAACAGTGTTAAGGTCCCAGCTGACCTAACCAAAAAGATTTGTTAGTTCACTTTAAGAAGTTACACTCTTCCATATATCATGAATACAAGAAAAAAATATATGTACACACACGTGTAGAAGTTTAACTTTCAGCTGCAGCCCTGTATTTTCCTATGTAAAGTTTTTCCTTAGAAAAAAGAAAAACAAAAAAATAAGATATTATTTCTCTAACTCACTAATAAGCATTCTTTGCCTTAATCATTACTTCTAGAAATCACACAAGCAATTAGTTTTTCTTTTCAAATGAAAGCTCACTGAGAGAGGTAAAAATGCAAAGAACATGCCACATCAGCCTGATCCTCTTGTTTAAGGTTTAGAGTATATACTACATATGTACTACTAAGACACATTTGGATGCCTATCATCCATCTCTCTACTTTCACACACCCTTATCTGGGGCAGTATTTCTTTCAAAGCACAAATTAATTCTCCCCTAACAAACAGAGATGCACACAGCTGTTTTTATAACTGGTTTCTCAGCCACAAGCCAATTACTCCTCAAGAGGAGTCAGCTGAATTATAAGGGAAATTGCTAGTTTTCTATCCCGTTGAGAACTAAAAAAGAGCGAAAGTAGCAGATAAATGAAGAGGACAATTAAATTAAAAGCAATTAACACTCTTAGTGTCATCAAAAAAATGGGAAAAAAGAACTAAACTGAATCAGGGAAATGTCACATATTAAATCCACACATTAATCCATATATGAAACTTACATGAACAATTATGTTCATATAATAATGACATGCTGACAATCCTTGCTACAGCAAGTAATATAAAAGCAGGTATTTCCCCAAACTTGCATGCGTTGGAAAATCTGGTGATTAGTTATTGAAAGACCCTCCACAAGTTTCTCATAAAAGAAAATTTATCTGCCTCCAGCTGCCCTAACACAGTGAATGGCTTAGGAGACAGTGGCTAGTAATCCAAATTACTTCCACTTTACTGTAAACTTTCTTTTTCAGAACAGAAAATAGCAAAACTTGTATCGTATGGCTCTCTCCTGCTTGTTGTTTTTTTTTTCTTGTACCAACAGTTTGGACAAGTCCAGGTGTCATTCAGCTGATCTAAAGCAACTTTTCAAAAGGAATGATTCAGTCCTTGGTGCAGCAACATGAATCAGCTCTTATATGAACAAGTGTGTGAATAATAATAAATCTAAGTTTGCTGAAAGGGATCCAAAAGGGTGGGAGATTTCAGAAAACCTATACACCTATCCACAGTAAATCTTCAGCATTAGGCAAAATGAAGGCAGTAATAGTAATAAAAGTAATTAGCAAATAACTACATAAATGTAATAAAAGGAAGATTATGGGATTTTTTTCCCCAAAAAAAAAAAAATCACAAGTGCAGCAGAACTCTTAGGTTTCCATAAGCCTGTGCTAGCTGTAGTAGTGCTTTCCTTACAGGGCAAGGGTATATGAAGTTTCTAAATAGTTTCTAACAGGTCTACACAAACACTTAAAGGAACAAAATTGTCAAGGATAAAAATGAAGGAACTATCGAGGATTAACAGTTGATTAAAAAAAAGGAAACAAAGGATAAAAGGAAATGGCCACTTTTCACAATGAGGAAAGTTACCAGTGGAATCCCACAGGAATCAGTGTTGAGATCTGTGCTGCTCATCTTCATGAAACATCTGGAAAAGGTTGTGAATAGTAAGATGACAAACTGTGCAGAAGATACTTTTCGATCCAAGAGATCAGGTAGGAGTTGGTCAAAGAATTCAAAAAAGGATCCTAATTGATCTCCAGCAGACATTTTATCTCTAAATAGGATTAAATGCAAAGCAATGAACTTACAGTGTCTGCTTTTTCTTAGTGAAAACTATTGCATTTCCATATATTAGCAGATGTCACTCAAAAGGGGTCACTGTAGGCAGCCTGAATGTAAGCCTAGAGCTTAATTTCAGTCTGCTAACAGAATGCTCAGGAGTACGAACTGAGAACAGAAAACATTGTTTAGTTACTGATTAAATAAACTTCATGTTTGCTTCATGTAAACTTCGATACTGGAAGCAGGTCTCCTTGCCTCTGTCTCCTTCTGTCACCCTTCACCCTATGCCCTAAAGCCAAAGAAAGACAAGAAGTATAGCTCCTAAACAAACTAGAGGGATCCAGCTTCTAGTTCTAGAAGTCCCTGCAGATGACCAGAAACTAAAAGAGCAGAAAGCAGATGGGAAGAAATCCTATTTTTTTTCCTTATAACAGATTATAAACACCTTCCAAAACTGAGGGTTGAATGAAGCCACATTTCTTTTTTCAGTCCACTAAAAGGAGTCACTTGCTGCTCACCCTGATGATGAACAGCTTCAGGCACATATACAGCCTCCCCAGCCTGCACCAAGAACCTAAACAAATTCAGCAAATGCAAAAGCATAACTGAAATGGAGACTTGACCAGCGCTGAAGACGATGTGTGAAAAGAAAGAAACTGTTTTTAGGACAATCTGAGCTACTAGAAGCAGTTTGCCACAACTGCTCAAGGATTTATCCTGAATTTTTATCATGGTGGTAGAGAAGAGTAAATTTGCACTGTACCCTGATGTCACTGATGGACTGTTTGTGGTAGCTTGGTCTGCATCAACTCAAGCTTCAGTATACCACTTTAGCACAGATACACCTGTAAGACCTTTCTCCACCACCAAACCCTAACCAATACCGCTTCTTAAGTACTATGAAGAAGCAATAGTACATAAAAAAGCTGGATTTGAAAATCGGCAGCACGGCATCCAAGTTTTCTGCTGAGTTTTCACATGAAGACCAGTTTGAACAGATATTGCCCCTTCTGCTATCTTTCCCCCCATCCTTCCACTTGTGTTGAGAAGGAAGAAGCACTTCAAGGGTAAGTGAATTAGACAGATGGCAGTCCAACATCTGTTGGACTGCTTATTTCTGATGCAGTCCCCTCAAGGAAGAACCATTAATATGTAAGTTTTAGCAGTTCAAATACATTTTCTTGAACCACTACAGCATTTTCTCTGAAACTAAAAATAAGATTGTATTTTTCTCCTGCAGCAATCCAGACTATCTACTTCAGGAGACCTATACCACTAAATCATTAAACAAAACCCAAAAATTAATAGCATACTTTTCCACTTTTCTTGCCTCAACTGATCCACTTAGAACATCCCTTCTGTAAGAAGGCAACACAATACATCACAAAAAAATCTGGTGTTTTAAATATAGTAATTGGAGCAATGGTGTAGACAGAGAAAGGGAAACGGTTCCAGAAGGGAAAGACACTGAAGTTTCCACCAACATAAAACACCAATCACAAGCAAAGTTGATGGGAAGCCACAAACCAAGCAGGATTATTCAACCCTTCGGAAGAAAACAAAAGTAGTATGGAAAAAGCAGTACAGGACACAACGTGAGGATAAAGTTACAAGAAAGAACTTGTCCTGGACTTTCATATGCTTCCAGGTTGCAGTATTTCCCCCGCTTTCCCTCCCTCACTAAGCATCTCCTGAGAAAATACAGCCCACGTCTACGGGTTGAAACCTCCCATTTCAGTAAGCGCCCATCCTTGGCAGCTTTTCCAGACGACTGGAGCTGCTGCTCGGGCGGCCTGGCTGACCCGAGCCCCTGCGGAGCCGGGGTACCATCGTCCAGGGGCCAGGCCGGCGGCTTGCGAGGCGGCCGCGAAGGACGCGGCTGGCGCTGCGCCGGCACGGCGAGCCCGTACTCACATATTCCTTTACATTTTTCGTCTTCACGGCCTTGTAGGAGGAGTACGCCGGGTAGAGGGTGCCGAAGATCAGCCTACGAGAAGAACAGACCCCTCAGCGCCTCGCGGCGCCCCGCACCGCCCCCGGCCGCAGGGGCGGGCACTCCCCCCGCGCTGGCGGAGCCGGTGTGATGCCGGTCTCCGGGCGCGGCTCAGCCGCCCTCACCGCGGCACCGCCCGTGGGAAGTGTGGGCCGAAGCAGCCCGTGAGGACCCGCCCGTCTGTAGCCGCAGCCACACGCGAGGGCGCCCCCCAAGTCCCCAGCCGCCCCTTCCCAGGGCGTGGGGTCCCGCAGGGCCGCACCGCCGCCAGAGCCCCGCTCTGGGCCGCGGCCCCTGAGGGACCACCAGGGAAGGGCCCCGCGCAGCGGCCCGCACTTCCCCGCGCCCCGGCCGCACGCACTCACACCACGAGGCGAGAGATTATCCAGGAAACCATGGCGGCACCGGGCGCGGCTCAGGGCTGAGTAGCGGCGGCAGGCGGCTCTTAAAGGGCAGGTTCCTGCAGCAAGTGCAGCTCCGCCCCGTGTGCTCGCATGGGAGGAGCCGACGCGGCGGAGGGAGAGGCCGCAGGGTTCCGAGCATCCCGCCCCGCTGCGGAACGACGGCGAGTCGCGCTGCCCGCCCCCCGCTGAGGGAAGGCCGCGCGTTCGCTCGCACCAGGCCGGGAGGCGCGGCGGGAACCGGGGAACGGAGCCCCGCCAGCGGAACGGCAGCAGCCAGGTGGAAAAGAGGCGTTGCTGGAACGATGGCAGAGAAGCAACATGCGCAACATGAGGAAAATTACAGGAGAGTGCTGAATTGAGATCACGGGCACTTGGGAAGACGGAGTTAGATCACAGAAAATGCCATCTTCCTTCCAGTTGCCCCCTCCAGGGCAGCTATTACGTGCTGCAAACAGGGTCGTTCAGAGTTCCACGGCTCCAAGTTTCACCCAAAACCGGATGCCAAACAAAACGCAACTAGCCGATGCTGACGTTTGTGTTATCAAACCAGAAGAATAAAGGCCGTTACTTGTAGTTTCCAGGTAATTTCAGTGTTGCCATATACTCTTCCTCGAAACCTGAGAGATCAAGGATTACTTCGTTAACTACAAAACCAGGGCTGAACAGTGTCGTGTGTGTGTGAATATCCGTAGAGCAGGATGAGAAATGTGTATGCTTAAGCATATTGGAGTAGAGGAAACTGTTGTATTTTAACAGCTCACCAAGGAATACTGTTGAAATAAATCTTCCTCCTCAGTCAAGGCCAGAGTTCATTACTGGGTCCCTGGGAACCTGTATGTATATTACAGTCAAGGATTGATTAGGCCCCATACACAGATCTTTGAATCACACTGAGATAACCATTATATAAGCTGTTTTTAAATAAATTAAATTTTTAAAAAAAAGTCGCTAGAAAGCTACTATGGTTCTTTCAACTAACAAAAACCCATAACCAAACAAAACAAAGAAAACTAAAAAAACCCCACCAAACAAAAAACCCCAAAACAAAACAAGAAACCCACAAAAACCCTAAACAAAACCAAAACAAAAACCCAAACAGTAACAAAAACCAAAACAACCTCAAAAAAACACAAAACAAAAAAACAAACCAGAAAAACCCCAAACAAACAAACAAAAAACCCCAAAATCCTGAAGGAAGAAGGCACTATGGCAAAGTCTCATTAGTTGCCGATAGTTGCTGAAGAGCCTTTATTAAAAGGAGTGAGACCAAGGAAAGACTCAGAACAAAAACAAAGAGCTGTTTGGGAAGAATTTTCTCATGAATGAATGACATTCAGTATAATGAGCAGTAATGACAAATACAGAACATTGACAACTTCCCATTAATGCAAGAGATGAAAACAGAAACATCTCTACAGACAGTGACAAAGAACATTTTGTCACAGTCTGCTTTGGGATGTGAATGGCCACAAAATGATTGCATAAGGGACTGCACAATTTACACCACTGATGGCATAATTGACCTGCTAATAGGATAAAAGGAATCTGCTTTCACTCGTCCAAACACCAACAGGAAAAACCTTCAACAAAATAACTGCTTTTCTAACTGCATCAGTTTCCTATTGGTGACCAGCATAGCAAAAGGTCTGCTACCTGAGTAATTTGTTCATGCTTGGGTGAGTGGAAGATGCAAACAGAAGAGGGAAAATGCAGAGATCTGGTAACATACCTGACAGTGTGAGAATGCTAAATAACTGCAGCATGGGTGACACCTAAATAAAATGTGCTTTAGTGTTTTAAGCTATTTAATGTGCCAACGGGCAGTATGAAAATCTTCAGTGCATTAAACACAAATGGTGGCAAGAACAACAGAATCTCAACATCAGCAGAGATGGTGGTGTTGTAAGTGGCAGCTCACTGCTAAGTAGCATGTTGACCTTTAGAATGACTTCAGAAAAGGTATTTTAAGCTAGCAATTTACATTTAGTAATAAGAAGTTCAATTTTTTTTCCATATCATAAATAAAAATGAAAGATTAATTACTTAACTTACCTTTCCACGAGAAGAAACTACTGGTAATTTAAGGGCTATTTTTGGAACAAAAGTCAGCTGCAGGTTAAGTGAAAATAAAAATATTTATTAGTAGTATTCTTTTTATTAAGTTAGTAGTAATATTGTATAATGCTGTGTAATTAAGACCTACCCAAGAAAGCAATTCATCAATTGTTTTCAAATTAAGGTTGTATAGGTTTTTCCCAGATATGTTGCTGCTGAAACAACTCATTATATACTTGTGGTTTATCTACAAACGGTCCAAACAGGTCACCAAATATCTGTCAATCTGGTATGGCTAGACAATAAAGCATGGAAAGCACACAAGCTGTTCCTCGAGTAGAACAGCTTAAGCAAAGCTACATTAAGAAAAATGCAAAGTCAGATTCAGAGATCCTGTTGAAACTGAGGCCAGAAGCTGCTATGATGAAGAGGAACAGCAATTCATCCGGGCTCAAGAATATAGCATTCCCTCTGGAAAAGTTCAGCAGACGAAATACAGATCTTGGGAATAAAGGTGAAGTGGAAGAGCACAATGGGAACCCTCTCTGAAGCACAAAGGTACAGACTGTAGTGGAAGAGTATCAAAAGTTGAAAGAAGTAAGGAAAACAGAAAAAGTGCAAGCTGACAGCGAAAAAAGACATTGTAAGGGCTACGGCCCTAGAACTGGAAGTGGTTCTGAGAACATTTCTTTACCAGTTTTGCACTGTGATTGAAAGCTGTTCTCTTAGAAGACACCTTCTTAGAGGGAACAGCTGTATTTTGTTGTATCCAGCTCTTGAAACTTACATTACCATTCTCCTGTTAGACTATATACAAAGGCAGAGATAAATCAAAAGCTCCCTGCAAGGCAGGGAAATGAGGGAGCTAAGAAAGAAAAGTAAGATAAATTCTGCCCGGTTATTTTTCAAATGCCTGGTGGGAACATGCAGCTCTTTTTTTAAAAGCTCAGAATAGGACTCTTAAAGACACTGCCAATTGAGAGGAAAGAAGCTGTGGGCTGATTTCAGATTCTGAGATGCACTGGAAAAGAGTGACTACCTGCAGGCCTTGGCATGCATACCAGCTGTCAGGGTAAGTTTGGGGAAACACTGAAGTTGACAATCAGAAGCTAAGATTCCTTACCAGTAACTAGAAGTGGGAAGATGCATTGTCAACAGGTCCTTCTATGCTATGCTTCACGCACATGCTGTGTAGTTTTACAATCATTTCCCACTGAATCAATGCTTACAAGGTGTGCTTGATGCATGAATAAATCACTGGTGTGTCATACACCTCAAGAAATACCTCTTAACTGTAGAAGCTCAGAGCTATCAAAGAGCTATCAGGAGTGAGGAAGAAGGAAATCATATATATAGAGGAGCAACAGTTTTAAATAATATCCATGCCTTATAACTTCTTTCATCTTATTTGGATTGTAGGTAAATTCAAGTTACTGCTTAGCGTCTAACTTTGCTGCTCCAATTCTGATTCCACATCCTCAGGCTTTACAAAAGGATGTCTAAGAATCTTTCAGAGAAACGACACACAGAATGCAACTTTCAATGTATTAGGTACTTATTGTTTTCCTATATTTATGTTGCTGGGTTCAGTTGCCTCATAGTAGAAATTTTGTAAAAATAAACCTTGCGCGCTGTTACATCTTTATTCAGTATCAAGAAAAGGAAGTTTTTTGTTTGAAAAGGAGTGAAATCTTCAGACCAGGGACATTACACCCTTGCATGGCTGAGCACACACCAACCCTCAGTATTGTGAATGCAATCTATATTCACTTGGGCATGCCAACGCCCATATATTCCTGAATTCTTGCTGCATCTTGTCTGTAGTTACACAGGATACTGGCTAAAAGACAGCCAGAGTTTAAAGCCCATATTAAAAAATGGTGAATGCCCCACTGTCTCATGCACCTCCATTTAGAAAGGGCAAGAGAGCATTAGGTAGAACAAGTATGATGACTGCAGTAAACTGTATTAAGACATGGAGCTCAAGCCTTTTATTCCCCCTCTGCTAAAGCCCCTCTGATTTATGATATCTGCTTTAATCTGCTTACATTCCATGTAATATACCAGCTGCCCCTTAAAATCTTGAACTAGAAAATACTGTGATAAAAACTATTGATTATATATCTTAAGTCAGTTTTATAATCACTTTGGCTAGCTACTTGTGGTATAAGCTCTGTATGATCTTTAAGGTCTCTTCCAACATTGGCCACTTTATGATTCTATGGTATTTCTTAGTTTTAATAATACCTGTGATTTTGGTTGACTATTACTTCAGGTTGATGATCAATAAAAAAGGAAATTCAAAAGACAGAAGCAGTACTTGATAGACTCAAACTAAACAAAGGTTTAGAATGAGATGCAAAACTCTTATTGTACATCACTGCATTCAAAATTACTCAAGCTACTGTATTAGATATACCCAGGTCTCTGCCTTCTTGATCTTTATCCAATTCTAATGCTTATACACACACATATGAGGGAAACATCTCAGCTATAATTAATCTGCATGCACAGAGTACAACAGAAGTGCACAAGAAATTGTACACAGCAGAATAGAGTGCAGCTGAATGATTCATGGATCTGGAATAACCCTTTTTAACTCCAGCAGATAAACTAGCCCATATTCACAATATAGCTGCAGTGGAGAAGGCATCTCTGGACCCCAACCTGTTGAGAAGATAGGGATGGGGAGCACAGTACAAGAGATGTTTTTTTTATGACAAGACAGATCCTCTACCCAAACTACCTTAAAGAATCAAGAATTAGCAGACAGCTTGGTGTGCTTCCAGCACATACTTGAGATGCCAAGCTAAACCACGTGAGCCTTCTGGTCAAACACAGCAAGTAAAAATTAGCAGGCAGCCTACATTACCAGGGGCAGAGGCTGAGATGACCTCAAGGCAGGAAGATCAGTGTACAGGTATGAAAGAAACTGCCCAGGCTGTTACAGTAAATGACTTTTATTTTTAAAAAAATGAAATAACCGTGAACATATTAACAGGCCTGCAAGTGGCACTACAGTACAGCTGGAGATAAGGTCAATACATTTCCCCATGTACCCAGACAATGAAATCCATTGCATCGATGCTGACATTAGTAAATTCTGAATACAGTTCTATCAAGCAGGAACATTTTACTTAAAATAGTTCTGGACAAAGCTGACACCAAAAGTTAACTTTTCCTTCACTTTGGAAAGGATAGATGTTGTATAGATGTTTTCAGGTAGCACTGGTATTGGGTGAATATTGCCTGCATCACCAGTGCAGGGAGAGATGTACAACATCTCCATGTGAGAACAGAGTTTATACTCCTTTTTACTTCTCATTTTGAGGAAGCAGGGTGGTGTAGAGAGAGGGGGGAATAGGTGAGGTAAGACGGGCAAGGGAGGTGGGATGTCAATTTCTATTCAATTCTCCTTTGGCTGTTTTTGTGCTATTTTGGACTGCTTTCTAAAAATCACTTCTTGATTTTATTGAAAGGAAGACTAAATGTAATACACCTTTCCTTGAAAATCCAGGAACAATTGTGGTACTTCAAAAATACTAAAAATATCTACTTTCATGAAATATTAACTGTTTCACTACAAACCTATTTTTTCACTAAATACACAATTCTTTTATTTCTGGAGTCTCCCAGGGGGAAAAAAAGTGGGCTCTCCCTTTAGTTCTGCAACTCTACAGTGTATAGAGAAACGGCTAGAAGAAGGGGAGTGCAGAGAATAGCTTTATCCTTTTCCTTGGCCTGTATCTCACACAGGAAGTTTGTTTGAATTTCTGCAGTTGGGCTACGTTGGTCACATTCTTTCAGTAGTTATCAACCAAATCTGCAGTAAGACAACCCAACTCCAGCACGTTCTAACTTTGTGGAGACTAACTGGGCATAAGGGAAAAAAAATCCACACTCTTTATACCATTTCTAATCGTAATATGCAGGAACACCATGTTCTTTCAATTTGCAAAAGGCCACAGGAAAGGGATATGGCACCTTTTCGAATCTGGAATTCTGCATTTAACAGTGCAACCTTCCATTAGACCTTCAGTGTTGAGGCAGAGTAGAAAACAGTGGCTGAAGAGTGTGTGTAATACTGACCACACCAGCTCCCAGTGAGAAGCTTCTGCTCCTGCAGAGGCAGTCGTGTGCAGTCCCTGTATATACCATGAGCAAAAGGCCTACTTGACAGGGCATTTGGAATTAGCAATTCCTACGATCTAGCTAGTTTGGATTCATGAGCTTTCAGTGTGCCAACAGCATCTTTCACTGCATGGTAGATAATATTCTTCACCTGCAACAGGAAAAAACAATTAACTTCTACAGACTAACAAGGAGAGTCTTACATGCTATGCAATCAACTTTGACACCTGAATTTGTAATAGTTGGCAAGTATGCACAAAATATATATTCTTTTTGCTTCAAGATACCAACGGATTTTAACTGTCACAGATGACAAGTATTTTAGACACCTGCATTGATTTATTAACTCATTTTCTGGTCATCCAGCAACATATATTTACTCATTTTAAGGTAATTTCTTCTCTTGTGACAGCTAGGAGGAAGTGCACTACAAAATTTTATATATACGAGTTTATTTTGAAAAAGTCCTTGTGATCCAAGTTACTTAGAGATGCACATTAATCGAATCTAAAAGATGCAAGAAAATCAGACAGTTTAACCCTATGAAAATCATCCTGTTGTCTTTGCATAGAGGCTAGAAATTCTTCAAATTTTGAACCTTGCAGAAAGACAAGCAGAAGACGAGAGATTCACTAGTACTCACTGCTCTCTTTTTCACAGTTACCTATTTAAGAATCAAAGTTTTGTCTTGTTTCTGATTTTTTCTAATCTAAGTTTATTTGAATTCTGTTTCCAGTTTCACCTCCTAAGTGAGGTGCTCAACTAGCTGCCAAGCACCATAGTCTTTTTCTGATGTACATGTGACTTCAATCGTTGGTATCATTTATGCTGCTATTGTCTGTGTATTTTAATATATAAAAATACAGAGGTTCATACAAAAAGATTAAAAATTACAAATAAAAAATAAAAGACTGAGACAAATACAACCAGTATTCCTTTTCACAGGACTCCTGAGCTGCACTTTGTGGGTTTTTGTTTCTTGGTTCATGTTTTTTAATAATAAGCATTATTTATTTGCAACCTCTTGATTTACAGAAACACTTCTGCATTTGTATCATCACAGCTGAAGAGGTACAGTGTTAGATACCAGAATGAGAGTAGATCCTGTTTCTGCTTTTTTTTAATAATTCCATGAAAATCCATGTAGAAATTTATAGCAAACTGTCACTGAATTGGTATGAGAGAATTAGCATGGTAAATTCTGACATCCTTGGGTGACATCATGGAGAGTGACTATATACTGTGTACTCAGTTTGATGACAGCCATTCTGCAGATCTCCACTCTCCTTCCTTTTACATACATGTGTGACTACTGATACACAAAAAATGCTGACAACAAAATTTGCAAACTGAGCAGACAGTAATGCTTCAGAAGTGCTAGACAAAATCCAGCAAGATCTCCTGTGGTCTTCTCTCTGTAGAGCTTACTGTCTTATATCCAGTGTACTTGTGCACCTCTTATGTTCTGTGCATAATTATTACTTGAAGCAGTCATGCTTCCTCAAACCAAAACACACTTAATTTTAGGAATAACATATGTTGGATAAGACCTTTGAGATCATCGAATCCAACCAGACACCTAACAGAGGAGTTTTCCTTTAGATGATAAAGCAACAAACGTAAGTGTACTTGGTCAAATAAACATCTTTCTTCAAAATAAAGCAATGCTCTTTTAAAGAATTTTTTTTCTTCTGGTCTGCTATGCTGTCATTAGGATTCAGCCATTCAAAAACTTGTTAATACCAATGCATGCATTAGTCTAATGGGGGAAAGTTCTTTGGAAATGCAGAAGTCTATTGCTAATTTCTGTTTACATAATACTGTAGACAGAAATACTTAAAAATTAGGTAACATACAAATCAAATGAGAACCTCCAGATTTCTGGGAAGTCATTACTCATTTCTAGTACTGAACTAAGCTAGCAAAACACAGGATGCATTTAGTGTTTATGGACATAAAATGGTTACCTGCAGTTTATCCTCATGGTTTGTATGAGTATTAGACAGATGCCTGAACTCCTGGGTCAGACGGAAGCAGTGCTTCACGTGCTCAGGAGAAACAAAATCTTCTGCCACTTTAATGCAGCTGTACAAATTATGGACCTAAAAACCATATCAAATGACTCATACATCCAGACAATGAACCATATAAAAACACCAAAATCCAAAAGAAACAACATCAACAACAAAAACCAAAGCCCCCCAAAACCCCACCATATATTTAGACTCTGTCACATTTACTCATCAAAACCAGAAACTGACAAAGTTGCATCCAACAGTAAAACCAGAACAAAATACGTGATATCTAACAGGTTGACTCATCTCCCATATACATAAGAGAACTTGCTTTAGGGAACGCTAAACCTATGAGTTTGGTTTACTTGGCTGAAGTTTCACTACACAGAAATGTTTTCCCTCCTTTTACCCCAGATTCCCCCCCCACCCTTGTAATTTCATCACAGTTATGTACACATGATTGAGATATTTACATAACTTTTAGTAATCTAAGAACTGCACATGTAGAAAAAGAAACCTTAAGTGTGCAATATTAATTGCCAGTTATTTTAAAGCTGCAGCTCTGTTGTGCCTCAAATTCAATTCTATTTCTCAACATAGCCTAGAGTTGGTATAGTTACCTGATGGGGAGCGCCTGCAGGAATGAACACGGCATCACCAAGGAACTGCACTATTGCCCAGCCTTGCACACCATACTCATCATATAGTCTCTTACGTAAGGTCTGGTCCAAGTACCAACTTTGGTCATGAATGGGGTCGTGATCTGGAGGATTTTCTTGGCCTTGCTCTTCTCCAACCTAGGGCCAAGATATGGGGTGGAGGGAAACCATGACACAGCACCTTGATATTGCTGGGTAACAAAGTGGTCTGTACCAAAAACCATAACAAACTATTTCAAGGTAAAACATTATTTTCATTAAGGTCATTAAAGGTCTTAAATAGCAACATGCATTATTAGGAAGATTGCAGAACATGCTAATAACCTGTGAACATAGTAACTATCAATACCCTCAAAGACAGAAGTGCAATAACTATGCCCTTGATGTTGATGGCAATTTGTATCGTTCGGCTGCTGTAAGCTAGCTAGTCATGGAACCTTGTAGGGTCAAGCTTTCTTTGTAACCAGCATACCTTGCGGAGAAGTTCCCGTATCTTTTCAGCATCCTTGGCAGCATAGATGTGCCACAATGCTCCAGGTTTCTCTCTTCCTTCATGGATTCGCTGCTTTGTTACATCATCAGCATCTCCCTCATCAATTGTTTTCAGAACCTCTAAAAGGGGAAACCATGTAAAAGCAACACTATTACAAAGCTGCTCATTTTTGACATAGAGAAGAGGAAGGAGCATTTTGAGCTACTAAATTCAGTCACACGGCAACTGCTGCATCATACAGTGCCCTTTCTATGCCCATCATGCTTCATTTTAAGAGAATTCAGGGAATATGTCAATTGGCAGCTAATGACAAAGCTCAGTCATTAATTTAAAATGAGCTACAATTACTCAAATACAAGGAAAAGAAAGGGTAGTGAGCTACTCTTTCTCCTCCTTTCTTCAGGAATGTACCTAATTTCTAGCAAAACTCTGCTGCTCCCACAGCTGGAAACTAATGAAGCATTACTGCACTTTTAATTCAATTATGTACTGCAAATGTAGCAAACTGCCTTGTATACTAGAATTACATATCATAGATATGACAAGCTTAAACAATAAAAGATATAGTCTTCTTACACACAAAATTGACTTTTAGTGTATACGGAAAACAGCTTTCCTTAAGCATTACCATCATCATGGGTCCCTTCCCCAATGGGGATCCCAACATACACCATGACGTTAACAGCATCAGACACATCCAAGTGCAGGTTTGTGGTACCAACTCGTCTGTCTTCTGCAGTAATTAAGCCTATAACAGAGTGCAAAATAAAATCAAATTCTGTGACTAATTTCTTGTCTGGAAAGCTAACTTTGTACAGCAATGAGAGCAGAAACCAAAGTCAAATAGCAACTGAAATAGGTATATTCATGTCACGTGTAGCATAAGTAAGAAGTTTACTGATAACAAGTATTTTAATTTTACAGGAAACAGAAGTAGCAAACCTAATTTACTCAAGTCATGAGAAAACTCTTTAAGCATTTTAACACCAAAGTCAGAACTTGTACATTACAATTTTGTCTCTCAGAGTAATTTTTACAGTTTGTACAAGAGAACTGAGCTATCCTAAGTACAAAGCAAGTCTTCCTTTGCTTGGAGGCATGAGGGAACTGCTTTAAGTCGCACTAGCATCCTACTGTGTGCAGCAAGTCAATGCACTATTAAAAGTATAAGCCTCCCATTGTTTCTTATTTTTTCATACTAAGCTGTAAAATCCATGACCAATTGAATTCACAGCAGTTAGTGATCGGCTCATCATTAACCATTCAGATTACAATTCAGTAAGGAAAAACACCTGCACACTCAAGTGCTTGTACTTTTGCATGCTGAAGGAAATTACACCTCTCAAGTAAGTAATGGAGAAAGATTTCAAATGTTCTTAATTATTTCACTCCCCTATTAACAGGTTCCCTTTTTTTCCTCTGGCCCTTCAATAGCATGCTTTCTTTCTACTTCTACTTAACCATCTCTAACAAGTAACATGGCAGGGAATTAGAACACAAAAAAATACAATCTTTGTATCTGCAAACACTAACAGAAGTTAGTCCAACAAGAGCTTTTAGGTTCACCATCGTACTTACCTATTTTCTGTTTAAAATACAGGCTTCTGAAATTGGGAACGCAACTCACTGAACAGTACCTATCACAACAGACCAGAAACAGGTCGAAGTGCTCCGAAGGTGGGTAATTTTCCTCTTAAACACTTCAGTTGCTCTCAAAAAGATACTAACTTTTCCTTGAACCCTGTATTGGTATTATGTCTGTTATATGTATTAATAATTGTTTGCAAACTTAACTTACTGTATGTACACCTCCTGGATATACAAGGCAGAAAAGGGCACATCTGACAGAGACAGGGTTAATGTAAGAATAGATTTCCAGGACTAAATGAAAAAAAAAGCAACAGCAGGCTCGATAAGCACTGAATTTTGACTAATGCCACAGCCTTGTATTTACCCTAAGTACAATAAAGAGTCACAAAAAACAGTATCTGCAGAACTATACTCACATACCATATGCATTGTACATTTTAGGACCCAAGTCAGGACGGACAAAGTAGCTTGGAAGCCTAGAAGCCAAATTAAGTCTGCCATCTCTCTTGGTATATTCAGGAAGAGGAAGATTTTCCATCAAGTCCTCAAACCTAGAAAGCAAAGGCAGACAAAAGTGGGTTATCCTCCTGCAGCACCTACAGCAGTCCTGTCAGCACTGACACTAAAAGTTACTTACCTCGTGGGCATCATATCTCTGAAGTCCTCCCCTGGAGGCCAATCCTTTAACTTTAGTACCATTGGCTGACCATCATCTGACCTGAGCCGTTCTGCAAGAAACAAATTAAGATTTCTTTATGTAGTATCTTTTCACCACAGCCCACTACCTTGTTGAAGCTGCAAGGGTTTTTATACCTCTTACAGCAACATGGGTCCCGGTTTTGTTTTGGGCTTCCAAGTAATATCATAGTATGACCAACAACAGTTTAACAACAATAGACAGACAGATAAGATTATAAGATAAGACAAGAGATATAATCATCTACTGCAGAAATTTGACAGATCTTGCACAGTTGCTAGGTTTTAGAATAGTTTTCATTCAGCTTCAAAAACAAGCCCTTCCAAAGCATTCTTCCTTACTCCTTTCATCAAAGTCTAAGGCAGTTTTAGCTTTAATTTCAAGAGAAGTGGTACTTCTACAAAATTATAAGTTATTGGTTCTTGTTCTGAAATCCACCATAACTTCAGTGTAAAGCAAGAAACCATGGTAAACCACATTCAAAAAAGCGAAAGAGAAGGCGGTCACAAAGGAGGACAGCTTTTAGGTTTTTTAATTCTTTGCTGGAGGCACTCAAATTAGTAAAGTGCCAAAATCAAACATTTGTTCCTCACTTAAAGAGTTTTACACAAGTCCTGACTGGAAACAGAAAGCGGTCAGCGTAGAAAGATGGCATTACACATGCAACAGTGGATGTATGCTATGACAGCACTGACCATATCAACTGCTGTTTTACCTCAGATCTCAGAGCTACCTTAGATCTCAGGGCTAACAGAGTCTATCTGGAAGTGGTACATGAGTAGCTTAGAACTCACGGTAACATTTAGAGAAATGTTCCCTCTTCTACCAGATTTTTCACAACACTACATAAGGCCACTAACTGAAAAACGAGGTGTACAGAAGTCTTAACACTTTAGCATCCCCATTTCCCCAGAGAGTAACACCCTTCACTGCTTCCTACCTTATCAAGGATCGTCAGACAAACTGACCTAGCAGAGATCCTGACAGCATTGGAAGAGAAAGCATATCTAAGAAATTAGGACTTGGAGACCTGTGAATCATATCAACAGGCTACAGAGGACAGCCTGAGTTTGCAATATAAAAAATATTCTATTGAAATTAAAAGAAATTAAGAACTGCAGATACATAAACCGAAGGGACTAATTTAAAGATAACAAACTTTGATAAGCTACAGATTTTAGAGAGGCAAGTGACCTGAAAAGCTCAAGGACTTGAATTTAAAGATGTTTTACAACTTCCCATATTCAAGATGTTGAACTCATCAAGGATCTTTGCTCTAAACAAAAAGCAACTTTTAGGGAGGCTATTAAGAAAGGACAGAGTGAAGAACTACCTGGATGAAAACATATAGATCTGACAAATTACATGAAATTGGACAAACCCCAGAAAACAGCTCATCAGCAAAGAAAAGCAGGTGTAAGAAGGACCAAAACAAAAAGTCAGACCTTTCAAAAGTCCACTTTGAGCCCAAAAGTACTAAAAGAAACAGCAAATATTAAAATTAATTAAAGTATCATACAGAATAATCTCAGTAACATCTCCAAAGTCAATGAGTGTTCTACATCTCTTTGGTAAGTTAATGTGAGGGTGGGAGCCAGCCACATATTTCAAAAATTTAAAATTCATGTTATGCAGAAAAGTCAGAGACATTAGGTAATTTCCCAACAGTTTTCATAAGAATTAGCATGTGAAATCTCTGGACTAGTAGCAAATAATATTCCTCTATATTAAGGATTGAACATGGCTGAAGAAACTCTAAATAAAATGTATTTAAAAGAAACTATCAAGAGTGATAAGGTTTTCCAACCCAAGTCACTAATATGTCTCACGTATAGTGTGCTAAAGGCTTTGTCTAGAAGAAAAACTAAAGCTGACTTTGCTGAAAGAAGCATATCTGTCTGGAGACAAACTGCAAGTAACATTTCTCAAAGATAACTTGACTCATACAAATTCACTGTTTTCATGAATGACCACAGCACAGAAGTGAAGAGTTTATGAACTTTCCCTATTACTAACAATACACAAAGACCACACTATTATCTCTTCTAAGGCCATTTATTTCTGCTTAGTAACTAAAACAGCATGAAATTTAACAGTACACAATACAGTACTCTGTACTAACCATATAAAAAAACAAGTCAAAAGCTGGGAGTTCTTTGATTGGAAAATGACTAGAAAGGAAATATTCTTGGCCTGCAAATCTATCATTTCATTGACTGCTGAACAAAGATTCCATTAAGTCATCCAAGAGTGCACTGTTTCTGCAATATGCACACAGCAATAAATACAGAAAATACTTTACACACAACTCTAAAATCAGCAGCACTGCAATGAACTTTTACAGCTCTAACATCTGTAACTATAAGACCACTCAAATCTAGATATATACAATCTAAAATGGAGCACTCTGCTTTTCAGAAGCTCTTTAACCTGACCTGTTATGTCCCCAGAAATTTTAGCTGGTTAGTTTCCCCATCCACACTTGACAGAAGGTTTTCTCAAATAACTTGAGAATTAAATAATGTGTTATCATGTGAGGCACGCATATAGCATTGCTGTTCCTAATAAATAGAAATTTGCATTTGTATTCACAGATGATCTTATACAAAAATAATTTGTCATGTCAAATTTACTCCACTGATGTATTCCACCAAATTCAAGTTTCAGCATCAAAAGTGTCCGTCTGTTTTAGCTCTGCAGGTTCCCTTTAGTTTTATAATTAAAACTGAGGTTGAAAGGAGAGCAAAGGTAGACACATTACTTACTGTCTTAAAAACAATAACTGAGGATTAATTTCACTGGGAAAAGAGGTTTTTTTTGGTTTTTTTTAAAAAGTAGTTTCCCATGAAATGAATCATTGTTTGACACATCAAAGTAACACATCCCAACACACTGCAGTACAGACAGTTCTCTTGGACAGTCCTGCCCTAATCTTCACCAATAAAGCATTTTCTAGGGTGTACTACATGTAAGGAGCAATGGCTTCTTTGGATGAGACTGATAGGTATTTGGATTTTTTCTTAAATTATTTTTTAGGAAAATAGGTGGAAAATGAAGAGTTGAAGATAGCAAGACAGACTGCTCAGTTAAACTAGTCAGCCATAAACATTACTTACTAGATATTATCTCAAAGCCATCCCAGAAGTCACGCACTTTCACGTCTGAAATTATGGCACAGTTCCTGCAGTTCACCAAATCTACATCTTGATCTCCAAATTCCAGGCTGAAAGCTTCTGGTTTCCAAAGCTCTGACTTCAACTTCTTATGGACACCAGATACCAGCACGGGCTGAGAATACAAAGATGAATGCTTACTCCACCATAACCAAATTTCTTACACATGCAGCCAAACTTTCTTAAGAGAGCCATGACTCCTGGCTACCACCATACAAAAGACACCACAAATTTATTTTCATCCATGTCTGGTTTTTGTGCAGAGCAAACAACCAGAGTCAAAGCAAACTTTAGTGCCACGCCATGTGCAGTTGTCTTAGAAGTGGCGCTGGACTAGACTTGCCAAGGCAAGTGCATTAGGTCTCTGTGGCAAGGTGCTGGCAGCAGGTGTAGACTCTGTGAGAGGAAGCTGGGAGCTGCCCCATGGTTCCACCTGGCTCAACAGACCCATCACTGGCCAAAGTTGAGCCCACAATTGATGCTAGTGGCATGTCTGTGATAATGAGAAAGGGTAAAAAGCTCTCCACAGCTGATGCACGTGCATGTGTGTGTGTGTGTGTGTGTGTGTGTGTGAGAGACAGAGACAGAGGGACAAACAACACATGAACGGCAGGCAGGGGGAAGAGAGAGAAAGTAGCTCTGCATACACCAAGGTCAGTGATGGAGGAGGTGCTTGCAGCCCATCAAAGAACATGGTGAGGCAGGCTTTCCCCTGCAACCTATGGAGGACCATGGTGAAGTAGAGATCCACCTGCAGTCCACAGAGTATCCTGCACTGCAGCAGAGGGATATTTGCTGGAGGAAGTCCATAGAGACCCCATGCTAGAGCAGGCTCTGGCAAAAGCTGTAGGGAAAATCTCACTAATAAGCAAACTTTCTGGCAAAAACTGTCTACTGGGGACTCACACTGGAGCAGTCCATGGAGAAGACTTACGTTGGTGCCATTCATGAATGACAGCATCCTGTGAGAGGTACTCTACACAGAAGCAGTGGGAATACATGAGGAGGAAAGGGCAGCAGACTCTGTTCTGTCTCACAGATCGCAATCCCCATCACCCCCCCTGTCACTCCAGGGGTTGTGGCAGAAAGGAGGTAAATAGTCAGAAATGAGAGAGTCAAGTTGAGCCTTTACAAAAAAGGTGAAGTAGGGGTAAGAGGTAAGGTGTTTACTGATTTATCTTTCTTCTCTACCATCCTACTCTATTTTTAATTGGCAACAAATTCAACTTGTTAATCATTAACAAGTTAAACCTGTTTTGCCCATGACAGCTAACACTAAGCGATCTCCCTGGTTTTATCTTGACCCAGAAACTTCTTCACCTGATTTTCTTCTACTGTGCTGTCAAGAAGGAGGAGTGAGAAAGCAGCTGGGTAGAAGGGTCTGGCAGCCAGAGTCAATCCACCTGTGGTGGAATCCCACCACCTGTCCTTTTTCTGAGGCACACGTGCAACTATCACTAGAAACAGCACTTGTACAAAGCCTTCTCATGTGAAATTCTAGTATTTGAATATTAATTATTTAACTATTTCACTTGTTACTCTTGGGTACCCATAGACCAACATTAATTCCGTAGGACTAAACCAAGTAGCAGAAAAAAGGCTGTTCACTTGCAAGAGGGGTTTTAAGATGGTTAGGCTAATGATGTATATGTATTTCACACAGATATTTCCATGGTCTCTCCCCAGAAACACTCAAAGCATTTGCTAAATTGACAACAATTGGGAAAGGTATACCAGACAATCCTCCCAACACTGCCAAAACCTTTTCAGTTCCTCTCACCCTGCCATCTCAAAACAGAGTTACCAAACTTCAGAGAAAACAAAGAGGGTACACTAAGTGAACTTGGACTATTCTCACCTGAAAAGCTTTAGCTTTAGTAACTGCTGTTTATGTTCAAATGGCAACTATGTCCAAGGCTACGCAAGTTTGAATTAATTCCAAGCTGTGCCCTGTATGTCAACAACGATCTGATGGTGAGTCTTGGCTTTTATTCACCTGAAGAGCTCAGCACAACCCTGAGAAGCACAGATGTCCCTAGACGCATTATCAGTGTGTTAGGCAAAGATACCTACAAAGCTATATACAAGCAACTTCAAAGTTACGCTGCTTAAAAACAGTAACTAACTGCTGCTTCCTTTGTATTGTCCTATGGCCTCTAAAATGCCTAGTTTCAATTTTAGTTCCTAAGTGACGACAACTATTGAATCAGAAATAAAGGGGAAAAATCCCAACTCTGGGGATAACAGAAATGGCCTTGGTTTTCAAATACAACACAGCCAATAAGTTCTAGAAGGCAGCAATAAAACCTCAACTCCAGAAGAACTGTTGGTTCAATGTGCTGCATGCATTAGTGTACAGGTACTTCAGAAAGACACCTAGTCACTTTCATTTTCCAGAAATGGTGTGAAAGCTTTCTTCACAATGCTGTGATGCAGAGATCCTTACTTACATGCATATACTGGAAGTGGACATCTATAATCTATGAATTCTTGAGCAAGGGATTACTCCTGTTCACATCACCTCACGCAGCTTGCTTGGCAAATCAATCAACTAATTTCTTCATTGATCACTGGTCATACTCTCCCTCCCTTGCTCCTGCTTATAGCTCACATAAGGTTGCCCAGCCTGTTGGCAAAGATGTTTGTTGGGGTTTCTTTTGTTTGTTTGTTTGGTTGGTTTGGTTTGGTTTTGGTTTTTTTCTTAGATGGATCCTATCTCTTGCAATCCTCAGAGGTTCCCGTGATCTTAAAACTCTCTTGGTTAAAACCAGCCTTGCAAACTATGGTTGACATGCAGGATCTGTCCACTCCCCTACCCCTCACTGGCAGGAGTAAGAAAATCATGAGGGCTCCATGGCCCTGATTAATACTCCCAGAGTCATACAATCACTCTTGATACTGTCCTGGTCTCCCCAGTAGTACTGTGTATGCCAATATGGAAAAGCAGCAGAGAACACATGGCTTGAGGGACAGATAAGCTTTGGCAGTCTTTCCACTATGTCCCAAATATGACACCCTGACCAGGAGCAAGCTGCCCTAAGATGATAAAGCAAATACAGCAATCTCAAATCTTAATATAGTCCCTCATCCCAGCAAAAATGTTAACATTAAGGCAATAAAAAAGTTTAAGCATATTCTACAACAAATATTAGGGATCACGCATGAGTAAAATAACAGTGTCTTTTGCAGGATGTGTAGAAAGCATTGCCTGGTAGACTTGAAGCTGATGGCTGTCTTCAGTACAGAAGAATAATGACATTTTGATCCTTGCTGTATTCACTTGACCACTTGTAAATAGCACTTAGAAGCCCCAAAACAACCAAACAGCTTAACTTAGTAGAACCCTTCTGGCTATTAAGCAGCAAATTTGCCAGGGAAGAAAGAAAATATTCTCTCTAGTGAAGAACAGATAGGGCTCCAAGATAAAATGATAGTGGACTTGCCTGGTAGACATCTGCCAAATCTACTCTCAAACTACAGGGAGGTAACAATAACAACAACGCTCCAGTACCATACCAAATTTTCAGTGTCTCAAAAAAGAGAAATCCTATCATGAAAATTCAGAAAATACCAGGCTGCTATAGGATGAGAATCCTAACAGTATCCCCAGATGAGCAACAACCATTTTCAGGAGAGCAAGATGCTCTTGAAAAACAACTTCAGCAAGAATTACTCTTATGGTCTCTCTGTGAATTCTGGGATAAGATAGAATTTAACTTATTTCTGACAATTTCTAAGACAAAGGACTCAAAAAATGTCGCTCTTTTTGAGTGACACAGAGTGCCATTTATTGTCTAAGCATTAAGGGAAAAAAATTTTCTCTTTTAACAATTTGGGATGCCACCACAGCCAAGACCTTCATATGGCACAGATCTAGTGTTCAGTGTGCATTTATGTGCCAGGGAGGGTGGATAAGGGTTTTTTTTTCCAAATAACCTTTCCCAAACCACAAAACAGGAAGAGGATCTGGGGAACGGTGGTAGAATCAATGTTCTTTCACTTCACTTTTAAAGGTGCAGCTGGGATGTACAGGAGCATACAAGCCAAGGAAGAACTGTGACAGAGCACAGTTTCTTGAGAGAGTCTCTGCTAGAAGAAATTCAGTTTAAAATAACCTTGTTGAGACAGTAACGCCTGCCTGGGTCACATGCTCTCTCTTTTGCAGAAACAAGGGAGGTTGTTTGATTCCTTTTCATATTTCAACAGGAAACTCCAATGACTGCAACACCACCTCGAGGATTGCTGAATGAGCAAAGGACATGCCCAGTCTGTTCCAATTCAAGGGGTCTATTGAATGATAAAATGATCCAAAAGCATCAATAGCATGCCTTGGGGCAAAGCCTAAAACAGCAAGTCACAAAGAGTTCACGAACATGGCAGTTGTAGCCAGAGCCTCAGGGTGTGCACCAATTTGCATGGCGATGCACACTGCAAGTTACACATCAGACACAAGATCTGTAATCACGTCTCCAGACTCCATAAGCAGTCTCTCAATACTCATTACCAGTCAAGAACCCCACAGTCACAAGCAACATCTTGCATATGGTGACTGCCACTCTCATTGGTAAAGAAACTGACAAGCACCCTTTTTGTAGGCATTCCCAAGATGTTTAGAATCCTCCTAGGAGAGACAGCAGTTGAGTGAGAAAGTGTTGAGAAAATTATCATGGTAGACTAACCAGAAACTAAGAAGCTCTTTGCAAAGAAAATGAGATGATGGACACCACAGCACTGCAGAAGAATTACATGAAATCCCTTGTAAATCAGAAAAATATAACAGGATAAAAATAAAAAATAATAGAAGGAGATTTCTATGCACCCCAAAAAAGTCAGGACAGGAAGGCAACTGCACTTAGTGGGAAGCTGTCAATGAAGTTTGTAGTCAGATAAGCAAGGGTGTGCTGTGCTGCACAGTACCTTCCTCTAACTAGCAGGAGCTGGCCAGAGGAATTATGAACAGGAATATGGCTGGTGGCACAACAGTCATCTTTGCAGCCCTCACGGCTATGTGCTAGTACTGCTTGTGCCCAGGGAACCCAGAGAATGTGCAGTTCCATGGGATAGATACACTTAAATGAAAAGTACACTACTTATGTAAGGAATCGACTCTGAGTGCCAAAAGAGGTACATGCTGTTCCTCCACCACACCTCAGTGTCTTATGAACAACCACAAATAAGTATGGAATGTGACTGCCAAGTGCATTAGCACTGTAACAACCAAATAGCTGATGACAAGCATTTCTCCAGAAAAGATGATGAGGGACCTAATGGTCTTGCACCAATGGTCTCAACTGTGAGAACTCAGTGAAGGTAATTGTGTCAGAGGCAGCTGCAGAAGCAAGTGCCAAGAATACAGTTTGAACAGCAATGGACACTATCCCCTGTTAGAGCTGTGGGTGCACTTCCTTGGCAGCAGCAATTACTCACCCAGGTTGTCTGACCAGGCTGATCTTACTGACTCTCTTGAGAAGTCTAAGCTACACCACTACAGACTGACATCTGAAAAAGTGGCAGAGCAGGGCTAAGGTACAGTCTGTTCTCTGAAAGCCTAAGTGCTCGATGGCACCAAAGACAATCCACGAGAGTGCTCCATGCATGAGTTGCTGAGTCCAGAACAACACTTGGGTTCCCACTGGCTGTAGGGCTCAGGGTGAGATACTGTATCAAGTATGTCCAAAATTCAGTAGACTACTGCAGGAAGCATTTTCGCTCTTGCACATGCTGCAGCTGGAAGGAATGGACCTTTCCCTGAGGCTATAAAGCATCAAGTGTGGGGTAAACGCTAAGGTGCACACAGGAAATTACAGTGGATTTACTACTGGGCTGTAGTAGTGTAGAACAGGTTCAGTGCAAAGCACACTACAACTGAAAGGGCTGTCACAGCAAACACACTCATGATGGTAAACTGAGAAAATTTCAATATGCAAGAGCACATGGGCTCAAGTCAATATAGCATAGAGTGAACAGGGCTGCTGTGTCCCCTGTTTATAAAGCTACAATTGAAATATTAATTCACCATATTCACTCAGGAGCAACTGGCCAAAGTTTGAATGGACTGTTTTTACCAAGATACAGCTTACAATTTCAGGACACTTATAAGCAGCAAGGGTTGGATACTTATCACCCACCTGGCCTTGTTTCCAGCATTCCCTGAAGATCTTCCAGTTGTTTTTGTTGCTGGGATCATGAAGGCAAAGAAGTCTACCATCACACAGCCAAGAGTGGGAAGTGTGTGGATCCAGCACGTTTAATCCCATTACCATTTCCTTCACCTCTCTCTGCGTGTCAGCTAAATTACTAGCTCGTTTTGCAGCATCAGACGTCTTCTTATTTTCCACCACAGAAGCAATGATATGGTCCAAGAAGTTTGGCAGGCTGGCTTTACCTTTCACTCCCTAGAAGATGTAAATCCAGAGGTAAGTTTAGTCTTGCAACAGTGTAAGTATTAATGTGTATCTGTTCTCCTTCAGACTTTAGTCACAGACACCTTGCTACCAGGAAAACATACAACAGAAACAAACTGGGTCAGAGACAGACATGCATCCAAGAGAAATGGCTATGGCTCTGTTTTACAATGGTAGAAGTTAAAATAACCAGCTAAAGGCTACCTAGAAAACTATTACACAGACATAACAGAAAACTTTATTGATCTAACTTCAGCTACTTTGATATGAAAAATAGTTAATATTTTTCCTAACTTCATTAATAACTCAACTCTATTTCCCCATTTTCCTCACCCCATTACTAAGGAAATGAATGAAGCCTTGGGACATGTAAGCTGATGGACATGTGAACATCAAGGAAACACCAACAGAAAGAGAAGAAAGTGCTTCCTGTATGTCAATGGAACCACTAGTAGATAGACTCTCCAGTTCTGGTTGCCATGCTCCTCAAGGGACATTTAAAACTCAAGGTGTGTTGAAAATTTGTAATGGGGTAGCAACAGCCTTAAATTTTGTTTTAACTTAAAAAAAAAAAAAGCCTGCCTATAGGCCTTGTATATAGTGAAATACTTAATATACTAAATCTATTTTATGTATTCAACAGAAAATAAACACTTACTGAATCTTTATTCACACATCTGTGGGAGGGGGCATGGGTGTGAGAGATTTCTCATTCAAGTTTAAAAAAAATCATAACAAACCAATCAACACCACTCCCTCCTCCACCCCAAAAATTACCATCTTCTTAAAAAACTAAAGTTCAACAGATAAAAAAATTACCATATATAGAGCTATCAATCTAAAACATATAATTATTAATTACTGAATATATTAATTCAGGAAAAAATACTTAATGGAATTGTAGAAGAGTCTAGGTCCAATAGAAGATCTAGAGATCATCTGGTATAAATTTCTGTTGAAACTAGATTTTGCTCCCCTGGGCTGGGTCATGCCAAATTTTAACTTCACAGGGAAGGAGATTAACTAACTTCTCAGGGCAGCCTATTCCACTGTTTGAATGTAAAGGGAGAATTTTTTCTTATATCCAGATAGAATTTCTCCTGAAGCAACTGGTATTGCCCCTTGCCCTGTTAACCCTGCATCCTTATGAAAGGAGTACCTCCATATTCCCTACAACCACCTTTTAGATATGGTAAGATTGATCAGCTCCCCAAAGCATTCTCATCTCTAGGATGAAGAGAACCAGTTTCTAGAACCTTTCTAAATGTGTCAAGGTCTCCAATGCTTTAATCACTCTTTATGGCCCTTCACTGGATCCTGTGAAATTTTTCACTGTCATTCTTCACCTGGTGAAATCAAAACTGGAAACAGTGTTCCAGGTCTAGCCCATCAGGGGCTGAATAAAATAATGACATTCCTTGATGAGCTCCAGCTGTATGCTTCCTGATACAGCCCAGGAGTGTTTACTTTTGCAGCTGTAGGTGTGCAGTGCTGGCCTGGGTGCAGCTTGCTGTCCTCCAGGACCCTGGGCTCCTCTGAGAGGCACTGCTCCACTGCTAGCCTGTATCCACTCTCTACTGCTGCCTGGAATTATGTTAAGTTTTCTACAGCCCATCTTACCCAAATAAAACTAGATCATAACGTCATCTGCTTCGGATGGTCTTAAAAATGCACCGTTACTCTGACTCTCTAGAGGCCGTAAGACAGATATTATGCAGCTTAACTGTTAAAGACAATGCTTATCATTCTTCACAACAGACTACCAATGCTCCAGAAAGATTAAGATGATTCTCTCCATGAGCAGCAGTCTTGCTTCTCTCAATTTGAGTAACACAACTGTTGTTTCTCAGGTATGGTTTGCTCATTCTATATGAAGCATCCAGACATTCAAATCAGGAGCTGGACCAGAGTGCTCTGTAAGTTCTTTAAATCTAAATTACTCAGTGAAGATCAGAAGTCAGGAAAATAAAAAAACACTTTACACAATAGATCTGATTAGATATGGTGAGAGAATGCATGGAGTTGCCGGAACAGGGATACAAGTTCAGACAAGTTCTCAAGCCTTGTAGGAATAAGTCACTTTAAAACAAGTGACCACAATTTCTTCCTGTACTCAGCGATGAGAGGCAGAAGTATTCTTAGATTCACCTTCTGGTAGCAGCATCATATTTTCACGTGTGGTTCCCTCTACCAAAACCAATGAACATGAAATATTATCTAGTCTCCAGACAGACAGACAGTCTGGCAGAGAGTTACAAAAAAACCCACTGAGACAAGCCATTTCATCTTCCTCCTTACTCTGCCTAAGCTTTTGGAGAAAATATTCACCAAAAAGAGCTAAGCATTGATAAATTCCATAGAACCTATCCTTCTCCTTAAATGAAATGCTTCTAACCACTTCAAACAGTATTGATTCATTCAGGTTTTTTCAAAGTTATTTCTTCCAAAATGGATTAAAATATCCTTATTCCTGAAAAGGCATTCAGAAATAGCAACTACACCTTAAACTCACAGAATCACAGAACCATAGAATATGATGAGTTGGAAGCAAGCCCATCAGGATCATCGAGTCCAACTCCTGGCCCTGCACAGGACACATCAAGAATCCCATCCTCTGCCTGAGCACGTTGTCCAAATGTGGCTATTCAGCTGTCTGCTGGATATTTTGTCCAGAAGGATACTGAGAGAGACATCATCAAAAATTTACTTCCAGAAAGATTACATCTACTGGCTTTCCTACATGAATGAGGTGGCCCTGTCATAGAAGGAAATCACATTCAACAAGTAGGACTTTCACCCACACAAAGCCACACTGGCAGTGACTGATGAGTGCATTGTACTCCAGATGTTTTCCAATACTTCCCAAAATAATCTTTTCCATGATTTTGCTGGACACTTAAGTGAGACTGACACACTTGTGGGCTTCCAGGGTACTGCTCTTTGCCCTTCCAGAAAATCATGTTTTGCCAGCTTCCAGTCAGACCTCTCCAGATTCCCACGATCACATGAAACTCTTTGAGAGAGGCTCTGTGATGACATCAGCAGCTCTGAAGATTCGTCTCTGCTCAGCTGAATCCCATCAGACCCCATAGATTTGTAGCGATCCAGCTGGAGCAGCAGATCCCCTGCACGTATATTCTAGCTCAAACGCCTTTCAAGTACACATAAGTTTAAGGAACTCTTTGTCTTTTTTTTCTGTGGTATGCTCTTACAATATTTTTAAAGATGTGAATTTTTAAAGTGAGCTTTTGAAGGGATGCTGATTATCAACTAAACAATTTATAGCCTATATTTAACCCATTTTCTTGGTCTCTTGAAAAGAATAGCTTCTCCTCAGCAGCAGTAAACTAAAACTAAAAGTCAGCATGAAAACTCTCTTCAAATATGTGGAGTGCTGAGTTTTGGTGAGATATTACATTTGTTTCAACATTTGAGAGTAGAATACTATAAAAACATTTAGATGAAAATTCTTCCCTAGAACAGGTATCATTGAAGGAATACAAAATTATTTACCGTAGAAGCTGCAGAAAAGACTGGAGGAAAGGGGATTCCTGTGTCTGATGGGACCTGAGGAAGCTTTCCTGGCCCTGTGTGTAGCAGATCTCTGAGGCTGGAGCCTTCAGCTTTGTTGCTAGATGTCACTGGGCCCAACAAGAGGCTATTAAACAGCTTTGGGGTTAGCGGGGAAACCTTTGTACTGGAGTTGAAGGAATCTAATCCAAAGGGTGAATGGGATTCTTTATTAAGCACTGATCTCAATGATCCTGATTCTGCAAGATAAATATAAACATTACAGGGAGGGGAGAGAAAAAAACAACCCAAGAGACAAAGTTAAAATGATCACAAAGTTCTCTGAAATTATTTGCTCTTGCATTACACAAAGGATATTAAAAGAATCTTGTGGTTATGATAACAGTGTAGGAGGAAAACTGTAAACTGATAAACTGTAACAGTGAAGGAGGCACCTCAATGAGAATCAGATATTTCACATGGATTTTGCTCTCCATATGCTACTACACTTTCAAATAGCACAACAAATCTGAGCCAAAAAGATCTGACACACGCAAACACACAATTTGTTAACAGATTCAATTAAAAAACGTTTCTCTGATTTTCTTAATTAATGTTTTGACATCAAATATTTCAAATTTTAATGGTAATCAAAATATTACAGTGACTAAGACCTGCAAAACTTGCAAATGATTCACCAACATTTAACATCAACATGTAAAGTAGTCCCTTCTAGGCATAAGAACAGGAACAAATCCTGTGTTAGTCATGCTACCTCTGACATAAAGGAAGTGTAATCAGTCCAGCTACTGAGTATTAAAGATGCTCTAAGCTTTCATCCGACTCTCCAACTGGACTCTAGTCTCAGTTCCTTGGAAATGCACTCTTCACATAGCACACAAAAGAGCTGTATTTACTTCAACAGTTATGAAGCGACAAAGCTGCATCTGAAATTACTAACTATAATTTCACATCAGGAAAATAAATACACAAACTGGCACAGAAATAAAGTGTGAGTGACAAGACAGTATTCTGCAGCTGTGTCATCTTTCCAGCTCTGCATTTTCCTAAGCCTGTAAAATAAAACTGGTTCTAAGAGGCAAAGGAAAACATACCTTTTTTTTATTTAGGGCTAGACACTCTGTCACAAAGTATAGCAATCAAACAGTATATTATCATTTACCTTTTAATTCTAACCCCAGAGGTCACTTCTTTTGCTTACCTTTTGTTTCCTCTTTTGCTTTTTGCGTTGCTAAATCTGCAAGCCAGTGTAAAGCTGACGATGGAGCTGTTTCTGGACAAAGTGGTCTGTTACTCTTAACTTCCCCAGTGTTATTGCTTGGCAATGTCTCTGTTTTTGCAGATTCTTCTATCCTACTATCAGCTGCTTCAGATTTTGGTACAGAGTCCATTTCTACTTGCCCCACTCCTGCTGTCCCTGCTCCAGTGGAAAAAGCGTTCTCGTTTCCAGAGACTGATACACTAGGATTTAGAGTTGGAAGCTAAAACAAACAAACAAAAAAAAACAAAACCAAACTGCTAAATGTTGAATAAAGGGAAGAGTTCAACTTGAAAGACATTTTCAATATCCAATGCATTTGATTTTGTCTGCTGTTTTTCCATTTGCTATAAGCACACAGTAAAATTCATTTATGCTTAGGCAGCAGCAGAATACAGGAGCTTATCTGTGTGTATTCACCTTTGCACTGTGGTGTGAATTCTTACCATGTCATCTTTTAACAAAAGCCAATTCTTTTTGATTTCTTTTCTTTCTGTTTTTTTTTAATTACAGGAGGATTTTTTTATGTCGATAGTTACAGAACTGCTCTAGCTTCCTTCAGGAACTACAACAAAATAAAAGCATATGTTGCAAGCTACTCACAGTGGTTTGTTTTAAAATGCAGCATCAATATGAATGGCTTCTTACCCAATTTCTACTTAAGAGTATTAGCCCAAATAACCACTTGGTAGATAACAGATGCAGTTCATGTCCCTAAAAATTGACCCAGAAGACTTACTAAACTAAAACACTCAGAGAACACATGGAGAAGGTAAAGTCCCTGTCTCACAATAGATTCGCCTCAAGGATCTAACATCTTAATCAAACATCTTAATAGATCTTAAGAATGTAAATGTCAAACAAGGTTAATTTCAGCTTCAAATTACATACCTGTGATATTCCATTAGTGACAGCTGGTCTCAACACCGATTTGTTCTGTCTGTTAATACACGGACAATTGGCTTTAATACCCCATTTGCCTCGTGCTGCATGGACCATGTCTCCAATATTGTAAAGTGCTGTAAATAAAGTTAGGTCTTTAATACCACATGCAAAATCTAAAAAAAGGCCTCAACTATATCTTCAAAGAGGTGGGGATTTTTTAATATTATTGCAAAGTATCTTTAAGGTCACATGCTATATAACAAGACATTATGCCTGAACAGTACAATGTGGCAAACAGTGCTGACTCTACCTTCGTGATGTCACTGAGAGGCTGTCAAACCTGGCAAATGCTACGGATTATCATCTGCTTCTACTGTTCCATGTAGGGTCCAGCAACACTGCAGTGATATGACTTTGAACCACCACAAGAAGCTATATAACCCTTGAAGCAATGCTGAAAGGATCTAGAGCACAGATGTTCACCTCTATCCTCCTAGTACACAGACAGATGTAATGAATTGACCACGTGAATACCTAGCTGCGTGGCTGGTTCCATACTCAGCAGTTTTGTCTTCTATATCCACAAATCTACTTCTGAGAAGTCAGGTCCCTTGGGAGCAGATGGGATTCACCTGTCCAAGCAGAGCAAGAGAGCCTCTGCCAACAAGTTGACCAGATTTATATGAAGAACTGTAAAATTAGACTTAGTAGTGAAAGGAGATGCAGATTTGAGCAACAGACAAGAGCCAGGGGCTACCAAAATATTAGAAGGCAATAGGGAAACGCCTGTGAAATAACTCAAAGGAATCTGGGCATGTTCCTGTCAAGAGGGGTAAGGCTGATAGCCCAGTTGGAGGGCCTCTTCATACTAATGCACGCAGCTTGGGTGATGAGCAGGAGGAGCCAGAAGTCATGGTGCAACTAGAAAGCAACAATCTAATCATTATCACTGAAACGTGACAGAATGAATTGTAGAACTGGTGCATTGTGGGGAGGTGCTCTCCATGTGGAACGGCATACCGACCACACAGCGCTATCTTTGAAAAACAGCGATGAACAGGTCAAGAACTTACAGGTAAAAATGAGGGACCAAGCCAACAAAGAAAACCTCACTGCTGGGGTTTACTCCAGTCTCCACCCAGCCAAAGGGAGCCTGCTGACAAAGTGCTCTTACTTCAGCTACAGGAAGCATCATGCTCACATGATGATTAAGGAAATTCAATCACCTTGACATCTGCTGGAAAAGCAACACAACCAGCTGCAAGCACTCCAATTCTGGAGTGCTTTGAGGATAATTTAAACCATGACATAGAGAGACCGACCAGAAGAGAAGAGCATTACTGGACCTGTCACATATGACCAACATGAAAGAACTTATGAGACATGTCAAGACTGGTGGCACCCTGGGCTGCAGTGACCAGGCCCTGGTGGAATTCACAACCTTGAAGGATGCAGGCCAGATCAAGAGTAGAGCCAGGACACTTTTTAGGAGAGCACACTTTCACTTGCTTAGGGAATTAGTGTATGGGATGCTCTAGCAAACTGCCCTCAAGGACAAAGGAACAGAAGAGAGCTCACAGCTCTTTAAGAACGCTTTTCTTAGAGTGTGAGCGCTCTCAGTTCCCCTCTGCCCCACCCCACCTCCCCACGTGGAGTTCAGCCTTCAACTCTGGGCTGCCCAGTACATGACTGACATGGAACCTGTTCAAGGCCATGAAAATTATGAGAGGGCTGGAACTCCCCTCCTATAAAGAAAGGCTGAGACAGTTGAGGGGGATTGGCCTGGAGAAGAGAAGGCTCTGTGGAGACCTCGTTGTGGCTTTTCAGTACATCAGGGGGATGATAAGCACAAAGAGATACTTTTGACCAGGGCATCTAGGGACAGGATATGGAACAACAATCTTAAACTGAAAGAGGGTATGTTTAGATCGAATCTTAGGAAAAAATTATTCCCTATGAGGGTGGTGAGGCACTGGCATAGATTGTCCAGAGAAGCTGTGCTTGCCCCATCTCTTCAAGGGCAGGTTGAATGGGATTTGCAGCAACCTGGTCCAGTGGAAGGTGGTCCCTGCCCATAGCATAGGGTTGGAGCTAAATGATTTTGTAAGGTCCCTTCAAACCCAAACCATTCAATGATTGTATGCCTGAGGAGGAGCTCTAGATGGGGGGGTGGTTGGAGACACTGTCAGGACATCAGAAACCAAACCCTCCACAAGTTCTGAAAGAAATCTTTCTTGCTTGTTAAACAAATTTACTTAAAATGCAACTTAAAACCAGCTAAGGGCAACAAGTCACAGCTAATACTAGAAGGATGCACACTTCAAATCCACAGCTTGATCTTACTTGGGTTACCTTCCCTTGAATGCTCCTGCTGTTGCAAGTGGAAGTGTCCTCTAAATCCATGTCAGAAAAGGTATCAGCTACAACATCACCATCTTTATCTTTTTTCCACTTGCTCACTCAGAATTAATACAAAATTTGCTATTTTTCCTTTCATGTTTCAAGCATTACCTGTACCAGGAATGATCTGTGTTGGCATGAGATTCTCTGGTTCATGAGACTGACCCTTTGCACACTTCAGCCATGAGAAAACTTCTTCATCACCAATCTCCTCTGTCTCTGGAATAAAGAAAAAAAGATTTTATACCAAAACTTTACAACACAGAATATTTGTGCATTGTTTATTTAGATTCTTTACAGCGCAGGAAACTAACCTGGTGATCTCAGAAATAAACTATAAATACAGACAATTAGGACTGGATATAAAGCAACTTCTGTCTCTTCAGATTATACAGCTACCACAGTAATTTTCGCTGCATTTCTTTTTTCCCCCTAAACCCTTTCCCCCAGAAATGGAAACCTGGGAAATGGAAGAATGGAACAGCAGACAAGTTCCAAACATGCAGCCTTCCAAGCTGATACTCAGTAACTCTCCCACAAAACCTTCTGCAACCTCCCACAAACTATTTCCTGACTACAGTCATTTCAAAGATTACAGTGGGGGGGAAAAATGTCCAGTACTCACCACTACGCGGACGGTTCTTCCTCAGCCGGTAACAGTCCAGACAGACCCCAAAACCACACTTCCGACAAACCCAATGAATATTGAAGAGTGTCGTCTCACATACATCACACATCTCCCTCACACCACGTACGGCTCGCTTCCATGCCACCTTCTCTATAGAGAAAAGGCACACTACGAATTATTGCTTTGGCATTTTGCATTTCTCCCACCTAATTTGAGAATATCACAGTAACATTGATAAATTCACAACAACATGACCTGAAGGCAGAGTATAGAAACACGTAATAGCCCCATTCTTTGAGTTGCTAGTCCAGTGGCATTATTAAAATTCCCATTTCTAAGAATAGGTAAGGTTAGGTATCAAAATGCACACTACAAGGAAATGCAGCACCTTTGAGTGTTCTGTAATAACTGAATTTAATGGAGCACTAATGGAACTTACAGCAAAATTACAAATCTTCTAGTACTTTCATGAACAAGTGACATCAATATATAAAACTATAAAGAAAGTGTATTTTGTTTTACTAATCAGATCTCTGTCAACTATTTAACGCATTTGCCGAGGAAGGGGATCTCCAAATGGCTGCCCTTGTACATTGCAGAAACTAAAGGGAAAAAATCAGACAGTCAGTTATCCATGTGATAAGCTAAACTGGCTATTTTTTTTTCTTTTTTTCCCCTAAACCCTTTCCCCCTGAAGTGGAAAGCTGGCAACTAGCTGCTCAGCTAACTCCTTGTGGGTTAATTTAAGGTACTGCTCCCTCCCTAGAAAACTGAGCTTTTACATGATGTCCCTGGAGCATAGAAGGATAGGGTAGGCGCTCTGGCTTATTTCTATTTTCTTAGGAGCATGAGCCAGCTGATTTTTGCATTTAGTTATTGAAAAAATAATTCAACGTCTGGGAAAGTTACCATTAGCTTTCCTTGGTGGTAATGTTGCACTGATCCAAAAGAAAGTATTCAAATGCTGGTCCCTCAGTCACACCCTCAAGAGGTGAATATAGCCTCTCTTTGGAAGAGCAGGAAAAGTATTTCAACAAGAAATTATATGACATTTTCAATTCTATTCCACTGTATTGTACATGCATTATACAGAAAGCGTGGAAAAAAAAACATGACAAAAGCCCAACTTACGATGTGGCTCCACCATCATCATTGCCTCCTTCTCTGACATAACAAGCTGGCAGAACTGGTCCCCAACATTGGCCAAGATATATTTGGAAGTTTCCAGATCAATCCCCTCTGCAGGGGAAGAAGAAGGAATCCATAGGCTCATGGCATCAGGGTCACTTTGTTGTGGATTCAAGAAACCTTCTACTCGCAGTATACCTTTTCGGGTAAATACCAGCCTGCAGGAAATAAGACGGAGTAATTGAGAAACTGCTCAACCACCTTTAATTAACTTACAATGACATCTCTATCAAAACATAAACCCAGAAGGTGGGGGGGGAAGACGTCAGCTAGAATGCTATATTCTACAGACAGTACACTTTTTATGCAAATCCCAGTAAGACAGAGAATAAGGAATACAGAGCTGTGGCTACAACAGCCATTAGAATGAATCCCAAGGTCCTAGTAAACATTGGTGGGAAATTCCACCTAAAAGAAACTGCTATGGCTTGCTAAATCCCACTTCTCCATCTTATTAATAGAAAGAGATTACAAAATTCAGTTTCACCTGCTGCATGATGCTGTTTGAAAATTCTGTATGGCTGTCACTCTAAATTTTAATTCATGAGAAAGAAATATTTTCCCAACTTTTGAGAAAACAGTGTTTCAGTTCTGGCTAGAGCTACCAGCACCTTGGCAACTCTTTTAACAGCTCACATTACAACATATGGAAAAATCCTTGTCACACTGGTCTCCAGATAGATGAATCACTACTGTTTTACCAGTAGCTGTTCATCTTCCTAATCCTTGTGTGGTAAAAGGTGTAAAAATGTATGACAGAACCCTAAACATCTCATCAATATCAAAGGTAACTTTGTTTTTAAGCAGAAACCATCTCATCTTTAACCTCAAGCTAGATTAATTTTTCCCAAGTTTAGGAAAAGAAGCAGCATGCTTACTGGATGGGTGATACATACTAAAAACACACTTCATCCATTACATGCCAGAAAGTCAACTAACTACTTTTAGAAAAAGATGCGTAGCACTTTCTAGAATAGTAGTTAAAGAAGACAAACACTACAGGTCATGGAAGTGTAAGACACGTACACCACACAGAGGGAACACAGACGCAGTGTTCTACTCGTGAAAATTAGTCACTTTATCTTTGAAAAGCAGCTCTTTCTGGCCCAGTGAGGGAATTCCCAACAGGTGATGCAAGGAAATGCAAGACACTCAAAATCCTACATTACTGTACCCAAGTATATTTAATAAGTAAAACATAATTACTTTGTGCTTGGACATGGCCCAAGCTCTGCACAGAGACTACATATGAAGAAAGGAAGAATTTGAGCACCTCCGGAAATGGAAGAAGCGACATGCCACAGTTGAGTCATCCTGCTCTTGCTCCTTAAATTTGCGGTACCGCTCCAGACGGCACTCCCGACACTTGTGCAGATGTGGAGCTACATTGATGCAAGAGCCATCCTGGAGAAAAGGCTCACCTGACTGCTTCAGCTTCCTCACCTTACTCATATCTTTCAGCACAGACTGGCCAACTGAGTGAGGCAAAGTAGAAGCAAAAATCTATTAGTTAACTGCAGCAGCAAAAGGATACTGGCTTCAATAATCTTTTCAGAGATCTGTATGTTCATACATGTAAAACCAGTAATTCTCTTCAAGCCTATACCATATCACACTTCTGTCCTGAAAGATTATGCTTAAAGATTTATCAAACTGAACACCAAACTCACACACAAGAAGCATTAAGCTTCAGCCTTGTAAGCATCCTGCGTGCTGCCTACTGAGCATGAATGAGGTTTACAACCGTGGTTAGTTTACGCAGTTCATTACACAAAAGATAACCCAGTATCCCACCTTCTTGTGCTTCCAAAACATCATCTGCATTCAAGTAATCACCTTTCAGAGGAGCTGTGCGGGGCCGGCCCTTTGGGGCTTGCTTGCCCTTTCCTTTACCCAGCAGTAATTCCGCATTGTGCTCCGCATTGGGGCCCAGCTTCGCCATCAAGTGGTCTGGGATACCCTTCATACAAGCCTTAGCCTGCAACTGGTCTTCAGAGTCACTCAAATCTGACAGATCACTATTTGTACTGGAGTCGGAGTCCTGTTTGGATGTTAAGCTCCGCTCATCTAGCGAGAACCTTTTCACAGCTTCAAAAGGGGCTTTCTTCTCCTGTGGAAACTCTGCCTGTGAAGAGAAAAGGGTAGGTGGATGTCTGCCAAACACATTAGAAAAAGTTTTCAGAAGAGGATTGTCCTGCTGCCCAGGTCCGACAGTTGGTTTTTCTTCTGTTGGACTGGAGGAGAGCGTGGGCATCTCGATAGGCTGTGTCAGGCTGCTGCTTGGTGAGCTGGAACGGCCATTCCCTACAGTGGAAGGGCTCTGAACACCAGCAGCAGCTGTTGAACCAGAAGCACTGGAGATCATCTTTGAGGGGTCAGTTGTTATAAACAAAGTTTTCTTCTTAGCTAAAGAGTCTGTAGAGGTGAGTGATTCTGGCCAGGCAGAAGTGGCCTTATGACCCACAGGTATAGAGGGAGCACAAACCCCCGCGTGAGATGAAGATGCAAAGCCACTGAAAGGACTAAGTTCTGCTTTCTCAGCAAATGCCAGGAAAGGGTTTGAGGGTTCTTCTCGTGATAGCTTTGGGGGCTGTAAAAATAGGTTTTCATGACTATCAGGGGGACGAGTATTTAACAGACTTCGTGAAAAGGCTGGAGTAAGGGTAGGCATAGATTCCACAGGCAACTTCCGCTCAACAGAACTACCAGACTGCGCTCCTGGCTTAGTGTCCACTGAAAGAATTTTACCTTTACAAGTCCCAGTACCCACACTCTCTGGACACTGCTTGAATGAGTCCCGACCAGAGACATTTTCAGCCAAGCTCTCTGAAATGACCGTGAAATAGTTACTGGAAGGAAGATTCTGGGACATGCACTGAAAAAACAAGTTCTTGGACGAATCAGAATCTTTCTGAGCCTCCTGTCCAGTACCACAGCCAAAAGGAAATCCAGAAGGTTTGCTTTCTAGAGCCATCACTCCATTTGATTGGCTCCTTCCAGCCCCAAATACCAAGGACTGGGAAGCACCTGGGAGAGAGACTCCAAATCCAGAAGCCAAAAGTGAATTTCGGGAATTCTGAAACAAAATTAATAAGTATTAGTCCATTATAAGATTGTTATTTGATTCAAGAATACTTTAGTTCACCTCACTGTAACATGAGCATTCTCCTTACCCATCAAGAATAGAAATTTTAAGCAGACTGACTTACTATGAAGAAACTCCTTTAAACAATCCTACCCATAAGCTATTGAAGATACACAGAGAAAATGAATACTTAATGTCTTATCACACTTTAGAACAAAGGTGAGACACCAGACAGGTGAACTAACTAATAGAAAAGCAAGTTAGTAAAAATGCTGATCATTTGAATTCAAATCAACAAAAAGGGAACCTTAATTGAAACTGCTTTTGAATACTCTCCAATCTTTCACCCTCTTGCAAGAGCATTCTGATAAGCTTCACCTATTTAAGTAGCACCCCTGAAATAAGTAATTTAATTTGCAAGTACAGTAATTTCACGACTATAAGGCGCACCTTAAAGCCTAAAATTCTGGTCCGAACTCGGAAGTGCACCTTATAATCTGGTGCCCCTTATATATGGACAATGTTTGGAAATTTGCCAACCCGTAAGTGCGAGCAGTGAGCTGAGCCATGTGGGGCCGCGTAGGGCTGGGGGGTGCTGGAGTGGGGCCACGCGGCTCAGCGGGACTGGGGGGGGCCGCGCGGTTCGGCCGGGCCGGGGCCACACAGCTTGGCGGGGCTCGCGCAATTCCGTTTCTTATTGGTTACTTTGTTGTGCACGAATGCTTGCTGCAAAAAAAGAGGCGCGCCTTATAATTTGGTGCGCCTTATATAGTGAAGAAGTTTGGGAATTTTTCCAGCACCCGGAAGCGCACCTTATAATCCGGTGCACCTTACAGTCGTGAAATTACTGCAATTTCACGATTACAAGCCGCAGCATTTTGACTAAAATTTTGGTCCAAACCTGAAGTGCGGCTTACAATCAGGTGCGGTTTATATATGGACAAAGAACGAAAAATTGCAGTTTTAGTTTGGAGGACAGGTGTCTGCTAAGAAAGGCAGGAGCTTCTCTTTGAAATGGAGAATATAAACCCCCTCCCTCCAAATTATTAGAATTTTGAAATCAAGGGGCTTTCAGGCAAAATTATGGGAATTAGGAATAACAGTTTTTTTCTAGGGAAATTAAAATAGAAATACAGTACTACAAAGAAACAAACTCCAAACCCTGACAAAGTCAGAGTACAACCTGACACCCGTCAGGCAGGGTGTTGGTAGCAGTCCCATTAAATGGTGGCTGTATTCCTTTTGTAGTGACAGATGTGGCTCAGTTGGAGCAGTGCTCCTGTACAAGGTGCAGTTTCCCTCTAAAGGTCCAGTGGTGATGTGGAGAAATCCCATTTTCCTCTGGAGTCCAGTGGAGAAAGGGGCTGCCTTAGTGTCCCAAAACCTCTGTTTTTATTTTGGTAAGAAATGTCGGGCTTTCCCCCCCCAGCTGGAGCAACTCCCAATGGGATGCAGTAATTTTATCAGTCCCACAGTGGGACTCAATGGCCATGAGCAGCTGGAGGAAGGATGGGTTGTGAAAAGACAAAGAACAATGCCCTGCCTGGTTTCAATGGATGGCCCATCAGCAGAATATCTGCCATTGAGATAAGGATCACTGCCCCCACACCCAACAGATGGTGATAGAATAGATACCTTTTATCACACTCTGTATTGTAATGTGCGGCTTATAATCAGGTGTGGCTTATATATGGACAAAGAATGAAGAGTTGCTGACACCCGAAAGTGCGGCTTATAATCAGGTACAGCTTATAATTGTGAAATTACTGTACTGTAAATTAAACAAAGTATGCCCCCAGAAGTTAGCAGACAAACTATTCCTGGGCCCCATAACCCATGTCTGCTGACAGGTAGGTAGATGCCTAGGATGTGGTGCCTCCCAGGGAATAACCCAGTAGAGATTAAACACAAAAGGCTTAAATTTTATGACCACTAAATACAGGAAGGTTTGGTGAATGGCAGATTTCTACTAGAGCGATAACTGTGATATGGAATATTCACTTGCTCTCTTCTCAATTGGTACTTGCTCAGATTTTCCAATTCTGACAGTACTACTTTAACTAACTATATACTGTGACTAAGTCCTCATAGGATCATTTAGATCAGCTGTACTCCTTTTCTTTGAGTTTCCAGTTAGAAATCTGCTCATCATTATCAGTTTTATTTCAAGGTCATGTTAAATACAGTCACAGACTGTGCAACATATCCTACAGGTCACTAGTGTCCCTGCATACTCTACTGCATAGTAATGTTTGGCTTGTTCCTCATTACCAATCTCCAGCTGTAATAACTTTAATAACTTAAACATTTAATAATATTAACAGTTCTTCTGGATATTAGAATTTCACCTATTTCTTTTTAGAGATAAAAATAATTTTAGAAAACTGTGTCCTAATACTTTTTAAAAGAATATTAATTTGAATGGAAACCAAGGTTGTGAAGTCACAATGACCAAGTCACACTATGATATAGTGGACAGTCTGAAACAGTAATACATGCGAACCATCCGCAACACTCTTGCTGATTTATGCTGGGTTCCCTCCAGCAAAAAAAAATGTTTAGAATGGACTAATGGTCTGCCTACCAACTCTGAAGCCCAATTAATAATATTTTTAAGAAGTGATGTGGGGTAGGAGAGAGGGAAAGGAGGAGAGGTGGTACCAAAATTTCTCAGTACAATTACATAGTCTGCAGTTGCCCCCAACTCTGAATTTATTTATTGGGGGGATAGAAGAGTTTATATTACATTATATTACATTATAGGAGTTCATATTACATTACATTATATGTTCATTATACAACACCCCTGTTTTCAACAATTCTATTTCTCCTTTACAGCTTACCATCTAGGAATCTTTATCCAAAGGTAAACATTTAACCTTTCCACCTATACCATTACCTACTACAAAAGACGGGGATGATAATAATGCCTTTAACTTCTCAGCAATCACACTGGACTCTCTTCACGCATCTCTCATTTTCTTCACTTTTTTTATACAATAGACAGTGAAATTCTTTATTTTTGTTGTACTTACTGAGGTGGGTTTCATTTTGTTTTGTTTTTACAAACCTAAACTTCATTTATTTAAGAAGTCACATTTTGTTTTTAACAAGGTTTCCCTTCTATTTTTCCACTCCTTTCCTTGTAAACAGGGCAAGTCTGAGCTCTCATCTCCGATATTTTAATTCTTTCTTTGGTTTTAGTCCTAGGCAGTATATAATGCAACTAGCTCACTTTTCTACTATATATATAACACAGCTCTAACACACAAGATAGACATCTGTTAATGGTCCTCTAAATGTAGGCTCATTGTTTTTCTGGTTTTGAGGCTTTTTTAAAGTACAGTAATTTGATGAATATAAGCCACACCACTTTGACTAAAATTTTAGTCTGAACCCGGAAGTGAGGCTTATAGTCCAGAGCGGCCAATATATGGACGATGTTCAGAAATTTGCCAACCCGGAAGTGCAGGCCTGCAGCAGCCCCGAGCCGAGCCGGAGCCCGCCTGGCCCCAGCGGCCAGGTAGCGGCAGCGCTCCCCAGCACGCTCCCCCGCTCCCTGGGTGGCCGGGCAGTGGCCAGGCACAGCACTCCCCCGCTTCCGGGCAGCAACAGCCGGGCACGCCACTCGGAGCTCCGCCAGCCACCCGCTGGGCTCCGCTCGGAGCTCCGCTGCCCATGCGGCTTTGCTCAGAGTACCGCTGCCCGCCCGCGCAGCTCCACTCGAAGCTCTGCTGCCCGCGCGGCTCCGCTCAGAGCACCGCTGCCCGTCCACGCGGCTCCACTTGGAGCTCTGCCAGCTGCCCTGCCCGGAGCTCCGCCGCCCGCCCGCCCGCCTGCGCGGCTCTGCTCGGAGCACCACCGCCCGCCTGCCCGCGTGGCTCCGCTCAGAGCTCTGCCGGCCATCCGACTGTGTGGCTCCGCTCAGAGCTCCGCCGGCCGCCCGCCCACACGGCTGAGCGGCTGCTCAAAGGCAATGCGGATCCGTTGGAAATGCCTGCAAAATGACCACACTGTTGTTCATATCTTTTTCTGCTTTTAAATAAATTGCAGGGTACACTGCCGCAGCTATTGTCTGTATCTTTTTTCACTTGGAAATAATGTTTCCAAGGTCAGCACCTGCCAGTAAACCCTGTGATTCTGTTACTAATTGGCAACTTTGTGAAAGTTCGCTGTCAACGGAAGTGCGGTTTATAATCCGGTGAGGTTGATATATGGACAAGACCTAAACATTGCCAACACCCGGAGGTGTGGCTTATAATCATGAAATTACTGTAACTTGAATGTTCAACTCTGAGCACATTTTCATGTAGACTTGTTTATATAAAGGCAAGAGATTTTAAGTAGGTTATCTTGTGTATGACACAACAAAATTAAGTGCAGTGCTTAGTGTTGTTTTAAAGAAGCATTTTTCAGATTAAGGCTGAATAAACATAAGAGTGCTACACAGTTATCTCTTACTACTCCTTCACCAATTACCTTAATTTTCTTTTCAGTCATTTCTTAGATCAGATAACAGGTTTTCTTTGGGAGGAGACACTCATGAGAGAAAAAGTAATTTTTTCAATTCCATGGACACACATTTTAACAGGAGTATGGTGCAGAACATCTGTTGTAAACATGTCAATCTTTCTAGAACACGTTGAATCAACATGATTGAGCTACTCACCTCTCCCTGAGCCTGCGATCGGACAGCTTTTGGTTTCTCCTGTCCAGTAACAGCTGGCAAACTGGTATCAGAGATTCTCACAGTTGTTGGCGTCAAAGCAGTTGTAGTAACTGCAGTTGTGGAAGTCACTGTGCCTTGGCCAACCTGTTCCAGTGGTTTTCCTGCCTCTTTACATCCAGATCCAACTAGTAATGGTTGTCCAGCCACAGAAGAAAATGGAGTGAAGGGCAATGGTGTGTCACCAACAACTGGCTCATCTTGGACTACTAGTGTTCGGCCATTCTCTTTGGTGTAAGTAGCAAAACGAATATTGCGATTAATCTGAGGAATAAACGAAGGCAACTGCTTGGCCCTTGGATCCAGTCCCGTTTCACTACTGGAGACTCCTTTCCAGGGACCTCTGCTTGCCTCACCTCCATCACTACCATTGCTATCTGTCTCACCCTTCTCCTTTAGCTTCTTTGTTGCAGGATCGCAACTGGGATCTGACACAGTTTTCCTTCTCCTTCCATCCTTTCCCTCCAGGCTTTCTTTCTTCTTTTTCCCTTTAGATGATGATTTAGCTGCTTTTAGGCCCCCTCCCTATAACAGACAGAGCCACGCAATCACGAAACAGAATAATACAGATCCAAGTTCAAAGAACTTTTTGTTGTTAGAACAGAATATATTACACTACTCTGAAGTTTAGGGACACTCTATCACAAATTGAGACATCTAGAGAGAGACTCTGTGAGCACAGAACACAAGCATTAAGCACAGTCTTGACTTTTTTGTACTAGACTAAGACCCGCACAAGAAATTTTTTAGCTGAGCTACCTTGCTGTAACATGAACCACATCTTGGCAAATTTTGAGAAACACACAATACTCCAACAAAGCTCCTCATAATGTATGAATACATCCGTACTCTAATTTTTGCTCCAAGTATAAACCCCATGATCCTTTTGAAGGCACGCTTTCTGTCCACTACACAAAACCTACAATATTTAACTGCAGGAGATAGCTTTAGCCTAAGGTAAAAATTCAGATTCAAATGTTAACATGGAACAAACATCTCAACTGAAGCAGTGAAATGTCACAAACATACAAGCCTGCTTACACGGCAGAGCACCAGATGGCAATTTTCAGAAATCACTTAAAAGATATGTGAAGCAGCACAGTAATCCTGTTAGAAAAAGGCAGCAACACTACACTTTAAAACCACCACGGTTATACCACTACTGATCCCCTACTGATCCACAATAAACTTAGTAAACAGGCCTGAACAAAAAGAGAAGACTGTTTGAAGAAAGCTATGACTATCAAAATGGTGAACAAAACTTTCCTGTTCCAATTTTTAAGAGGAAAATCACTAAAATTATCCAAAGTCCACAGTTAACACTGCATAATTTTTTAGTCCTTTACAGATTTTACTTATTTCACATAAAAAAATTTATGAAGTTTCACGCTGTATATACAAGTCCTGAATGCACAGCTGCAGTACCTCACTTGGAGAAGTGTTATCCATCACCACATGAATCAGTCGAGGATCCACCGACTTTATCTCACCACTCTAATTTTTATACAGGTTGATAAGGAGGAAGTAGAAGAAAGAAAAGTAGAGGTTAATTTTTAATTCAGAGTATATAGTATCAACATAAGAGACCTAAACACACAGTTACTGTGCAGGCCCTCTCCCATTTACCTTTTCTTACCATCTCACTTCCTTACTAATACTACAGCCTTCTAGTTCACCTTCTATCCTTTTGCTCTTTTGCTATTGCAAAACCTTCCATATTTGATGCCTGTCACTGTCTCCTTGTACGTTTGTTCTATTGAGCATTTCTAAAGGTATTTATTACATTAAGTGCAGTCCTTGAATTTAATTTAGCATTGTTACATGCATGTTCACTCCACGGGATGTAGAAAGGACTACTGTGGAAGAAGCAAACCAGTTCAGCCTAAGTGTCTCCCCAAAAGGAGCAACGAATATCCAATCTCTGTAACTGCTCTTGCAGGATACTTTTTATTTCACAGTAAGTACACAGGAAGCTCTGTGCTTCCTAGCATGCATCTGCTGAATGCACATAACTCCACAATTTCTATGCTCCTCCAAAGTACTTTACTGATTTACCATACATAGTATACTTTTTTCCCTGTGTGCCAGCAATAGCAGTAGCCAGAGTACTGGATTACTGCTCATTCAGTGCATTCAATCTACACATCGAAGAGGCTGCAGGGGCAGCGTGCATGAGACACAGGATGGGACCTGAAAACCAAGACAAGTGCTGCTGCTACACTGCACCATGGACCTGTCCTAGCTGTGCCTGAAAAAGGAAACCATCAGGAGCAGGTCACCGGCAAGACTGAACTACCAGTCAGACCATACAAAAGCACACAATAAAAATCAGAAATTCTAGCAGTGCAGATTCTCTGTGCTGTACACAGGTTTCCTGATAGGAACAGGGCAAAAGTAAATAGTCTGAGATAAAATACATACATCCAGTTATTTATACTAAGACTTCATTTGATTTGTTACAACTGTTTCAAACCACTTGTACAGTCTATCAGATGGAAACCAATAGAAGGCATAGGAAGGTCACAATATAAGAGACCAAGAAGGTAGCTTTCTATACATCAGCATGCCTTCCTTTCTGAAGAGTCATTTCCAATATTTTTGCTTACAGCACTCACTTCCAGTGAAACTTCTACAGCTTTTTTTTTTAAATAGAAGTGGTCTGTGTGACATCATTTATTCTGTCATCGTAACAGGAAAAAATACTGTGAATCACAACACAAATAATTACTCATATTTTAAAGCAAAAAACCAAGCCAAAGTAACAAATTTTGGCAAAGCTGTCATTCTGCACATATAGATATTGAGGAATGGTATTTTAAGAATACCAAAACAGCACTTCATATTTTTACCTCAGTCACAGACACCTCCATAAGACGAGTTATTGGGTCTTGGTGGCTCACAATACCACAGAGCCAGCTATTTTCATCCTCTGGTTGATAAACTTTAACTCTTTGGCCTTGGACACTGTAAGGACCTGAAAAAGAAGGACTTTGAGTACATTTCCAAGCAAGCTTTGTATCATACTAGTTAAAGAGTCATACAGTACAACGGTTCTGTGCAGCTAATTAGGGCTTGAAGTGTCATCTTCCAGGTGGAAAGAAATTAAAACACTAGGGCTTCTGCTGCAAATCCTGTGGCAGGCACTTTATCCTAACAAGGCATTTTATCCTAAAAAGTCAATAAGTTCTCACTGTTGTAACTCAAAGCTATTGCGGAGACAAAATGAATACCATTTAGGCATAAAAAAACCCCAAACGTGAAAGACCAAAATTGCCTCACTCATTTGACAAAATCAAACTACATGGGGGATCCTTGCTAACTAAATTATTTTGTTTTCTAACCTACAGCTTAGTAATTATGCAGCATCCATCCAGTGAACAGTCCCAGTAGTCTGACTTGGTCCAGATGTGTCCAATCCCAGAAGAAAAGCCATGCATTTCAGAGTAGAACCATGTATTTGGATATCCAACATATCTAAACCAACCTGTTTCAGTTCTTGCATACAGATAAAAGATCATCTACAGAAAGGTTTCCTCTCACCCTGCCCTTGTTCTCCAGATCAGCTTGCTGAGCTTTCCTGCCACCCTAAATCCAGACAAAATAAACCTCTACTAATCTTGGATCACCAAAATCCACATGATCCAGCAACCTGTATGTGGCACAGTCAGAATTAGGCACTTTAGAAGGCTTCAAACTGGACAGTTTTTAAGCTACTTGCTCATGTGAGAAGTATTGTCCTCAGAATTTCTACGAATAAAAATTTTATTTGACCGAAAGGCACCAAATTCCCATTAAGAATTACATCATCCTTCAAATGTAAGACAGTGGTCTGTCACTAGGGTGGCTCCCTGGCACATGAACTCTGGATAGGAATTATTTTAGCACTTGACCAAGATGACCCGAATCTGACAACAAAAGTCACAATCAGGCTTAACCTAATACACAATCCAGACAATATATATTAACTCTATGCTGACCAGCCACATCCACCCATATATTCAACTTAATTGATGAATTAATTATCAAACATCAAAATTTGAATTGCCATTACAAGGAAAGTTTCTGAGGGTCAGCAACTACAAAGAAACTTCACTTCTAAATTTCCACAGTTAAAGAACAGAACCATAGAAAAGAACCAATACTTTAAAAATTCCAAACTAAAACTTAAAACAAAGAAGTTGAAAATACAAGGCCTACTCCCTAAACAACCATTCAAGTAAGTATTTCTGGTTGTATCTCAGGCACTATCTGTGATAATGTTACTTTGTAAAGGACTTGCGAGATACAGAAAATCGACCTTCCAAATGAAACAGTAACAGAAACTATTGCAATCCTCTTTCACAAATTCTACCACAGTATTATAACTGTTGCACAACAAAGTATCTCTAAGAAAGAAAACACACCTCACCTCTACTAAATATCTCTTGAAGCTTCTGGTCGCTGAGCAGTGCATTGACAGATTCTCTCAGTGAAGGTTGTTCCTGCAGAATCTGATTTTGACTCTCTGTTCCCATCTACCAAAAACAAACAGTTTTAACAAAGTACAGTCTTCTAAGGTAACAGAAACATCAGTTTTTATAAGACAGCTCTTCTTGGACTGCAGTCAGAAATTGACAAACCAGATAAAAAGAGTAAAATAAGGAAAAATACTACTGAATATGCCAGGAGAATAAAAGAATTAACTATGCAAAAACTGTTGAAAAACTTCCACTGTAATTATCAGCTACTCAATGACAGCTACTCTCCAGCTGAACAATGCAGAGAGTATCAGTACTTTTCACATGCAAATGGAGCTCAGTGTAAGGATCCAGAAAGCAGGGAAACAAACACAAATATGTGACAGGGCAGTGAAAGGAGAAAGATGGGTATGTTGATGGAACAGTAAAAAAAAAAAAAAAAACAAACCCAAAACTAATCTGATAAGAACAGCACACGAATAAATTTACATTTTAACTGAACACAGTTCAAATACCTGAAATAAACGTAATCCACTGGCATCAGACAGGAAACGTAAATGTCTGTCCACAAGAAACTCCACTGGGACCACAGAGCCTAACCCCAGCTTATCTACTAGAGGAGTGAAGGTCTGTGATGTACAAAAAAACAGAAGTTACCAAATGACTGAGCACACATACAGGTCAACAACAGACGAATTCACATGCTATTCAGATTTTTAAAAATTAAAAATTTTAATTTCTCAACTTGTACCACCCAGTGCTTGAGTTTTAATGTAAAGTATTAAGCCAATAATTCTTGCAATACAAGCAGGAATTACAGGCAACTGGATCCACTTTTTCATTAGATCTTAGAGCAGAAATGAAAATACCTGTGGTGGTATTTGGTTTATCATAGGTAAGTGCCTTCTGATGTTCAGGTTAAAAAAAAGAAAGCTCTGGTTAAGGTTAAAAAAAAAAAGCTTTGGTTAATAACATATTTCAGATGTAGCCTCATGAAAGGAGTGGTTTTATTCTTCTGTAGAAGTTAGCTGTAAGGAATTGATATGCTTATTATTAAATGAGAGCATTTTTGGCTAGTGTTTTGTGAAAAACTAAAGTTCATAGGAAACGTAGTATTGATGTTCAAGATGCAGAGCAAATCACTAAAAATACCTAGTGAATTCAGAAACCTTGTAACAGTAGAATCAGACAACTTTATATCATAACTTGCTGATGGAAGAGGAAGTTGCCAACCAGAGTCTTTGAAATGTTACCCGTCTCATGCTCACACTTAACATAATTTTAACACAAGTATTCATGACATTTTCCCTTAACAGCTCTCATCAAGTTTGTTTACACTTCATTCTCTCGTGCACAACAGCATAAATATAGAAATCCATTTTCTCAGTTTAAGCAAAACTATCCCCTGAAAGCAAACAGGGCGACAAAAAAGAGACAATTAAGAATGAAAGCACATTCGTAAGTGATATAACTTAAACAAACAAAAAAATCCCAACAAAACCAACCATCCCCCACACTCCTGAAACACACCATCCCCTTTGTAATGCTAAGTAGTTCGTTTCCCATTGCAAATATGTACTCTGGTGCTTTGACTAACTCCAGTCTGCATTCCCGTGCAGTTATCTGGGTAGGCCTGTAGTACCTAGAGAAAAACTTCAACGCTCACGTGGCTGTCCTGAGTATGGATAACAGAAACATTTTTTCAGCAAGTTTTCAGATAAAGCTTGAGCTGTAGTGGAAGTAGTCTGGAATCATTACATAGACAGCATGCAGACTATGGTAACACCCCCAAATCACTCCGATTTTGACCGATTTGGAAAACAAACGAAAGATGCTCATCACACGTAAAAACAGTTTCCCAGATGAAAGTAACTGGAGTTCATTCTTGCAGACAGGATGGAAATACACTGAAAGGAAAACTTCGCCTATGGAAAAAACACTCTCGACAGAGAGTAAAGGCCTTGTTTTCTTCTGCCTTATGCCAAGTGCAATAAAGAAACTGTCAGAGAAAGGCGCAGTGATGGACTTGCTGCTTTGAGCCCAAGTGCCCATTTGTAACACTAATTTCAAATTCTACCAAGGCACACAATCCTTGACAGGAAAAAACTTATCAGTGTACCCATGCACAAAATGTGTTAAAAAGCAGAGAGTAAACCAAGGACTACAAGTCCAAAAGCAGTCCAAGGACTGTGGGAGGAGAAAAGAAACAAAAGAAGGCGCAAATAATAAAAATTAAACAGCATAAAAATGAGGGAAGGATTCTCACGTATCTTTCCTCTTCAGAAGCCACTAAGAGAATAAATATATAAGGAATGCTCTTCACTATATACTACTCATCAGGATGTGTGCAGAATGGGTATATTCAGATATGCTAGCTAAAATATACTGGCTTTGTTTTCAAGTGTCACGACATGTAACTGCCATGTAAATAGCAATACGGTTAACCACATCAAGAAACATGAGAAAATTCTGCATGTCACGTTAGTTAATGCTGACGACAAAACTGAAATAAAATCTTTAGATCAGGAGTGGCCAATTTATGGTTTATATGTCAGGCACAGCACGCTGTCTATTCTCTTCTCGAAAATGCCTTCTGGTATATCTATTTAATTGATGCAACAGCCTTTATCATACAGAGCTCTGAAGAGTCCTTCAAAAGGCTTATTTGCACAATTCAGAAAACCCCAGCATATACAAAGTTTTAAAGTAGGGAAAAAATAATCTTTTCCCATATATAACACATTTCTTCAGAGATTAACTTGTAAGTCACGTAAGAAAATATCACTTTTCTTTACAACATGTCACAGCAATTTCTGGGGCAGGAACTGGAAGCGTACTGCCTCTCCAATGCCTTCCCAAAAGGACTATTAAGTGCCAGTTAAGGAACTCCTATTAGTAAAAGTCAATCCCCAAGCAATTTTTGAACCTCCAAAATGGTGCCCTGTACAATATCCAAGCCCTGAACTTCACAGTGGAGGTGATGAAAACCTCAGAGGTTCTAAGGGCTTCTGGTCAAATACTCACCAGTGCAGGCCACTGTGCCTGCGAGACTCGAGTCCCCTGAAGCATAACTGGATCATTTCTAGGTGCCCAAACCAATGATCCTTCCAGCAGCAATACTATAACTTCTTCAGCGTGGACTTTCACCCACGCATGTTGGTTCCAGTTACAGCCATCAAATTCCACAAAGATCTGATTAAAAAAAAAAAATTCATCTCTTTTCAGACACTTAACAGAAAATCATATTCCTACAATCCTTACAGAAAATGAGACAGCAACTTTAGTAAGAAAAATCAGGATAATTATGGCAATGTTAATATTGAGAATACATCTACATAGCTAAGGGAATCAAATTAACAATTACTAACCTATGAAAAATTATTTATCCCCAAACATGCATCACTGGCTCCAAATGCCGTGTTTTCCTATACAAAATTAAAGACATGAAAATTGTTCATCCCAAAATACAGATGATGACCCAATGCAAGTTCTTTCACAGTAGGATTTTTTAGAGAATTTCAACACTCTTACTTGGCACTTGAACAAACAGCTTGTATCAGTATGGTTGACTGACATTTACAGAACTAAATCCTTCCACCTTCAAGGTTTGTGTTTGCAAAACACACTCTAAATCAGAAGTTTCGTCTTGTCTTATTGCACATTATTAAACTCCCTGAACAAATGCAAATATTTTGGATGGCATGAGATTACTCAGAATTACATATTTGCTAGATTTTAATAATCTTATTTACAAGTGTAACAATATAAACCAAACTACACACTACAAATCTAAATCACTACTCTGAGATATCATCCTCTTTTCTTCCTATCACAAAAGATAACTGTTAAAGTCATTTGAAATTACATGGCAAGAACGCTAAGGTTACAAATATCATTCCATGTCCTAACAACTGGAGCTATTAAGTGTTAGAAAAGTCATATTCCAACTTCTCATCTATAGAACTTACTTGCCAAATATAATCAAACATGTCAGATAAGCAGCAAAAAATTACTTAACAATTAAAGGAACATCTTAAGCTGGGTATCAAAACAGGGTTTTGTAACCATTACAAGATCACTGGGAAGCGAGAAGGCACTAACCGGAGACAGACAGCTCTCTGCTTTATCAATAAATCCTATCAACAGAAGTATTAGAGACCACTTACTCCTCTACCCCACTCCTCCCCCCAGATTCAAAAGCTCAAACCTCAAGGAATGAATAGGAAGCAACTCCCTTGAGGAATTCTTGAAGCTGCCCTGCTGAGAAACAGTACCAGACCTTTCAAGAGATCCTTCTACCAATTCAACAATTTGCAGCAATATAAAATAGACTAAACACCTTTCCATTGTCAGTGGGCCTACAGTTTTCTTAATATTATATTTGTGCTACTTTGCCAGTAGTCTCTAGTCAAAACACTTTGTGTCCTGGGCCTCCTAACTTTCATGGTATTGTAGAGTTTGCCTATCTATTAAAACAATCATCTCTCACACTTCTGTTCCATGTAAGAAGAGCAGTACGGTTCTTCATGTGGCACACAGAGTTATTTTGCCATTAGTACGCACCATGTATTTTTACAATATTAGCAACAGACTGAGATAAAGCTCAACAGGTCTTCAATGATCCTGTTGTAGTAAACATTTTGAGAAAGAGGATAACACCTGTTTCCATATAGAAGAGGCAAAGTTGTTTTCTAATTGCAGCATAATTTTTCCTCAGGATTTCTTCTAGATGCTCTGAAAATGGGACAACAACTAAGACTGGCCTTTATATATATTATTTTTGTGGACTAACCACAATTAGATTACTCCACAATATATTAAAGTAAGAATGTCTAAGAGCTACTCTCTGTAACCAAAATTTTACAGGGGAAAAATATCCAAAAATCATTCAGAGGTTTTACTCTACCAGAAAAAAAAAAAAAAAAAACCAAACAAAACCACAAACAGAAAAAAACCAAGACCCATGTTTTTAAGTTTTATAATTCTTGTTTGTTCCCAAGATTTCTGGCCTAGAATGGTGCAAACATGCAACTGCACTTTTGTATTTCTATAAGCCCAACGTGAGACTACAGGCTAGTAATTGAAACCATCCTTATAGGATACTATGAGAAAGGACAGACTTAGATAGATCAAAGAGAAGAAAATAAATTTCCTAGCCTTTATCACACCTAGTCCACATTATTGCCTTAGAAGAGTATTTCCTAAGCAGTGGTTGACTGCTTGGTGCCAACTCACCACTTCTGACAGAACGAATTTATAAAGAACTCTTTTCTTCTGACAGTATATCAATGCCATTGTCACAGTAGCATTCATTATGCATGAAAAAGTCCACGAAAACACTGAATGTCCCACATTACTCTAAATTCTGCCTCGACTATTTTACTCAGTTCACATTTTACAGTTCTTGCATAGATTTTTGAGATGTTTAGAGACAGTTACACCCCTGAAACATTAAGTGGTTATTAAGTGTTAAGGTTATTGATGAAAGGAACTGGGGAGAGAGTTGCTGAATGAAGATAGTGAATTCACACACCAATGAAAATGTAAGAGTACTGATGACACACATGTCCAATGTGCCTGCTACAAGAGCGGCTCTTCAGCTGGATTTTAGCCCTGACACACTTTCACAATTCAGATAGTCTTAAACACTTGACACATTTCCATTTTGAAGAAATGTTCTCTGCATGGGTTCTTTCCTCCTCCTTGAACAAGTTAGGCAGCAGCTTGAGTACATGGCCACCGCTCTCAACTGCAGACACAGGGTGCCAGGCCCCTCAGGTTTGCAAAGCCAAACACACCGCATTGCTTTCTGCCGACAGCCGTAGGTGCAGTTCTAGGGCAAGGCCAAAGAAAGCAGTAACACTAGAGGATGGATATTAAGGAAACAGCTCAAAGTTGGAACTCTGCAAACAAGCCCAAAGAACTTATGCTAACTACTAATTTTTAAAAAACTAAAACTCTTCATAAACACAGAACCTCATTCCTGCTACCATGGGTCACTAAATCAGACACAGCCCTCCAAAGCATGCCAGCCTGCAGAACTGACCACATGCAAAGAGAAACGCTGCCAATACATTTCAAGAGCTCTTTTTAGGATCTTCACCCAAGCGTTTCACTGAGCTATACTAGAAATAAACCAGACAAATGCTAAAGAGTACTTAAACACATTACACGAAGCCTGAATCCCTACAACTTAGAAAGAACAAAATCTGAGAGAAAATCAACTGGATTAACCTCACTCGAAACTCAGCCTTCAATATATATTTTCATATACAATTCACGCTGATCGAGAATATTTAACATCTTCCCGGCGGAAAAACAAAACAAAACCCCCCAAAAAACCTCCCAAAACGACACTTTGAGGTTGTATACATACAGATACATCGACACCAGAAATGTCCCAGACGTATTTGTTTCATATATGTGCTACTTCCAATCACCGCAACGGCGGTGCTGGACCCTTCACATACCACCTGCCCTGTCGCTCCGCCGTTGCGCTCGACGCAGGCAGGGCCCGCCACCCCCAGCCCCGGAGCGCGTCCGGCGGGCCCGGCGCTGCAGAAGGGCTCGGGCCGCCGGCACAGTTCGGCCGCGGCACCCCGCCCTCCCCGAGTCTAGCCTGGCCCGTCGGCGGCCCTGGCGGGAGGCTCGACTCGCGGCCTCGTCCACGGTACTGTGCGCCCCGCTCCCGCCCCAGGCCTCACCGCCAGATCCTGGGGCACCGCTCCGCTCATGGCCCTCACTGTGCCGCTCCGCCAGGCTCGCGCGGGCAGCGCAGGCCCCGGCTCCGACCCCGCCGTCTCGCCCTCGCCCGGCCCCGCTGCCAGCAGCAACAGAAGCCGCTTCCCCACGGGAGACGCCGCCGCGTCCGCCATCCCCGCCGGGCAGAGCTGCCGCCGTCGCCCGAGCGCTCCGGCCGCAGCCGCCGCCCGAGGCACCGAGAGGCTCCTGCCCCGCGCTGGGCCCGAGCGCCGCCCGCCGCCGTCCCGGCGTGCACTGCGCGATCGACCCGGCCCCACAACGCCCCGCGCGGGACGGGCGGGACCCGGGCGGTCTGAGGGGCCGGCGGGAGGGACGGGCCCCGCGGCGGAGCGGAAGGGGCGGCCGGCGGGCACGGACCTTGCCTCGGCTGAATCGCTCACGACCGCCAAGTCAAAAATCTGGAATTATCGCAGAACTGCTGCCGGCCCTAGAGGACCGGTAGTGCCGCACAGGATAGGTGCTTCGCTTCCCAGTGAGGCAGATTTTGGAAAGGGAGTGCATTTAGGAAGTAATTAAGATACAAAATCACTATGGGGATTAATTCAGCTTTCATGATTAGCTAATACATCTGGAACAGTTATCATGTAGCACAGCACAATGTCCTAAACCTGCGCCTTTTCAACATGAACCACAAAGTACTTAAACATCCTACAATTACAAAAATTACATGCGATTTTTTATCTGTTTCTGGTTGTGCCGTTTCTGGTTGTGACATAAACTGGAATGAGGAGCATATGCTATACTCCATGTTGTTCTTTTGCATGCATTGTTTCTTCATTCTGGCAGAGTCTCATGTGACACTGAATTAGCAACAGCGAAGGTAATTTGCTTGCTTTCACTTCCATTTATTCAAATGATTGTGCCCGATTCTTTTAAGTAGATATTTCCTTTTTCTTACTTTCTAGTTAGAGGGATGAAATGTACTGACTGGAACATGGGTAAAGCAATTGCCAATACCAGTTGAACAACTACGCAGAATTTAAGAGTATCAGCGCCATCAGCACTCAGTGCTCTCCTCCTGTACAGCATCTCCGAGTTTGATTTACTACATACAGCTAGATTTGTTAACTCCCCTCCCCCATTTTTTTTAAGTACAATTACCTACATGAAACATTACTGAATGGTAGCAGAGCCAATTATGTCTTGCATCTGAGTGCCATGGTAAATTCAACATCAGTACTACATTCTCTGAAGACCAGCTTTTGCCTCATGTCTTAAGTTTCTTCACTGAAACAGTAAGATCATCAGCTGTGCACCAGAAAGAGTACCAAAATGTGAAAGATTCTAAGTGCTCCTATGCCCCTTCCCATTCTACCAGCTCAGACTCCCATTGTCATGATAAAGCAAGCCAAACATTTCCCATCTCCCAAGCACGGTGCTGGATATTCCAATGGCATATAGCACCAGGTGGGCCAACAGTGATAAAATTTATCGATACTAGGAGGTTTCGTTAGTGTCATTAATGATTGACTCAGACAGCATAGGCCATAAAGCATGAATTAAATTCAATTTATGAAACACCTAACAACTTTTCTATGCTAATTCTATTGCACCAACCTCTATTAAAAGTTAGAAAAATTAGTTTCATGAGCTGCATGTTGATTTCAAATACTATTTTACTGTGAAAGCATAAAGACAGCTACTGCTGTTAAACTACATATTTAAATGGCTGCAAAACCAGACATCACAATTTTAGCATGTGAGAAAACAGGTAAGTAACCACCAGCATACATCCAAAGGTGTCCCCTAAGCACTGAAGATGGATTCTTCACCAGACTGCCACCTGCACAGCAGCCTTGACTGATGGTCAATGCTACAGCATACAAAGAAAGTAATTTCCCAGAGTGGCTGATCCAGGGACAGATTTTGTGGAATTCACATAATTTGAGAAAATTGGGACTGATGCAGACACTCACTTGTACAGGTTTTCAACCCTACCCTATGGCTACCCCTTCCATAGACAGCAGCCATGTTCTTTGGAGAACTTTATTAAAATATATCCAAGAAGTAATCAAACATTTTCTAATGAGCCAGGAGAGAACTGAAGTGAGGAAAACATCTGTACAGAGGACAGTGCTGTAAGGTTTTGTTTACATGCTTTATTTCAATGTTTCACAGTTTAATCATTGTCTACAAAAATATATTTCTGAAACTCTGAGTCCTCTATAAAAAAAGCTGGTCAGCAGCAGTGACCCTGACAAACAGAATGTACCTTGGGATAGTGTGAGCACCTCCTGTAAGCAGATTAGTGCGGCTAGGGGAACTCCTGCCTCACCCTAGGAGACTTCTGTTCTTTGGGATTAAAGCTCTGCACTAGTTCTGAAGGAAGGCGTTAACAAAAAAGTAGTTCCACGTCTGTATACTGCACTAAGCTTGGGAAGAGGAGCTGCAAGTTCAGTGTATCACACAACAAAGAGTGCTAACAAAGCACTTGGCACTCAGGGAAAGAAGACAACAGGATGCTTTAGTACCAGTACATTTTTCTTTGAGTTATCCGTTCAGAACAGCCTTTGTCTGGTGATAAGAGGTTCAGGCTGTCAGCAGAGGTACAAACGGCACACAAGCAGAATAATCCTATAAATGCAAAAGGAGTCCTTCTTTGAGGACAAGGTGAGGGTTCTGTTCTTTTTTACCTCAACATTTTCTGCTGTGGCTTTAATCAAAGGCAAAATTGCTGTCATATCCAATAACAAGCCTGTATCGTGTTGGATAGAACAGAGCCACTATCAATGTTGTCAGCTTCAACTCCTTGGAAAGATTTCTTACATTATCAATCATTTAATTCCTATGCTTACTAGTCACTACTGTATCTAGCCACCAAAACTGAGAAACTCAAGTTCCCCCAAATGAAATCTTTCTATCCTTCCTCTGCTCAGTTATTTGACTGCCTATAGAGTTACTTGCAGCTAGGAAGAAAAAAAATAAATTGCCTCTTCTAAAAAAATAAATCTATCTTGCATTGTGCTCTAGAAAAGACAAGATCAATGTACCCTGATCCTCAAAGCTCGTAACTAGAAGCCCCTTTCTACAAAATAATCTCAGACCTGAACCCCTGGAATTATCAGCAGCAAATAAAGCATAGTTACTGACAGACTGCTTCCCTAGTGTGGTAATAGAAGATGAGCTCTCTGAAAACTTTTCCACACCTGCCTGTCAGAAGATTTTTCTGAGCCAGCAGCTTGTGAAATCTGAATTTCCTAGAGATTAGAGAATTCAGGAAAGTGCTGATGGTTATTTTAGGTACATCTGCAATCAACGGGCTTCTGAGCTCCAGGCTTTTGTTCAGAAGAAGTCCTCCTGTAGCTCATGCCTACCACCAGTCTCAGTCTGAACTGCTAAACCTGAGCAGCCAAGGAGGTATATGAATTTGAAGTAGAATCAGAATCATCCACAAAAACACAGAAGCCAAAAAACTTCACTGAGACGAATACCTTATCAAAAAAAGATAGCACTAGAAAACTAGTATTATCTCACTAATACTAAACAGCTAAAGTGTAAAATTTGTAAGAAAACACCTGAAGTTTACTTCTTAACTATTTTCCTTTCTTGAATTGCTGGGGGGCGTGGAGAAGGGGAGGAGAAAGGAATGAATCACTGTATTAGTAGTAAGCCACTACAGAGAAGGCAGTATTGGAGAAAAATTTTGAACCAGGAAAAAAAATCTGAGAACTTAGTTATTATGAAAGCTTTCCTTACCTTCCTAAATAAAACAGCCTAAACAGAGAATTTTGTCCATACTTAAAGTTGTTTTTCCAATCTGTTCCCATCTGTTCAGCTTCCAGTCACAGACACACAATAGAGAGAAAAATCAAGGGAGGCAGAGAAACCCACACATAGGTTATGCCTCCCACATAGCACCTACTTTAATATATCCAAACATTAACAAATCAATCAGATATTATTACATCTTGTGCATGGAAAGGCTATAACTGAAGTGTAACAAGATGAAATTAAAGGAAGATGTGGAATTAAAGAAAAATCTTCTCCTGTGGAAGCTCTTTCACTGAAGACTCCACACCCCTCAAAGAAGCAATTCATATTCAATCATTTGTGAAATGGAGAAGACTTGCCAACAACAAACCTGCTTTGGCTTCAGGTGAAAAACTGAGAGTATTAATACTTCTTTTAGTATCACAAAGCCTATTAATGTAAAACAAAACTGCTGTCTCGTGTTGCCCTGCTGCCCTGCCCTGACACAGAGATGCAGTAGATCATCAAATCATAGAATACGCTGAGTTGGAAGGGACCCATCAGAATAATGAAGTCCAACTCCTGGCCTTGCACAGCACACCCCAAGAATCCCACCACGTACCCAAAAGCATTGTCCAAACACTTCTTGAACTCAGGCTTGGTGCTGTACCGGCCTCCCTGAGGAGTCTATTCCAGTGCTCAGCCATTTTCTGGGTGATAAATGGTTTTTTTCCCTGACTGTTAAAAGTTGCCTTCTCCACCAGCACAGACGAGTGGGACACTATTTCTAGATGATACAATTATGCAAAAAGAAAAAAAAAATCTGTATCTTAAAGCTGTAAATTCTAGTGTGATGGATCCCACGTGGATAAACACTGCCACAGACTACGAGGTACTTGCGTGTGAGGAACCAGCAACTGCAACTGCACATTATTGCTACTTGCTGTCTCTCAGTGCATGTTTTCCCTATTTCTGCATTTTCTTACCTTCTCCAAGTTACAGACTCCACGGTGAACAATTCTGAAGTCTCACAAACATGGTGGCCATCAAAATACATTTGATGACATTTTACTCCTTCCCTTCCAACTATTTAAAAGGCTGGCTTTGACACTGTTACTTTTAACTTCAGGTCTAGAACTGCATAGAGAAAACTTTGTATGGTCAAGAACTAACAGTGCCTGCGCTATGCCTGTTCTCACAGGAAACAATAATTAAAACAAGCAAAGTAACACACAGCTTAGCCTGGCTGCCTTCTATGAAGGTTATAATGAAGACAATAGTCACAACTTCTCCAATTCACTAATATTTCTTCTAATATTCCCCCTGGCTACACTTAAAAGAGGTTCAGCCAACTTAAATCTAAGCTACAAGTCACAACTGAAAAGTGTGTACTTAAGTTCGGAACACCGAGGACCATGCCCGATCAGGTGGCTTCACTTCCATTTTCAAGCACACAAAGACAGTTCCCTGTCACAGATAAAACTGAAGCAGATGTGTGGGAGAACTGATTCGTTAACCCAAGGGGAGGCAAGGTCACTGCTGCCATGCCCCAGAGAAGGAGAAAGATTCATTAAGAAATTATAACTAAAAGGTTACAAAATAAAGGCAAGAGCTAAAGTCTGTCGGCAATGAAATGCATTCTCCTGTCCCATGTGAACAGGAAACAGTGTCTGTAGGGCGTTAAAGAAGGTCCTAGGAGGAGATGCCCTCCTACTCTTTCCTGCTGCCAAAGGAGAGAAACACGCTGCTATTGGTCAGCAGGAATCTCTCTGTCTGCATCCAGTTTGCTTGTCTCTCCTGGGGAAGGGGTACGTGGTGCAGAGTGAGAAACAGGAGGGATCCCATGAGCTACAATCCCTTCCACTACTGGTGGTTCTGGTAGCCCAGGGTTGGCTACTCCCACTACTCCTGGAGGAAACCTAAAACCAACAAAAACATAGAAATTACAAGCTTGTCCAACAGAATCATTCAAAGGAAAAGGAGCCACACCCTCAGATGTGCTGAAAACAAATCCCTCTTTCTAACAGAAACACTCTGACATAGAACACAGGAAAAGTCTCCAGAGCTGAAGAGTAGTAGTGGTATCCTAATACCACATGACACCTGTTTGCAGACAGACCTAGACAGTCTGAGGTCACACGTTAAGCATTAGAAGACAGATAGAAAATTTATCTCCAGTTGAAAACTTCATGAAGCACTCTATGAAGGCACCTGGAGGGCTAGGAATTCCCTCCCCAACAGCAGGAGGGGTGTAAGTTGCAGATATCCTTCACTGAGCTCCAAGGCAGAAAAAGTAAGAAGCTGAACTAATAAAACAGCATGATGCAAGATGAAAAGTAGGAGAGTGACAGTCATGAACTGCTAATGAATTATTCTTCCATCATTTCCATTCTGCTTCTCTATGCCCTCTCCTTAAATACATCTCAACTTCTGTAGATCTCTCATAGAAGGAAAGAAAATGTATTTCCTACTTTGCAGATGGGAGACAAACAAAAGGGAAGCAACCTGCCCACAATCACTTAGCAATCACTTAGTAACAGATAAATTCAAATACACTCTGTTTAGACTACTGAACAAATCCACTGGACCATGTCTCAGTAATAGTCCATACCTGGGCTACCTGTAAGAACTGTGCTTTGTTTATATAGCCCTAATGATATGCACGACTCCTAATGTAGAGTTGCAGTCCTTTTTTGGGACATTCAGCAGGCGTTCTTATATTAAGGTATCTATTGGGCATGACTTCCAATGATTTGGAAATACCGACCGGTATGCAGGTGGAACTAAATATGACCAAGTACATGTTAAATACTCGTACAGCTTTAGAAGTGCTGCTGTGAAGTTTTTGGAAAGAGCTCATATACAGTATACAGGAACAGAGACATACCTGTTTGCAGGTACAAACAGTTCTCAAACCCCTGGCCTACTTCAGCAGGAAGATATGCTTGGATAACCTACGTATCTCACCTGTAAGCTGCAGCTCCGTTGAGTTCTGGGTGGACAGTTGCAGGATCAATATTGGACCACTGAGCTGCTAACAGCAAGTACTCCTTATTAACACAGTTCCTCAAAGCATCAGGTATGTGACCTGCAAGGGCACCAAAAAAGAAAAAAAAAAAAAAAACAAAAAAACAAAACAAACAGAAAACAGGTAGGAGAGACTTGTTCCCTTCAGCATTTACAAAGGAAAGCAGAAAGAGAAAGTGCAAAATCTTTTCATCCACCTCCACAGAGTAACAGTAGGTATGGGAGACTCTCCTCTAAGCATCTGGCATCTGGGGATGGCAAGAAATTAATCTTTTCTTCCCACTTCCATGATCATGTGAAAATTATTGCCACAAACTGCAACTGGCAAGCCTCACCTTTTTCAATAGACAACATGTATTGCTCAAGGAAAAAAAGCATACAGTAAAACTGTCAAAGGGATTTTTGCAAAGGATTTGGAAGATGTAGGTTAAAAGGCTTTTCCAAGGGAAAGAGCCCATTCTGGCATTAGGTGTAAGAATTCTCAGAATTGCCTCAGAAGGCAAAAGATACAATTACCAACTTACACTTCAATTCCAGAAACCAGTTAAGGAGTCTAAGTTTTCAGAACAATCAGCATAATCCTTGCAGTGAACTAACAAAAAAACACTAATTCAGCAGCAGCTGCAAATCTTCTTCATTACCTGTAATAGCTCTGCGGATCTCTTTAGCTGCGTCTTCTCTGGATTCAATGGAAGCCTGTTCACTGTACCAGGCAGTGTGAGGGGTGCAGATAACATTGGGCGCATCTTTTAAAGGCCCCTGAGCAAAACTGGGGGGAAGAAGGAAAAAGAATCACTTTTTTCCAGAAGAAGGAAAAAGAATCACTTTCTTCCAGAAGTGATTACTCCATCTGTCCTCTTGTGCATCACTATAACCCAAATAACAACAAAAAAACAACAAAAAAACACAACCCACTGAAAGAACCATCCAGTTTAGGTGAACCACCAGATAGCAGCAGGCATGCAGGTACAGCATTACCTGAAAGGCTCAGACTCATGCACATCCAATGCTGTTCCTCTGATTCTCCCCTCTTTCAAGGCTTGTGCTAAGGCTTTCTCATCTACCAGCCCTCCTCGGGCTGTGTTCACTAAGAAACAGCCCTGACGCATCTGGAAGAAGAAAAATAGTATGTGCATTGAGAATGAGACTTTTCATGAAAGCTAAGTGAATCTTGGGAAGTCTACTGGAAATGAGCAGGAGTCTGCAGTGATTAGATGAGGCCTGGAGGAACTAGGAGTGCTTTCACTGCAAAGCTTACCACAGGGGAAATGCCTGCAAGCAATGCTTGAGAAATTTGCTTTAAAAATCAAAAAACAAAACCACAGGACAACAAGGGCAAAAGTGGACTCTCAAGTTCTGCACTCCGTATTAGTCCTACTACATTAAAAAAAACCCGAGGATGGGAATCATGAATCAAGTATCCAGCTGTACAAAACTGGACTAAAATGTCTCTCATAATAGCACTGGAAAGCATTCATAGACTATTAGAGTTTAGCCTGAGACTAGTTTTGCGGTGGGCTTGGGCAGAGAGGATTTGGCAGTGCTGTGTAAAACAACGTACACAGTCCCAGCCACACCACATCTAGCTCAAACCAGTGCAGTAAATTATTTTAAAGATAGTTTGAAATTATGGAATCACCTAAAATATTCTTTATAAAGGAAACTACTTTGCAAGAAGAGTCAATCCTATTCTTCTCTTAACATAAAATTCTATACAGCACAAAGCACAGGCACCCGGATCCACACGCTCCCAGCCTCCAAAGGCAGCAGGAGGCACACAACAGAGGCAGCAGGATTCACATGCTCTCAGCCTCTGTGAAAGCAGCAGTTTCGGTTTGCATTCATTTCCACAGTGCTCTGTGGGGGAAATCAAGCTCCTGCTGCACCTGTTTAATAGTGAAGTCATTGATGAGGTGATGGTTATGTTCATTCAGGCTGCAGTGCAATGTGATGCAATCGCTGTGCATTAGTAGATCCTGCAGGGTTCCTACTCGCTGTAAACCCAAGGATCGCTCCACTCCATCCGGCAGATAGGGATCATAGAAAATCACGTTGAAGCCAAAGGACTTGGCTCGCAGAGCCACTGCCTGTCCAACTCGGCCTTCACAAAAGAAAACCCACAATCATCAAGGAAAGGTAAAACAAACTTTAAAGACAACACACTAGGGTAGACTGGGAGCCTACACTGAAGTTTACTGCCAGGGCCCAAGGGACTGCAGCCCTGGAAATCCCTAGGATTGCCATAAGGATCCAGAGGAGGCTATTCAGTGCTGCTCCTATGTAGCTAATTCTAGTTCTTCCCCATGCAATAGCCAGACCTTAGTCAAGAAGCAGTTCTGTTTTCAAACAAGTTTCTGTTTTCATACCAAATCTAGACTTCGAGTCAGAGATAATAATCTGGCTACAAGAACTTGGAGAAGGAATTGGTAGCCACCTTTCAGGCAGCTTTGTTACTGATACAGAACCTAGCACAGAGGGAAACAGTTACTGAGAAGAGCTGTACGAATGTTCCAATTCTTCTAATAATTTGAAATTGAAAAAAGAATACCCAATCCCCCGACATATACCCAACTCTTGAAGATATCCAGAATAAAGCACTATCTTTCCTTAGGAGTCAGCGTGTCTCACAAAGAACAGTTATAGAATTACCACTTTTCTCAGTATGTGACTCTTAGCTTCCCAAAAACATTCACAGTTCTCTGTTCAGTCTAACAATTCCCATCACTTACCTAGTCCAATGATGCCCAAAGTCTCCCCACGGATACGCACAGCACCTCCAGCCACCTCTCGAATCTGTTCTACACTCGAGGCTCGATTCCCTTCCCGCAGAGCCTGATGTAGCCAAGTAACACGGCGATAGAGGTTCAAGATGTGGCAGAGGGTGGAGTCAGCAGTCTCCTCTACTGAGGAGGAAGGGATGTTGCAAACTGCAATGCCTACAAAACCATAGAGGTCATATAAGATTTTTAGCATCACAATTCTGAACCAACATAAAGCTCTTTAAGCACAAATGCTGAAAGATGATTCAGTACTCCAGAAATCAAGAAACAAAGGATTCATTTCAGAACCTCATTCTACAACAACACAGATATGACCAGCCATCTTTTCAATCCCCCAGGAAATACCATTCTTTCCTTATAAATATCTATTTGATTAACACACTCACCAGAAAAACAAACAAGTAAACAAACTGAAATGAAAAAACTGGGCAACTGACTGTTTTAAGAGATCGGCATTCAAAAAGATGTGCTCCTTCCACACATACTCCTGACAAATTAATTACAGCAGACTGTAGAAGAATTGAGACAGATGGCTGAGCTCCCCATGCCCCGTGGTCCAGATGCTCACTGCAAGCACCAGCCTCTCCAGGAGCAACAATAAGTAACTAACTCATTCAATGCAGAAAAAAGGCCCAGGAGCTTCTCTAAATCCATTTGAAGGACCATAAAACGCATGGCTACAACTATCAGGTAAAATAGTAGTGTAAACAGAGTTTAAGTCCTAGAAGCATAAATTATTGTCAGAAAAGGGAAAGATGGAACACTATCAAAATCTGGTAAGTCCCGAGCAGTCTATCGAAAAAAAAAAGAATAGGAGGGAGGAGGCTGGAAACATACCATTTCATTCCTGCTGCTCTTCATTCGACAAACCAGCCAAGAAATGAAAAAAATTAGATGGAAATATGGTCTCTTCCCAAACATAACCTCAGACACTTGCCAAACCAAGGCAAATGATCTACCTCAAAAGTCCACTACTTAGCTAAAAACTGGAAATAAAAGCTAGGCAATGGTTGAAGGCATCAGTGTTCTATAAGCCTAGTCAGAGGAGACATCTGGCTAAACTCAGACCGTGCTTTCCCATGAGATTTAGGAGAGCAATGGCAAAAGACAATCCCAGATATCTGACTGTTTTTCTCTACCAAATTATTTCCAATTTTGCCATAATGCCACAAAGATAACTCAGACGATATGAGTAGGGGTGATAGAAAAACCCAATTTCTCTTAATCTCACTGGTTACCATCTCATTCAACTCTAGACAAGCCCTATTCATCCATCTATTACACAGCCAGACACAGATTTGTGTTCACACACAGTATTATACCTAAATGTAAAAAAACACAAACACAGACAACAGCCTTTTGGTCTGAAGATTCAGAACACACAAGGAGCAGTATCTTTCCTCTGAATGAATTAAAAGGCCTGGCTAAGCATTATAAAATAACCATTAATTGTCCATGTGTAAGGGTCATCACACTGTCGCTCCAAAGCAAAAGTGGTAAGCAATGGTCTGATGCTGAAAGAACTTTGACTCATTTCACCTTGGATAATCAGTGTGCAGTGGGGGAAAAGGGAAATCTTTGAATCAGAATAAATCAAAGACATGGATGGTGACCTTAAGTAGAGAAATGTAAGACTAGTTTAGGTTCCAAACTCAGCACAAATACGTAAAGGCTGGATGAAAGCCAAGGACCTTGACAGAAACTCTCAAGATTGTTTCTTTGAATCATCGAAATGAAAAGGCTCTTTTGACCTAATTCAAGCACTAGCCCAATACACACTCTCCATTTATTAGAAATTCACCTGTTTTTACAGATCTGAAAATTGCAATACTTGCCTATTTCAATTTTATATACTAATACCTGTATTTGATTTAAGCTTAACAAGACTTGCTTTACATTAAGGAAGCATTTGGATCCCTTGCACTTATAAAACTTAAAAAAGAAGGGGAAGGGTAAGTGATCCATTTCACCTAGGAGACGAAAAAGATCCAGAAGTCTCACTGTCACCTTTTTAGTAAATGGCACCCTTTTGTCACCTGATCCAAACACTTCTCACATGCCTAGGGCTCTAAAGGGATAAATTATAAAGTTTTGTATCAGAACCTACTTGCATATACAAAATTAGGAGGAAAACTCATGAAGCATTTACAGTGAGTTTATCCTGCATCAGCATTTGCAGGTGGCTTTTAGACATCAGTTTGCTCAAGGGTCACAAAAAGACGAAAGTCACCTCACCAAAAGTTACCTAGACACTATATTCAGATTCCTGAATCCCAAACAACAAAGAAGACACCAACATCCATAGCAGAGCAATCTGAAAACTGAGAATCTTTATTTTAAGCCACCTACCAGCTCCTCTATTGGTCAGCTTCCTAAAGACACCTGATACTGAGCAGCACCAAATCTAAGTTTTTAAATGCACTCAGTTATAAAGCACAAAAACACATGCAGTGTTCCATTTCACATCCAGTTCTGATCACAACAGACACCTAATGGTGTCATCATACCTAATTCGGCAGCAGATTTGATGTCAACATTGTCATAGCCACTGCCAATACGCACAATGACCCTGAGGGCTTTGAATTTCTCCAGATCCTGACGAGAAAGGGTAATGGTGTGATACATCAGAGCTCCTACTGCCTCATTCAGCACCTATAACAAAAAACAGTCCAAATCAGTATCTGGTTTGGTTATCTAAGAGGCAATGCTCTATTTCTGAATCTTCCACATGTTCTTGCTCACCTTTTCATGAATTTCCTGAGTTGACTGAGCATCACAAAATGCCACTGTAGCAACATCCTTCAAGATGGGCATCTCCACAGTGCAATCTCGCCCATCCAGGAGTGCAACCAGTGGCCGTGCTGGCATTGGGCCATTCACAATAGGAGGCCGTATGCCTATTAAGAAAGTCAGCAGGAGTGATTAATGACAGACAAGAACTCTGGAACCCTCATCTGCTAGTCCAATAAGTTACTAATAGTATTTAGGAACAGATTAGGCGAAGCAAAAGACATGAATAGGAAAAAACACGGGGAAAAGACATTGGGAAAAAACCCACAACCACCTCTGCTACTACTTAGACGAAGAAAAATAAAGTATCTATTATCAATAATAAAACACTAGAGGTGATCTACTCCAGGCTCCTGAAAGGAGTGACAAAGTCGCTTCATACCTCCTACCCAGTGACCTGCCCCACCTCCATCCCAGCATGCCCAGATAGTATTTCCCCCTTAAGCGAGCAGAACTTGTACATCCACAGAGTCACTAGCATCCGGTCCTTTCCAGAAGGCCGCAGGCAGCGCCTCCGCGGGCGAAGGGGCCCTGCTCGCCGCCGGCCGGGCGGACGCTCAGTCCCACAGGCGCGCCGCGGCTGCGTCGCGTCCCCGCAGCACAGGGCAGGTGCCGCTGCTCGCCGGCCGCTGCCGCTGCCGCCGCTGCCGAGGGGCGCCCGCCCCGCCTCACCTTCGCAGATGCGGTCCAGACGCTGCCGCTTCACTTTGTGCCGGTCCATGGGCCGGGCGGGGCCGCGCCGCCCTCGGCGCCGCGGAAGGACCCGGGACCCGTCACTCGCCACCCGCGCCGCTCCGACGGAACCGGAAAGACGCGGCTGGGCCCACGCGAGCGGCATCGCCGCCACCGAGGGGCCGCGCGCTTCCGCTTCCGGTCCGCGAACCTGGGGCGTGCGGGGGGAGCGGGACCGGGCCGGGCCGGGCCGCTCCCGGCTCCTTCGGTACTCCCGGCTCTTTCGGCACTCCCGGCTCTTTCGGTACTCCCGGCTCACGCCGGCTTCGGGCCGGCTGGGGCTGCAGGGAGTGGACCAGGAGGGTGGTTAAAAAAGCTGGGAGGTGGATCCTGGGATGTAGCTTCAGGTCTTAGAAAGCTCTCTGTGCACGGGACAAAACAGGGAGCTGTTCAAATCGGTTCTGCTTCTGTTTTGTCACCTTTGCAGGCACCTTCCCACACCTGTCCCGTGCTTCTGGGAGTGGATCAGCGCTGCAATACTTGCTCGTCCTGAGAATCCACTACATAAATCACGATAAGAACGCCACTAAGCAACTTCTGTACAGTTTATTGACAAACAAATTAAAGCTATTTATTACAAAGACGTTCCTGATGTGAAGTCTATACAGTTAATCTACTTCCATGCGGCCCTTTTCTTCAATACCTCCTACATTTCATTCAGTTAGGCCATGATATGTTTTAACAGACCTGTGTGCATTCTTCCTGCTGTATGTTAGAGTTAGGTGGGCAAAAAGTAACGTGATAATTGGAACTGCCAGCTGGTGTTGGGAGGAATGGGTTAAAAGTATATGACTGCCTGTTGAGGAAGATTGTAAACATGAAGCTGGGAATAACCTTTGCTAAACCAGTGTGAACACTCTGGTGATCCTCTGGCATGAATCCAGTTTAAAAGTGCCTGTGTCTCCCCTTGTGTGCCTCTGCCAAAGGGTTGCTGTGGGGATCCCCCAGTTAGCAGGGGAAGGGAAATAAACTACTCTTTGGAGTTAAGCCACGGGTTTGTGGCTGTCCTGGCTGCTGCCCACCTGTGCTGACACTCGGGCAGTTAAACAATAGCAAGGTTAGAATGTTTGGCAAAGATAGAGTGCTTAGAAAAATGTGTTTCAAGGCCCACTGGGTTTGATGACCCTTAAATATCTCGGATTATTTCATGAACTGGTTGAAATAGCGACAAAACCATGAAGAGTGACTCTTATACCAGGAACCTGGATGAGGCAAAATCCCATCTGTGTGGAAAGAGACAAGAGGATAGGCTAAGGAATATGAATTAATAAATTTGCCTGTAATTAAAAAAAAATAATCTGGTGCATGTAAGTTGTTTGTGGCAATCAGTGAGACTACTACTCGTTTCCAACAGTTTGTCAAGAATTAATCTGGTGTCTATGCTACATGAGGCTACTTAAAAGAAATTGGGTAGATTTATCCATTTGGTTTGCATACCAAACCTCAGAGGCAAGCCTTCTAGCACATTATTCAAACAGCCCTTGTCTTCTGGAGCAAAACTGCATATGGCCCAGCGAGTCTCCCTTTACATTTATGCTGGCTGACCTTCATGTCTGTATAAAAAACCTCAGCTAAAATCTCCCTGAGTACATTCAGGTATCCTCCTCACCTGTCAACACTCTTGCTGATAGCTCTTCAGGCAAGTACTTTGTTGGATGCGTAAAAAAAATAAGGGATAGGAGGCAAGAGAGGATTTTTGAGGACAGACAAATAAATTTGAAATCCTAGAAACCTTGTTGCCAGGGGCAAAATTAATAAAGAAAGCCTCATCTATCTGGGTACAGCTACTCTGTATGTACTCAGTTGGAAGACTCATCATGATCATCAAATCTGACTCCTGGCCCTGTGCAGGACATGCCAAGGGTGCCGTGATGTGCTTTGAGAGCATTGTCCAAACATTTCTTGAACTCAGACAAGTGCTCAGCTCTGTGACCGCTGTCCTGGGGAGCCTGTTCCAGTGCTCAACCACTGTTTGGGTGAAAAACCTTTCCCAGATACCCAATCTAAACCTCCCTGACTCGGATCCATGCCTTTTCCTTGAGTCCTGTCACTGGTCATGAGAGTGAAGTGATTGGCACCTGCCCCTCCACTTCTCCTCATGTTGGAAGAATGTTGGAAGACTCCAATGAGGTCCCCTCTCAGTCTCCTCCAGAATGAACAAACCAAGTGACCTGAGCCATACCTCATAAACTTCCCCTCCAGTCCCTTCTCCATCCTTATGGCCTCCTTTGGATGATCTCCAGTAGCTTAATGTCTTCTTAACATTGTGGTGCCCCAAACTGCACACAGCACTCAAGGCGAGGCTGCACCAGTGCAGAGTAAAGCAGGACAAGCATCTCCCTCTACTGGCTGGCAATGTTTTGCTTGATGCACCCCAGGACATGGTTGGCCCTCCTGGCTGCCAGGGCCGTACTGTTGACTCAGTAGGAGCAGCTTGTACCTCACTCTTTCCTGGTAGTCTCTAAAGCACATAATGCTGATGATAAGATGCAAAGTAAACAGCCCCTGTGCTGCTGCCCTGCCATGTGCCCATCTCTTTTAAAGCAAAGAGGAGAAAATTTACAGGAGTGATTAAAATAAGAACCTACTGGCTCTGGTTCTGTGTTCCACAGCACTGAAAGGCAGTGAAGGTGCCAGCAGAGTGAGACCACTGATCTTTGTGGCCTAATGTGGCTTTAAGTCCTCTATCTCATGGCTTGAATGAAGTCTAGTCCATTTCCCTACAGAAAGCAGCTGCAGGACTGCTGCTGAAACAAGGGGAAATAATTTAATCCATGTTCTTTAACTTGATTGCTTTAATACCTCTTTAAGTACCTTCCCAGCCTACAGGAAAGTAAAATCTTTGGTTTGGTTCCTGTCCTGATTTTGGCACGGATCAGTGGGAGGAGGCATGGCCAATATCCTAATATTATTTGATACCACCTCACATCATTACTGGAGGCAGAGAAAGGAACTTTCACTTCTGAGGAGAAGGGGTTCCTTCTGGTGGGGGAAAGCATGGTTGGGAAGAGCCAGTCAGTATTGCTGGACTTTCCATGCAAATAATTTCTTTGTCTTATACTTTTGTTATTAATATTGTTGCTGTTACTGTTCCTTATCTCATTCCTGTTTCTTATCTCCACCCGTGATCTTTGCTTTTTGTTCTTCCAATTGAAGAAAGATGGAGAAGCAAGCAGTGCAGTTTTAGTGGGAGAACTAAATTGGGAAATACTCTTCCAAAACCATGACAGTTCCATTATTTTTCTGACTACACTGAACAGCTACAACCCCTAAGGCCTGGGTCTGTCTTGCCACTGCCAGATCCACTGTCCTGCATGCTAATTAAGCTTTGCTTGGGACAAGAAGAGACATCTGCAATAGAGAGAGACAAGGAGAGACAATATGCATCATGGATATACCTGGGTCAAAAAAATGGGCTTACAGTGCATCACTTAAATGTCTTTGACTCAAAATATAGTGGAATGCACTATTAAAACTATTTACTTTTTCTGCATTCTTGCCTCTGAAAAAATGTAGACTTAAGGTAGCAGAGCAGCACTGTTCTAAGGTACTTCTCCTTTCTTCTCTTGAAAAAGTATTTTTGTTTTCCTTTTACAAATAATTTTTCTTCTGAGTTGCTCATGCCTTAAATTGCTTCTGTCATCCAAGCATGTGCACACTAACCACTGCCTTAACTAGCTGGTAGAGGGGTCTCTGATCCAACTTCTTTGTGCTAGTCAGTACAGATTCAAATATGTCCATAGATAACCCATTTTAGCACTGCACCAACTTTTTAGTGAAAAAGTTTTTCATAGCACCCAGCCTGAACAACCCGAGATGAAATTTATGGCCATCATCATATCTTGTATACCTGCCATTTGGGTTTATCGCCTTTGCAGTTCACCTTTAAATAGCTGTATGGTGGTACAAGATCATCTCTAATTCCTCTTTGCCAAGAAAACAAGCCCAGGTGTGATAATCCATTTGTAGGTCATGTGCTACTATCTCGGTAGCCCTCCACTGGACCCTCCCTAGTTCCTCCGTATCCCTCTTAAACTTCAGGGGCAGGAAACTGCTCACAGCAGTCCAGGTGTGGCCACACCACTGCTAAGTAGACATGAATAACTTCTTTCAGTCTCTGGCCATGTTCTTCTTAATACAGTGTGGTGTGGGGGTTGTTTTATTCACAATCACATCTTACTGGTATCCATGGCAACTCCCAGGTCCTTCCAACAGGAATGCTTCTCATTCACTCAGTCTTCAGTCACGAAAGATGCATGGGGTCACTGTGCCCTGTTTCAGAACTTGACTCTCCTTCCTAAATGTCATAAAGCACCTGATGACCTAGTTCTTTCATTTCTCAAAGTCCCTCTGGATTGAAGCTATGTTGTTCAGCATGTCCACTGCTTACCCCGAATTTTTATCATCATAAATTTATTAGTTCCTTTTTCCTGTAGAATGACTTGAAATTATTCTCACCAAAGATATAGTCTACCCATTGAGCTGTATTACTGTACTTAACCAGACAGACCCCTAAACACTTCTCACCTTCCTACTGTGAACCACACTGAGGCTAAAATACAAGAGCAGCTTTGAAATCTTTATTTATAGGAACAAAGGAATAAAGCCAGAAGTGGCCAAGTATCTCAGGAACTGAAGCACAAAACTATGGGTAGCTGCTATGGACGTCAAACCCCTGAACCTTCTTTGGCAATGAGCAGCCAGAGCTGTTTAGGGCACTAGCACTCATGCTAGGGAATGGAGGAGGTTTTTATTTGGTTTTCCATAAATACAGACATCAACTTCTGCTGGGTTGTTTGCATTAGGTTAATATTTCTGTAGTGTACAGGTGTTACTATTAGCTGTAAAAGTCTGTTGTCTTTCTCTAACCCTGTAAAAAGCAGAGTGTGGTGCTGTAAATATTAACCCAGGCAGAGAAGTGTTTGCTCAGCCCTCCTCTGTGTTACCTCCCTCAGTAGCTCTCTGACAGTACTCCGGACAAATGGCCAAGACTCAGCACCTTTTGCACTTCTCAGTAATGTGCTCTGGTTTTGACTCAAGAAGGGTTGTAGTGGTCAAATCCTGAAAAAAAGCAGCAGAAGCACCAGCGTGCTGTAATCTTCATAAGGTAAATACTATATAAAATAAGGTATGACTAAGTAACTCAGCACCTACAGCAAACAAAATACTTCCTTGGTCAAACCCACTATTCCCTGGCTGTGGCAGTCATGAAATGTCTAGCATATCACTGAACTGCTACTTGTTTTAATATGATGATAGACAGTAATTTCCATGCAGAAGAATTCTCTCACAGCAGTTCCCTGCAGTAAGCAGGAGAACTAATCTTTCTTAACTCAAAAAGAGGAGGGCACCACTGAATTAAATTGTGAATACTTAATGTAATTGCAAATTACCCTTTATGTTGGGGTTTTCAGACAGATGGGGTAGGTTTGTCTATTTATGCAAACAATTGACTTACAAAACATTTGCCTCATTTTCACATACTAATGTTTGACATGCATGTGTTGGGCTGTAACTTCTTCACACTGATTAATTTGATCTTAGGATGCAAATTAAAATGAAGTATCTGCTTGAAAGAAGCACAGCTGCCTAAATGTCATGTGGGCTCTCAGAAATGCCATCTTTCGTGTGGGTGCAGACAAGAAGCTCAATCAAGACAGAGGCAGCAACAGGTGAGAAATTGAAATAACAGCCTTCACAACAAAGCCAAAAGGAAGAAGCCACAAGCTCAGTCATCCCTTCCACAGACCCAAGAATCACTTGGGGAATCTACAGAGTCAGGCTCTGTATCCTCCAAGAACACTCCCTCCAGAGTGGAGACCCTTCTAAGTTGGAGATTCACTGTCCTTTACCCAAGTACGCCCCCGAGGGCGCGCAGTTACAGCTCTGCTCTCGTTACTGAGGTGTGCTACGAATCACAAAGCAAACGCCTCGCTCAGCCCCTTCCAAAACGCCCCTTTTGAAGCGTCCGTGCACTGCCCGGTAGCCCTGGGGACAGCGGCCGCTGGATGACCCCCGCCACCCGGCCCACGTCGCACCAGCCCGACGGCTGCTCCGCTTCCCCGCGGCCTCCACGGGCGGGTCCCGGGCCAGCGGTGGGCCGGGCCGAGCCGAGCCGGGCCGGGCCGGGCCGGGCCGGGGGCGGCGCTCGCCGCGCGCACCTCGACGGGGCGGGCCGGGCTCGGCGGCACCGAGGCGGGGCTGCGCGCAGCATGCGAGCTGCAGCCCTGGCGCTCGGAGCCACCGACCGCCAGCATGGGGCCGGCGCTGCTCCTGGTGCTGCTTCTCTCCCGAGCCGGTAACAGCGCCCGGGGCGCGGGGCGGGCGGGGCGGGGCAGGGCAGGGCAGGGCAGGGCAGGGCGGCACGACCCCGTCCCTCTCCCGGCGGGCAGACAGCGGCATCGCCCGCACCCCGGGCCCGCCGCGGGGCGGCCGTGGCGTGCAGGGGCCGCGCCGGGGTCGCTGGGGTTGAGCGCTGCTCCCCCGGTACCGGGCGGGCGCGGAGCGCGTCCCGAGCGCGGCGCTCGCAGCCGCTGCCTCGGGCGCAGGCGGCGGGTGGGAATTGGCGACTCAAACCGGGAAAGGCGGCAGCTGCTTTGGCCCGAATGGAGAGTCTCCGGTGTGATTGTGGCCAGACTGGAGGGACGCTCTGGGGAGACGACCGTCTGCCCTGGAGGCAAGGCGTGAGGAGGCGAGAGGAGATGCCGGGAGCCGATCCCCGAGTGCGGCCGGACCGGCACAACGCGGGGATTCGTTCTCCGGGGCTGGTCCCAGCTGCGTCGCGCTCTCGCTGGCTTCGCCCAGAGCAGTTTTTCATCACTAACCCCCATGCATTCGCCCTCTTGAATGCTTAAGGCCCATAGTTTTTTGAGACTAGGCTCAGGTTGCCAAGACCAATCCAAGGAACTCCTGCAGAGATGCAGCTGATTGTTCTATTCTGCCTTCTACTACTGCAAAATTATAAGAGCTGAGGATTGAAGTTATTCCTTTTTCTAGTTCATCTCTTATTCAGGCTTCAAGGCTGATGTGACTAGGAATAAGGAAATTAGAAACTGCTCTGAAGCATTCCTAATTTCTGTCTAGGAGTGCTTTGCACCCAGAAAAAACTGAAGCTTTTTGACTGCTAAAAGATTGGTCGCTGCACTTAGACCACAGTAGGAACTGGTAGCCACATGATTGCAAAAGATTTCCCACAATTTGCCATATCCAAATGTCAATGCTTCTTTGGTAACTGTGTTTAATAAAGGAAGAGTTCCCTTTTGTAACTATTGTCTCTTTAAATAGCGTGGTGCACCAGGGCCAACAAGATAGACATACCTATATGACAAGACATTGAAAAGGGAGAATAAAGGTTTATTTTAGTACCTGATTTTTTTTCCTAAGGTATAAATAATCATAATGTGTTAATTGGTTATTACCTTTTAACTTTTTTCTTTTTTTTAACTACAGATGTAATTCCCATGCACATACATCTTTAACATGTTCTGCAGCCTAGACCACAGATCTAGGAAAGAATTAGCTTTCTCATTCTTTCATATTTTTACTGGACTACTAAGACAAGATTTTGAAAAAATTAAATGACTTGCCAAATTTCAGGGCTTGCAACAATGCACAGCTAGTAAATGATGTCTATAGAAGAGGACTGTTTTAAAGCTGAGGTTTAGAGCAGCTTCACCTGAACCCACTGAATGCTGGATACAAAGCATTCCTGATGAGAGATTTTTCAGGGAGTTTGAAAAGTCATAAGTCTCTACGTAAGTGCCAGGTGAACTACAAAGTACAGTAAGTTGTTAGAAGAACAAAGAAACTTGTACAAGTGAGACGAGGTACCTAGATAATATGACTGGGCTGTAGGGAAAGTAGAAACTTTGAGAAGCAGGCTGGCATGCGTTCTACTGCTTACAGCAAATAAACGGATGAAGCTAGCAAAAATGAAGTGAGAGAACAAATTACACAGGGAAGATGGTACGCTGGGCAATATGAGTTGTACCAAGATTTCCCCCTAATTTATAGTGATGGCAGACTGAAAGAGTACTACTGCACCTGCTGAACAAGAGAATGATAGGTAATATGGTGTAGCCAAAGAACACTAAAGGTAGATGCAAGGCTCAGCACAGTCATTTCTTAAAGCCAGCCAAGAAGAAACATATCAGCCTATATATAAATTTTGTTAGGAAACTGTCTTGTTTCAGGATTCATTGTACTTGTACCATAAGCATAGATTCATATACTGCAGAAATGAAGAAAGATTACAGACTGATTTCACCTACCCGTGACAACATAATCATAAAATTATAGAAAGACTTGGGCAGGAAGGGACCTTACATATCATCTTGATCTACACCCCTGCCACGGGCAGGGACACCTTCCACTAGACCAGGTTGCCCCATGTCCCATCCAACCTGGCCTTGGACACTTCCAGGGATGGGGCAGCCATAGCTGCTCTGGGCAACCTGTGCCCTTACCAACCTCTGAGTAAAGAACTTCTTCTTAACATCTCATCTAAATCTTGCCTTTTTATTTTAAAACTGTTCCCCATTGTCCTATCACTATCTGCCTATATAAAAAGTTGCTATACCTCCTTTTTTATAAGTCCCCTTTAAGTACTGGAAGGGGGTCCATTGGGGGTCTCCCTGGAGCCCTCTCCAGGCTGAATAACACCAGCTCTTTCAACCTGTCTCATAGTGGGAGGTGCTCCAGCCCTCAGAGCCTCTTTGGGCCTGCTCTGGACCCATGCCAACAGGTTACTGTCCTTCCTGAGGAAGGGCTGGATGCAGCACTGCAGGTGGGGTCTCATGAGGGCAGAACCTACTCCCTTGATCTGTTGACCATGCTGATTTTGATGCAGCTCAGGAGATAATTGCTTTTCGGGCTGCAAGTGCACATGAGCAGCTCACCTCTGAGAACCCCCAAGTCCTTCTCTGGAGGGCTGCTCTCCATTGGTCCACCTCTCAGTCTGGACTTAGGTCTGGATTGCTCTGACCCAGGTGCAGCACCTGTACTTAGATTTGTTGAACTTCATGAGATTCTTATCGGCCAAGCCTTCATCTGCATTTTTGGCAGGGATTTTGGGGACTGGGTTCTATGTACTTTAATTGACTGCATATCAGCCCTTCTAATATGAAGCTACTTGCATCCTTTGTTAAGGGCTCATTTTATTATGCAAAGAATACATATTCTTAAGTCTTCAGGCTCATTAAAGAAGTTGTTTTTATACTCCATAAAGGGTTTTCTCAATACATCTCTTAATGACTAGCATATACTTTAGTAGTTGCAGCAGCACTGACTCACAGTACACAGTATGGTGTTACTATGTGCTTATTGCACTGTGGTTTTCAGTGCTCAGATAAAAGAGCTTCTTCAAAGCAGGCCTCAGCAACCCAAACATTTCACAGGGATTTACTAGTCCCTAAAATACACAGCAATCCTGATTCTGACCAAGTTGAACAAAATTATTTTGGAGGCTTTTATTTAACCTTTTGTTCCCTCTTTCATTTGTACTCATCCTTTTCTTTTCTAAATGGAGACAGCTCTTGTTCCTTAACTACTCCACATGGAAGATCTCAACAACTTTTGTTTCTTGCAAGGAATCCTTGTTGAAGAGAGGATCCCTGCAGGACAATGACACGGTGCTTGTGTGGCATTCACCTTGACTGGGGCCCTAACAGTCTTTTCTCTACCTGTTCAGGGGACCTCATGGCTCTGCCCAGCAGTGACTGTGTCATGGCAGAGCAGCTGTGCCTCTCCGATTCCAGCTGCAATGCCACATACAGGACCCTGGAAAACTGTGCCCTGGCCAAGACTCGCCTCCTTTCACTGGATCATGATAGCAGGGTCAGATGCCTGAATGCAGAGCTTGACCTCGGGAACAGCTCTTTGCTGCACTGCAGGTGTCACCGGCGCATGAAGAGACAGGAGCACTGCTTACGCATTTTCTGGACCGTTCACTCCAGCATGACAGATGGTGAGATGAAGTAAAATATGTTTACAAGCTACTAGTAAGGCTTATCCCCACCCCCTAGCTGAAAACAACTGTGAAAGTCCACTTCCCAGCACTGTAGGTAATTGCTCTGGAACCATATCTCCTAGTAAAGAGCATTCATTACTGCTCTGTTTGATAAGCAGTAAAAACTGATCTGGTATGGGACTAGCCCTTCAAATACACCAGCAACCCTAAGAGAAAAAGACAGCTACACTGAGATAGTTAGATTTAGTGCTGTGAAAAATACCTCAAAGTCCTGTATGTCCACCACTGAAAGAATATGTGAATATGACACATATTGCCATGGCATCTCTAAGTGTTCTTCTGCTTTCTTTTGTGGGATGCTTCTACTTGACCTCCCACTAGAGCCTACCTATGCTCTCAGCTCCTCACACTTACTGAAGCTGAAAAATGCAAATGACAACATAGACCAAATTCCAGCTGGACAAAATGTAATTAGGGTTGTACACAGTAATAGCTTTGCATTTCCAGAAGAACCATTCTTGGCATTTGGCTTTGACTGAGACAGAGCATTTCTGAACTCCAGCCTGAGGAAAGAACCAGGCATAAATAAGAAAATTATCCATTCAAGAATAAACAAACAAACAAACAAACAAATAAATAAAGCTGGTCACAAAGCATTTCTCCCACAGCATTAAATATCTTGTACCTTGCCTAGGTTATTTCAATTTGGAGACTTCTCCGTATGAGAATCCAGCAAATGAAGAACACTGGAAGACGGATTATAATAAACTGGCAGCTCTGGTATCAGGTAAGAATTCTAATGGTTACATGATATAACACTGCCCTCTCTTTTCATGGGTTGAAGATTATTTGAAGAACAATTTGGGGTAATGGCCCCTTTAATCAGAGGAATGCCTGTTCTGGCTACTAGCCTCAATTTGTCACTCCTACCAAGTGTAAATATCGCCACAGATCCAGGCCCATTAAACCAGTAATAACCCACAAGGATCCATTTTCTGAAACAAGCACCCTACTATGAACCAATAAAAACATACTCTTGTGTAACTAGTATAATTACAGTGTCATGCCGCAGGCACATAGAAGGACTGGTTTGTTCTTTTTGATTTTTTGAATCTGACCATCAAAGAAGGAGTACTCCTGCTTTTATACACAATCTCATCTGGAGACTTGCTTCATGGTTTTTGAGTTTCTTCTGTCTTTATAGGCTCACAGTTAGCAGGAGATGCAACAAATCCATGTCTGAGAGCAACACACGTCTGTAATCTGAGCAAGAAGTGTTTTCGTCTGCGCACAGACTACGCCTCCATCTGCACCAAGGGAGCAGGAAGTGAGGATGTGTGTGACCGGCGCAAGTGCCACAGAGGGCTAAGGAATTTCTTTGAGAAAGTTCCTGAGGATTTCACCAAAAGGATCCTGTTCTGTCCATGTCAAGATGAATTTTGTGGAGAAAGACGCCGTAAAACCATTGTTCCTGATTGTTCCTTCCAGTATAACACCAAACCAAATTGCCTCTGGCTTCTGGACTCCTGCTTAGAAGACCATATCTGCAAGTAGGTCAGGCAGCAGAGGATGTTATCCAAGAGAACAACATCAACACTTATGGTCTCATTTTCCTTCCCACAGATCCCGACTGGCTGACTTCCAACAAAATTGTCAACCTGTAGAGATGTCTCCAGATGGCTGCTCTCTGCACAACCATGCTGCATGCCTGCAGGCTTACATGGGGATGATTGGTAAGTGATATCCACAGGAACATACAGAGTAGACACTTTCAGGCCACAAACTTGCAGGCACTCTCTGATGCTGTGAAGGACCATCCTGGTCTCCTGCAGGAAGTAGCACTCAGTATACTGGTGAATATGCCTTACAAATTGATGCTAGTGCTCTCCCTTGCCTCAGAGGTAAATGCAGTCTAAAAAGAGCTCTTCTGTGGCATTTTTTGCTGTACTTTGCCCCATCCTTGCCTGAGATTTCTGGAAGCCTCTCTGCATCATGGATCGGTGCAAAGCACTTTAAGTGCCTCATCAACAGCAGCTTGTGTGAACTTAGTCACTGTCATTCCTAACGAGGGAGTTACATCCCATCACAGCAGTGATTAACATGGCATTCCATCACTGCCTGACTTTTAAACTCCTGATGGCTTGTTAGTATTGTGCACCGGGCCAGCCAGAACATAGGACTACCAGCTGTTGGAAGGAAGGTCATCTTTGGTTTTAGTTATTTACTATTTATCAATCTACTAAAACGTTTTCGGAGTGGCTCAAAAGAGGACGTAAAGAGCAGCAGTACCTCAGAAGCTGTAAAGCTCGACTATACCTTCCATTTTCAGATGGCTCTGCTGGTTTTGTGCTAGATGAACACTGCCTGAGTGGCACACTACACGTGTGCAGTATTTGTTTGCCAAAAGGTACCTGGCTACACAGTGTTGCCAGCTACACAAGAAACAAGAGTACCTTTTGCTGCCATATGTTAGAACCACAGCTCAGCCCACGCAAGTCCTTCACAATTTAATGCTTGCAGCATTAAATTGCTTTGCCCCCATCAGTCTGCACTGAGCTCTGCAGGTACAGTTCTCAACATTGCTTCTGCTGTGTACACCTCACAATTTAATGCTTACACCAGTTTCAGTTCTCAATACATCTCAGAGTGCTTGAGTCAGGGGTAGCAATCTCAACACTTTCTCACAGCTCAGCAGACTTCAGGTAGGTTCATCAAGCCTGGGCCACCTAGCTGGCACTCCTGATCTTGCCTGGGTAACATGTTTATCACAGTGGAAGGCTTCTGCCTCCAGGGCAGCATTTCCTTTAGTATAACATGATTCATAATACTTCTTTAATCTGTGGGGTTTGGGACAGGCACACCCATGACACCCAACTATGTCAGTAACTCCAGTGTGGAGGTCTCCCTGTGGTGTACATGTGAGAACAGCGGCAACCAGAAGGAGAAGTGTGACCAGATACTCGGCATGTTTGAGAGCAACAAATGCCTTGGTAAGCATCAGTCACATCACAGACAAACAGCTCAGCAGAGAGCAATTTAAATCCTGTGGTTTTAAGATCCTGTGTTGCACTGCTCTTGTGTATACTTCTATCTTCTTCTGCAATGTCTCCATGATCTCCTCTGCAACCTATGGGACCAGCCTGGATCTGCTCTACAAACTGTTTCTGTACCTTTTGGCAACATTTCTCTTCATCTCAAACACCCTTGAAGCTATTTCCAAACATCATTCAAATGAAGGACACTGCAAAAACATCACCAAGGGGAGGCCAGACATGCTGTATCCATAGGTTGCTGAGTAACCACATCTGTGCACCAGGATTATGGGTGAGGATTCCCCTTGTCCTCTGTTTCGTACTCATCCCTGGCCCTCATTTACTCAGTCAAGATAAGTAGCTCCTGACGCAGCCTGTTACTAGATTCAACATAGCAGTTGCAAAAGTCCTGTTACATCCAACTGTGTAATCCCAAGTCTGTATTTCTTTTACCTCAGTAGCATTTTAGCAACATACCTTAATGAGATTTAAATATTTCATGTATGTAAAAGCTTTAAAAGGATATAAAACAGCATAATTACATAAGTGATTAATATTTAAACCTACCTCCTGCAGTATATAAAAGGCCAGCACTATAGACACAGCTACAATTTAATCATCTCATCCGAGATACTACAAACCTGCCCCTTACAAAATAGAGTTGAGAAAATCACAGAGGGACCCAAAAGTCTTCAAGTACAGTTCAAATTGTTTTTGCAGTCTGCTCAATCTCACAAGTAAACCCACAAACTGACAGGCCATTCACGAAACAGAGAATACATATTTTCTAAATCAAGGCCATACAGCCTGTGAGTGCCTTTCCTAAAATAGCTTCTGTAGACTTCTGTTCACTAGATTCCAAGCACAGTAAGACACTCACTTTACTTCTGTTTGCAGAAAATACCATTTGGTCTCAAATGCACCTGAAGCAGAGAGCTCTAGAAAGACAGGAAGACTTACTTTATTCATCTTCCCTAAGCTTCCAAGGAGACAGTGCCAGCACATCTCTCTCTTCAGCAATGTCCCAGGTACGCAATGCTGTGTTGCCTTCACAAAGCAGCAAGTCAAGTAGCCTAGAGACAGTAGTTGAAAAACCTTGGATCTGGAAATACATGACTTTGGACATCAAACCAAGGGATGCCATGTGCATGCAGAACACTGGACTACTCTACCTTAAGTTGCTCCTTCCACAGACAAGCAGAAATAGGAGGCAGTATGTCTGGCCATAGGAGTTTCAATAGTCTCACATCAGTGCTCAGAACTAGAGGTTCTGCAGCCAGAAGTCTGAGCATAAATGTGTCTAACTGAGATTCATCCCTCCTTTTTATTTCCTAGGTGGCTGAAGGGAAGACACAGCGAGACAGCTCCAAACAGAGCAGTATGCCTGTGGCCTCCTCTGTATATTCTGGAGCTGCTACTTCCTGGCCTTCTCTGGCTCTGTTCCTGCCCCTGTTGCTGAGCCCACATTAATGTGGCATAAATGGAATCTTTCTTTCCCATATTATTAATATTATTCCATATCCAGGCATGTCCCAATACAGATTTACCTTTGGGAAACAGAAGGCTTTCAGACAAGAGGAACCGCCTTAACCCAGAATGGCAATCACTGGAAACCTCCCACGTACTCGCACCCCGCTTTCCCCCTGTCAGTTTGTGCTGAGCTCTGCAGGTACAGTTCTCACCACTGCTTCTGCTGTATACACATTCTGAGTAACAGGCTAATGTTTCAGCTTAATAGGTTCAATCAAAGGTCTGATTTCTTTCAGAACTTGTGCAGGGTTTGGTTTCTGATGTCCTGACAGTGTCTCCAACCACCCCACCATCTAGAGCTCCTCCTCAGGCATACAATCATTGAATGGTTTGGGTTTGAAGGGACCTTACAAAATCATTTAGCTCCAACCCTATGCTATGGGCAGGGACCACCTTCCACTGGACCAGGTTGCTGCAAACCCCATTCAACCTGCCCTTGAAGAGATGGGGCAAGCACAGCTTCTCTGGACAATCTATGCCAGTGCCTCACCACCCTCATAGGGAATAATTTTTTCCTAAGATTCGATCTAAACATACCCTCTTTCAGTTTAAGATTGTTGTTCCATATCCTGTCCCTAGATGCCCTGGTCAAAAGTATCTCTTTGTGCTTATCATCACCCTGATGTACTGAAAAGCCACAACGAGGTCTCCACAGAGCCTTCTCTTCTCCAGGCCAATCCCCCTCAACTGTCTCAGCCTTTCTTTATAGGAGGGGAGTTCCAGCCCTCTCATAATTTTCATGGCCTTGAACAGGTTCCATGTCAGTCATGTACTGGGCAGCCCAGAGTTGAAGGCTGAACTCCACGTGGGGAGGTGGGGTGGGGCAGAGGGGAAGAATCACCTCTCAGCCTGCTGGCCATGCTTCTTTTTATGTAGCCCAGGCTGCAGGATGGCTTTCTGGGCTGCAAGTCTAGTTTTCCACCTAGCCATGTATCCAGGTCCTTTCCTGCAGGGCTGCTCTCAATCCATTCACCCCCCCAGTCTGTACTGATACTGGGGGTTGTCCCAAACCAGGTGTGGGACCTTGTACTTGGACTTGTTCCTCTTAATGAGTTTTGTTGGTATCCACTTCCCAAGCCTATGAAGGCATAGAGTAGAACTTATTATCCTAAAGACTAGAAGTCTGTTCTTCAGGCTGGGTTGCAAATAAAGCTCAATAAACATACACGTGAAGTCCCTAGTAAACACCATCTCTGGATTACTTTCAGTTCCCTTTTCAAATCCATTCTTTTAAGTGTATGAAAAATACCAGTCCAGATCAAGAAGACTATACTAGTGTTTATGCTCCATTGTGTTTTGTCCCTTCAACATATACATAATCCATTATTGCAGCTAGTGACACACTTGGGCTCTGTTCAAGATGAACAACTTCACCTTGAAGTGCTCAACTTCAGTAGATTTAGGCTTATTTCCATAACTCATAGAGAATGCATTTGGCTCCTTGAAGGTACATTGACCACAACCCTGGGACATTCAGTTGCAAAAATGTCCTTCTACCTGTCCACATATACAAGTTACCAGTGTTCCCTTCCAGCCACCTGCCCCATCTTCCTTCTCTGCCACGCACTATTTCATGACCTGTTTATTCTGAATGTAAATGTGTGCACTGTGTAACTGCTGTTAGTTTGTACTGCGTTTTGTCTGTTAAAATGTGGTGTTAAGTGAATATTGATTTCTGAGCATAGGTTAACAGTCTACAATCAATTGTGTGCAAGAGTTGCCTCATCAGCCAGACTACATTTTCAAACAGCCAGAAACTCAGCTCAAAACAGCTCCTCCATGCACACATGTAGAGCCCATTGCTCATCCTGAGAGGCAACAGATATGAACAGTACTATACACATCCAGACAAGACTGCAATCCTGATCAGAAGCAGAGTAGCTGAGTATTTCTTTTTTTCCTGTGTTTTATCTGTTGCCTGGGAAGTACCAGCTAGGTAATATGCTGTGGTTCCCAGTCACTGTCAGACACCTTATTACAGAATCTTACATTGTTGTGTGTATCAAAGTAATTATCCTTCTGCAGTGGTAATATTTCCAATTCCAGACTTCTCTTTATTTCCTGGGCAGGTAGAGCAAAGAAATCATGCATGCAGCAGCATCGTCTCCTCTGTCACACAGAGAAGCAATGTATTATTTACATGCAATAGGAATGAATATGTCTTCTTAATAAACAGAAGTAATAATGCTGGTATTTCTCATTACCTACTGAAATATGGCTGTTTGGAGCAAGAGACATGTTTCCACATGTTTACCACATTAGTTAATAAAAACAGAGTCCATGTAACCCTAATATAGTATCTACATTAGGTGATCCTCCATATGGTGGGACTTAGAAATGTGTCAAGTCTCTTGACTGTAACGTAGCAGCTTCTGTCATCTTAGGAAGTTAATGGAGAGTGACAGGGAAGAAGAAAATGTTATTCTTTCCACTATTCCACACAACAGAGAGAATAGTTGTGAGAATAATGGAGTAGATTTCTGAGTGATTTGTACCACACACACTGGTACACAATGTACTTCATTGATCTTCCACTCATCTGCGCTGTGATCTTTCCTCTTTCCCAAATTTAGTGCCGTAAGACAGATTGATATGGAAAAGGGGATGAGCATTTTCTTGTTCATGTTTAGGGCACTAAATCCCTACTGAGAAGGTTATTGATTGCAATTACAGTCTTCTGTCATATCCTGGATTGTACAGGAAATGCTTGGCACTTGGACAAATCATGCTCTAGACTGAAACTGAAGCAAAACATGTCAGTTTGTAGGTTTTTTTTTTCCAAGTGTCCTGTGTCCCTTTTTCATGCACCTTTATATACACAGCTGCCTCTTAGCTTGTTCATCAATAACTGCAAGTAAAATTAACTTCTAACTACTTCTTGATTCATAGGTACTTACACTGTTGTGAGTACAAGCCCATTTTCACTTAGACTTTTCTAACACCTGATCTCCAAATATCACAGTTTTTCAACTACACATGCATACACAACTTAACTGCTACTAGAAATATCATGCCAGTATCACTATCAATTCAGTTCTGTCAGCACCACCAATGTTCCAAGACTGACACATTTCATACTACAGGGCAATTAACAACCTCCCCTCAGCTTGAAAACGACATCCTGGGAGCACCTGTGGTCACACAAAAGATAATCCACGAAACACAAAAATAATCCAATAAAAACTCTCTATCCAGACAGTTTTAACAATGAGCATTCAGCAAACATATACAAGGAGGGAACCTTCTAATTACTGTAATGTAGATTATTTTTTAAGGAGTAAAACAATGCGAGGTCTGACTAATAAAATTTATCTTGCAACTCTAGAAGTCTCTTGCCTTCCTTTGCATTTCATTGAAGCTACACTTCTTGTTTCCACTGATGGAGGCATTATGGAACAAAAATGTTAAGAACAGAGTTAGAATTGCTTACAAAACAATCTTGACAACTCACTGTCAGGTACTTCAGATGTGGCTTGGAGAACTCTGATAGAGCCTTGGAACTCTTAACATGATCTAATGTAGCATTTACAAAGGGCATTCATATAGTCCTCCAGCAGTGAGCTCAGCCAACTGTTAGATGAGTGGTTTCTTGCAACAAGTGGGAGAAGCAATTCACATTTCTTGCCTGAGGTCATTAAGCACGATGATGCCAGAGATAAACCTTGATTTTGCAAGTCCAAAATTAGTGTCCTTGCCTCATTCAAATCATTCCCACTGCCTCCAAGAAACGCCTATGTTGTAGTAAGAACCAAGTGGCTGCAGCTTTCCTTTTAGAAGGGGGAACAATATGTTATTGCAGATGGCAAAAAGCTAAAGCACTGTTGCTTTCAAACAGTGATTCCTGGCTACAGATTCCTGGCACACCTCTCAAAATCAACTGACAATAAAAAATAATTTCAGTTGATTGGAAAGGGCTACAGGTTCAGCATTCTTCATATAAAGAATGAAAGTATCTTTTTCAATACATCCTAAAAATCATGTCACTATATTTGCCAAAATGGTAGGCAACTTTATACAAGAATAAAAAGGAGAATTGTCAAAGTAGTAGGCAAAGTAGTGGTGGTAGGCAAAGCTTTGGGGGACAGCAGTGGAGCAAGAGGAAGCCAATCAGCACTGCTGAGCTCCATAGGATCGTTCAGCACTGCTATGGAATCACAACCCACAGCTATTCCACTGCTGCTCCCCCCACTGAAACAGATCCTGGTAAATACAATCAAGGGCTAATCACTTCTACCCCAGGGACTTTGTGGCTGAACCTTTTTTCATTTGAGGCAGGGTCGGTTGAGGCTGAGCTTGGTTAGTCTCTAATGGAAGCTCTTCTGATAGGTGATTAGCTCTCCTCCAGGAAGTGACTTGGTGTTTGGGTTTCTTGCAAACCCCAGGGTTAGCAGAGGTCAGGGGACGCTGCACTTTCTCCAAGTGCCTCCATGAAAATAGCCCTACATACTTTCCATTTACAGCTGATCACCTCCATTATCCCCAAGCTAGGAGGAGATGATCAGCAATTGTTAAGTGCTTGAATCAGACTAATAGCTCATTGCTAATTCCCCCAGTAATGGGAATCTAAATTCCTGGTAAACAAACGGACTGCTTTTCACACACAGGGATGAATGCCAAAAGCCTAATATTAGTGCTCTGGAACTAAAGCTTTTAGAGCAATCCTGTCCACTCCAAGATGTTTAATGACATTATGTACTAAATAATTAGAAAATGAAGGCCCACTTGGAATCAATGAGTTACTGTCTAATTAAGATGACAAAGGGGCTCTACTCTTTTTTAAACAAGTTTATACTAAAATGGTGTACCCGATAAATGGTTCTGATAACTGTGTCTTTACCTTTGGGCAGAACAAACAGGCATTAAGCTAGCACAAAAAATTGTGTGATTTTTGGCTCATCTTTCTTCCCATTGGTCCCACCTGTTTTCCTGTAAGGCATGTGATTCAGCTATTCCTACCCCCATCAGATGACAAAATTTATTAAGCAACACTCAAATCACTTATCCTGATGCAGAGAAAATAATCTTTGCTTTACTGTATGGCCAGAATCACAGAGTTCACACCATGCAATGCTTGAAGAGCTAAGAGGTATGGACTGGACCCTCTAGAAGCACTTTGCAAGAAGAATTGCTAGTGAGCCTGAGAACAGAAGATTATTTATATACAGAGATAACTGTAAAAATACTGAGAAGTGTTTTACTGATAATATGGCTGACTCAAAATTGATTAGTAAATCACAAGATATCCTTATCTCCAAACTGAAGAGATAGAATTTTGAAGGGTGGACAAATTGGTGGATAAGGAATTGGCTGGATGGAGGCAACAAGAGTGTTGTGGTCAATGGCTCTGTGTCCACACAGGCTGAGCAAAGTGCCACTGTACTCTCCTCCCTTTCACCTTTTTTCCCCACCAGTCTACTACTTAAATTACTTTATCTTCAATGTAAGTTTGCCCATTAGATACTGATATTATAGGACACTGAGCTTCACTGCAAGAAACTGAAATTTCTTTAACCATCTGCACACAGTCACTTGTTCTCCAGCTTTCCAAAGCATCATCTTCTTCCCTTTTTTTTCTCCTCTCCCTAAAGAATCTTTTGATTAACTGAAGTCAATTTTGCTAAGTGCTAGTGGCTCTAAGAAGCTTGTCTTGTCAATGATCCCCAGGGCTCCATTATGTTTTCAGGGCTACAAAACAGGAATTGCTCGGTCTTTCTGTAGAAATGTGAGATTAGCAGCTAATTCTTCCAGCCACAAGCTCTTTGGATTTCACACCCATCATTCCAAATCAGAGTATGTGCACCTGATATGATAGTTCTAGCAGAAATCAGCTAAGAGATTTCCCATCTTTTTTCTCAATCTCAATGCATTCTTGTGCAAAAATTTTAATGCACAAGGAATCCAGTTCCACGAATACACTACACAACCAATTGCTATTCTACTCCCAACTGAAAGCTGCAGTGTTATCTCAACAGAAGCTCTGTTGTGCACTGAACACTTAATATTTCATATGCAAATACAAATCAGAGTGTAAATTAAACTAATACAGAACCACAAATCACAGTGAAAATGTCGGTTTCATACACATTTTGAACACAGAAAGCTCTTGAGAGAAAGCAATTTACTATAATATTTGGAGTAATATCTGAGCTGTTTTATTAATACTAAGTAGGACTCTACAGTCACTCTGCAAGGTTGAAATGCTGACACTGAGAGCTCAAGCTTGGCCTCTGTTCTCAAACATCACTGAGTTACATCTTTCATCTGGTAAATCAGGCACAATAAAATGGTAATGAAATGGAAAAGACGATGAGCTGATCGATTTGCTAGTCTATTTTTCATTTGTTTTTGACTGATCTCAGTTAGCAGGTGTCACCAGGAGTCCTGCTATCACTCATCATAGCATAGTATTGCTCAGGTATCCGAGTCTGTATTTAATTCAGATTTTCAAGCATGAACTTTTCAATTCAGATTCCAGATGCCTATGTTAAGGTATTTCCAAGACTGACTCTAATGCCCTGTTTTAATTTTTATTCTTCAGCTGTCATAAGAGAGATGCTGCAGTCTCCACAGCAAGAGAAAGCAGCTTCCTGCAGCACTTGTCACTGGGTTTGAAGCTTCTACAAAGGTAAAAATGTGAGAGAATACTGACTTCACATAATTTTTCCTGAGACTCCCAACCTTCTCCTAAAGAAAAATGGCAAACACATATGTCACAATAGCACACATAATGAACCCAAACAGCTGCTTATGATGAACTTCTGCAAACTAGTGTCTTTAACTTATTAAGTGATGTAAAAAACTATGCATTTTATTTTTTTCATATGTTGACATCAAAATTTCCCAAACTGAGAACTGGTGGCTTGTAATTTTGGCAACACGGTTTCATAAGCAGATTGCCCATTCCAAGCTAGCAATGTTTTTAGCTTGATTTAAATCCCTTACATCTCAGTTGTTTCATAACATAAACCATACAAAATGACCCATTATCCTCAGATCTTCATAGCCCATCTTTATCTCAATTTACACCTTTCTTGGCAGCCTCAAATCAGTCAAAGGAGCTAATAGTCCATGGGGAATGAAGGTTTAGAAAAGCACCCAGTGAACCAGCTCTGGACAGGCTTCCCAGCAACACATGCCCAGGAAAAACAGGCCGAAATGGAGACAGCAGAAAGATAAACTTGCTTTACAAGGTATTTAAAAGTAAAGTCAATCATTTAGATGGTCTGTTTTGCACAGACTCACCTAATCTGGGCAAAATATAACAGAAGGACACATTTCATAACACAAACAAGTGGACAGCTTCAAGCAGGGGGCTCTTTTTCAGCCTAATGCAGATGTCAGTTAATTAGAGTAGAAGGCTCTATCATTAGCAGCCAAATCAATATAAAAGGAATTAAGAGCTTGAACAGCAAGCTTTCCTGCTTTCCAGCACAGCACCCAGGGCTGTATTTAGCTAAAATTCAATACACATTAGTGGACAATCAGTGTAGTCTTGTGTAGTCTTGTATGGGGATGTCTTCTTGAAATATTTTAATTGGACTCTCCAGTGTTATCAGTGCTAAACAAGATGTCAGATTAACGTAGATGCCGTCCCAAATGGGACCGGCAGCCCACAGGCTGGAGAACACATTTACTTCTATTAAAACCTCACTGGTTTTCCAACATGTATTAATAGTATTATTTTCACAGCTACCTTAATAGTGGCAGAAAAGCATCTTTACATACAGCTGCTCCATCCTGTAAAACTCAGCAGTCTCCATACTGACAATAGCAGATTCACCTGTTTTTGCCATTTCAGTGCCAGGCTTCATTACACAAGATCTCATCAGGCATACCAGACCGACAGATTTTACTCTGTTTAACACCTCTGCAGACAATACAAATCTAAATTGAAATCAGCAAATGTAAAATACTTGAATGAGAACTCCTGTCACTGGTATGACATTTGACATGGCAACATTATATGTTGCAGCATAAACTTCTCATGACAAAAATTAAAACTACTTCCCATTCTGCAGCAATACTGTCTTGTTCCCCTAACAAGGAAGTTATGTTTACTGTGTTAAATTTTATCTTTAAAGGCAGCATCCAGCAGCTACATTACAAATTTTCTGCGCTGTAGAGTGGATCTTACGAAACAAATCAAATCTTTCCTCTGAAATGTTTTACCTAACAAGATCCAAAACAAGATGGACAGTACTCAGCGAAAATTCCTAAGTTTATATCAATGCAATCTGTGTAGCTTTAAAATGTCATATCACTTCCATTCTGTGTCTTGGAAAAAAACATGAAGCCATTATTTCTCCCCAGTAATAAGTCATCTAAGCAATCTAGTACTTTCTGTAATGGAAGCGCTATACACTGTATCTTCCATTACCTTCCAGTTTAATTAAATATTCCTTGAATAAATCTTGTGCTTACACTCTTGTGACATGCTACCAGTGCTGACTTCTCCATTTATAAACTGTCTGGATTCAGTCCAATCACCCCTGCTTATTGTACCTGTCACTCCCTGAAAACTCCAGACTCAGTCCTCCTTGGACCTTTTTTTGCTAGTTACTGACTTGATATGTGTGTAGAACTGAATTAACCATATGAGCTAGGTATCAACATACCTCTTGTAGCTTGCTTCTTTGGAGTGGCCAAGAAGTTGAAGGAGGATAGGACACCAACATTTTCTGAAGTGAAACTACTAGAAGAAATTCAATTTACTAAGCAGCAACACAGGCACTTGATTTAGGTTCAGTTTTCAGTTAGGCAGAAAGCATTGATTCAGTGAGCATGAAGAGTCTTCTCTGCCTTTAAATACAGAATCTTCTTACTCCTCTCCCTTAACAGTGCAACAGCAGTGTGGGAAGATGACTTCAGACAAATATTGAGCAATTTTAAAACATGAGTATCCTTTAAATGGTTATATATTTCTAGCCCACTGAAACACCATGGTGATTTAAGCTAACCTGCTTTGTTTTTAGTAATAACAGATGAGAGGAGAATGTATGTTCAACTGCCTTCCTTCAAGATGAAAGGACATCTTACAGAGAGGATGCTGTAGTAGTGCAAATCACTCTTAACTTAATGATTTCAGTCATGTGACCAAATGACACTATGCAACCTTGGAAGAGACAGCCTCAAGTGCTGTAAAGTTATTTCAGATCATGTCAACACAGAATGAGGTTAAGCAGTAAATCACGTGCCACTGGGCACCTACATAAAGTGATATTTTTTCTTTTCTGAACCAGGGCAGTTACCAGGAATGTTGTATTGTTGCTGTGATGTTGTATTTTGATGTACACTCATGGTTACTGGGATTTGTCCGAATTATTCATGGTGATATAAAAGCAAACTACTTTTATCAAAAACATCCCTACATAATTCTTTATATTGCATCTCCACTACAGAGATGCAATCTAGAGGGTTTTGTGGGGATTTTATATTTCCTGCTCCTAAAAGAGAGGAAAAAGGACATAATCCATACATACGTTTAAAATATTTTAACAACCTGGGCATCTAGACAAAATTCACAAAACTCTCACAGAAACAGTTTAAAAGTATGAATTACAGTAAACAAATACTTCAATGGCTAGAGGTAGCACTAACCATATCAGTTGGAGTTAAACTGGAAGTTCTTATTACCTCAATTTCTGTTGACCTGTGGAAAATTCATAGGAAACAAGCTGTCACAGATTATCCATCATAATGCAGCTAGCACCAGACAATTTAGATACACTAAATTCTGTTTCAGAATAGCATCACTCTCAAATAAAGAAAATAAAGTCAATTATGTACAGAACATACTTTAGAAATACTTAATGTAATTTTCCTCAGGATGTCTAGTATGATACACTGATACACCAAGGAAATAAATTTTGCATTTGTATCAGATCCAGTGGCAATGGAAAACACTTTTGAAGCAACTCATCAACATGGTAGAAGTCTACATGCACACTACTTTATTTTCCATCCAAATGAGTACACCTCAATCTAATTAGCACAGGTTAAAAAAGCCTTGTAATTTAGCACTGCTGTTTACTTGGATAGTCATGATGTCCTCAGAAATTCTTCACTTGAGCAAGGCTTGCAAATCATTGTGTTCCAAAAGAACTGGTGAAATTTCAGGAGCCATCACAACTATACTGAAAAGTTTATTAAAATTAATTTTATCACCACAACAGTAGAAAATAACCTGCTAAAAACCACTTTAAACTTAATTCTAACAACAGACTATGAAGCAGAAAGAAAATTACTTTCTTAATACATGCACCAGTTTATGCTGGGGGCCACCCAGCTAGGAAGCAGAAAAGGACCTTGATCCTGGAGGCGCCAGGCTGCACACAAGGCAGGAGTGTGCCCTCGCTGCAGATGGAGTGGGATGCATCAGGAACAGCACTGTCAGCAGGTCGGGGGAGGCGATCTTGCTCCTCTACTCAGCACTGGTGAAGCCACACCTGGAGTGCTGTGTCCAGTTTTGGTCTCCCCAGCACAGGAGAGACACGGACCTACTGCAGAGAGTCCCACAAAGGGACATAAAGGTGAGGAACCAGAAATATTTCACAAATTCAGAAGGCTTTCATAGTAGTCCAAAAAGCCTTCTAAAGTACCATGTTTTAGACAAGTTTCTTCCTATCACATACTAGTTTTTTTCCCATAGGAGTAAAAGACAACACACAACCCAAGAGTTCTGTTTCATAAACTCTTCAACTATCCTTCATTTTCTCATTTGCTGAACTTCTGCTTACTCTGGCTATTAAAAAACCTCTCAAACAAACAAAACCAATACCAACCAACCAAAGAAAAAAATCCAAATCAAATCCAAACCAAACCTGGGTGACTCTCTTCACTTTATCATCTTGCTCAGACATTAGTTAGGATTTCTGCTCTTGAGCAGTGAAGATGATACTCACCACCTTTCATAAGCTGTCCATAGCTGCCAAGACAAGCTCTTTTTCAAGGTAAATTCTACAAAGGTATCCAGAGTACCAACATCTTCAGCATATTCGTGAAGATATTAGCCACACCCTTTTGACAGCTATCCACCTCTGTTTTGTTTTTGTTCTCCAGTACATACAGCTCTACTTTGCACTGTGCCTTAATTTGCCTCAGGAACTGTTATGCAGAAAACAGTCAGAACATTATTTTCTGGAGATTCACTGGTTTTATAGCAGGTATTTAAATAATTGCTTTTTCATTGACCCAGTATGCAGAAAATATTAAACACTAAGGTTCAAAAGAACCTTAAAGAAACATTGTGTTTTATTTTAAAATATCAAATTGAGGATGACATCCTTCCAATTAAATATATCCTCTTTGTTACACTGATGCGAAATGGAAATGCTACCAAGCATTCTGATTTTGTGCTGCACTGAGCAACCATAAGTCCCCCTCTTACAATCAGGAGGAGCTGTGGGTGCCAGGCATTCAGTTATTTTGCAAGGTCAGAACTGTATAAAATGGTACTACCTTAAAACACAGTAATGGATTGCTGTTCACCATAAAACATCCTCTTCTTTTCTCAAATGGAGAGTAAGTATAATGAAAAGGGGAGAGGGGAAAGTGCCTGGACAGACCAAATATAAGTAAGGATTTTGCAGAAAGCACTTCTAAATCTCCTGACATTAGAAATCTGTTCTGACTTTCTCAGTAACAAAGCTCACACATAAACTACTAGCAGCTTCTTTACATTTTTTTTTACCAGAATGCTATTTACTTCCCTCTTAAAGGGAGGACAGGGAAAGAAAAAATCACAGCATATCAATAACTTCTATTTATTCCAGCAATAACAAAAGGGGTAGTTCTGCTTTCCCAAATCCACTTGCCTCACTCTTGACTTCAGTGGCCCCAAGAAAAAACAGCAATGGATTTGAGACCAAATGAGTTTTCCATTACTGCCTAGGTACACAGTCTAGCACTGAAGGGAGGATAACAGGACTAGGACTAACCTTCACAGCACACACGCCACAGTTGTGTCAGACAGCAGTGCCATGGAGCCCCAGGCTCCAGGACCTTAGCACTGCCCAGGCTTCTCAGCAGTTGCAGATTCCAGCTGCACACATGGCAAAATGATCACTACTCCTTGTATCATCTCCAGACTCCCTTCTCTTCCATGACTCCAAAGATGCACAGCAGCACACTAAATGTAACCCAATCAAACAAATTCCTAGTTCCCAACATCCAGCCTAACCATAATTTTGACAACTGGTTAAAACAAATTTCTTGGTCTCCTGAAAAGGGAGCAAGTCCATGCTCCATTAAATGGGGAACTGCAGTTTAGCAACAATATGAAGGTTCTGGAATAACAGCATACTAAGTATCTGCACGATTCTTTACACCCTCACTGTGATATCCAGAGGTCTTAGTGGGCAATATGCTAAGCAAATGGTTGCCTCATGCCATATATTTTCTAGTTTTGAGAAATTTGATTTAATTGCAGCTTTTGATGAGCTTGGAAGTAGTAGCAGTTAGGCGTGCATGCTGGTTTTCTCAGCATAATCTGCTGAGATATATGCACGCCTAACTGCTACTACTTCCAAGCTCATCAAAAGCTGCAATTAAATCAAATTTCTCAAAACTAGAAAATATATGGCATGAGGCAATGAATTTTTCAGATATGGAGAAGTGATTCAGGCATAATAAACACTTCTGCTGCATTAGTCCACAGCCCTCAGAGGCATTTTATGTCACTTCATCTCAATTAACCTCTCAAGAAAACAACTGAGATCTGAACAAGGGGGGGAGAATGACATTACTGACTAAACAATAGCCTACTCTGATGTCATTATGCTGTATTAATTGAGTCATAGGCAGATTTCCTGGAATTCAGGTCTCCTACCCTTTGAAACTATCCCCAGTTGGTGCAAATTTATTCTTTCATCTCAATTGAAATCAAGTATAAATGGTTTTTCTCATACTTTAGGGTCACATAGTTTCAAAGTTTTAACATTAATGATGTCCCAGCAGATTACAAAAAGCAAAAGTGAGAGTTGTGTTAACTATGCTAAATAGTAGAAAAGAAGTTCTTATCACATCAGACTTCTCAGTGTAAGATTATACTGGAAACTGTAATCATAGCTGATCTTTAAAAATGTTTAAAAGCAGTTTTACAGCATCATAATAAAGAAGTTCAATTCTCTAACTGTCAATAGATGAAACTAACTGTATTGGCAAGACACTTCACTCAGTAGACCACTTACATAGGATTTCATCGAGCATCAGCTGTACATTTGAAGATGTCAGTTCTGAAAAAATATTTCTTTTAAAGCACCTGCACAACCCATCAGTATGATGGACACAATTTCCAGCCTTTCATCACCCACCTTCCTTGTTTTTGTCAACGTGTTTCTCTGGGGGACTAGAGACAAGCTCATCCAGGCAGCTGTGCGATAACATGGGGCACAAGTTCCCCTCTTCCGAGCACCCAGTTAGTATTCTCAGTTAATCTGTATTTCCCCAAGATACTGTTTTCATGCACAGAGGATTTAATTAGTCTCCTGGCTCTAAAAGCCAGCCTCGAGTGTCACTTCAGACCCATCTATTACAGAATGGAATGACAGGAAGAATTAATTACGAGTTCTCATTATGAAGCAAGTATTAAGCAATTGAATTATTGAACTCAGCCAACGCGAACTTTCCTTTCACCCTCTTCTTGCTGCTTCGAGAGCGCAAAGCGCCATCTCCTGCTGAGCAGCTGCAACCACAAATACTGATTCCGGCAGCTGATCAACTGCTCCAGGGACTCAAAGCCGTCTAGTTAGCTACCAAGAATTAAATACGTTTTCTCCCTGAACAGCTCAGTATGTCACAGCTGCCAGAAACGCTGTTCTGCGAGAGGACCAGTCGTGAACAGCTGGATCACAGCTGCCCCGGGCTCACACACCAGCAACGTGGCACAAACGGTATTGTGCCTGGATGTCAGCAAGAAGACAAGCAGCTCTGCGCATTTTTGCAGCAGGTTCCGTATTTTGTATTGAAATCTCACTTCAAACGTGTTGTCACAGTTTCCACCGGGAACACAGCACATGATACCCAGTGGGCCCAAAACTGAAGATAAACAGACCGTAATAAAATTACTTCATAGACCTCACACACGCATACAAATTTCTTTAAATATCTTTGTAGTCATGTAAAAACTGGACATCCTTAAATTGAAATCAGTAGAAAATCACAGAATCATTCAGATTATAGGATAAGAGTTCTAAGATCATTGAGTCCGACTAATGGACCGATGTAATTGTCAAACAAATAACAAACACAACATTTAGGAGCATAGAACGCTATCAGCTGATCCCTACATATGGAGAACATAGGTGGTAAATACAACAAAAATTTATCATCAGAAAAAAATTCTGAGGCTCTTTTCACGTGTATTTTGGGATGGGGCAAAGAGAGAGAGAAAATGAGGTATGAACCAGGCATTGTGTTGACAGGACTCATCTGTGTAGTAGCAACAATAACGAAGAAGTTTTTATTTACATTTTGGATATATGGGCTGGCAGAGTAATAAAAGTATTTTCTGCCAAAGCTACAACTGAACTTGCAACACATTTGGCTAAAATTAAGAGAGGGAAAAACCTATGTAACGCTAAAATTTTACTTCAAATAACGGTCTAATTGGCTTTGTTTGAAAGACTTGTGAGTCTATAAGGAAGTCTATAAATAACTCATCATTTCCCACTTTAACAACAAACTGGGCATTTCCTATCTCTGTCAATCTTTGTAGAACAACCTTAATTTCAGCAGGGGACTCTAGATGAAATGGTTCCAGATCAACACAACCTTGAAAAAAACCTTGATTTTTAGCACCTAGCAGTGTATGAGTAAAAATTTTGAAATTATATTAAATGAGAAAGTGTTATCTATACGCAGGCAAATTGAAATACCTCTGTAATATATGTTATGTTGTAATTCGTGTTTATATAATATAAAATGTTTATATGAAATAAAGAAATAAGGAAACTTTTAGCGACAGCCAGGCAAGGATTGCTTCACCAGATTCCAGCACATGGAGCCATGAACAAAAAGCCTTGATTAACATGTTAACAGACCTAGGGCAGACCTGAAACTGCATAACGACCGATCGGGAATAGATCAGCGATAAGGACGTGACAAGTACCACCCGTCAGGACGAGCCGAGAAGCCCCCGGCAGAGCCACATATCGATACCAGTTCCCGTAAATCCAGTCATCTCCCCTGGGAAAAATTATATTCCAAAGCCTTGGTTCCCGTAAGCGAAAATGAACCCTCCCAAGGAAAATCACACCTCGATACGGAGCACACCCACCCCTCATCGGGATCCATCGATGCGCAGGGAGGACCTTTGTCCTGGGCAGCACCAAGAAAAGAAGTTATCTGAATATGAAAATCCACGGCAAAAACAAAAGGGACTCCTTGTCCCTGGCCAGAAAAACTATAAAAACAGACTTCCAGGATGGCATTGGTAAACACGGGGACCTGGTGCGATAGAGGCCAGATCATCGTTGCGTGTTCACTCAACTCCGAACCCGAGCTCGGTGTTTTCCTTTTCGGTTGTGACTTCCCAGGACCGTATTTTCGGTCGCAAAAATAAAAATTGCTATTTTAATATTTTAATTCAGCTTAATTCCTTTATCACCTATAACACCTCCTTAAGAAACAATCAACTGATCTTGAAGACTAGAACTTGAGGGCAGGGTGGCACATAATGAGCATTTCCCCTGTCACCGAAGAACTAAACGAGAAACTAGGAAGCCTGGTGCTCTCGGGTGTCGGAGCGTCTCGATCCCTCACGGCCACCGGCGCCGAGCCCCGCGGCGGGAGCAAGGCCTGAGCCCCCCGCGAAGAGCGCGCGCCCCGCACAACCGGCCAATCAGACGGCACGGCTGCGGCGCGCGCCCTCCAAAGGCGGCCAATCAGACGGCACGGCTGCGGCGCGCGCCCTCCAAAGGCGGCCAATCAGACGGCACGGCTCCGGGGCGCGTCTGGGATTGGTCACCCAGGGAGACAGCTCCGTATGGGGACGGGGAGCGCAGTGCACGGGGCTATGATTGGTCGGGCTGGCGGGTGGGGGCGCCCCGGCTGTGATTGGTGGAGCGGCGGGCGGGCGCGCAGTGTGCGGGGCTGTGATTGGCCGGGCCGGCGGGCGGGGCTGTGATTGGCCGGACGGGCGCGATGGCGGCGGCGGCTATGGTGGTGGCGGCGCCGGCGGGTGGTGGCGACTTCTCGGATCTGCGGGAGATCAAGAAGCAGCTGCTGAACGTAGCGGAGCGGAGCCGCGAGCGCGGGTTGCAGCACAGCGGGAAGTGGTGAGCGGGGCCGGGCACAACTGACCGGGCCCCAGCTCGGCGGACCCCGGCCTAACATGTTCTCTGCCGAGAGGGAGGACGCGACGGAGATAGGTTTATTTAGTCTTGAGAAAAGGAGTTTCGCGGGTACCTCATAATTTTCTGGAATTCCCTGAAAGGAGGTTGCAGTAGGGTGGGAGCCAGTTTCTTCTGCCGTACCTGCAGGGAGGGGACCAGAGGAAATGGCTTTAAGTTGAGATAGGGAAGATTCAGTAAGATACTGGAATTTTTTTTTTTTTCTCGTTATTCAGCTGGTCAAGCACTGGAATAGATTTCGCAGGGAGGTGGTAGAGCTACAGTCCTTGGAGGTGCTTAAAAGATGTCTGCATCTGGCGCTAGGTGATGTGGTTTAGGGATTATAGTGGTAGTACTGGGCTGACGGTGGACTTTAATGATCTTACTGGTCTCCTCCAGCCTTGATGTGTCAATGATTCTAATGCTCTCTTTCCCTCAGGGCTGCTGAACTTGCATTCGCCCTGGAGCCACTGCCACTGAACGAGCTGCCACCTCCCCCCGAGCTCACCGAGGTACGGCCCCAGGCTGTGCTTGGGGGAGAGTGGCTGAGAGCTCTAGGAGAAGGTGCTGCAGCTCTTGGGGGTGGCCTGTTTAATCTTTAATACGGAGGAAAATACGTGATTACAATCTCCAAAATCCCACGGGTGGGAGTCTGTGCTGAGCTCCAGTCCTGCCATACTGGGAGCATCGTTTCCATAGTGTGTTCAACGGGGTGACAGCTGTATGTGCTTTCACAGATAAAAGCATTATCTGTTGCTGTATCTTAAATGAGGCACTCTGTAAAATTCGAAATCACACGCACGCTACGTTATTTTTATTCCTTTTTACTGAGGTCAAAATTTATTTTAATGCTAATTATGTTTTGGCATTAAACTTGTGCTCATTGGGACACAAGAGAAACAAGTTGTGTCTCCATTCCCACCTCTGTAGGAATGCAGTAGAACTCATAGGTATCTGCCTGTGCTGGTGTATTATAGAAGTGTGATATGTCGTAAATGTATTTCATGGTATACTTACCAAGGAAGTGTTCCCTTGTGTGTTGGCCAATTAATATTCTTTTATATGGAATTCCTTAGCATACTAATTCCTTCATACTAATTGAAAGGCTAAGCCTTGCCTCCTGGCAGCTTGCCACAATTTGTTTCTGGAATCTCACAATTTATTTTAAATGTTCCTAAGTAGTCTGTACTTGTTGTTTGAGAACTCCAGAACTGGATCATGTGAGGGAGTGGAAGAAGTTTTCTGATAGTACCATCTGTACTGTATCCATCTGTAAAGATGGATAAACTACATCTTTAGCTTTTGGAGCAATTTCATTGCTATGTTTGTAACCATGATTTTCCTAAAGTCTGTCAGAGCTTCTTGGGTCTTAAAACTCGTGTGTCCCTGTAGGAGGATGCTCGTGATCTGGATGCCTACACGTTGGCCAAATCTTACTTCGATCTCAAAGAATATGACAGGGCTGCCTACTTTTTACAGGGCTGCAAGAGCCAGAAAGCTTACTTCTTGTACATGTACTCCAGATACCTGGTAAGGTAGAAAAAAAGGTTACCTCCTAGCACTGAACTCCTTTACCTCCTTACCCCTCTCTGGCATATTTTATTTTTTTGCTTATTCTGTTCCTAATGACCACCTTGAAGTCCAAATTGTGTGTTGGAGTAAAGGAAGATAGGGGTGTTCTCTTCAGAGCTGTGTTGTCTGAAAACTCAGTTTATACACTGCTGCTAGTGCTTTAGCAAACATAGGAAATATACTACTGTAATGTAATCTTAATCTTGGATTTCCTTTCTTTTCCACAGTCAGGGGAAAAGAAAAAGGATGATGAGACAGTTGATAGTTTGGGTAAGTCTCTGGTGTCAAGAAACTCATGACAAGATAATGAAGCTTTCACTGTTGACTCTTTATGTGACTCATCTTGGGGCTATGGCTTTCCCCTAATTTTTTTTGGATAATAGTGTGCTGTAACGTGATTTCTTTCATTCTCTTTCAATTCATTGATGTAATTACAGGTTACAGATTTTCATCTATTAGGTCTTCTTTTAAACTGGATGACCAGACTAAGCGATTTTCTTTAAAATGGGGAAAATAAACACAGGCTGGGAAGCCTTCATGTCATGTCAGTGATAATTCTGATTGTACCCTAAACTTTGCATTGCTGTGGTGAGACTCCTTATTGAAAGCTAACTGTGTGACTTTCTTTTCACGTAGGACCTCTGGAAAAAGGACAGGTGAAAAATGAAGCTCTACGAGAACTGAGAGTTGAGCTCAGTAAGAAACACAAGGCACAGGAGCTAGATGGATTTGGCCTTTATCTGTAAGTGCCCACATGTATTTCTTATATATTTGTGTGGATATGCAGAATTTCATGATTCTTGTCAACCTGATACTTTTTTTTTTTACAGATACGGTGTTGTGCTGCGGAAACTGGACCTGGTGAAAGAAGCAATAGATGTGTTTGTTGAAGCTGCTCATGTATTGCCTTTGCACTGGGGAGCCTGGCTGGAACTTTGTAACTTGATTACAGATAAAGAGATGGTAAAACTTTGGTGATCCCAAGATGTGGTAACAAATCTCAAGAGTTTAGCCTGATTCAGTGACCAGTGGTTTTGTTGCCACCAGATTGATGTTGCCCACGGCTTCATTCTGTGGGACACTGTCAGGCAATCTGTGACTGTAAATTGTTAAATCCTCTTTATCTTTGGTTGCTTGCCATGCTGTAGGTTGAGAGTCTTTATACAAGCAGGGCTAATTTATTATCATTCACCCACAAAGTGGTTTAAGAAATTTCTAACTCGTGTTTTGGAAGTAGTTATCACCTTGTCACATGAAGGAGATCCTCCTAAGAGACTTCCCTTTTTTATTTTTCTTAATCTGGTTCTAATTCCTCAGTTACTGAGCACTTTTGATAGCTCTAAAGGATATATAGAACCACTACTTTCAAAACTGAAATGATAATGTACAAAGCCAAATAGGAGGTGAATTGTATAAAAGAAACAAACTGCAGATATAAAACCAAAATAGATTATTTTTCTTTCTGCATGGAATTTGAGTCCACTCCTGGAATTCTTCAGTAAGTTCTGTCTGATTAAGTATTTAAAACAGTACTTTAAAAAAAAAAGTTTAAAAAAGTGATGCAGAAGAGAGTATTACCAATTTGTGGAAAAAGGGAAGTGCATTTTTTTATTATATAATTTTGAGTTGGCTCACACAGTTCATTGAAATTAGTGTTACAGTATTGATGTTCAAACATAGGAAGAAAGTGCAGTCTTTCAAAGGAATTCTGAATTTAATGGCTGAAACAAGAGCCAGATGATGTCATATTTGAGGACAATTTCTCCCCCCATTGATCAAATGGGTTTAAGAAAGTGACTGCAGGAAAGCCTCCTGCCTCAGGATCATCTGCTAAGTCATGGGAGGGAGGATAATGGATTCTTTGCCACATGTAGCTTGTAGAATACTTCTCATTGTCATCTCTTCTTCCTCTGTTTAAATTCTTGCTAGCTGAAGTTCCTGTCCTTGCCAGATACATGGATGAAAGAGTTCTTTCTTGCACACATTTATACAGAGCTGCAGCTGATAGAGGAAGCTCTGCAGAAGTATCAGAGTCTCATTGATGCAGGATTTTCCAAAAGCACTTATATCATCTCTCAGATTGCAGTTGCCTACCACAATATAAGAGGTTAGTGACACTTCGCAGGAATGACCTTAATGCAGACTTGGCATTTATAGTTGTTGGTGTCCCATATGCTGTTCTTTCTTCAGATATTGACAAAGCTTTATCCATCTTTAATGAGCTGAGGAAACAAGATCCTTACAGGATAGAAAACATGGACACTTTCTCCAACTTGCTCTATGTTAGGGTAAGCACTCTTCCTGTGGCCTGTCCATAGTGATGGTGTTTGTTGGAGATACATTAAATGCTGGCAAAGCAGCTGGTGCTGTCTGGCCTGTCTGAATACAGGCTTTCTGCTTCTCAACTCCATAGAGGAGATGCACTGTATGCATTGCCAATTGCTAGGTTTTCTTTCAAAACATAACGTACTCTCTCTCATAATTTTAATCTTTTGTTCCACTAGAGCATGAAGCCCGAGTTGAGCTACCTGGCTCATAATCTCTGTGAGATAGACAAGTACCGTGTTGAGACCTGCTGTGTAATTGGTGAGAGCCACTTCTTTCACATGTTATTTTTACATCTTACTTTGCTGTGTGAGGGAATCTTGGAAACAAGGCAGCAAGGCAATCAGAATCATCACTTGGTGAATCTGGATTCAGGCAGCCTGAAAAGCAGACTAAATGACAGAGTACTCTTTCCCTCATTTATCTCTGAAAGCTGTAGTATTACCAGGGTAGAAAGGAGACCTGTGTATCTGAAAATCCCTTTACAATCTTCAAACTCCAGTGGAAATAATTCTGTGTCAGGAGCAGGAAGTTAATTTGTTAGATCATGACATTACAGGGGGATGGAATCATAAATTGATTGGTACAGCTGAGAAAGGATTGACCAGAGCACTGGTGAGCAGAGTGCAATTAGGTCTTTTGAGGTTTAAATTAGTTCTGTCTTTACTAGGACTCTTTGTAATTTGTTAGGAGGTAGTAGATAATACACATTACATCCTTTTTTCTACTTTTCTACTGGTGTTAGCTTTTTTTGTTGGTTGGTTGTGGGTTTTTAAAATTTATTTAAATATTATGCCTTTTACTTTAGGAAATTATTATAGCTTGCGTTCCCAGCATGAAAAAGCAGCACTCTATTTCCAGAGGGCCTTGAAACTGAATCCTCGTTATCTAGGAGCCTGGACACTTATGGGACATGAGTATATGGAAATGAAGAACACATCTGCAGCTATCCAGGCTTATAGGTACAGCTCATGTACTGCACAAAATGGTGTTTGCTTCTGAAATAGTATCTTGTGTTTTTAATTAGTGATTTGCTGCAGTTGGTTTTGATGCTGACTTTCTGTCTAGTTAATCTCCTTTTCTTTACAGGCATGCAATAGAGGTGAACAAAAGGGACTATAGAGCATGGTATGGTTTGGGGCAAACCTATGAAATCCTCAAAATGCCATTTTACTGTCTCTACTATTACCGACGGGCCCACCAGCTCAGGTAAGAGTTGAGAATGGAGCTATGTTTATTGGTCTTCATTCTGACATGGTTGATACTGGGTAAGGAATTTACATACAAGAACTAAGTTAGGGGAGGAAAAAAACATTGATGCTTTGTGATATGTGCAGTCTCAATGTTTCAAATCCTTTTAGTTGTGTAAGTTAACTGTCAACAAAAGCTTTATGAGTTAAATGTTGAGGATTACTGGTTAGGAGTATGAGTGATGCTCTATGCTAAAGGATGACAGACTGCCAGGTGTAGATTATTTTTTTCCCTTGACCACCTACTCCCACCTTCCCTTTACCCTGAGATTAGCTGGCAGTGCATTAAACTACCTGAAGAATTGCTCTTTTACAGACCAAATGATTCTCGTATGCTGGTTGCTCTAGGAGAATGCTATGAGAAACTCAACCAGTTGGTGGAAGCTAAGAAGGTGAGAACTGATGTGAAAGACTTTAGGGTGTCTCCGAGAACACTGGGTGAAATTGCAGCAAAATTATGTAGCCAGTGCTGCCTAAACTCGTTGGCAGTTACAGTTGGGGAAGTACTGCAGCAGTATGCCTAGAGCGGCTGTAAGGAGTTGTCTACAGATACATGCCCCTTTTGCTGACAAGCCCTGTAGTTTTTTGTTTCTGACTTGCATGCTGGAGTCATGAGCTGGAGTAATTTTTGTGGCCTGCTTGACTCACTTTCCTTCCTTGACAGTGCTATTGGAGAGCTTATGCTGTGGGAGATGTGGAGAAAATGGCACTTGTGAAACTTGCCAAGTGAGTATGTACCCTCACTGAACTGTCAGGGCTGTGTTAAATGCAAGTCACACTTTGATACCTAATGACAAAATACAGAATGTAAACAAGTGTAAAAAAAAAAAAAAAAGACCTGTGTAAGAAGTGTAAGACTTGGTATCTTTAGGGCTGTAGTGACTGCAAATTTTGGTGTCTAGCTTTATCTTTGTTTCCATCAGGATAACTAGAGGGAATGATAGCGTAATGTGGGTTGCAAAGGACTTCAGAATCCTGAGGTGATTTGAACAGGCAGTGCTAGCAATTGTATTTGTCGTATTGCAGCTTAAAAGCAGCCCATGACAGTAGGTGATGTACACAATTGTTTGATTTTATTTTTCCTTTCTTGTATATGCCTGTGACATTGGAAGAGGTCTAATGTGAATACTGTGACATTGGCACTATTTTTTTTGGTGGGGATAACATAACATAAAGTGGGAAAAGTGAAGGGGGAAAAAGGGCAAGTGAAAAGTGAAATTGCTGTACAAATTTGGTCTGTAGCAGAGGAAGAAGGAGCACTGAAGGAAATAACAAGTAGCAGGGCAAGGTAGAATGGCAAAGGTCTGTTAAAAGGTTTAAAATGCAACAGAATAAACAAATAAATTGCTTTGGTTGTCACTGCTTCTAGCTGTCTAGTCACTATCTGACTGCCACCCTGTCTGTCAGAGTGAATGCAAACTGGATCATCCCTTTCTACGAGGGGCAATACATGTTGCATGTCCTGCAAATTCTGAAGGAAAGGACCTGGCTTTAGTCCAGGTCAAGATGAGCAGGTACTTTCTCATAGACCAAGAAGGTCTTCAACAGTGCAGTCTTATTCCAGTGACCCACTTTTCTCCTTTTCTAGGTTGCATGAACAACTGAATGAATCTGAACAGGCAGCTCAATGCTACATCAAATACATCCAAGATATCTATTCCTGTGGGGTAAGATGCTGTCTTGGGAATAAAAGAAGTAAACACGGTGTAGAACTACTTTGGAAGGCACTTACAGATGATGATTTTTACCCCACTCACTGTAGGAGGTAGTGGAGCACCTGGAGGTCAGCACTGCATTTCGTTACCTGGCCCAGTACTACTTCAAATGTAAGCTTTGGGATGAAGCCTCAGCATGTGCTCAGAAATGCTGTGCCTTCAATGATGTGAGTAGCTGTGCAGTCTTTGGTGCTTTTTTCTTAAGGGATCTGTGACCTTGATCTTGGCTCCCCTCAGAGTAGAAGGAATCTTTTATGAAGGAATGAGGACTGTCGGCCATACAAGTCACATCCTGAATGGTGGTCGTTGTGTATAGTCATGCTGAGTATGGTTGATAAAAGTCATGCAATGTAATGTAGATAGTGAAATTGAACCATATCTCATTGGTATTCACTAAGTAAAAGAATTTGAAGCTTCATATGGCAGTCCTAAGGCTGCTAAAACTCTTGGTGGTGAGGAAGTAGTTGAATGGTCATGAACTCCCACACACTGTGGAGTGGTGGTACTTCTAAAACTTCTTTTTTCTCATCTTCTCTGTGTAGACAGTGCAGAGAATATAATAGTACTTGGGTTTTGCATGCAACTCCAAACTCTGCAACTCTAAGTGGTCGGTTTGGGATTTTTAATTTCAGCCTGAATGCAGGGTGTTTGGCCTGTCTTTGACAAAGTTTCCTGGAGCTCTCTACAACCTGAATTCAGCTTATTTGAAGTTTTCCCAATTTACTTTTTGCTGGAATATTTAGACAGCTTCAGTGGTTGATAGTTGTGTTCTCTGAAATACCCAAGAAACACACCATTCAGGACTAAAAGGAGGAAGGATTAAAACAAAAGTGACTTACCTTAAGGAGCAGAAGAAAAAATAATTGGGAATGGCTTTTATAGCTTGTAGCCTTACAGAATGACAAACTAAGTTACGCTGCTTACATACTGAATTTGACCCAGAAACCATCCACTCATAGGTGTATTGTTCTGTTTTGTACAAATTTCAGACTAGAGAAGAAGGAAAGGCCCTGCTGCGCCAGATCTTACAGCTTCGCAACCAAGGAGAAACATCATCCACAGATGTTGCTGCTCCCTTTTTCCTTCCTGCATCCTTGTCAGCCAACAACACTCCCACACGTCGTGTCTCCCCTCTCAATCTGTCTTCTGTAACACCATGAACAATTCTGATACTTCTAACATGTGCATTGGATGTGACACTGCAGATGGGACATGCAATCACTTACTTCTTTCTGGGGAAATTCCTCCTTTTGTTGTTGCCCTCACATGAAGGGTAGGAATTAGCTTGAGTCCACAGCTGAAGACAGATGGGCCCCAACAGGCAAAGGGGAGCCTGAGGTGAAAGTGCCTATGCTGTGATGTGAGAGCCTGCTCTACTCACCAAGTCATTCCAGTCAGGGCAGACATCTCCCACTACACAGGACTACTCCTAAGTGAGGCATTGGGAAGAGCTTGTCTGCTTGAGTTAAAATACATTTTGATTCTGCCAAGTTACCTCTGGTTTTTACTGAACTTCTTTGGATGACCTCTTAGTGGTATCACTGCTGTCCTCGTCAGACTATTAACCCACCTGTCTACTTAATCACTTTTGCTTGTCTTGAACTACACAGGAGACATTTCCCTAAAGCAGTAAAATAGGTACTTAGAGATAGACCCATGGGTCTGTTAAAGGATTGGCGAATGTCAGAGGAATCCCAAGTAGCTACAGATGACAGCTCTCTGAGTTCTCACTGTAGATCTGGTGGATAGTTTTGGCTTTCAGTAGAAAAGCAGTTGGGATAGCACAAATAAAAAAATAGTGGTGAAGTTACAGTCCTTGGGCTTCTTTATGGTGAGGCTTCCATGTGTACTGTAGCAATGGAATCAAGTGAACTATAATGAATCATTTTGTTAAGGAGGCAAAAAGAGAATTATGCCTTTGTTTCAGAACTAGTGGGCTTGTTCACCCTTGTAAATTTACAGCCTTCTCCCTATGTCTGTTGCATGACTTTAAATCAAGGTCAAAGCATTTTAAAAACCCTTTCCCATTTAGCCATAGTTTCCTGTGTTTCATGAAACCAGTTATTCAGGTGGGCACATCAGGAAACCTGTGGGTCACAGCCCTGGGCCCTCTGAACAATGCATTTGCATCATGTGCATGGAGCAGAGGGAGCCCATGTTCTTAGTTCTGGGCGTATCTAGAAATTGCCATCTTGTTTTATGTTCCATAGTATCCGTTCAACAACCCTTTCTACTGCAGATGGTTTTAAACAGTAAAACTGACTCTTGATGTATTTTGCAAGAACTCTCCTAATTATTCCATGCAAACCTGAGGATATCAATGAGACCATTTTTTAAATGGTTGTCACTTAGGGGCAAATTGTGCTTGATAAACTTGGTGGCCCTCTACATGGGGGGGTTAATCTGCTGGTGGTTATGATACTGTGGCTTCCACACGGTGTCCTTATCTCTAAGCTGGAAAGACATGGATAGGTGGACCCCAGCGTGACAACGGTCACACTCCCAAATACTGTGGACACCGAGGTGCTGACCAAGTGGAGACCGGTGATGAGGTGTGTCCTTCGGGAGTCGCAAGGCCTGGGGCGAGCTCCAGCTTGGGGCCACGGGCGCTCCGGCCCTCTCGTGTCCCCCGGCTGTGGGCCGAGGGCTGCAGCCCTTCGCCCTGAGGCCGGCTTGGCAGGGAATCCTGAGGGACGGGCGAGCGCTCCTCGGCCTCCCGTGCCCGCGCTCCCCGCGGCGCTGCCGGGGCGCAGCTGCGGAGGGGCGGGCGGGGCTGCCGCAGCCCCGGACCGGCGGCGCAGCCTCGGCCGTGGGGCGGCGGCGGCGGCGGGGCGGGCGAGCGCCCTCAGCGTCGGCGCGCAGGAGGCGGCGGGGCCGGTGCGGGCGCTGGAGCCGCCGCGGCGGCAGGAAGATGGATGCGCCGTGCTCATCCCTCGCCGCTCGGCATCTTTCCCTGGCGGCACGGTGAGCGGAGGCGGCGGCCGAGAGGGTCGCCCGGTGCCCGCGGCAGTCGAACAATGACCGGCAGGCTGCGGGGGGCCGGGGCGGCGGCGCGGCGGGGGAGAAGAAGCGATGGAGGTGATGGGCGGGAGGGGAGGGGAGCACGAGCGGGAGCCGGCGCTGGTGATGGAGAGGAGATGGCGGGAGAGGTGTGGTAGGCGCAGCCCGCAGCCGCCTCAGCCTCCCGCCAGCCCTGCACCATTGTACGCCCGGCGGTCATTGTCCGCCCGGTGCGGGCGCGGCGCGCTGGGTGCGGCGGCTGGTGCAGGGGAGGGGAGGGAAGGGAAGGGATGCTCCGGGGCTGGCATCGGCCATCGGCGGAGCCCGGGCTGGGCCTGGCGCCGCGGGGGAGCCCCAGCGGAGCGAGGCCAGCGCGGCCCTGCCGGCGCTCCCTGCGCTCCTTTCCACTCGCGGTGCATCTGTGCCCGCTCCGCCGCTCCCACGGCGGTACACAAGGCTTCCTGCCCAGCAGAATGTTCAGAATTGCACCTGTACGTGTCCTGGGCTGTCAGGGCTGGCGTACCTGTGTGTGAGAAGACATTCTGTCTTGCGAACACAGACCCCACAGAATGCATCTCTTTGTATATGCAACGCATGTCTTTTCCACAGCCACTGATAGAGGAAAGCTACCTCTTGGTCTGCTGTGTAATTTACGCTTAAATTACCGGATTCTCATCACTCAGTTTCGTTTTGGCCACTTATGGCAGATCTAGATCCTACATTTGAGCTATCTAAAGGCACTACTCATTTGTAGTCTGTTTCTGATTTTTCCTGTGAATGCAAATTTTTAAAAGATGTTGCTCATACCTTATAGGTTGGGAGCATGGAAACGTACATATTTAAAAAATTTAATTTCACCTCTTGTAAGGAAAAAAACCCCAGAGATGCATTTTTAAAGAACACTTGCATTTTGATTCTGTCCTGTGCCTCACCGTAAGGGGACATGTTGGACTCCCATTCTCAACGTCTCTGATTCTGCCGTGGTGCAGGCATGTGCTTGGTGCATCAGGGTAGCCCATCAGGAGAATGTTTTGTTCATTTTCAGGCAGTAATGTGACGTTTATTGCTTCTGCTCTGACTCAGGTTTTGTTTCTATTGATCTGGCCTACTGCTCTGCATAGGAATTTCAAACCTAGGGCTGCTTGTGCTGCAAATGCTGCCTCTGCTGGCACTCAACCTGACTCTGATGGGTATTTCAATGAGGTAAACTCCTGGTAATTTTAAAAGGTTTTCCAGGAATGAGTACGATTTTGGTGAAATCTGGGACTGGTGACGTGGTCATTGTTGAAGAGGGCACAAGACACAAGTACTCCATCAGTAGTTCTGTGTCAATCAAAAGATGCCAAAGACATTGAACTATTGAGAGTGTGTCCAGAGCAGGGTGACCAAGATGGGGAAAGGTCTTGAGGACAAGGATTAGGAGGAGTAGCTGATAACATTTGCTTTGTTCTGCTTGGACAAGAGAAGGCTGAGGGGTGACCCCATCACAGACTACACCTTCCTCAAGGGGGTCAGCAGAGGGAGAGGTGCTGATCTCTCTCTGGTGACCAGCAGCAGGACACAAGGAAATGGAATGAAGTTGCATCAGGGCAGGTTCAGATTGGACAGTAGGAAAAGCTACTTCACTGAGAGGGTTGCTGGGTACAGGAACAGACTTTCCAGGGAAGTAAACCTATCAGAGTTCAAGGACTATCTGGATGATACTCTTAGTCATGTGGTTTAGTATTAAGTAGTCCTGTGAAAAACAGGGAGTTGAACTCACTCATTCGTATGGGTACCTTCCAACTTGAGATATTCTGTTATTCTAATCAAGTTGTGTGATTGGAGCCAGTTCCAGCCTTGCTTCCACAGGAAGCAAAATCCCAAGGAGAAGCCTCAGGGAGGAAAGGCTGGAAAGTTTTTGCTGAGGTTTCCATAGGAGTTACCCAGTGGTGGTGGCTGCCAGGAGTTGTTGATGGATTGCCCCTTTGGCTTTGTCTGTTCCCCAGAGCAGTGGCAGTTTGGTGGTCTGCTGGGATTCCCTGCTTGTCAGCAGAACTCCTAGCAGGAAGGAGTAGGCTGTCAGTGACATACTGCAACCTTTCCCACTTCCTGCTCTCTGACTGACTGTTGCAGTAGTGCCTAAGGGAGAGAAATGTGGCTCTCACCTTGGAGACGATTTCCAGTGTCCTCTCCAAGCCTAAGTTCAAGCTCTGTGATACTGCTAATGCATTGACTCAGCCTCCCTTCTGAGAACCATGGTCCTGTTTCCCTTCAGTGGCTTCTGTTAATCCCTCTGCTTTCAGAGGCCATTCCCAGCTCAATAATTTTATGAATGAGGACTTTGGTATCCTACACCTTAAGAAATGAACATAAGGTGGAGCTTATGTGTATGTGGCTATATATGGTTGAGTGTGGTTGTGTTTTAAGGAGGTGATTAGCTATTTAAATTTGTATATATATGCTGGGTTCTGATAGACTTTTTGCTATCAAGGCTTCAGTGTAGCTGCGTAGGTTCACTGTCATTACAAAGCATAAGTGACCTCAGGGTATTCAAGTCAGGAAAATGCTGTGAAATGTAGCTGTAAAACAATGCCCAGAATAATTTTCAGTTTTCATCTCCATTCATTTAATCGTTGATTTTGTGGTTTAGAAAGTTATAAAAATAATCCTCCTACTGTAACAAAGGTGTGGTGATGGATTCTACTGCTGTAAGGCTGGTATAACTCAGATGTAGCTTGAGCAGTTGAAATCCAAGTAGTTTGTTAATTGTAATGTCCAAGGTTTTCCCCTCTTCTTTTTAACCAAACTGCGTGAGCCTGAAGACGCTTTCACTACTCAGTCATGGTAATTTTTAATAGTGGTTAATATTTTGCTTCCTATTGGCTTTGTGAAGTTGCGGGGCAGCAAAATAGTCCTTACCAGATGCCTGAATTTTGAGTCACTTTCCAGTGTTGCTGTATCTTCTAGGTCCATCAGATTTCTCTTTAATTTTTGTGCATGGCAGTGCAATATTTGTACTACAAGACTGCAAACCAAATGTTTTTGTTTTAAAAAACAAATTTTAGAAGTATTTATATTAATGTTATTTACTTGAATTTATCATTGCACGTTTGCATTATGTGTTTTGAGATCAATAGCTTAGTTAAATTCCAAGCAGGTAACATCCTCAAAGTTGCTCTATAAATCTGTATCCCTTCAAGGCTGGGACTTTATCAGATTAGAGCAAATTTATCTTCCCATCTTCAGAGATGGACTATCTGCTGCCATCTTTTTATAGGTCTATGCAGAGCATCTTTGCAGTTCTCTGTCATCAGCTCTCAAAATCCAGAATCCATGAGGGTAGAAAAACGTAATTTTTGTAGTACTTCTAGTTTCTGTATCTTTAAGGTCTTTTTGAATTTCTCCTTTAAGATATGAGGACTAGAAATCTTTGGTCCAGGAGGTAGGGCTCTAAATAGAAAATTCAGCTGCTGGAAGGACCATGAGAAAGCTCTGTGGTGTGGCCGCACTGAATGCTGTCAGTTCAAATGAGCACAAACACAGCTTCTTTGGAAACAACAGAACATTGTGGATCATGGTCTGCAGTTTGGACTCCAAAACATCCAATAAACTTGAAAGGAAAAATAATACATGCGAGTATTTTCAGGAACATGGGCTTTCAGTTCTTCTTACTAGAACTGATGATGCTGTATAGTTTGCTTGCCATGCATTTGGATCACTGGTGGGCTGCTGAGAAGCCATCACTGGTTCACTAATATTCACTAAGCTGATTTTTTAAATGGGTGCAGAAAAACTTTTAATTTTTCGTTTCTGTCATGTAAGCAAGATCCTAAGAACTCTTAAATGTTACAAGTGATAGAAATTAATTAGAGTCAATAATTTACTGTTTGGCATGTATTTGGGGTAGATGTGTACAAAAATTATAAAAAGACTTAAAATTATGTTTAATACATAATGTACACTTAGACTTTCATGAACATGATTTTTGTTTTAAGTTCCATGATTTGTAGGTAAGTCCTTGGGGTTTTTTTCACTATTTGTGAAATTAACTATTTGTACTTAATATTTGAGGTTCTTTTAGATGCTCTGTTCCATCTCTGTGCATTGGCAAGGAACAAAATGAGATGCATCATTTTTTGATAATCTGCTTTATTTAATACAGCCCTTTTCATGTCCCCTCTCTGACAGGAAATTGTGATCAGTTACAATGAGTCTTAGGTGAGCAGAGTATGTGGGACTGTTGCACTGGAAAAAGACTGAATTATTTACATCTGAAAGAACAATTGTGCTGGTTACTGTTTGGTGGCTCTTAACTAAGGAAAGACTGTGTAATTAATTTGGAAGCACTTTCAAGAATCCTCTAAGTCTAATGTGTGTCCAGTACAGGTTTCAGAGGCACAGTGGTGAGCTGACAGTGCCTTTGCTGTTGGATCACTGCCCCAGCCATGTCCAGCAAGGCGGCTCGCAATCCCTTCGGCATTATGCCACGGATTTTTGTGGGTTGCAACATGACCTACATGTTGCTGTTTTCTTGGAATATGCAGTGTCTGTGGCTTGCATGGTAGCCTGTGTTAGGTGAACTCAATGAGGATTTAAGCATTGTCCCTAGAAATTTATTTTAAATTATATACAGTAACTTAATGCTTATTTGAATCTCTCTGAAATTAATGTCTTACAAGTGAAACCTCTCAATTTTTTTCGTATCACATCATGTAGGAACCAGCATCTCAGCTGGATCTAGTGGGTGGTGTTTCATGCTTACACCTTTTTCAGCTGAGCAATCAGCTCATCACCTGCTTATATGGGAGGAGAGTACTGCTGCCCTGGCCATCATAATACAAATGGAAGCTGGTGCTTCCATTTTTAAAGCAGCAGAGTTTAGCTAAATATCATCCTGTAAGTTTCCAGGGGTACTTTTTGAATAGTAAACTGTAAGGATAAATTCTGCATTTAACATGAGTTTCACTTGATTCTAGTTGTTTATTTATCAAGGTCTGTTCTTCCCATTACGAGGAGAGCTAGTTAAGTTAGCATGTGTGGTGTTATGTGGTGCATTTTCATTTGGTTTGTTTTGTTGGGAAGCACAGGCAAAACATGACAGGTACTTGTTTCTCAGCTGACCTGTGCCACTGGCAGGAAAGATTTCTGTTGTTTCAGACCATTCTTAAAGAGTTCACAGACTCTAGGGATGACAAAGGAACGTATCTTTCCCCACATGATAGAGCAGTAAGATTCACAGCAGTTCACAAATGAGAAAAAAACATTGTGTCTAATGGTTTTCATTTTTAGAGGTATTTTGAATCTAAAAGATGTATAGGAACGACTAATGTAAAAGATATGTTTATATTTCTGCTGAGAAGTTAATGTGAAGAGATAAAATACTGCCTTTGTTTTTGCTGAACTTCCCTGCTAATGGGAACATTCATATTCTTTTCACAGAAAATGGAAGGAAGAGGCAAGATGGGTACAGGATATGGGAAATTAGAGTGATGTGTACATGAGGTTCTTTAAGGCATTGATGGCAATAGAGTGGGAGAAGAAAATACATTTTTTGAAACTATATTGAACTGCAAGCTGATAAGAAACTGCAAGAAGGTAGTAATCAGGTTGGAAGTAAGGTATTCAGAAAAGAAAACAGTTCATTGTAGAGACCTGTGTTGTTATAAGTGAACATGGGAGGCCAGAGTGCAGATTTTTTCCTGATTTGTTCTGAAACCAATGCCTGTGCTTATTGACTTTATCAAAAGCTGAGCTAAAAATGGCAAAAACTTCCAAAGTTAACCATATTGCTTTAAGAAGAGAAATTACTTAAGTATCTGACAATTTTTAGTAGTGAATGTAAGATGTCTTCCTCTGCCATCTGTAAGACAAGAGGTGATCATCTGCATGGCCTTAGAAGGAAAAGGGTTTTCAGGGGAAGGATCTGAGGCATGAACTTTTCCTCTCTGTTGTTTTCTTGTTTATATGCATTTCAATTAAATAAAAGAGGGGTTTGTTGGCTTGTTAAGATCAGATAAAGGAGAGTGATATGGTAAAATCCATGAATTGCAGTGTTTCTCTTCCAGGTGGTGTGCATTGTCTGGTGTTTGAGTGTGATCTACTTACATAAAATAATGCACAAAATACAAAATGACTTAAATGTGTTGTTAGGCCCCCATCTTGTAGAGAGCTGGGCAGGTTGATAGAGCTTGTCCTTGTCCTGACATTCCTGAGTAGAGTCTCCAGTCAGTATCCATTTCCATCTTAGCCTGAAAAGTACTGATTCTGGAAAATGTCCACTTCCTTTTGGGATAGGGCAGGGTTTTCTCTCTCACTGTTAGTGTTCTCAGTGTGCATTGTGTTATGCCAACTTCTAGGAAAATAACTGTATGAGAAAGAGACAGATGGTATTTTAGCCACAGAATACTAGAATATTGTTTTAACAAATCTGCTTAGCTTTGCTGCGGGTAACAATAATGCTTCTGTCCCCTTTTTACTGTTTCCATGGAGTCACCAGCTTGGATGGGGTTTTTTTGGTTCATGTTTTAGAGCAAGGGCCAATGGTAATTTTAGCATGAGCAGCCTAGCAGCACCAGATTCATTCTGTATTCCTTGTGTAGAGCCCCATATCCAAGGGATATTGTGAGCTCAGTTCAGAAGGTATTTTAATATTCCTGAAAATTATTATGGTATTGATTAGAAATCTGACTACAATACAGTGATTTTTGTGCAGTCAGAATCAGAGGGGGATTAGGATTTGTCCTGAAGAGCTGTTTATCAAGTCTGAGCTGAGTGTTTGGGTTGATGTTGGCATGCTGAATTATGATGTAATACTAAAATAATGTAAATCATGCTTTTAATCACAGTTTTCATTAATTATGTATTTTGTGATGTGGTGTAACACAGACGGTATGATATGCAATAATTAGGGCTTGAATTTTATTCTGAACTTACAGAGGCAGTATTTTCCAGAGAGCATGCAGTGACAATGTGGTTATAAATATTTGTTTGGCAGTACTGCCCAACACAATCCAATCCGGCAAGGGTTTGCAGCTTCTTCAGGCTGCTTTCCTTTATCACCAGAGCAGCAAGTTTGACTTGGAATTGTATAGGTCAGCTTGAGAATGGATGGAGGGAAAGAGTGGCTGTTATTGATCATGATCTTTTCCTTTACGTTGTAGAAGCTTCCCTGAGAGACAACCAGTTGATGTCAGTTCTAGTAAATAAATCTTGACAAAACTCACAGGTGGTGTGAACTGAAGCAATAGTTTTGCTACCATTTTCAACAGTGTTTAATTAGTGTATGGTTTGAAGGAGTTGCTTAGTTTTGATGCAGCTGTTTCAGTTTTAAGTGTGACAGTATATAAATCAAAATAATATACTCAGCAATGATGCATTGATTTCACAATAGCAGGGCATTTTACTAAGAAATCTTCAATATTTCCAAAAGAAAAATATCAAGGTTTCAATTTACTTTCTGTTAGGCAGGGAAATTCTTAACTTCCAAGATTTTTCACACTACGCAAATTACGACTTTTTAAAAACCAGCTCTAGATTTTGGAGACTGTATTGAAATCTACTTAGATTCTACCTCTTTCCTTCTTCCTTCCCCTATCCTGCAGCATCTGGTGTAGAATTTTATTGTATACACTTAGTAACCAGGTGTTAAAAACCCAATTGCTAGATTACAGTGTCGTATTGTCATTCCTTGCCTCATTTGTAAATTAGGATCTTGATCCTCCGAAAGGCACAGGCACTCGTTTCTTACTCTATGGGGACAATTTCTAGTGTGAACAGGCCCTTGCATGTCATTAGTTTTCTGCTTCCACAGAGACCTGGAAGGCTGATGAGGCCTTCACTTGCCCTTTCCTCCTGTGACAGATGGTAGGAGTGTTATGGAGAGTCTTTGAGTTTGGCACAGGGTCTTGCAGGGGATCAGGGGCTGGGAAGAGGAAGAGAATGATACTGTTGGTAGATCCTTGAGACTAAAGTGTCTGCTTTGTGGTGACCTCAGACTGCAAGGACTGGATTAAATAACTTGTCCCTTCTAGTCCTGTACTCTCAACAGCACTAATCTTTATGGTTAATGGATGCCTGTCTTCAATGCATGGTGTCTCTTTCTGAGAACAGAAAAAGGGCAAACATGGAATTCCCACAAGTGTACCAGACTGGTGTTCAGAAGCATGATTGTGCTGGGATATCCCTTGCAGATTTTCAGACAAGGATTGCAGTGTTTGGGGATGGGAGTGCTCTGTTGTGTTCTGTAAGCATGTGAGCTGTCCAGATGCAGTGTCCACTGACAGATAACAGTATTTCTTATTTCTCGCAGTGCTTCCAAAGCAGCTGAGTCCAGGACCTTAAGGAATGTCACGCAGTAGTTGCTGAACTAACTGGCGCTGAAAGGAACAGAAAAAGATGGCAGTCCATATTTGAAATAAACACGTGGACTCTCGCTGATACGAAACCATGTCAAAAAAAGGACGGAGCAAGGGCGAAAAGCCTGAGGCACTGATTGTTGCCCTACAGGCTGCCAATGAGGAACTCAGGACTAAACTAACAGACATTCAAATTGAGTTGCATCAGGAGAAATCTAAGGTGAGTGAGAGTTGGGTTTTAAATAGAAGTCTGCTGAAGAAGACAAGTGGAAAAAATGGTACCACAGAATTCAACAGAGGCCACACAACTCTTTCCTAACCAGTGGTCTGATTCTTTCTCAACTTACATCATTTACTGTGGATGTCCTGTAGCTTCTGTGGAAAAGACTCCTTTTTACTGAGCTATAAGTTGGAGAAATCTCTAGCCCTCAGATGAACGAGTATGTGAAAGTTTTAGGAATTTTGCTATTTCTGAGCCCTCCAGTTTTCTGGTGAATTTGACTGCTGGATTAAAAAGCTTTTAGACAAATACACACATATATACAGAATCTTATTTCCTAAGGAGATGTTAAAAGTACATGTAGCATCATTGTGTGTGGCAGGACACCTGGAGAAGACAGGGTTTTTTGTTTGAGTAAAGACCATGTAATCTACATAAATGCCTCAGGAGCTGGCCTGTATTTTGTTTTAGGGGTGTGGAGGATTTGGGTCTCAGCAGGGTCTTTCTCAATTTGACATGGATGTGTCTGGGTGGGCTTATTTTGATAATGTTATGTTGGTAGCAGATGACTTCTATTTTATCTCAATGTAGGTTGCTAAACTCGAAAGAGAGAAGACTCAAGAAACGAAGCGTATTCGTGAGGTGGAGCAACGCAAGCAGACCGTGCAGATCACAGAGCTAAAAGCCAAACTCCATGAGGAGAAAATGAAGGAGCTGCAGGCTGTGAGGGAGAACCTCATCAAACAGCACGAACAGGAGATGACGAGAATGGTGAAAGTGCGAGACAGTGAAATCCAGCGCCTCAAGTCAGCGCTGTGCGCGCTGCGCGATGGGAGCAGCGATAAAGTACGGACTGCGCTGACCATTGAGGCTCGTGAGGAGGCCAGGAAACAGTTTGACTCTGAGCGCCTTAAACTTCTGCAGGAAATTACTGAACTGAAGTCTGCCAAAAAGCAGGTAGATGAGGCCCTTAACAATATGATCCAGGCCGATAAGATCAAGGCAGGCGATCTTCGGAGTGAGCATCAGTCCCACCAGGAAGCCATTTCCAAGATCAAATGGGAGAGTGAAAGGGATATTCGACGCCTGGTCAGTAATCAAAACAGTTCATGTGTTCTCTTAGGCTGCACTGAGTTTACCTTTTGTGTCTCTTAGCTTTTTCTGCATAACAGATCTCTGCAATGCATTACAAATTTCTCACTGTCATTTAATAAGTAGATCGCAATGGGTCAGCTGTGGCATTGTGATGGCAGTTAATAGCTTAAATTAGTTGAGCAATTGGCCTAATCCATGAAGATTTGGCTCTCTGGTTTGCTAATACATACAAGGTGCAAAGGGTTAGATAAAGAGCATTTGCATCTGCATTTGCACTTTTTTGGTTTCTCCACCCTGTTTTATGGTATCTGAAACACAATAAACCATGGCAGGAGAGGAGCTATCTTTTGGTTGGCCTTGGTGTAACCTTCAGTAATTACTGTGGAAAATGAACAAAAAGAAGCCCATACCAGCAAAGGTGCAGGTTTCATTGTTTCACTGTGTTATGGTTTAGAAACTTTGCAATGTGTGCTCCTCCTTAGACTTTCCAAACCATGCTGATGCTTTCTCACTCCTCATCCCCTGCAGTGGGCTGGAGAGGAGAATTGGAGGCACAAAAGATAAAGATGAAATCATGAATTGAAGTAAGACCACTTTACTGGAAACAGCAGTGAAATATGTACATGAGAGAGGGGAGTGACCTATGTGCAAAATGCTCACCATGGAGCCTGTGACCCCACCACAGCCATGCTACCCTCATCCAGAAGGGAGCCCTTCCACCGTCCCCAGAAAATGACATGAGATCATTTAGAATAACCTCTGGGTCCCCTGACTACTGCAAAAATTAACCTTGTCCTGGCCAGAACCAGGCCACCCTGTCATGTGGAGAGCTGGACCTGCTTGTAACAGTAGAAAGTTTAGCTTGAAAATTGGAATTCAAGAGTTGACAACTAAGTAAAATAAATGGGAATTTAAACTGTCAAGAATGATACCACCCCCCTGCATCTGAGGTGTATTCTTGTGTTGCCAAAATGCTCAATGAATGTGCTCCTGTGCTGAATTATGGGTATGGCTCAGACTGTTGTTTTACAACTGGTGCAGTGTGGTAGACCGGATTTGAGGTATGGTCACTACTCTTAAGTAAATAATACAATACAAATGGGAGAAATACTGTTGCCTTCACACAGTAATATTGTTCTGGTGTTTCTTTCATTCAGATGGACGAGATCAAGGCTAAAGACAGGATCATATTTTCGTTGGAGAAAGAACTGGAGACACAGACAGGCTATGTGCAGAAGCTGCAGCTGCAAAAGGAAGCTCTGGATGAACAGCTCTTTTTGGTGAAGGAGGCAGAATGTAACATGAGCAGTCCCAAGAGAGAGATCCCAGGAAGGGCTGGAGATGGTTCAGAGCACTGCAGCAGCCCTGTATGCAGGTTTTAATGGTCCCTGCAAAACAGTAGCATGGATGTGTGTTTCTTGCTGACATACCTTCACAAGCACTGGGGAAACATTCCCACTCATTCATTACAGACAAGTTAATGTCTGTAGAGTCTTCAGAGGGCATGGTAGTTGGGCAAAGCTTAGCACTGCTGGTTTTCATCAGTTGTTCTATTCACAAATATAACACATCTGAAATAATCAGTGCCCCTTTGAAAGAATCATCGATGGCCCTAACTACCTGGATAACATGCATCCTCAAAACCAGATAGAATTAGGAGGATGAGCAGGGAGGGGCAAAGAGAAGTCTGGGCATGGAGAATCTGTGAGACTCTTAGGAGATCCTGCTCTTTGTCTGTCTTCCCACAGACAGCCCTTGGGTGTCATTCACAAAGCACACAAGTCACCCATTCTGTGACTAAACATATATAAAAGCATATTTACATATGTACAAATGAGGAATAATATCTGTAATTGATACAGAAAGGGTTGTCCTGACTTTTTCGCCTGAGGTAGTGGCTCAACAAATAGAAGCAATCTATAGGAAAAAGCAATAAAAATTAGAATCTTTTAGCTTTTTCATCTCTGTCATAAAAAATTATTATCTGTTTGGTTGTTTTCTCTTAATTTTTAAAAACGGCTTAAACTTTTCAATTCCAGTATCCCCCAAACCAGATACTTTGTCCAAAATATATATATATATTTGCCTACATATTCAGTACTGTAAAAGTCCCTAAACATAATTTGTTGATGATGACAGCTTAAGTTGACTGGTGTGTGTTTTTTTAAGGATTCTTTTCCCAAGGGTGTATTTTGAAGAGGATCAGTAACTGTGTGACATTGTTGCCCATGCACAGGACTTGCGCAGAAACCAGAAGAGGATAGCAGAGCTGAATGCCACCATACGGAAGCTGGAAGACCGGAACACGTTGCTTGTTGATGAACGAAATGAGCTGGTATGTGAACTTTTGCACTGGCAGACAGAGGACGTTGAGACCTTTGGGGAAAGGCAAAGAGAGGGAGGATCCAAGGATAGAGCTGGTGATGAATATGCCTTGTCCATCCATCAGGCCCATCACTCAGGAGGCTGAGGAGGACTTTTTATCCTTAAATTAAACAGCAATTTCACTGAAGTTAAGCGAGTGCAAAATCACAGCAGCGGTCAAGGCAGCAAGGCTTGTAGGATTCTGTGTGAATGCTTTTGTTCCCTCTGTTTCAGCACACAACAATTGTGCTCGGTAATTTACCTTGTACATGGTGAGACTTACCTTGTAAATGAAGTAATGTCTGTAAGGTCTGTAGTCCAGTATTTGACCAGGTTGAAAATAGGTAAGTACAAAGTCTGGGAAGAATTGACAGCTGTGAATTGATCCCTTTATCTGATTTTCTACTCTGTGGTGATAGCTGTGTGTTGAATCAGGACCCTGGCTATTCAACCTGTTTATATTTCTCTTCTTAGGGATGAGGGTGATAAATTCAACTCTTGATGGTTTTTCTTATTCCTGAGCTAGAAATCTTAGTGCACTCCTTCATATCAGTTTAGCCAGCTTCAATGTTTTTTATGTCATAATTACAAAATAGATGTCAAGATTGCAAATTACAAGTATATTCATGTGTCTCTCATGACAATTATTAATTGCTATTATCAATCCAGTTGAAGCGTGTCCGAGAAGCTGAGAAACAATGTAAACCTCTTCTGGAAAAGAACAAGTGCCTCACGAAGAGAAATGATGAACTTATGCAGTCTTTGCAGCGCATGGAAGATAAACTCAAAGCAGTCACTAAAGAAAATATAGAAATGGTTGGTACTGAAGAGCAGAATGAGGATTACTGGATGAACTATGTGTTAGTAGCCACATCTGCATAGTGCATGATGTGTATAAATAGACAATATGCATTCTTTATAATGTGTAATACTATTGCTAAGATACAGCCATGTTTGGTCTGTATTATGCTAGATTTATGTACCATAACATTGTGTATTATGCATACATGGGCAATATACTTACATGAATGCATAATCACAGTCTTTAATTCTATTCTTGAAGTTAGAATATTGAGTTTCACTTGTCTGAAAAAAAAAAAGAAAGAGGAAAAAATGTTATATCATTGAGGCATGTCCTACTGTGCTATTTTTCATCTGGAACTCAAAAAGGAAGCTGTTAAGAGTGATGTTTTCAACTAGAATGATATTCTTGCATCATGTACACATTCTTTTTAGAGCTGATGATGACAAAGTAAACTTCTGGTGTGGCACTAAGCACACAGAATCTTTCCATAAAACATACGCATGGTAGATGGGTATGGCAAAGGGAGAATGGTGGTGTTTAAATTTGGTTAAGGCTGTACATTTCCCATATCAGGGCCATAAGAAGTGGGGTCAAAGCAGTTACATCTGCATATCCTTCAGATGGGATTGCCTTGGTAATCAGTCTCCTTCCAGGCTCTATGTTCCTACACATGCACTGATGTTGCTTTGGCATTTATGGAAAAGGAGGTGGATCTTCTGGCAGACTGAGACAACTTCCTTGGCTAAGAGTGTTCATGGACCTTGCCCTGATGTGTAATAGCCACTGTCCTGAGCAGGCTAACTGCCCTGCAGTGGGAGCAGCTTTCCAGCTGATTAAGCAGAGATGATCAGATTCACTTTCCTGTCCCACAGAAAAAAGACTTTAGTGTTACATGGTTAATGCACTTAAAGACTCTGTAATTCACCTATTATCTGCCTAGGAGACAGATAAACTTTTTGCAGTTGTCATGTGTCAGAATTATTCTACCACAGCTGTGGTAGTGCAGATCACAGTCCCTTGGGATCTCCCACAGCAAAGAGAAAGGACTTGGGAATGTGCAGGCATCGGCATCAGTGAGCAGCACCCCTGGTGCATGTCTGTGGACACAGCATGTATGTGCTAAGTTAGCTCCCTGACATCTGCTCATCACACTGTGAATGCCCAAATCATGAAAGTTAACAAGCTGTGGGTGGCTAGAGTAATTCTCGCAGGTTTTAGCCATCTCCTTTCCCACATATGTTCAGGAGCAGGCAGGATATTGACCTGTGGTTAAAGTAGGTCTGTTACAAAAGTTTTTGCCTTTTCTCCTGGTGTGACTGGATGCATGTCTTTCACATGAGTAAAGCATGTCCATTACCTCACTGTGTATGGTCCTGCATTGGCTATCAGTAAGGACATGGAGTCATGACAGATTCAACTGTATTTGCCACATGTGGGGGCATCTTGATGCATGGCCAAGGAAGAGCTGTGGTATGTGACCTTTAAGGGCTACAGAGGCTGTACTGCCACATGGTAATTAAATAGATAAAACTTTGTTGTTCTGGCTGAAGAACTCAGCCTTGCTGTGCTGCTTTATTGTTAAGAAGTGCTGATGGGCATTAATAAAAAATGTAGCTGAAGCATATTTAAAGGTCTGTTTAGCTTAAATGAAAGATGATGTTTAGTTTTTAACTGAAAGGTGGTCTTTTAATTGCCGAATCATATTTTATCTTACTTTATCTTTTCTTCTTACCACAGAGAGAAAAAATAACATCGCATCCTCCTCTAAAGAAATTAAGATCTCTCAATGACCTGGACCAGGCTAATGAGGAACAAGAAACGGAATTTTTAAAGCTTCAGGTCATAGAACAGCAGAACATAATTGATGAGTTAACAAGGGTATGTCCAGAGCACAAGGACATTAGGGATGATTGCTGTGTACAGTTTACCACTGATAGTATTTCTTCTTATTACTAGAGGTCTGAGCATTAATATCTTACCTGCCTTTAACATCTGCAGGTGCTTAGCTGTAGGTGTGCATGTGTTCAGTTCACTGAATTTGTAGTGGAGCATCAGCTCAAAGCATAACACTGTGAATTGAGCTCCAGAAAGGAATGCAGACTGAGAACTGTGGAGTTTGGGAAGGTCCCTGCATGTTCACAAGACAGGCTTGTGCTGAGGTGTTCTACCATTATAACGGAATTGTGCTTAACAAGTTTCCTTAATAAGAGGCTGGCCCACAGTGCCATATCATGTGCTGGAAAAGCATATACAGCTAGACAGTGGGTTTCCAGTTCTTCTGACATTTAATGCTGACAATTCCTTTGTCAGTGGACTTTGCATTATGATGCTGAGGAGGAGAAAGATTCCAAAACGGGCTGTTGTCTCTTCTGAGACATCATTGCTAGGAATGGTGAGATCAATGCTCCCATCATTTAATGACTTTGAGACAGAGGCAGCATCTCCTCATGAGGGAAGGCAGACAGCCCTTTGTACAATGCCCAAACCCATGCACCAAGCCTCCCAGTGGTTTTAGAGGGCTATCCATCCATTCCTGTTGTTTGACAGCTGCTCAAGGCAAATGCACAAGGGCTTTTTTCAGGTGGTTTTCAGCTGACACACTTACAAATTTGGATATAAATCCTCCCTTCTACCTGGAATCAGATTCCTGTTTAAACATATGGAGAGAGTCACTGGAAGTTCTGTTACTTATTTCGTCTGTATATTTGTTCATGTAACAGCTGCAAAGAAGAGAAGAAAGAGTAACTTTTTAATCTTTCCAGGACAGGGAGAAACTCATTCGTCGGAGAAAGCATAAAAGGAGCTCAAAACCAATCAAGGTAAGATGAAAAATCATTTCTCATTTACGGTATTCAAATAGGCTGTGTAGGAAAACACACTTTAGCAATCTGATTAAAGAGAGCTTTGTGGATTATAACAATCTGCTTTAGTGATCAGGTTTATAAATTCCTTAGTTACTTTGGGAGAACTTTTTAAATCCACTTTGAAATTCTGTTAAAAGTCTACAGCTATTTTATTTTCAGCAGAATGGGGCTCCTGTCACATCTGTCATGCTTCTCCCCCTCCCCAAGTAGTAATAATTTGCCTTCCATTTGGTTTCTGTAAGTATTGGTCTCAAGGTCTGTTACGCTGAAAAATATTTACCTTATCAGAGACCTTCCCATTTTTCACAGCTCATATGAGCTAAAGCCAAATCCTTGTGCATCTCTATTCTTCAGGTGCAAATTTCTGCCTGAGATACTATGTCATGCTCTCCTGCTCAGTTCCACATGCCTTTGACTAACCTTTGTATCACCCTGAATTAAGTCCAAAGCTGGTATAATTTACTGCAATTTTAGAGCTGAGTAGTCAGGAGTAGTTCACATAGCTCCTTTATCAGTTGGATGTGAAGCATGACTTTGCAACATTCACATCACGCCTCCAAAAAGTGGAAATACTGGTTGCTTGGTTGCACTCAGCCCTCCAAGGACATCCCTTAGTGCATCAGTCATGTTCTGTGAAAGTAATGCAGCACTGTCTACACACTGGGAATTTCAGACCAGTAAGTCCTAGCTGTGTCATCACATTGTTTCTGTGTGGGTCATGAAGTGCTGTACAACAGACACAACAGGGATCAAATAGTATTTTCATCAGTAAATTTTATTTCTAAACCAGAGATTATAACACTGGAGAATATGGCAATTGTCTTCAATTGACAACACAATGAGCAAAAATTGTAGTACAGTAATTTCACGAATACAAGCCGCACCAATTTGACTAAGATTTTGCTCCTAAACCGGAAATGCGGCTAATAATCAGGAGCGGCTAATACAACCTCAGAAGTGCCTGCCAGAGTGCTGAGCCGAGCAGCTGCAAAGTCGGCATTTTGCGATTGTTACAAATCGCTACTCTGTTGCACCGCGGGTGGAGCCTGGCTCCCTGTAGGCAGCACGGGGGGCGGGGAGAGAGGCGGGAGAGCTCTCTTTCCTCCTCTGCCACAGCCCAGGGGAGAGACGGGGGGGGGGGGGGGGAGCCCGGCGCCGCCATTGCTGCAGCTCGGGGAGGAGAGGGGGGACCCGGGCCGGCCCTACCGCGGCCTGGGGAGGAGAGGGGGGACCCGGGCCGCCCCGACAGCGGCCTGGGGAGGAGAGGGGGGACCCGGGCCGCCCCTACCGCGGCCCGGGGAGGAGAGGGGGGACCCGGGCCGCCCCTACCGCGGCCCGGGGAGGGGGGGGGAAGCCCGCGCCGCCATTGCTGTGGCCCGGGGAGCCGACGGGAGCCCCGCGCAAGCCATTGCTGTGGCCCGGGGAGCCGACGGGAGCCCCGCGCAAGCCATTGCCGCGGCTCGGGGAGCCGACGGGGTGCTTTGTCCCCGCCCGCCGCTGCCGCGGCAGGAGCGGGGAAACTCCGTCCCTGCCCGCCGCCGGTGCCACGGGCGCGGGAAAGCTCCCTCCCCGCCCGCCGCCGCTGCCGTAGGAGCGGGGAAACTCCGTCCCTGCCCGCGGGCGCGGGAAAGCTCCGTCCCCGCCCGCCGCCGCTGCCGTAGGAGCGGGGGAAGCTCCGTCCCTGCCTGCCACCGCGGGGCAGCGCCGACCCGGGGTGACCGAGCCCAGGGGCAGCGGCGGCCGGCCCCGAGCTGCAGCACCGTGCTGGACCACCTGGCCCCGTCAGCGGCCCCTAGCGGGCCGAGCCTGCACAGCCTTAGCTCAGCCAGTAAACCCCGCCCTCCCGCCGTTCTGTTAATAATTGCACGCGGGTCCTCGCTGCGAACGACAGAGCGGCTTATATTCGTGTGCGGCTTATCTATGGACAAAAACCGAAATATTTGCCAACACCCAGAGATGCGGCTTATAGTCAGTGCGGCTTGTATTCGTGAATTTACTGTATATTAAAAGCTAATTGACATCTTTGGTATGTGTTTTTTGTGTGATTCAAACTCCAGGTTTAGAAGGTTTTAACCTGTCAGCAAAGTGAGAACTGTTGCTAAAAGGTGCTTCTTAATTGCTCATCAATCAGTTTGTCTTCGGAATTATCCTGTGGAGCATGAGCAGTTCTTTATAACATATGCCAGTTACTGTAGTCCGAGAAAGATGCAATGCAAGTTCCTTCACATTAGTTTTTTATTAGCATAGCTTTCACTCACATGGTCCAACAGCAGTATCAACAAGAGAAGCACCTAGACATTAAAAGCATCAGCAGTGTCTATAAGAGGAGGGCTCCCTGTTGTACACGTGTTTCCAGCTCCTTATGATGGTACCTTTGCACTCTAATCTGCATATTGATAGATGTCTTCTGAAGAGCTTTGTGGTTAACAAACAATTCTCCTGCCTTCTTTCGAGGGCAGAGACTTTTCCTCTGGCATGCTGCTGCTCACACTGTGTTTTCCAATTACACTGAGACACACCCTCAGGAAAAGTATTCAGCAAACTTATTCTCCACCAGTACAAGACCTGATGTTCAATGGGTTTCCTTTGTGTTTGTTTGAAGGTGGTAATTGCAGGGGTAGCCTGCTGTTCATTTTTCACACCTCATCTTTTAAGTAACTAGCAACTCCCCCATCTGCCCCTCTCCAGAAAACATGCTACAAGTTTACATGAACGTTCAGAAATCATGTTTTTCCTTCTACAGAGACATGTGATAGATACAGTTTTTGGGTATGATGATGATTCTATGGACTCTGAAACATCCTCTGTGGCCTCATATAGAACAGACAGGACACCAGCAACCCCAGATGATGATCTAGACGAGGTAAGATCTGACTCTTGCCACAGAAAAGTTACAGGTTTTCAAGAGATGATGCCTTTCAAAACAAGAGGCCAGGCTCTCAAGAACATTGAGGTTTTTATAGTGCATACTGAGTGATAAGTACTTTTTAAGTTTTACCTTAATTTTGGTTACTCATATACTGAAATACTGGGAGTTTCTTCCACAATCTAGCCCATAGAGTCTATAGCTATGACTATCCTGCAATTTGAGGTGATTTTTTTCCTCTCCCCTTTCAAGGAAATAAACCTATCACCCTTCATATCAAAGGGTTGTAGTGAATGGGATGACATCATACTGGTGACCGCGTACTAGTGCGGTTTTGCAGGGCTCTGTCTTAGGCTCTGTGCTCTTTAATTTCTTCATAAATTACTTGGACATGGGACTGGAAGGGATACTGAGCAAGTGCTCAGATGATACATGATAGGGAGGAGCTGTTGACTCTCTCAAAACCAGGAAGGCCCTGCAGAGAGACCTTGGCAAATCAGAGGGCTGGGCCATCACCAGCCAGATGAAGTTCAACAAGGGCAAGTGCTGGATTCTGCACCTGGGATGGGGCAACCCTGGATCTACAGACTGACTGGGGGATGAGATGCTGGAAAAGCAGCGCCTGGAAAGGGACCAGGGTGTTGACAAAAAGTTGAATATGAATCAGCATGGCAGCCAGGGGGACCACCCATGTCCTCAAGGGCATCAGGCCCAGCTTTGCCAGCCAGTCAAGGGAGGGGATTGTCCTGCTCTGTTCTGCTGTGCAGTGGCCTCACCTTGAATATTGTGTGCTGTTTTGGGTGCCAAAATATAAGAAAAATATTAAATTGTTAGAGAGTGTTCAAAGGAGAGCAACAAAAATGGTGAAGGGCTTTGAGGGGAAGCTGTATGACGAGCAGCTGATGTCACTTGGTCAATTCAGTCTAGAGAAGAGATTGAGAGGAGACCTCATTGCAGTCTACAATTTTCTCATGAGGGGAGGAGGAGGGAACAGACACTGATCTCTTTTCTGTGATGACCAGTGACAATGCCCGAGGGAATGGCCTGAAGTTGTGTCAGGGGAGGTTTAGGTTGGATATTAGAAAAAGGTTCTTCACCCATAGGATGGTTGGGCACTGGAACAGTTTCTCCGGAGAAGTGGTCACAGCACCAAGCTTGACAGAGTTCAAGAAGTGTGGACAACAGTACAGTGACTCTTGGGGATGGTGGTTTGCAGGGCCAGGAGCTGGACTCAGTGATTCTTGTAGGTGCCTTCTAACTCAGCTGATACTGTGATATAAATGCTGTATAATCTCCCCAGTTTTTAATTTCAGATCACAATAAGCTCACTGTGATCCAAAAAGCTGTTTGAATCAAGACCTGTAAACCAACTACTGTGCTTAACAAATTACATTTGCATTCTTTGCTTTGACAATGCTTTGCTCTCCATGGCTTAGACATGTCCCTTCTTATTCTTCAGGGTTTAGCAGCAGAAGAGTCGGAGCTGCGGTTTCGACAGCTGACAAAGGAGTACCAGGCCCTGCAGAGAGCGTATGCACTGCTGCAGGAACAGACAGGAGGGGTCATAGATGCTGAAAGAGAAGCCAGGGTCAGTATTTGTTTGAGTAACAGTATTCCATTGCTGTCAGGACAAGAAACCCCTCAAAGAGACGTACAGAGGAATGGAGCTACATACAGCGTCCATAATGCTGAGAAATGTCTGTTCACTCATTTATTGAGTACATTTTTAAGCAGAGTGACCATTAAGAATGGACACAGTCACTCAGTTTACAGGAAACCATCCTCCATCTGAACCTGAAAACTCTGCAGTCAGGCAGGCATGCCAAAGCGGACAACTCTGCAGCCTGACACAGAATCACAAGGGTTTTCTCATCATTTGCCTAGGTGTGATGGAATTGGGTTTTAAAGGCAAATAAAGGTCTGTGGGTTTTCACAAAGGCACACATTGCACCAACTTTAGGAATATCTGAATGTTTCTAACAGAGAAATGCAAATTACATTCGAATTTTAATGTGATGCAGGCTACAGTAAGCCTTCCAAGGCTAAAAATGTTGTCCTTCTAATAAAATTATAAAAATCATTCAGGCTGGAAGGCACCTCAGGCAGTGTCCAGCCCAAATTCCAGCTCAAAGCAGTCAGCTGTGAGATCATGTCAGTTTGTTTAGTACTTAGTTGAGTCAGCTCTTGAAGACCCCCTTGGCAGTTAAAATTGCCTCTTCCCACTACCTGTTGCCACTGTGATCCACTAAGCACTTTTTTTGTAATTTAGAGATTGCCCCTTATTAGGGTCTTTGAGCAGAGCACCCCAAATACCTGAGCTTGTGTTTTGGATTGCTCTGATGCAATCCCTGGTGGAGCAGGCTTGGGTGGGGAGCTGGGGCTGATCCACCGCTCTGTTCCCCTGTGTCATCTGTGTGCCAGTCTGGGGGGTGGCACAAAACATCACTGAGTCAGAATCTTTCTAATGGTTGCTCACTCAGTGGAACTGACAGCATGAACCCAGGCTCTGCTGGTTTTGGTTTCTTTTTAATACCAGTCACATTGCTGGTTTTGTTACTCTTTAATGTTGTGACTTCAACAGGCTCAGGAGCAACTTCAAGCTGAAGTCCAGAGATATAAAGCCAAAATAGAAGATCTGGAGAAAACTTTGGCTCAGAAAGGGCAGGTAAGTTATTGTGTGTTTTTTTCCCCGTATTTTGTACCTTACCTGCTCTGCTTACAAAATACCTAGCACAATTTCAGTATAAACTTCCATGAGATGTAATGTTGCCAGTCAGTAAACAGACAGATCCGGCAAGTTCAGAAGCCTTGCTACACCTTGGTAAATTTAAAATGTTGTTGTACTGTAAAAGACAGCTTGTTCCTGTAGCATGTTCAAACCTGAATATTGTAGCTCCAATTTTCAATAAATGTTCCCAGCCTCATAGAATTTGATTATTCTGTAGTACTACTGCTTCATCCAACAGGACTCACACTGGGTGGAAGACAAGCAGCTTTTCATTAAGAGGAACCAAGAGCTTTTAGACAAGGTAGGTTGCAAAGGTTTGCACGTTCACTCTGAAGGGTTATCTGGGTGCTGTGAGACATCTTAAGGGTTTAGATTTTGCACAGCCTATGCTACCTCAACTACTACTCACCAAATACTTCATGGTTCTTGTAACAGTCACACAGGTCATGATTTAACATATTTCTGTTAGATAGAGAAAACAGAAGCAGAAAACAACCGTCTGCAACAGGAGCTGCAGGATGCGCGAGACCAGAACGAGCTGCTGGAGTTCCGCAACCTTGAGCTGGAGGTGATGGATGCGCTTCTTGCAGAGGAGCTGGTAGAAAATGAAATGACTGCACTTGCACTGGACACCAGCTTTAATTGAGGGTTTGCCCAAGTGTTGTAGCAGTAAAACAGAGTAACAGATCAGGCCCAGCATTTTTAATTGTGAGCTGAAGTATGTCAGCTCTAATATCCTGGAAATAGTAAGCACCATACCCAGCTGGTTCACTTCACCAGGTGCCCAGTGTGCACGGGTAAGCTTAGCTGATTAACATACCTGTGGCCATGATTTTTCTAATACTTGGAGAAATCTGTCTGCCTATGTGCAAGTGCTGTTCCTTTTGCGGGCACTGGACACATTCCCTGTGGAGCAGCTCTCCCATGACCTGCAGGGGGCACAAACAGTCTCTAAGTGACACTGGCCATTGATGCAGGAGCATCAGAAGCCTCTGCAGCTTCCAGACTCAAGTTCCACACTGCCTCTAGTTACAGACTCTTCTTTGGAGTCCCAGCCAACCAAAACTTCACCTGCTCTCTTCCCCACTATACACTGGTTTATTTTTTAGTTGTTCTTTTCAGTTGCTGTCCAAGACCAAATACATTTGCCACACAGAGCCTTTCCTGGGTCTTGTAAATTAATGCTAAGACTTGCCCCTTATTCATAGAACTGTCCCACAGTTTTACCTGACAACTGGCTTTCCATATGGCAGGGAGCTGAACTGATGAAGTGAATTACACATTCATAAACCAAAAATGTGTGTGAAAGTGAAGTTTAATCTTCACTTCCATGCTTGCCTGAATACCTGAAAGGAATGAGAAATAGCGTCTTAATTTTTTTTTGTCTCTAGTCCTTTAAAACTGGACAAATATTTGTAAATTTTAAGCTGTAAAGGTGTATAAATAGCTAAGTTGATCAGTTTTTTTGAACACATTATTTTCCACAGATGTTAGAATGTATACAGCATACCAGGATGAGGAAAATGTGTGATCTGAGTCTCCCTGTAGTCTAAAGTCAAACACATGTTTCTAAAGGGAGCATTTACAACAATGTGTAGTTGTTCAACACTTCATAAAGCAAATCACTTGAATCTTAGGTATGTGACAGCCTTTCCACAGCCAATTTGCAAATTGACATAATTTATCGAATAATCTGTTAAACAGTTACCTTGGGTTTAGGATCCTGTCCCACTTGGCTCACTTTTTCAGACTAGGTCTAGATTAGGATCTTTCCTTGGCTTGTAAAACAGCAGCTGTGGCATTTCCTGTGTGCATCTTCTTCATTCTAATGGATTCTCTAGCATCTTTTCCATTTATTTGCAGGAAAGAGAGAGACGGTCCCCACCATTTAATCTCCAGATTCACCCATTCTCAGATGGTGTGAGTGCTCTGCAGATCTACTGCATGAAGGAAGGGGTTAAGGTAGGTCAGTTGTGTAAAGCAGTGCTTCTCCTTACAGGAGTGGTGGGTGCTGCCCATATAATCCATTACACATAACTCCACTAAACTTCAGGTATTTAAACTCATTCTAACATAAGAATGTGGTGACAGACAAAGTTCAATTAGACTCAAAATTCTCACCATAATGGTAAAATCTGGTTCAAAGGCAACTGAAATCAATGTGTGATGCATTTCCATAGGATAAAACAAAGTGGCTGACTTCCATATGGTTCACAGGGTATCTGTCTATGATAAAAGGTGCATGCCATGCCTTTTACCTTACTCTCTCTTTGCAGGATGTCAGCATCCCAGACCTTATAAAGCAGTTAGACATCCTGGGTGATAATGGGGTAAGTTGAAATGGCAGATATTTTCTCTTTACAAGCTGCATTTTGTACAGTTCAGTAAGTGATATATGTGATTATGATTGTTTTCTAAGATATTTGTTAAATTATGCATCTATTACAGGTGGTTTAGCAGACTGTGAAGAATGTTCACTGCCACACATTCACTCAAGAAAACACATGAATGAGTTTGGCAGTTTGAGTAAAACACTCTTCATCAGGGCTAGGATTCTTTCTAACAGTTTCATAAATAGGCAAGAATTATCAAATTCCCTGTGGCTTTCTAAGAGGGCATAGCTGCCCACGTAAAAGAGATCCTGTATCTCTGGCCAACATTAGATATGACTTTAAGAAGTTTATAAGAAATAAAGGGTCATTATTGTCTATTCATGTGCTTATGTAAATCAGCACTTTTTTAATAAAAGCTTTAACGGAAATTCAGCTTTGTAAAACTAGCATGAAGACAAACAAATGGGTATAATTTTAGTTTACATTTCTCTTAAGGTGTAATGGAATGAATAATACATTTAATCCATATCACATAGAAAGGCAAAAGTACTGATCATGTTAATATGTTAACAGGCTCTGAATATTTCAGTGGAAATCGAATGCTCAGTACTACAGGGATCCTCTGAAAACTGTGGACCTGGTTTGTAGGCTGGATTGTCTTTATTCGTGCAGGAAACTGCTGCCAATTTTCTTCTTTCCTGTCTTTCTCTTCACAGAATTTAAGGAATGAAGAACAAGTGGCCATAATTCAGGCTTCCACAGTATTGTCCTTGGCAGAAAAGGTAAATTATGTGATTGCTTTTCTCACATATTATCTAGAGCTGCATCTAACACATTTTCTGCCCTGTTGTTGTCATCAATATTGTTAAACTTTCTAGTGTTGGGAGTAATTCCCCAAATAAAATAAACTGTGCCAGCAGAGTCCCAAACACCTTGCTGAAGCAGCAAAAATACCCAACTGAACTTGCCCAAGCCGTGCAGTAGAAAAAACTACAAATACAAAAATAATATGAAACAAAACTTGCAATTGAAAACTGAATGAGAAATCATCAGAAATGTAAGCTGTAATTAGATAATATTTGGGATTTACAGTCCTGAGATTTCTACAGCTTCTAAAGGGATCTGTATGCCAAAATTTCACTGAAAGTATGTGGCTACATTCCTTGTTTTGAAAATTAAGAAGAAAGTGGAGGTTTGGTTAAAACTGCTTTCTAAGGCTCAACTGCAGCACATAGGTTTTTCAGCATGACAGCTTCCAAGAACTCTGCTCAGCAATGGCTGCTCTGCAGACAGAGCTGCCATAAAGCCAACTGAGATGCTATAGCCCCATTGTGTCCCTTTATCTGTGGGATGAAATGGGTTCCTTGTCCATCCATCCATCCATCCAAGGGCCTGGGCTTTTCTATCTTGCGGTGACCCAGCAGTGGAAATCCTCTTGCTGCTTCCCTACCAAGTGTTACCTGCAGATATCATGACTGCCTTGTAACAAACAGCCTCAAGATGAGCCCAGCACTAGCAATAGGCTGCTAAAAACAGACTAACAAGATGCTGCAGATATCCCACTTGCCACTGCTTGTGTGCTAGAAAACACAGCAGGTTACAGGTCTCCTTGTCATCTCTCCAGTGGATCCAGCAGATTGAGGGAGCTGAAGCTGCTCTGCATCAGAAGATGATGGAACTGGAAAGTGATATGGTAAGAAAACTTTCTTTACTATACATTTTAGTGATACATTTACATGTGTCGCACTTACTTGATGTGTCCAAAAATAACTAGAAAATTCTGTTGGCAAATGAACTATGCAGCATTTCTCTGATTATTGGGGAATCCATAAAATTGTTCCAACTCACATGCAGCAGCAGAATAACAGAAGCAGAAAAAGTACAAGTTTAAAAAATTCCTCTCTCTTTCTGTGAGGCTGGCTGTTTATTAATAAGTACAGAAGGTTGAAAGGTTTCTCAATAATTTGCAGAGATGCATGCATTATTTGTCTCATAAGATTTATCAGCTGTTGTGTTGCATTTTATTCAGGACCAGCATGTGAGAAATGATTGAACTGAATAATAACACTGTTGGCTTTCATTACATACTGAGTAAAGTTAGTACTATACCCTGTTCTTACTCTAGTTAATGGCAGTAGCCTACAAGATGAACAAGCATGACGATAAGGATTAGACAGCTGTAGTGGCTTGCATTTTTTCCTGTGGTATGTCTGTACTTAAGTCTGTTCAGCTTAAGGTAGACTGGTAAGTTAAAGCATAGCAGCTGCCCCCAAGGAATGTGAATGTCTAGTTAGTTCCTGTTTAGTTTAGTCCACTTTTACAGCTCTTCCAAAATAAGAGAAGGCACATAAAGAGTAATTCCTGATGCCAGAGGAAGTATCTTTAGAAAAATCATGTGGAACACCCTGAATTTCCCTACTGAAATGTGAAGCAATAGCACTGAAGCCAGCAGAGAGGATGGATTTAGTTCCTTGGAGATCAGATGTATTCATCTACAAGAGCAATCTAGAGCTATTTTCCCTTGCTTCTTTTCTAGCTGAGTCAGAGGTTGATAACTGCTTAGCAACAGTGGAAAATCAGTCTCGCTGAATTAGATACCTGTAAATGATTTGATAAAACTTCCTGAAGTATTTGGAGTAACTAATTTGTTTTTCTGTCCAAATGATCCTTCATTATAGGAGCAATTTTGCAAGATAAAAGGTTATTTGGAGGAAGAATTAGACTACAGGAAGCAAGCTCTTGACCAAGCATACATGGTATGTACAAAGGAAATTCTGCAGCACATACTGGCCAACTCTGCAATAGCACACAGATTGTTGTTGAATCAGGAGGAGAGATTTTTGCCTTTTTGTTAGTATTGGGCTTTCTAAAATTTGTTCTTTCCTCATTCTTCTGATGTACTAGCATGCAATCTGCACAGCTTCAACACAATATATTGCCTTTTCATGTCATGAAAGGGTACATCTCCTGAAGTCTGAAACTTGTCAGTTTAAGGCAGGTATTTCTCATTAATGTCACCTTGTCCAGCTGGAGTTTTTTATTGCAATAGGTGGAAATTTTAGAATTGGTGAAATAATTTACACTTCAGATATGAAAATTCTATCCAACTCTCTGCAACTCCATAAAAAAGAGTAAAAGTGGAGGATTTCAGTGAAAATTAATATTAAAATATAAAAAAAATAAAAGTTCCTATTCTTTTTTCAGTACATGGAACCATTTTCTGAGTTCAGTTTTTCACATTTTTGCGCACTTGAGCACAGGGACTGCCTCTCATGCAGGGGCCTGAGTCTGCCATCAATCCCCCAGTTCCCATTGCAGTTCAAACCATTTTTCATCTCTAATTGACTTTTGGTATTGCATCAACCAGAGGATCCAGGAGCTTGAAGCCACCTTGTACAATGCTTTGCAGCAAGAAACAGTGATAAAGTTTGGGGAGCTACTCACTGAAAAACAGCAAGAAGAGCTGAGGACGGCAGTAGAAAAGCTAAGACGTCAGATGCTGAGGAAAAGCAGAGAATATGATTGCCAGATTCTTCAGGAGAGAATGGAGCTGCTCCAGCAGGCTCATCAGGTAAGAAGAAGGAACCACACACATGGTATCTACTCAGCCTTTCTGTGTAAGGACACAATCTGAGGGACACTGCCACAGCAGTTCTGGCTCCTGAGAATGACTCTGAGCCAGCCTCAGTTGCAGGCACGGTTGGAAGTGGCTGAGAGGCAAAGGAAGGAGGAGGTAGCCAAGCAATAGGACAGGACACTCTGGGCAGAAGCTGTTGCATGAGAGGTTCCACCTGAACATGGAAAATAATTTCTTCATTGTGCGAATAACCAAGCACTGAACAGATTATCCAGAGAGGGTGTGGACTTTCCCTCCCTGGAGATATTCCAAGGCCATCTGGACACAATCCAGTGCCATGTGCTCTGGGAATGACACTCTTGAGCAGGGAGGTGGGACCAGGTGAACTGCTATGGTCCCTTCCAACCTGACTCATTCTGTGTTGTTGTGGTTCCATAGAATTTGAAAGCTGCCATAAACTAGTAATCTCATCTCCAGACATTGAGGAAGACAGTCACAGGTCACTTGTTCTCCAGCTGCTAGGGCCTTCAGGCATCTCCTGCTTTGCCTTTTTGGATTTCTGCTATTTGCTCATGACCTGACTTAATTAAAAAAAGATACTGAGATTCAAGGCTCATTTTTTGTACTTAGAAGTTCTGTTCTGAGGGATCTCTCCTCCCAAGCAGGCAGAAGTTTGTCACACTGCATAATTTTTCTTGAAGTACCTAGTTCTGCTAAAAATACACACATTGTCTATAAGTTACATGTATGTCAATTACCACAGAATCAATACATTCATAGTATTGTGTACATTTATCATTTTGGACCTAATAATAACAATCCTCTTTCAACACATCAAACTGTGAGAAATCTTAATCAATCATGATAGAATTCTAAAGATTATAACCATGATCTTACACTTTTCATCTGTTTAACACAGGATTAATAAATAGATAATGCAAAAACAAATCAATCATTGATACTAATTTCCAGCATTTAAGGATCCAGTTACATATGTGCAAGTACATATTTTAGCAGTTGAACACATGGTAAAGCTGTGGTTTGGGAGGATGAGTGGATGATGTCACATGTATGACACAAGATTATCCCTGCCACAGAAATGGATTTGTTGATTTCTAGGCTTTTGGCACTTGGAATATCAAGCTGCTTGTTCAGTGGGACAAATTTACTGTGAAATTAGCGTAGATGCTTTCTTTTCTGATTTCCAGAGGATCCGAGATTTAGAAGATAAAACTGACATCCAGAAAAGACAAATTAAGGATCTGGAGGAAAAGGTTGGTTCTGTTACACTTCTGAAGCACACTGATGAACTTTGTTTTGAAAGCAGTGCTCCAGTTCTCTTGAACTATATGACCTTTCTGATTTGCTCAGTCATCTGCACCTGTTGATGATGGTCCACTCTCCTTTCTTTTCAGTTTGTGTCAGTAGATAGAGACTTTAATCTTAAAATACTACATGACATTATTAAATATGTAATGGGAATTTGATATGTGTGTGTGTGTACATACCTGTAAACATACATACATGTGTACATATATATTGATATATTGATATATTTGTATATCCAGGCTATTTCTAGCATGGATTGCAGCCACTGTTTTTTAGCATGCTTAAAAATACAACACATGCTATTTTTGATATCCAGCTTTATGACTTATCGAACTGTGGGGTATCATGATGTGACAGTTACACTTCAGGTTTTCAATATGGTGCCAGTTGTAACCCATCACCAAAATTATTGGGATCTGTTTTCTAAGCCTGGGAGGTGGTGTGGTACTTACAGAAGTGACGAGGGAAATAACAGTGTTTTCTGAATGAATAAATATTCTAATTGTTCTGCAGAGTGCAAAAATAATTCTGATACTTACAATGCCATTACCTTCCATTTTTACACAATCTTATTTTTCTTCTGCAGTTTCTATTTCTATTCTTGTTCTTCTCTCTTGCCTTTATTCTTTGGCCTTGATGTCAATGTGCCTCTTGGTAAGGTAAGACTGTTTTATTTATTTCCTCAAAGCTAGCACTTCTTGCAGAGAGCAGAGAATCACATCCTTGTATGTTCTTGTGGATGTTTGGAGTCAGCAAATGCAGCAGGTTGTTATCAATTTGTAATAGTTCACAGTAGAGGGTTGTCGTACTGCTGAGTGATACTTTGCTGTTCATGGCTGTGAAAATAAAAGTAACAAGGAATTTCACAGTAGCAAAAAGCCAAGGGAATTGCAGGAGAAATTCAATGTTGATGTTTGTAAAGGGATGCAGATGAAACAAAGTTAAAATAACCTCAGCTGTAAACACACTCTCAACTAACATTCAAGAGGGAGATAAGGATTTTAAAACAGGTAGAGCTCTGTGTCCAGCAGCAGGAAAAATACAAAAAAGGGCAAGGAAGAATGATCAGCTGCTGAGAGACAGGAAGGGAGAGACAGAGAAATGGAAGTATTTTTCTGACTCAGGAAGTAACACTGCTAAAAGGAGGTATTGGAGAAGTTTAAAGAATTTGTCACAGAATGGATGGACAGATGGACAGCTGTCTGTCTAATACAGCTGTTCACTGTCTAATACAAACAATTACCATGTGATAAACTTAAAGTAAGCAAAAATTTATAGTTAAAGACACAGGTTGTAAAGAAGTCTGTCACAATATACTTAGCAGCTGAAAGTTCAGAGTTCAAAAAGTAATGTGAAGATGGCGAAATAAATCAGAGACCTATAATGGTCCCATTTTTCTCTGTGGCTGGCCACTTCTAGAACAAGGATGCTGGGCTAGGACAATTTTTCTTTTGATCCAGGATAACAGAAGGTAGCCTAGAAAACATAATGTTAAAGTCTCAATGTGTATTGAGCATAATTTTCTGATTTGGTGACAGACCCATACCATTAAATTTCTCAGTCTCTCTTGGCTCTGGCTTCAGCTGTGTCAGTGAATAATTGCTCTGCTCTACACTTGAGATAAGCTGAGATACAGTTGTGTGAAAGATGTTCTGCTATGCCCTTCCACAGTTTGTACCAGCTTTGCTTCCAGATACAATTCAAGATACTGATTATAATTAAGTGGCATGGGTCCATGGTGGGTTTTCCTTTTCCTTTTTAGGAAAAGCCCCTACTTTGTGCTTCATTTCAGCTAGATCAGAGCTTTCATTTGCAGTTTTGTGCTGATGCAGAGACAGCTCTCAGTGTTATCCACATCAACTGGAATCCACTTCATCCTTGTTTGGCCAGACCTCAGAATGAATGTTTCCATGGGCTGAGGCAGCAATATAGGTGGAGGTTGGCTTGAATGGAGAACAACCCATAGAAAAGAATTAGGAGAAATGTGGACAGATCAGTGTTGTTTTACAGCTCTTGTAAACAACAATCAATATGATTATAAAGTTGCTGTTGTTTAAAACATACTGCCTTGATTCAGTGGTCTTAAAACCCATTAAGTTACAACTGCATACTTAATTGTGTTCCTACTGCAAAACTTCTGAGAATGATGGTACAGCATGGAATGGCTGTCAGATGTTTTAAGTGGCTGTGACTGGTGGAAGTTTGACTTTACAGTTTCTTGCTTATTCATAATGGAGAAAAAAAATCAGAAATTCTTCTGAAACAATCAAATTATGGACAGAATAATTTCAAGAAGCCAAGATTTTCACAGTACACAGTAGTAACAAATAACTTTATATGACTGTGTCTTTTGCTGTACCACAGAATCCATAAGTCCAGAACAAGCAGTTGACCTAGAGGGAGATTCCAAATAAAAAGAATTCTTGGATTTAAGGTCCACCTTGAAAAACCACAGGAACTGGTGGTGACATTTGCAAGAACCTGTCTGCATGATTTTTTTCCATTTGCCTGTACTGTCATCCTTTTTCAGTTCCTGTCACAACTAGAATAATGTCCTTGTGCAGCATATGAGAAAAACTTGGGCAATAAGAGGTTGAGAGTTGTATGTATATATAGTTTGCACCTACATTTTCCACCGGTGTGGGTATGGAACTCCAGTGAGTATTTGCCTCTTGTATTACAGCTACAGAATTGGTGAGAAGCTTTTATGTCCTAGTTTTACCAATACCAATCGCCTAATACCATTTGCTGATAACACATCCTTTTGGCCTAATTTGAGGGCAGGTATTGACTGATTAGAAAAGCTAATGACATGCTTAAGGTCAGAACTCCATATTTTTCCTAAGTTCTAGGAGGTTTCCAGTTTTTCACTTGGAGTCATCCTGCCTCCATGGACTGCTGGGTCCTGCTCAGCTCTCACTCTCCACTGAGCTGATGCAAACCTTGCTGTCATGTTCCTTGAACAGGACTAATAGCCAAAACAACATAAACATTTCTGTGCTGTCTTTAGGGCTGACACTACCATCCCAGCTGCACAATTCACTGATGTCATTGCAGGGGAATTACATGGATCCCTTAGGGACGGTATCAAGATGTCCCTCACCACCCTCTACACCCCATTCTGGCCCAATCTCCTTCCATGGGTTTTCCTCTTGTTTTACATAACATCTAAGGTTTAGCAGGTATAAATCCCTTTGGGATCATTTTGTTGAGCCCAGAAAGGCTGCTCTGACTGCAATGCCAAGATGAGTTTCATTGGATTCACTGTTGCTCCATAATGGCTGGTCCCTCGAGCACACAGGGGTGCAGTTGCCCATAGAGAGGATGAGAAGCATCAGCAGGAGCTGAAAGCCCCAGAAAGCCTGCTAGGCAGTTGTGGCACTCCTAGGACCACCCAGGAAATGAAGGATTCTTTTGCCTTTCCCATGCTACTTCTGCATATTTGGCTTTATGAGCATCAGGTGGGGATCAGCAAGACAGATTACGGTGAGCTGAGTGACAGAAGAAGGACCCATGACAGTGGTGGAGATAAAATGATTTAGAGAATCGACATTGACTATGAAAGTGGAAAAATCTTATGGGTGAGGTGTGTGTGGGGAATATATAAACTCAATGCTTTTCCAGAGGATCTGCACTGCTGTGAACTCCCTTGAACTGTAGAGACAGCTGCAGCAGGCCCAGCATCACAGCACGCATGATACCTGTAGAGTGTTTTACCAAGGCCAGTCACTCCACAGGTGCAAAGCATCAAGTCTTGTAGCAGTTCCTCAAAAACAAGGTAATGGTAAGCTCCTCATCCCCTGCCTTCACCCCTGCATTTTCCTCTAAGGGATCCTCTCCCCTCGATACCTGAGGGGCAATCTCCAGACACAAGCAATTTGGGAATGGTGTTGGAGAGGGATTTTAGCAAAGTCATTTTCCAAGGCTGGAATACATTGAATTGGAGAGAATAACAAACATTATTTGTGTTGCCCATTCACATTAAAAAACACCTGCCTACCCAGGTGATTTAATTCAGCAAAGGTGAGCATGGCATGGGGAGTGTGCCATCAGCATTTCTTCTTACAACTATTGAGCTATATATATTGTCATAGATATAATATATATATCGCAAAATTACTTCAACTGGATGTGAGTGAACTGTCTTAGACTTATCATAAGGGAGTTCAAACAAATCAGATCCCCGATAAAACGAAACAAAAAGCCCAGCTCATCCTAGGGAGCCACTTGATGGTGAAAAGTCTTTGGTTTTGTTCATGCCTTGGTGCAGTTTATCCTTTACTGGTTTTTTTAACCAGCAGAGAGAAACCCACAGTGTGGTCACAGGTGATACTTTCTGATTTCCATCTCACCCAGAGTGAACACAGAACTCACTGCTGTACTGAAATAACACAGGACAAGAACGTGCAAATAAAGGAAACCATGTGCAGCAGATACAGTATCCAGACCAGAAGCTCACTAATTCCTGCTTATGTGGGATTTTCCTACCTGCATTTTCTCTGTGCTTGTGAACATAAGTATTCACTTATTTGTGGTCACATAAGGAAGTGCAGTCTGTGTGGATTTTGCACCCAGTGAATTTTACTATGTAAGCTTGAATGCTGAGATAACAGAGACAAAAGATGCCCTTTTTTTCCTGGTCACAAACCCAAGAACCAGTTCTTTTCCATAGGTGAGGTAGGGTTGCTCAGAACAGCAGCAGTTTCTGTTTGTTTCAGTGCTGCAATAGCCAAAATTCCAGGCTTGCTCTGACACCCCAAGGATATTGCCCTGCTGCCATGGCTCTTGCTAGGGATAAATTTTAGGCAGCTTTGGTTCAAGAGTCATGGAAACTAATGCATACTTACTCATGTGAAGATGCCCATGGGGACTTTTATGCACCACGGGGTTGCACTTTGGGGGATTTAAATGGACAACTTAGCAAAATACTCAGAATTCTCACAAATGCTTTTCATATAAACAAAACCAGTTTCACACTGATACCTGTAAGAACTGATCTTTTTAGCTTCCTGAAAGATTGATAGATTGTAACTTGGTAAAGCTGGGATAGGTAGGTAGAGGAACTTTAAAAACTTACACCTTATCTGATAATATGATACAGATATGTTGTTCTTGTTTTTGTTTTTTTTAACTTTTAGAGTGCCCGACCACACAGATAAATCGTTATAAAGGCAAATGCTTCCACCCCTCGATGAAGAGAATACTGTTTACACCTATTTTCAAAAGTATAAAAATTAACAACCTGTAGCCAAGACTGCAACCACCTTGTATTTTAAAGCCATCACTCAAAATTTGTTACCTGACATTTCCTGTCTAAAGCTATGATATATGCTGCATCTAATGAAATCCTGTATGTTGAAATTACAAAAGAGGAAGAAAAATAAACTGACAACCTACATCACCTAGGAAGAACTTAAAGGGAAGGAACCACTTTCAGCTGATCAAGTCAATGTGTCTTGGGCATGGAACCAAAGTTACAATAGAAAAATCTATTCCTGCTGTGCAGGGCAATCATTTAAATGTCACCCTGTCATCTGACAAATGGATCAAAAATGAACAGCTCAGAGTAGGAGAAACTCAAGAGATGCTGACAAACTGCTCGCTTTGAAGTGTGTGGCTTTCTCACTGCAGGGACTCCTGCTCTCCCTCTTTGGTTTTAACCTCAGGAACAAATGACAGCTGCAAAGTGGAAGGAAGAAAGGGAAAAAAACCCCCACTCTGGATTACTGCAGGATGGACAGGACAGATCACCATGTTTTGTGCTTGAGATCGTAACAGCACCACCTGCCTTGGCCAAGGAATGGAAGAAGAGGGTGTCTGGCATAAGGAGGGTTTCCAGTGGAGTTGAAGCCTTACCTCTCCTTACCATCCCTCCATGAAGAACAGCCTGTCTATTACCAGACACTTTTCATACTCTTTAAAGACTGCCATTGAGATAATAATGACTATACTTGGTTTCACTGTAGAATAACCACTGAGGATCACTGAATAGCTTCTGTAAAAGAAAACAATGCTGGAGGACAGGGCAGGGAGGAAAGCGAATCCCCTTATCCATGTGACATGATTCACAGAGCATCAGCTTCCAACTGTTTTGTCCCAGCTTGGAAAAAATGTTTTGGTTCAGCTTGTCAATTGACTTTGTTAGTTGGCTTCCTGATCAATGATACATAGACCAAAAATGGGGAAAAACTTTGTGAATACAACCTTACTACAAATAAGAAATATTGTAGTCTGTTTAGATTTTTCCACAGTTAAGAGTAACTAAAAGTAGTTTTCATTTCAAAGCATTACTTACCTCTGTAATCACAAAGCCTAGAACCCAGCCGTGGTGCCTCCCTGAGGTCATAGGTCCATGCACCCCAGTACTCCTTCAGAAATGTCCCTGAGGAGCATAATGCCTGCAGCAATCACTGTGAGGGTCCTGTGCTGAAGGGAAGCAGTGCAGCAGCTGCACCCACCCTCCCTTTCTCACTGATGGGCTGACAGCGCACTTCGCAGTGCCTCTGGTTTCATTTCCCAGGGAATGGAGTCCTGCCTGTTCAGACTTGGGGTTCCTGTGCCAAGGCTCTGTCTTCTGCAATGGAGCCTTAGTTTTAACTGGAAGAAATGGGTTTCTCTACTACAAACTAGAAAATTAAGGGCCAGAATGCAGCTTGTGCGTTACTTACGCCATCAAAGCAGGGATCACATGTACCAATATCTTACGATCTTACGCACATCAGAAGCTTTTTAAAGTGTTTTTCAAGGAGCTTCTCCTTTGGTTGCCTGTTTACTTTTACAGATGAAGCAGTGAGATCACTTGCCAGAGCAACTCAGCACAGCAAAAGCAGTTTCTTAGTCCTAGGAGGGAGGAAGTTCCTCTAGTATGCCTGCCCCTCACAGATACCCTTTTTTTTTTTTCCAGAATAGCTTTTAATCAGTAATATCCATTTGCCCAGCTGCATTGCAATTCTGGGCTCAGTTTCTCCACAAAGACTGCTAACATCCTCATTTCTTGAGTTCCAGGAGATAGTGTTAAGCCTTCCATCGAGGATTACACGTTATTAGCAAGTGATCTTTTTTTTTATCCTGCTCCTTAAAATTAATTTAAATTACAGAATGACCACATCTTTATGAAACACTCTGGTTCAGCCAAGGGGTTTACTGAGTTCTGGCACCAAACTCTATGTTTGCTGTTTCATTTTTTAAAGAAATAGGCTTGTAGGTAGATGTGTTATGTGACTGCCAGCACATTGCATGCTTTTTGTTCAAATTCCTTTTCCCTAGTGCAAGACTCTCTGGATAAGGTTGACCAAAATGTACATCTTTCCACAAGCTAGCAATTCAGTCCTAAAGCTCTGGAGTCGGGACCTGGAGGAGTGGTCCCACTCCTGTGACAGCTGGAGATCACTGAGAAGCAAAACAACAGTTTGTTAGCTACAAAGAGGGGGCTTTCTCTCTGGTTATTCCTTCTTCCCACCTCATTGTTTTCACCTCTGTTGCAGCATCAAGTAATTTCACACCTTCAGGCTGCTTTCCTCAGTGTTAGGGCTGGCAGTTAAAGCATGGAGTTCTTGAAGAAGAATGAGCAGCACTTGGTTTCAGTAATGGTGCAGTAACTTCCATGGCTGGTTTGGTTTAAAAAAAAACTCCTACAAATACTTATTCCAGGCAATCATACAGAAGTTTTATGGCACAGATAGAAATACACAGTTTCACAACATACCTGACTGGTCTTGTGGCAGGCTTCATCATTTAGACTCCCTGAGCCATGTTATCTTAGTTAATTTCTCTTTTTTGTCTGATTCTCCCTCCCTTACTCCTGCGTGTATAGATATGCAGGCAGGTATTGCATTCCAAAGAGCTCAGGGTGGGATGGAGCTGGTAGTCTGACCACAGCAGACCTGGGTCTGCAAACTTCAAAGATTATTCTTCCCTCCAGGGAGCTGAACCTCCACTGCTTTACTCTCCTTGCAGTGTAACACATGCCATGCCTAAAACACACTTGCTGATATGAGTTAATACGAACTTTCTGCTATCAGTTAGATCAAAATGAGTTTCATGTCTCCGTGTGTGTGTATATATATATACACACACACATATATCTATATGTATATGTACATATATATACATATATATGCATATATTTACCTATTCTGTATTGTATATAGAAATTATTGCTATAGCTTATGAAAGTATACTTCAATCTAGGCATGGGGAACTGAATCAAGATTGTTTAGCTGCCACAGCTGGTATGGTATATTCCTCCCAGTTTAGTTTCACATCTCATGGGCAACTAGTTTTTGGATTCTTTTTTCTGGACCCTTCTCTGTCCTTGGACTGTTAATCCTGGGCTTTCTGGTGTTCCTGACATTCATTGAAGCAAAGGATTGAGAATCTTCCCTCAGATTAGTCACCAACCTCCCCTCCCCAAAACCAGCAAGAAAAATAGAAATCAATTCACTGCAGTGTTTGAGGACAGCAAATACAGCCCTGGATCCCTCCCATGCATCCTTCGAGGCTGTTCAGGAGCAGCAGCACTCCTGGCTATCCATCCCGCCAAAGCAGGAGGTGAGCCACAGAAGGTAGTAGAAATCAGCGTGACCACTATTTGTCTTGCTGCTTTTTTTACCAGTGACCAAGTTGGGAGATTTTGAACACTATTTTTTTAATTTAAGCACTTCAGATGAGGGCCTGGTTACATGAGATGAATTTAGGCAATTGGGGTTGCAGTAAGGAAATGGTACTTGGAGTGTTACCAGCCTGACTCACAGCTCCATCCTCTCTTACTGATGTGCCTGGAGGACAATGGAGGATTTTTTTAGATGTTCTTCATCTTCCAGCCCCCTACCATCATCTCAGTGGGAAACATACCCTGAAACCCAAAGCTTTCAGTTCTGTGGCATCCCATGAGGACTGCCCAGGCCAGGCTCTCCTGACATGAGCAGGGCTCAGAGAACAAACACACAGCTGCTGGTGATCCAAAGGGTTTTCTCTTCCCCTGCCCTCTCTCACATCAGCACCTCTGTGGTTTTATATATACATTTTGTTCCAGATTTTTTTGGTGTCTATTCCAGAACAAAATTGTAAATGACTTGGCAGAATGACCCTTTGATAAACACTGGACATGTACCTGTACTATATGTATTAATGTGTAGGAGAGAATCCTTATTGTATGTAAAGTTTTATGAATGGTTATTTTTTAATTTATGTATTTAATATAGGATTCAATGACCTCTGGTGTTTTAGTTTGTATAAAAAATTAAAAAGCAGCATTTTTAAAAAAAAATATCACTGTACGTTCACGGAAATATTCAGCATATCTGGAGTCCGTTCAGAGAAATCACGGGGGGCTGAGGCGGGGCCGAGGCGGGGCCGAGGCGGGGCCGGGGCTGAGGCTGAGGCGGGGCCGGGCCGGGGCTGAGGCGGGGCTGAGGCGGGGCCGGGGCTGAGGCGGGGCCGGGGCTGAGGCGGGGCCGGGGCCGGGGCCGGGCCGGGGCTGAGGCGGGGCCGGGCCGGGGCTGAGGCGGGGCCGGGGCTGAGGCGGGGCCGGGGCTGAGGCGGGGCCGGGGCTGAGGCGGGGCCGGGCCGGGGCTGAGGCGGGGCCGAGGCTGAGGCGGGGCCGGGGCTGAGGCGGGGCCGGGGCTGAGGCGGGGCCGGGGCTGAGGCGGGGCCGGGGCTGAGGCGGGGCCGGGGCTGAGGCGGGGCCGGGGCTGAGGCGGGGCCGGGACTGAGGCGGGGCCGGGGCCGGGGCTGGGCCGGGGCTGAGACGGGGCTGAGGCGGGGCCGGGGCTGAGGCGGGGCCGGGGCTGAGGCGGGGCCGGGCCGGGGCTGAGGCGGGGCCGGGGCTGAGCCAGGACCGGGTGCCGCTCTTCGCGCGTGCCGCCAGAGGGCAGCGCGGAGACACCGGGCCGGGCGCGGAAAGAGCGGCTTGGAAAAGCCGCGGTAGAGGCGCAGGGAGTGCCCGTAACCCAGAGCTGTAAGGGCGGTGACCGGCTCTCGGCCGCGGCTGGCTCCCGCTTCTGTTTCACTGAGGGCGTCTGCGCCGCACCTTCGGCCCTCATTAGGCTCAGACTCTGGAATCGCCTCCCTCCCCATCAAATCTTTGCAATTTCTCTGCCTAAAATGAATTTAAAATGATAAAATAATTTCATTTTGAGGAGTGGGTCGGCAGTGCGCAGAGGCACTTCGTGGCTGTTGATGTTACAGAGACAAAATGCTCGGCACCTCCAGTCCGAGGGCACAGGGAGCTGTGTGCGCCGCCAAACAGCCCCTGGGGAAGAAAATTGTCAAGAAAATCCTAGAAAGTAAATGGAAAGCACATTTGGAAATGCAAACTTGTAGCCAGGTATTTATACCTATGTCGTCCTTTTTACCCTTAAGAAATCTAAGCGAAAGAATATGAGATTGTTACAGAATAACCCATTAACGTATTCTTTACTAAAAAATCCCAACGTTATCTTTCTCAAGATCCAGTCCCCAAGAACTGCAGTTCCTGTCTTTAAAGTGCTCAAAGAAGACTGAAACACATTAAATGGGTCTGAAACAGAAATTTGGATCTAGATTTAGTTCTCTACTATTAGAGAGTTCAAGCGTTCATTTCCCTTGCACAATAATCTTCAAATAATGAGTAAAGCAAAGAACTTGAGGCAAGAAGTCTTGTTTTCTTTGAATGGAAAAAGGGAAGGGGCATTTAATATTAGAATACACTCATTTAGAATTAAAGATAATAGATATGCATTATAAACTAGATGTGTGCTACAGGGCCTGTGGGATGAGCTCAGCTCAGGAGGATTTTGTGGATCCTCTCTGGATAAGGCTGTGGAGTGCAGCTTATTTGCCTGTACAAACACCCCCAAATGATGTGCAACATAGTTGCCCAGTGACCAGACCAGGAGGCATTCGCTTTTCTAAAAATCTCTAATAATATTAAAATTTTATTTCAGGGAAACTGCTGGTAATGGGAGTTGGATCAGTAGGGGTGTAGAAAAGCTCCTGCATGAACTCCCAGCCTGAGCACCTGCTGGAGTAAACCAGGAGTATTTTGCTGATGGGATGAAGATACAGTACAAGACAACCTGCATCCTATACAGATACAGCCCAGAATGGTAAGTCTAGGTGTTGTAACATCTGTTATGACTGATTTTGCTATCTCCTGTGTACAGGTGGAAGCATGGCCATCCAAGAGATCCTTTTTATGACAAGTATTTTGAACCAGATTTTGGGTCTAGAATGTTGGGGGTTTCTTTGGGACAACTGCAAGGTATCTTCAGCTACAAAACAATAAAAGGATGGAACAAGGCAAGGGAGTTGCAGGACTGTCCTGGGACAAGCCGTGGATGGGCCTGGTGTGAGTCTGTCCCTGGTACATGAGAGCACATCAGCCTGCCCCACCAGGGTGTATCGTGGTCATATGAGGCCCCAGGTTGCAGCTGTGTGGGCCATCCTTGAGGCATCTCCATTTTGTCCGGTATTTTATCATAAAACACTTTGGCAAGCAAGGGACTAAGCCCTGTCCCAGACCGTGCTTCTGCCAGAGCAGGATGCTGAGTGCTCATGACTGAAGTTTGGCTATGCATTAGAAGGTCTCTGCTTGTCTCTGCAGCCCCTTTGGATGGCAGCAGTATTCCATTGTTTGGGATATTGTCTAAACATAATAAAAGCCTAATAACTGGCAATATGTCATCTGCTTTGTGTTGAGGTGGGCTAAGTCTGAACATGACCAAAGTATACATTTCAAAGCCCTGTTCCTGCTTGGGCAGAGATGCATCCCATAGCTTGTGCTACACTGACAAGAGACCTTTGTGCTACATCTGCTCCAGTGCCTGGACAGCAAGCGACAGCCATGAACAAGCTGCTTTGCACAACAAAGAAAATCCTGTGAAAACCATTTTAGAAGCCTGAAACAGGACTGAGACTAGAGATATAATGATTCCAGTGTGTACAACAGATGGAGACTTTAGACCATGGAGCCACTAATCTATGGATTACAGACTCCCTAATTATAGACTAACATTTACCATTTATGAGAGGCACTTCTGCCACGGGAGGGATCTTGCAGGTCATCATTCACTTCTGTATAAACATATACATAAAAAATAATGGAAAGGTAAATCATAACAGTGAATCAGAAGGGCCACAATGCAAAAGTAACCTGCCATGTTCTTTGCCTTGTTCTGCCAAGAGAAATCTCTTACTTCGTAGCAATGGAACAAGTAAAGGGAAAGGGAAAAGGATTTTAGTTTCATGGAATGTAAGTGGTTAATTTGGCAGTTATGGGTCTGAAATTCTTAAAATTATATGTTTTGTGGATGCATAAAAGCTGCATTGCAGGTAAGGCATTAGCACATCTGGGGTGCAGACTGATTTCAGTCTCTGGCATTCAAAGCTTATCATAACAGATGTAATATTCATATGCTTTCACAGGGAAATGACTAACAAAGTGCCTTTCATAATTTCTCAATCCATAACACCTTACTTTTGAAAGTATTTTGAAAGTTCACAGCAATTGATGCTGATAGCTCACCCGTGCTCTGGAAAAGACCAACATCAAAATGTTGCAATTTGACCTTGGGTTCCAGCCTCTCCATCAAGAAAGCATCTGGCTCACCATCTGTTCACTCTCTCTCTCTTTGGTCTTTATATTTTCATACTTAGTAAAATTCATAAAGCAGTGACACTCACTACAATGGAATTTTGTGGTGCACAATTCCCTATTAGACAGCCTACAGTCTGATGAGTCATCTCAGCTCTTTCCACCACTGTCTGCCTGGAGTGTGGCACTCACAGTCCATTGGTTTAGAAGTAATAAGCAGCTGAGATGAAAGAACCAACCCAGAAGTTAGGAAGTTAGGAAAAGCAAGGAGTAAAAGTGGGTATGAGCATACAGACACAACCTTGATTTTAATTTAATGTCTGTGCAACACAGTAATCTCATAAGGTAAGGTGAGGATTTCCCTGGGAAATAGCAATGAAGGGTGGTCTGAAACTGGCACAACCTGCTCTTCTCAACCTTTGAGTCTGTCATGGGCTGACACTGACCTTGATGCAGCAGGCCTTATTTGGGATTAAGTTCCCCTTTTTCATGTGATTTCTTCCAGGTCTATTTGATGCAGCTGAGATTGGGCTCTGGCCTTTGGCCAGAATCTTGGGTTTCACATGAGCAGCTGAAAAAGAGTTGAGGGAACAACCAATTCCAAGACTGCTTGCAAAAGAGTGGCCTTACAAAGGATTGGAAGGTGGGCTGTGTTTGAGTGATGGATTTTGGTAGTGCAGAAGCCTTTTTCTTCTGTTCCCTGAAAAAGGGGGACTGTAAGCTGTGCTTGCTTTTCCTTAGGACATACTTAGTGAGCAACATAGATGGGCATTGTCTATTTTTATCTATTTTAATATCTGTGTGGAAGGGATAGCCCACCAATCCTTAATGGTAGGACAACTTAACAGTGATTTCAAAGGATAATTTGGTGGGATAGTGAATACAGACTGAACACAATTTCTAGCATAACTAGATCAGCTGGAGGTATAAAAATTAAGTGAAAAATTAAGAAGTGGTCCCAGCCATGGTAAGCACAGGTTCTACCTCCTACACGGCATCAATCACTCCAGTTTACAGAATACAGATTTCCTCCCATCAGTCAAGCAGACTGGGATCTTCAGTCACAGCCTAGGTCCTGCAGTACCTAGAGAACTTCTTTTGTGCATTATACCACATATATTTTGTGCAGGGCCATGACAAAAATGCACAAATGGCAGCTCTGTTTCCTTCACTAGCCTGGCCTAATTATATTTGATTGCTTGCTTCCTCATAGTCACAAGGAACCATAAAACAAACAAGCAAACATAGTACCTTTAAATCCACTGTAATTCTACTCTGCTGACACCTAATTACTTGTTATAGCCTTGTAATCACTGGCACATAATCACAAATTATCTCTAGATATACCACCTGTTTTTGCATCAGTGTGCTCCCCTGAAGCCACAGGTTGAAGAAGAGAGAGGTTGAAGGCAAGGACACTTTAGGTCTGCAATGCTTGATTAGGTCAAGTGCAACACCATGGAAACAAGGAAATCTCAGCTTAGCACTCCAAGTCATTTCTGGGAATAAAAGCAGGCACAGAGGAGAGTAGCTGGTGATCCCTAAGAAAAGCTGGAATGAGAGGGAGTCACAATAGCAGCTTGGAAGCAAGCCAACATTTGTTACCACAACAGAGGCCAAACACAGAGTGAGACCAACCAAGCCAGGCTTCACAGCTTAGGGAAGATGCTGGATGATGCCATACAAGAAGCTGCGAACAACCAGGACTAGGTGGAAAGAGACTGATTTTGAGAGGCAGAACATGAATTTGGAGAAGTGGACTGGCTGCTTTTGTAGTGAATCTCATGGCACACATCTGGCAGAGTATTCTGGGCTTCAAACTTACATGTGTAGGGTGTCATCCAGGCCCTAACAGTCCACACCACACCAAGACAACTGTTACAGTGGCAAAAATCTCACCATTCCTGAAACTATGATCCTGAAGGTTGACACGCAAACAACATATGTCTACAAGTTTACTTGGCTATTCCTAGAAATCTGGAGTTGCATCTCTGGGTTGGTCCATCCTTATACAAGGTGGCTGGAGCTCACCTGATGTGCAGAACCTCCAGGGTTACCACCCATTCCTCCTTTTTAGTTCAGGTGGACCCAGCAGACTCTAGCCAGGTTGGAATATTTGGGGTTTCATACTGATGCCACATCTTTGCTTCTGACCCTCTTGAAAACAATACTTATCTTTGGTGCCTTCTATCCCCAAAAACTTCGTAACTGAGTGACTCAGTTTGCATCTGACTGCAAGGCCTGCAATGCCATGGAAGTCCTTGGACACTGAGAAGACAGTAGTCCTTCCTTGGAGGACCTGATGAGGGAGAAGAAGAGTCCAGATTCCCCACAGAAAATTTTTCACAAGTCTTTTTTCACAATTAGTATTTCTTAACATTTTGACTAGCAGTTTACTTCAGGAGGAAAAAAATACCCCACACATTGAAATACTGGAATTTTCCATAGGTTTTTGCTCAGCACTAAACAAATCTGGGAGCAAAAAGCATTACTGCATTTCAGAAATATTCTTGGAGTAACCAAGCTCAGAAGATTATAACTTCCAGCTGCTTATCAGATTTGTGGTCTCTGTTAGTATGACAGACTGACAGCATGCTGAAGTCAGGCTGTGTGTGTTGCTTGAAATTACTCCCTCCAACAATACAACAGCATTCTGCAGTAGAAATTACCACACTATTAACTCACTCTCCCTGTGGTTTTGGCACGAGATACTGGGAAGGTTTTGACAGAGTCAAATGCTTTGCCTTTCTGACTCTGCAGTGGTTTGGCTTTGGCAAAGGATTTCACCAAGGACAACACCCTGCACACAGCAGTACCCCAGGAACTGATATGCACAGCAGCCTGGAGGATCACAAAGGTCTGTCTCATCTTCTAACATGCCTATGTCTGAAAGTTTAGAAACTGGAGTGTGGTGCTGGAGGCATCAGGCACTGGCCCTCCCCAGCTGACTGAGATAACAGACTCATCAGTCACCTGCCCTTCATAAACATTCCATTTCTGGGTGAACGAAAGAGCCCACCCATCTCTGACCTCTGCTTCTAAATGTAAGTGGGACAATCAGATTTTCTTGGCTCTTTCACAGTTTCTTCTGCATTTGTATTTACCCTGACTTTCCCTGAGGCACATGAAAGGCAGTGTTGGGGACTGTCCTGACATTGCTGCAAGAATGATAGTAGAACAACCCTGTTTATCTGGCAGCCTCCAAAAACGGGACACACTTGTAAATCATGACTGCAGACTGTGAAAAGGCAGTTCTAACTTTGCATGAAACAAGACAACTAGGACTTCTTCATTACAACTTATCATGAATGTAATAAAGGGATGCAGTTTTATCAAATCCTGTAGGAATCAGAAGAAATCAGTGTTAACCTGCTACTACCACTGTCCTGCTGCTTCTCAGCTGAACTCACAGACCTTCGAAGAAAAGCTACAAAAGCTGATGTGCATTTATCCTGCTCACAATGTTATGCAGTCGTTACATCACATAATTTTTGCATGCTATCAAAGATCTGCTGCCTCCAGACCCACAGGAAAACCAGTGTAAAACCATTCTGTATGGATCTGACATCAAGGAAGGAAATGTTCTCATTCAGGACATGGCTCAGTCTTGTTGGCATTGGTGAAGGAATTGCACCTAATGTCAACACCTAATGTCGACAGTCTTATTTCCTTCAAATAACACAATATTCTCTGAGTCTAATGACATTGTATGGAGCTATGTATATCACAGCTACGGAGCCTGAGATGCTTCCTGGTGTAATGAGCAACTTCCAGTTACACAGGCAGCATTATGTCACAATCCGGGACGTGCTTCACTCTTTTAAACCATTTTCTATTTTTATTACAGATAGAATGAGGTTGCACAAAGCATCTGGGAGCTGGGAACCAGCAAGAAGTTTGCCAGCAGAAGATGTAGAGTTTTTTGAATTAAGAATCTGCCCATTGCCCTGACAAATGGAAAATAAATTAGCAAAGTCATCAGAAAATACCCATCAGAGGACAACAGTGCCTTAGCAGTGGCAGGCAAAATGACCTAATTTGACTTCTCTGTCAATAGCTTTGCTATTTGAATGATTCATTTGGCAATTTAAATTCCTCTTCAGACATTTAAAAGATAACAGTAAGTTTGACAGCCTCATGAAGAAAATGCTTGAGAAAGGCACATGACACGTTGTGCCTCTCAGTGGATAATCTGAGGCTTGGGCTGCCACCGTTTAGAGCCTGCAATTCCCAGCACAGACTCTGCCAGGAACACAGCCAGTGTTCTTGTAGTAGCCAATGAGGACAAAGAAAAACAGCACTGGGGTTTTGAGAGCACAGAACAAGAAAATGCATACCCCAGACAGGATGACTATGTCCCATCTTATTAACTAGTCCTTTTGCAGAAAGGGATTTGCTCAAATACCACTTCCCAGAAGCTGCACCATTCCCCCATTCATAACCAGTGCGGCTCACCTTGTAACATGACTGATTTCCATTTCTCAGTGTGCCTTAAACAGTTCTTACTGTAGAACTAGAAAGACATGAATTAGAAGCTTGCCACTACAGAACTTCCCATAAAATAAATGCTGTTCCCTGGATCAGAAGAGCAGCCAATTTCTATTCCTTTGCAATACAACCAGCGGTGCCCATGTGGCGGGCGCAGCTCAGATTCCTGACCCAAGAGGAGTAGCACTTCTGTTCTGGGGTCAGGATATGAACCCAGCCTCGAGCCAAGGAGACCCTTGCAGGACTGACAGTTGGCTCTGGTGGATCCTACGGCAGCACAAAGCACATGAGCTCACATGCCTATGATCTCTATCCTCCCTGGGCTCAGGCAGGGGAAACAGCCTTCCCACTGGATCCCTTCCCTGATCTCTATGCTCAATCTACTTAATACAGAGAAGTGAGAGGAGAGCTGCTTTGCCAGCAGGGTAGTAGCCTTACAACACCTAACAAAAAAGATCTTAAAAGTGAATGGCAATTTGAAAAGTAAAAATCAATAACAGTCTTTTATACAGCGAATGATTTTCATTAAAAGTCAGATTTTAAAGCCTTCACTTCTCGGAAGAGCCCTATACTCCTTTACTGGTGCAGATAATTTCAGTGCAACCCTCCATGCAGCAAGGCACTAGGAAAGATAAACACTGGAATCAGGATTTAAATAAATATTGCTATTAAAGTACAATGCTGAAACTTCTGCATGTTTGCAGAATCAGACAAAGGCCAGGCCCTGTTCCAGAGAATTTTAATTCCCCATAAAGTTGCACATGGAGATGTCCCAGCCAAAACAAGGGGTTCACTCTAACTCCAGTGTGGGTCAGTGCACACAGGCACAGCGCAGCCTGCAGTGCAGGGGCACGCTGTTCCTCCAGGAGAGGATCACTCCTCACGTGCTCTTGCTCGGCCCCGAGGAGGCAGGGGCTCGTCTCGCTGGGTGAAGCATGCCAGGCACCAGCTCTGAGATCAGCACATCCCACTCACTGGGGGCAGAAGCTGTCTGAGAGGGGGTTTCATCTACTCAGTGGATCCCACTTGCAGCAGGAGGAGGATAAATTCCTTTATGCTAAGGCAGTGCCTCAGAAAGGTAAAGACCTGGTGGGCAGCCACTTCATGTGCATTTGCTTGGCCAGTACTGGTGGTCTTGCTGCTAAGCATCCGGTTGCAGAGGAAGAACGTTTGCTGGGAGAACAGGAGTAGAAAAAAACTCCAGAACAAATGTGTTCTGGCTATTTGAAGGAATACTTCCTTCCCTAGGTGCCAGTGACTGCTGCTGCCCCTGCACCTGAAATGTGACAGCGCTGAGCTCTTCTCCTGGCACATCCTGGTCAGGTGGCAACAGGGCTGTGGTGCAAGCAAGACACTCATGGTGCTGAGCATCATGAAGCCACAATGCAGGGGCAGCTGCATATAAAAATTCACGTAAGAGCACAAGAACACCAAATGCAACCCTCTCTGGCGCTGCTTTAGAGAAAGTAAGGGCAGACACTGACCAGTATTTCACTGTGCCGTGAAACACAAGGCTTTTAAAGTAAGTTTGCAGATACAGTCGATTTATATTTAGTGCATCCTCTCTTCTCCTAACCCTTTAGACCTGAATAATTAGTCAAAAATTCAAGTTACTGTAGATTACTCCACCTAGATGGAGAAAAAACAGTTAATGACACTGGTACAAGTCCAGTTACAAAAGCAGACTGCTTCCCACGGTGCAAAAGGAGGGAAATGATCCTAAACCATTTCCTCCCACACGGCCTCAAGCCTCAGTCAGCCAGTGCCTCCAGACTGCCTCTTCAGGCTTAACCACAGGATCATTTTTCTCCATGATGGGTCAGGCTCCATGTGGATTTTCCTTACGAACCACCAGTCCTCGGAGGACTGGCAGAGACAATGGCACTGTTTTGTTTTGCAGAAAAGGTTGAAAAAAGCATGACTCACAACATCTCGTAACACAAAAATGTATGAGAAATCATTTGACAGGATTTAGAGCCCAGGTACCATGTACACTTGTTATAGATAAAGAAATGAGCACTTGGCAAAACGATTTTAGTCAAAGCTCCAGTTTTGGTGCTCATGATAGATTTCACAGGCTACTACTGGTATACAGCCGTTAGCAATTGTAAGATGCAGTCTTGGCAGTCTGTCTGTCCTTCGGGCCTACAGTACTTTTGAAATGAAGTTCCAATGGAGCTCTCAAAGCAACACCTTAAACTGCCAACACACGGAGCTTGTTTGCGCGGCCAGTCAGGAGCACCCGTGCTTGCGTTTGGGAACAGTGCAGCCTTTGCGCAGGGGACATTGCCGATGTGTGGCTGCAGTGTCCGGCCAACCGCAGCGCCTCTGCAGGGAGCGCGGCCCGGGCACAACGAGGTGCGGCCCCGGCTCGTGAGCCAACGCTGGTTTGCGGGCTGCACCGCTCTACCGGTGGGGCAAAACGGACACGCGGCTGTCGGGGCTGTTGCCGGTGCGTCCGAGCACGGCCAGCAGCGAGGCTCTCCCGTGTGTCCGCTCCGTCCTCACGGCTCGAGTGGCCCGGGAAGGCGGCTGGCAGCTCCCCGGACAGCAGCGTCCGGCCCAGAGGACGCCGAAGCATCCCACCCCAGCTCCGTCCGAGTGCCACCCACCCAGGTCCCGGCGCCGCTGCCCCTCCCGTCGGGCCCGCCCCGCCCCGCGGCCGCGGCCCGGGCCCGCCCCGTCCCGCCCCATCCCGCCCCGTCCGTGCCGTCCCGCCCCGTCCGTGCCGTCCCGGGGCGCAGCGGGGATGGCGGCGGACGGGCGGCGAGACGACGAGGAGCTGCCGGTGTACCTGGCGCGGCCCGGCTCGGCGGCGGTGCCTCGTCAGAAGCGCGGGGGGCTCTTCTGCAGCGTCGAGGGCGCCTTCGAGAGCAAGACCCTGGACTTTGGGGCACTGCGCGTTGGGCAGCGCCGCGCCCCGCCGCCCGCCCGCCCCGGCCCCGACCCCGACCCTCCGCCCGCCGCGGTCCCTGGCCCCGGTCCGAGCACCGACGACCTCCGGGCCGCCTCCGGCGAAGAGCGGCTCCCGGACGCAGCTCCCGCGGACGACAGGGTAGGAGCCGGGGCTGGGCCGGGATCGAGGCGGCGGGCGCGGGCCCCGGGGCGGGTCTCGGGGCGGTGCGGGGCCGCCGGTGGGTCCGGCCGGCGCTCGCCGCCGGGGCTGGCCCTGCAGGAGCCGCTGGCCGTGCTGCGGTGACTCTCCGCCCCGCAGCGTGGCCGGTGCCCGAGCGGGGTGTCGGCGCTGTCCCCGCGGCACCGGTGGAGTCACAAACGCTGGCTCGGGTTGCTGAGCGAGCTCCTTTATACTTGTATGAAAGAATGCCTACTCCCGCGCCACCGAACATGGAAAAACCCCAAAAACAGTGGGGATTTTGGAGCTGTTACTCCAAACCAGGCAGATCCTTATTTCTCATGGGCACAAACTAGAAGTACCACACCAGCAGTGTGGGGCAGCACACTGATCTGGAAGTGACAGTGGTGAAGATATCACAAGGCACAAAGTTTCTCAGCTTACACCAAAGTGAAAGTGATAAACTTATCCATCCAGCTCCCTAGTGTAGTCGTTCTGCTGGGGGGTGAGATGGCTTGCTGTGCTGGTTCTGGTCCTATTTGCACTAGCAGTTGGGCAAGAAGATGGTTAAGTTAATAGTGTTGAGTGAATATCTTGGTTAGGATTTCAGTGTTCCTGTGGCTCTTTTTTGCATCAGGCAAGTAAGGCTATTTGCTGCTGTTGGTCAATAAGTTTGTCAGGGGCTGAACTTTTAAATAGCCATCTTAAGGTCACTTTCAACCGTGAACAGGGACAACTCCCCCTTTTTTTTTTAAACATGGAATAAAAAATCACCTGCATCTTAGCACAAAGAGGTGGAGTAGTTGTCTTGGGGTTCTGCAGAAACCTCCATTTTGGTCTGGAGTGCAAACTGATAAATAGCAGACATATATGATCTGGCCTAACCTCACCAGCTTGAGCCTAGTGGAAGCATGGCAGTGAGCTGTAGTGACTTGAGCTGTCTGTTTTGGGGAAAAGCATCAGGCTCTCGTAAATGTCCACTGTCTTGTGTAGGAATGTCTAGCCAGGCAATGCTTAATTTGAGCTTTCTTCATTGCACTTTAATTTCTTCAGCCTCTGCTTTTTGGTTTCCTACTGGCATGTTTCTCAGTTCATGTTCCTGAGCTTTGCTCCGTTACAGCTGTTTTACAGAGTCAGGAACAAAATGAACATTATTTCTGTCAGTACCAACTTTGTCCACGTGGTTTAAGTAGTAGCTGCAGAACTGACCACTGCATTAACAATTTTATGCTGCTGCTTGTTGGAAAAGGAGCTGAAGCTCTCGACAGCCTGTCTGCATGCTTTTCTGTGAGCTTTTCTTCATTAGCTGTGCCAAAAATTCAAAAAGAGCCTTGTTCCCTTTTAAGGTCTTATTTAGACTCTTATCTCCGGTGTTTTGTTGCTGGGGATCATCTTCAGCAGTTCCTCTCTTCCTGATGATTTCTACCACTAGATTTCTTCCTCTGAGGCCTTCAGCATCAGGAACCAAACCCCTTTTATCTGCAGATCTTGAATAAGAGGGTGAGCAACTTCATACATGTATTTTTGTGTTCATGGCTAGAAGGAATTGTATGACTTCATACTCTGGCTTTCAAGCTTTGGGGTGACCTAGAATAGGAAAGTGTGATGGGAAATGAACTGTGCAGACTGAGCCCCATTGCCTGCATAGCCATGGGGAGTTCTGCCTGTGTTGGACTCTGCAGACTCAGGGCACACAAAGGCACTTTTGTCAAGGGAAATTGAACTTTGAATAATTTCACAGATTAAGAAACAGTGAGAGAGCTCAAGTCATCTACTTTTGCCCAAGTAACTTGTTTATTAGAGAAGCTGAAAGTAAGAGACTTGCCTGCACCCAGGGCATCAGACAGAGATCTATTTTCTAATTTTTGCAGTGAACAGTTTATTGGAAGACCAACAGACCTTACACTATGTGTCTGGTGCCTGGGAAGGTCAACCAGAAGCCTGTGAAAGCCTTCTCCACGTTCATCCTCACTGCTCAGCCATGCAGAGACCCTGCATTTTCACCCTCCTGTACGGTCACAGGCAGGAGCACATGGTGCTAACCCCCAGACACTTGGTCCTTCCTGTCATTTCCAATGCCACTGGCTGTGGTCCGACAAACATGAGATTGTGGCTTCATCTCAGGGGCAGCTCCATTGGCTGGGGAGGAAGGGGAAAAGGAACACAAGGGAAACCAGTGGGCAGTGAAAGCAGGCAAAGAGTTCATCCCCTGCAGAAGACTGGCAGGAGCCAGTCCTGGCTTTTTCCTGTCAGTCAGCCAGTGTCACACACATCTGATTGTGTGATACCACTTAGATATCACACCCTGGAAATACAGGCAGGACTGTCTCAAATGGAGAATGGAGCTTGGACTAACTTGATTCTCTCTTCATTTTTCCAACACTTGTAAAATGTGCTCTGACTTCAGGATTCAGCTTTTTGGTTTCCAATGCCAGTAATTTATAGCAGGAAAACCAAGCCAATGGCAGTCTGTGTCTCATGAGGCAGCTTGGCACAACCTGAAGTTGCAGTTGTGCACTGCCTTTAGCACTTTAAAGTTCCTGAATTTGTGGAAGGGATCCTAAAGCACTTTGATAGCATTAATTCATCACCTCAATACCACCCCATTCAGCAACTGTGTTTTGGTTTTACTTGTTCTTTTTATAAGGGAATAATTTGGAGTTACATTATCTCTGTTACTTTTACAGACAATAGGAACAAATCCAGCCCGCTGAACTAGTTCCTACAGTTAACAGTTCCAACTAGTTCCAACAGTTAAACTTGCATTACAGTACATGGAGTTGAATGCTAAAAGTTCAGGTTTTTGTTGAAAAAAATCCCACATATATGTGTTTGTGTTTTTTAAGAAATCTGATGCCTGAAGCACAGCAATAAGAGTCAGTTCTTTGGCTGCTTGTGCTAGGACAGAGGTTATTGCCAGCACTTAAGCAAAACTGCTGAGTTTGTTATCCCACCCCTCTGTTTAAGAAGACAGATATTGGATTCCATGGGAGTTATGCAGCAGGGCTAGATTTCCAGAGAAATGAGGGATTCAGTTGAAGAGTTCCTGCTTGCTGCAAAGAGCTTATGTTTTACCACAAAACTTACCCTAGCATGGAAGTAGTTTGGCTTTTCACACTACCTTGTGGCAGTAGTCCTTGGTTTCCTTCTGTCCTCACTTTCAGCTCTGGATGGTCAAGGCTTTGGAAGTGGCTGGCCCTGGTGTGTGGGCAGTGCAGTGGGAGCAGGGAACTGGCTGGCAGGAGTGACCTCTGGGGTACCTGGCCACTGCAGCTCGGGCACTGAGCCAGCAGGCCAATCTTGAACTGCCAGGGCTTTGATATGATGCTGTGACACGTGTTATTTGGGCTGATGTGGTCTTGAAAACATGATACTCTTCTCAGGACGCGTTGGTCTTTATGGAATTTTTAAGTAGAAAAGCAACTGAGTTTTGCAGCCAGGTATGAAATAGAAAGCCAGCCCCACATTGACACAGCCTGTTTTCAGTCTGCTTGAGGCAGATATTTCCAGGAACATGGCAGGGGCTCTGGGTATGTAGGATTCTGTGTTCTGGGAGCACAGGATTTCCCACTTTGATGCAGGAGTGGTGCTTCTGTCCCTTGAATTCACTGCCTCTGAGGTAACTTAACCCTGAAAATTCATCTGCTAGGGGAGCAGAGGGGGTGGTTTCATGCAAAGAATATGTATGGGAGGAGGAGATTGTGTGCATGGGGACAGGCTGGTCTAGCAAGTCTGCTGAACATTATGGCGTTTGAGCCCAGATAGTCCCATGACTGGTGATGTTCACTGAATGCTGATTGTGCCTGTGTAAGGGTCATTGGTCACGGACACAGAGCTGGTGGGATTTACCTTTTTCCTTTGCATTAGAGCCAGGTCAGGAGCCTCCTGGTCTCCAGAGAGGAGGGTTGAGCCAGGCTGCTGAGCACTGGTGAGCCACAGTCGGAGCTGTGTTTATTTTGATGCCAAAGTCCTTGCAGCAGTATGGGCCTTCTCTTCTTTCTTCACGCCACTGGTGCTCCTCGCCCTCCTGCTCTCACTTGTGGATGTCCACAAACACCTGGAGCATGAGGGACTTTTGAGCTCTGAGGATTGCCATTTTAAGTAAGTTTCAGATTGGCCATGCTTCTTATAGAGGATATTTTGAAGCATGTGAGTAGCGCCTCACACACTGCACCTGGAAGAGATCCTATGGAAAAAGTTTTTTTCCATTTCGAATGTTTTGGGCCCAGGGCAGGGTGTTTGATTGTATTTGTGTGAGTGTCACATAGCAACCATGAGGAAAGCACATCTCTTCAAACGAGGGGTCTGAAGTCACTGTGGCTGGCCAGCATCCAGGGGGCTGATGCAAGCTCGGCTCTTGAAATTGTCCAAGTGTTGAAGTCAGCAGCATCTGCATAGTCATTTATCTATTATTAACTAATTAACTGCTGCTCTTTCTGTTACTGAGCCTAGACAAAGTTAACGTGGCACCACCAGGCATGGTGATACTCATAAACTTTCCAGAAAATGCATGAGTGAAGTTTTGAGAGGTTTGGTGATAGGAGTTGAGGCTCCAGCCAGTCTAATTTCAGTAGAGACCAGGACCTGTCCTTGACTTATTGCAGTCCTGTGACAAGAGCAGTGTGGTCTGGTAGCTGATCTTCTCCCCACAGGTTTTTAGTTGCAGAGGCTGTGGCACAGCACTGCTCCCCCATTCCCTGCCTGATGCTTGCAGACATCCCCTGCCCATGGATCTGCCGTGGAGGGGAAAGTTTCCAGCCCTCTCTTGCTGACTGCAGGAGATGCTGACTGGGATGCAGCAGCTCACCAGCAGTGGCGTAGGAGCTGGGACAGAGAAGCAGCAGCCCTTGCAATTTTGTCCATATTCTCACAGTCCTGGTACTAAGAAGTAAGGTGTTGAGCATCTGCTGACTTTGACTTCAAGCTGGTGAGAAGTTTTTGAGTTTAGAATAAATACATATTCAATAAAACTATCCAAGAAGTTCAGCAGAAGCACACAGAGTAACAGACTCAGTGGGTAGTAAAAGCTTTAGGCTGGATTGCTGTGGAGCACATGGTACTGACAGTTCATGCTGCTGTCACCTCCTTCTCAGGGCTTTGTAGCAGTCAAAGCTGGCTGCAGTGTCAGGGGTTCTGCTGTGAGATGGCTCTGCCTGTGCTGTTGTTAGGTTCTAGTTCAGAAAGCAGACTCAAGGAGGGTTTGGGTGTTGGTCACCCAGGTCAGATGGCTTGTTTTTCTGCCAGGAAGTAGAATTGGATTTACAGCAATGTCCTTGCCAGGTGTGGCTGTAAGATTTTCCTAGTGGAGCTGGGAGCAGGGTGTGTAGGAGCTTCTTGCTGATGGTGTTCAGAGCTCTGCACAAGGGTGGAGTTGCAGCTGGCCTGGAAGAGAAATAAAGGTTCAGGGTGGTCGTGGTTCTGACACACAGCTGGCAGCACAGTGGATTGTGGCAAACAGGAAAGGGTAGATGAGTTTGTCCTATTGTAGTACAGCTTTTGCTGGCGTGGTCCTGGCCAGCTGTGGGCCAGGCTTGGCATTGCCCGTTTCAGCACACATTGAGTGTGTGAACAACTTGTGAACAATTCCACCTTTAAACCTTCCTGCTATAGTCACAGCAGAGAAAAGGGAAAAAGTCCTTGGAAGAGTCGTTGCCAGCATTTGTAGTGTTTGCATGGCCTGTAGGATTTCTGGAGCCAGATGTATGGTGTATTTTATTATTTTTTAATGTTTCCAATTCTTATGTGTGTGAAAGAAAGTTGAGGTGATGCAGACACATGTCAGCAGCCCGAGACAGCCTGTTCTGTTACAGAGCTCGCTCATTGTACTTGCCAGTGTTACCTGGAAAGTCTTGGCCAGCACAGAGCCCAGATTGTGGCCGCTTCCATGGGCTGTCCCTGCGGACTGGACGGGGACGCAGACTGGACAGCGCTGGTGCCCGGCACCAGTATTGATGCTCGTTGCCAGTGCTTGTTGCCGGTGTTGGTGCCCGTTCCCGGTGCCCGGGGTCGGTGTCGGTGTCCGTTCCCGGTGCCCGTTCCCGGTGCCCGGGGTCAGTGTCGGTGCCCGTTGCCGGTGCCCGTTCCCGGTGCCCGGGGTCGGTGTCGGTGCCCGTTGCCGGTGCCCGTTGCCGGTGCCCGTTGCCGGTGCCTGTTCCCGGTGCCCAGGGTCGGTGTCGGTGTCCGTTCCCGGTGCCCGTTCCCGGTGCCCGTTCCCGGTGTCCGTTCCCGGTGCCCGGGGTCGGTGTCGGTGCCCGTTCCCGGTGCCCGTTCCCGGTGCCCGTTCCCGGTGCCCGTTCCCGGTGCCCGGTGTCCGTTCCCGGTGTCCGTTCCCGGTGCCCGTTCCCGGTGTCCGTTCCCGGTGTCCGTTCCCGGGGCCCGTTCCCGGGGCCCGTTCCCGGTGTCCGTTCCCGGTGCCCGTGCCCGTTCCCGGTGCCCGCACCTGCCGGGCGGGGCGGGGCGGGCGCTCCCTGCGCGGGCCCGGGCGCCCCCTGGCGGCGGCGGGCGGCGCGGCGGGCGGGGCGGGGCCGGTGCCGTCCCGGTGCGGCGGGCGCGGGCTCGGTGTCGCCTTTGTGAGGAGCGGCTGAACGGAGGCTGAACGGGCGGCGGGTCGGGCCGGACCGCGCGGAGTCATGTCGTACCAGGGCAAGAAAAACATCCCGCGCATCACGGTAGGTGCGGCGGGCGGGCGGGGCAGGGCGCCCCGTGGGGCGGGGGGAAAGCTCGGTGCGGGCGTCGCGGGTCGGGGCGGCGGCGGCGGCGCGCAGACAAAGAGCCGGTGCCCGGCGGTGCCCGGTGCCGCCGGGGGCGTTCCCGCGGTGGCTGCTCCCGCAGGGGCTCCCCGCGCTCGGTGTCCCCCCGAGCAGCTCCTCGGTCTCGCCGTTCCAGGTGCGGCGGTGCCGCCGCAGCGCTCGGGGACCCTCCTGGCCCGGAGCGGCGGCGGCTGCTCGGTTCGCCCCGGAGCTGCGGAGCGCCGGTCCCAGCGGTGCTGCTGCCTCGGGGTTTTCCTGCTCTCATCGCTGCCGTGGCAGCTCTGCTCCGCCGCTCGCCCTGCGGAGGCTGCGGAGGGCTTGCTCCTGGGAAGGCAGGCTGGGCTTTCATCCTGCCGGCTTTTCGCTGGCTTCACTGTAGCTCCTGATTTTTCTGCCGAGGACAGCTCTGGCCCTCTGAAGAAAAAGGAAAAGCAAAGCGCTTGACTTCCGTTATTCTTTTGCGTGTATAAATGAACAAAATGCTCTCAAAGAAGCACTAAGATCTTGACCACTGCCAAGTGAAATTCCTTTGTCAGCCTAGATTCAGATGGTTTCACAAGCAATATTATAGCTTTATACATATTGCCTTTTCTGTATCTTTAGACCACCATGGAGACACCCCAATTGCTAATGCAGGTGGGATTTCTCCCATTCTCTGGGGCTTTTTCTTTATGATATGCTTTATCAATATGTAGGGCTTGTACCTGTTCCTCCGGAATCCAATGGCAGCTCTCTCCCCTCAGTGATAACAAAATCTTCCAAGCTGCTTGATTCATCCCTATTAAATCCTTTTTTTTTTTGCCTGAAGCTGAAAATGCTGCACTTCTGTCACCCAAGCAATGGGCAGGTTGGGCTTGCCTGAAGGATGTATTGGAAAACTGGGTAATTGTACTTCCCAACAGCTATTGTTTCAACTGCCTAGTGTGTTTCTGGAGATGCAGAAACACTCCCTCCTGGTTCTTCTTGTACTCAGCAGTGCTGCAGTCAGTATTTGTAATTGATTGTTGCCAGTAACATCTGAAGAACCACAGTTTGCTTATTGCATCTGTTTGCAGCAGTTTCTCATCTTTTCTAGGACAGCCATTTTAGTGGAGAGGCCAGGAGTGAGTGAGTGGTGCGTGTGTTAGCGTGAGATGAATTTCTGTGCAAATTATTCCCCACATGAGTTGTAAAAGCCTGGTCCAAAGCAGTGTGTGACAGTGTGACAGGCAGGACTGTAGTCCGTGATGGAGGGCTGGGAGGTGCAGGCGTGTCTGTCGGCTGCGCAGTGGAGCAAACGCAGGGAGGGGCACTCAGCCAAGGCTTTGGCTTTCTCACTGATGGCTCCTTCAACATGGTACGGATGTGTTGCTCTTCAGTGTCCCGTGTTATGCACCATGCATCAGAGACCACTAAACATGGTATTGCTTTTCACATGTGTGCTGATGCTAGGATGCCCAGCTCAGGTGAATAGTAATTTCAGGTCTTGTGTGTCTGTTGAGAGACTTTTTGTTGGTTGCTTTTCTTTGGCTGTTTGGAAAGATAACCAAAGTGTTTCCTCTCTTGCTGTCCACAGCATGTTTTTCTGCAGAAAGAGAGGTGTAAGACTAAAATCTCTTGTCCTGATTTTACAAAATACCTGTTAACAGAACTGTTAGTTGAATCAAAATTACTCAGTCTTTGTGCTTTTGTCATAAAATCCTTCCCTAGGCCAGGTAGACTGGAGATCCCATATTTTTTCTTGGTGTGAGCCATGCCCACCCCAGTGCCCTTGCTGGAACCCACAAACACCATCTCTGTGATGTCTCTGCCACCTCTAAAAACAAGGACATCTGTGTGGTATTGGCCTGTATGTTGTATCAGACGCACGTGGGGAGGGAAGCCTCATTTACTGACTAGACAGATTTGGTAAACTGGTAGCTATCAGTATGTCATTTCTAAACCACAAACCATAGGGAATCACGGTGTAGCTGGCAGCTAACTCTCTCTTCCTATGACACTTGCTAGGGAGTTTTCCATGCTGTTGTGTGGTACATTGGTACCACACATAAGCTTCTGATGAAACACCACTGCAATTAGTGTCTCTGCTTTTACAAGGGAAAAAGCAGTAAAACCATACACCTACTTCTGTGCTCCCCTAATTATGCCCTAGTGCTTTGTAAACCAGGTGAGCACTGTTCTTGGATGGGTTCAGCGGCCTTCTGGAAGTGCTGCCTGCCTTTCTTTCTGCAGCATCACTCTGAAAAGTGTTGAGACCCCCTGATACTTTGAGATCTCAAAATTAGCAGATGATGCTTAAGGGCATCAGGAGCAGAGTGTGGGCCTGAGGGAATAGGTAATGGGTTTGAAAGCTTGATACCAAATACAAGCAGGCAGAGAGACAGGGAGAGCTCTGCATAAAGGTTTACCAGCATGGAGAGGTGTTGAGGCTGGTGGTGAATCTGACAGGTTTTGGCAGAGCTGTGCTGGAGGGAAAGCTCCAGGCGTGGTCTCATAGGCATCCCTTGTGCCTGCAGAAATGGATCCTCACAGAAAGCACCACACCAGTGGCAGATGAGCTGTCACTGGCTGCCCGAGTGCTTTGGAGGCACAGCCAGCAGTGGAGTCAGAGCCTGACCTCTCACACCTCGCATCTCGCACCTTCGCCCAGAGCTGTGCTGGGCAGTGCCCGGGGCTCGGGCTGCTCCCTCCCTGGCCATGCCCCCGTGCCTCCTGCTGCAGGGGGCTTTTCCTTCTGCTCCATGGCTGATGACACAGCCTGATGCTGGCTGGCAAGAGCTGTGGTGGGTGTACAGAGGCACAGTGAGCCCTGATAGGGGAACAGTGCATTTATTGTGATCTGGAGCTGCTCTGGTAGCGTGCACTGCAGAAGCCTGGCTATTAAATCAGACTCATTTCCTCATAACTGCTTAATTCTCTTCCTTTCTTCTTCCTCTGCTTCTTGACACCTGGGTGCACTTCTGAACCATGCTAGAGCCTGTAGGCATGTCATTTGGATTTTCCTTATTCAACTTAGTTGCATTTTTTCCTTGCAGTCAGTGGGTGAGTGCCCGTGCAGTCCCTTCACCCTTCACTGTTGGGTGGGCACAGTGGGTTCTAGCAGTGCCTGATCTGAATGGATGTCTTGTTTGTGTTTCAGCCACTGTGGGTCTCTCAATTTTGTGTACTGACAGAGTTAGCACTGAGCAGCCCTTCACATCTGCCACAGAAAGACCTCTTGTGAATGTGGAGCAGGCATATTTGTTGAGCTCATATTAACAGTTTATTCAGTAATTGTCAGTGCAACAGTCTCCTGCCCCTGTGCTGCCTGTGCCTGACTCCCTTGGATTTCTCTTGTCTGATGTGCAGGGAAGGGCAGACCAGCATCAGTATTTGCTGATGCTCCCACACTCCAGTGAGAACCAACTCCCAGAGAAAGCAAGTTGGGGAGGGACAGAAAAAAATAAATGGAGGACTGTTAGTGGATCTGGGCAGGGAAACTTTTTTTTGTAGCCGTGTCTTTGCTCAGAGTCCTCAGCCCCAAAGCTGAGCATCGCCCAGCGTGTGCCCCATGGGGAGAGGTGTAGTGAGACTGTGCTCTGGCCCAGGTCTGGGACTGCCAGGCTGGTGCACACCAGCTGTCCTTGTGCCTCTGCTCCTGAGAGGTGGCTGTCCCCAGGTCGCTGGTCAAGGTCAGGAGCTCCGTGTGCTTATGGAGGTGCGTCAGTGCAGGATGTTTGAAGGAGCTGTGCATGGGGGGCTGTGGCGAGCCCTTGCTTTCAGGCCCCCCATAGACAGTACAGTTTGGGCAGTCCTCTGCCCGATGTGTTAGCTTGGGTCGGGGAAGAAGCGGGCTGATCCTGGGTGTGCTTGTTGGAGGGGACGGTGAGTGGTAGGAGACCCGGGAGTAGCTCAGTTGAGCTGCGTTCCTGGTGGGAGACGAGGCTCCCTATGGGCTGTGCTGGCGGAGAAGGTAAATCCCCTTCGCCGGGATTGGGGTGCCGGGATAGGGGTGTCAGGATTGGAGTGCCGGGATTGGGGTGCCGGAATTGGGGTGCCGGGATAGGGGTGTCAGGATTGGAGTGCCGGGGTTGGGGTGTCAGGATTGGAGTGCCGGGATTGGGGTGCCGGGGGCCGGAGTGCTGGGCTGGGTGCCGAGATTGCGGTGCCGGAATTGGGGTGCCGGGATTAGGGTGCCGAGATTGCGGTGCCGGGATTGGGGTGCGGGAATTGGGGTGCCAGGATTGCGGTGTCGGGATTGGGGTGCCAGGATAGGGGTGCGGGAATTGTGGTGCCGGGATTAGGGTGCCGAGATTGCGGTGCCGGGATTGGGGTGCCGAGATTGCGGTGCCGGGATTGGGGTGCCGAGATTGCGGTGCCAGGATTGCGGTGCCGGGATTGGAGTGCCGGGATTGGGGTGCCGGGCTGGGTGCCAGGATTGCGGTGCCAGGATTGCGGTGCCGGGCTGGGTGCAGGGATTGGGATGCCGGGGCCGGAGTGCCGGGCTGGGTGCCGGGGCAGGGCGGGAGCCCGCGGCTGTTCCCACCCGAGCTGCAGCAGGGCTCAGCGCGCCGGCGTTCCCCTCCTTTCCCCACCCAGTTCCTTTGTCTCGGCTGCGTGTGGATGAGATTGCTGTAAAAACGCACGCGGGGCTCTGGGCTTTGGCTGCTGCCGGGATGCAGGAATATTCTTTGCATCCTTCTGTTGACAGAAAGGAAGCTGCAAATTCCCACCACGGTGGTGATACTTCAGAAATTGCTCCAAGGGTGGCGGGTGGAGAGCAAATCTGTTTCCCTGCAGAGCAATTAACCACACAAGAGCATCACAGGGCGAGGCTGGCATGTGAGCCCTGCTGATGGCTCTGGTTAGCCCTTGTCCAGGCTCAGACTGTGGCAGGGGAGTGTATTTACGTGCCAAAACCGGGGCCGTGGGCAGCAGGGGTAACAGAGAGAAACAGAGCTCAAGGACTTAACCAACCTAGCTGTGAATACCATCAGGGTTGGGGCATCCGTAACCTCCCTGGGCAACCTGTTCCAGTGTCTAACCACCCTCCCAGTCAAAAGTGAATGAAGCATGTGTGTTACGTGCTGCTGACAGCTGCTGTGCTCTTCCCTTTTCAGAGTGATCGTCTCCTTATTAAAGGAGGGCGAATAGTCAATGATGACCAGTCATTCTATGCTGACATTTACATGGAGGATGGCCTCATCAAGTAAGTATGGGATTTCTGTTATCTCCATCTCCCCTTAAACTAGCTTCAGGTTGGATGGTTATTGGCTTTTTGGGGCTATGGTCTGTGCCCAACTTGCCAGGCAGTAAAACTGGATAAACCCCTCTATTCAGAGGCTCACCTCTCTGCAGTGTGTGTAAGCACAGATGTGATTGATGTGTTTTCAGAGGAGCTCCAGTGACTGAATTGCAGTCAGGCTTGTGGGACTGTGACACTGTCCATTGTACAGCAAAGTTGTGACTAATTGCGCCAGGAACAAGGTTTATCTTTGGCTTTCTGGTTTTCTGTTAACCTTATTAGCATGAATGACCCCACACAGGATCCTGTTTGTTAGCACTAACAAGGATAGTGCTGTGCTGCAAGTCATCTGCATCCTTGAGATTTCCAGGAATGGCAGGGAAACCTCTGGGTTCCCCCAGCTTCTCCATGTATGTCTCAGAGCTGCAGGAATGGCTCCATTGTGTAAAGGCTTTCAAACTTGGCCAAAGGTATTGTGCTGGGGCCAACTCCACACTGGGTGAAGTGAAAGAACCATGATAGTTCATAGCCGTGAGACTTGAAAAGGCATTGCTTGCTCTATGGTAAGAGCTAAATAAATATCCAGGCTTCCCAGGCTGGTATATATTAAAAACCTAGCAGCAGATAAATACTTCAAGAAGTGTGATTGTATTTTTATCTGGTGGACAAAACCATTTGTGATTGACAACTGCTTGTACGCAGGCAGGGATCAGAGCCAGCTTCAGGCATTGCTGTCGTGCGTGCTTTCTGAGTATCCTTGGTCAAACCACTGAGCCTCACTCTGGAGGCCACAGAATTTCACTTCTTATGAGTGAGTTCTGTGAAGAATAAAAACCTTTAGTGATGGATTAATCTCTATAAAATCAGTGGGAGAAGCTGCTGGTGTATTGCTGTGAGGACAGTCAAGTGAGCAGTTCTGTCCACAGAATTTTTGTTACACTACAGAAAAAAAACTGCAAAGTGACTCAGCTTGAAGGAAATGCAAAAATGGAATTTGTTTCTCATTTTTACCTCCCCAATGTGCCAAGGATATCAGAAGTTTTCCACTAAAACCAATTTATCTTTAATCTTGATTTATCGAGGAACACTGAGAAAGGCTTGCTGAAAGTAGGATTTCTGAAGGCAGAAATTTGAAGGCTGAGTTGAACATATGGACTCAAAGGGGTTGAGGAGACAGGGTCTGAGAAAGGGAATGTTGAGGTTCAGGTGGCTTGGCTGCAGGAGGGCTGGATATGTCAAGTTGTGCTTGAACAGGACAGGCTCCAGAGCACTATAGTTGTGTATTACATTGCTAGTGGATTTATGCTGGAATTCTCTAGATTTCCTGTTTTCAGAAGACATTTTTAGTTGTGATTTTAGCTGCCTTCACTACAGTGTGACCCTGCTGATAGCAAAGTTGTCCTTCAGGGTCACAGAAGAGACAAGGTCAGAGGGGGAAACTGTGCATGTTTTGGGAAGACAGTGAGCCCAGAGCTTGCAGGTTGTGCCATGAGCCGAGGAGGCTGCAGCCTGTCAGGCTGGCACTTCTGAGCTATTTCCCAGCTCCCAGGAATCCCTTCACTCCTGGGACTCTGTGCTGTGAGCAGCATTACAACTCCCTGATAAGCCCTGAGCTGGCCCAGCAGCTGTGGCATTACAGTGGAAATCATCTTTCTCTGTCAATAAGCTCAGACTTGAGCCTTCCTTAAGGTGGGCAGAAGGATGGGAGACAGGAGAAATTAGGGGTGTAGCTCACTTGGAAGCAGGGCTGGTGTTGGGTTTTGTGAGCATGCACCCTGGGTGAGCAGTCAGCAAATGCATGCTGCAGCCTGTATGGTGTGAGGTGTCCTAGGCAGGTTCTCACCACACACTGCAGAGATCACCATCAGAACATACTCCCCAGCTACCCCAACCCAGTGCCAGCAGGTGCCATCCAAATCACCCACAGAGGAGCTGGACAGATGGCAACCACCTCTGGCCTAAGCACAGCACAGGTGTTAGCCAGATAGTCCTGCACGTTGCTGCAGAGTGGAGTGATTTTGCTCCAGCAAGCCCCGGTCTGGGAGCAGGACAGAGTGGGGTGTTCCTGCTGGCAGGGAGCTGTCCTGGCAGTCCCTGGCTGAGCTGTTCAGAGCTTTTGTTGTGCCTGGTTTTCCTTTGTGTGAGTGTCTTGGTGTGATCTCATCAGGCAGATCGGAGACAACCTGATTGTTCCTGGAGGGGTCAAAACCATAGAAGCCAATGGGAAGATGGTGATCCCTGGAGGAATAGATGTCCACACTCGCCTGCAGATGCCCTACAAGGGAATGACTGCTGTGGATGATTTCTTCCAAGGAACAAAAGCAGCTCTGGCTGGTGGAACCACCATGATTAGTAAGTGCAGCAGGCATGGCCTGTGCGTGACACCATCCAGCACTCCTGCAAGATCATCCAGGTTTTTTTTTTTCTGTGCATTTCTCAGTCTTCTGTGTTTTCAAAGTTCACGACATGCATTCATATTTTCTGTGATCTCTGTCAATGCAGTCTAGGGCGTAAGGATTGGGATGAATATTTGGATCCTTAGAAATGATGAAGTGATAGGACAGGAGATGTGTGTAGGACCCCTTGCCCTTGGAGAGCCTATGTTCTGCAGTGCATGTCTGCAACCACTGTTGCCCCTGGGACCCTCAAAAAGGGACAATGGCATAACTTCTCTGTTAACTAACAGTAGGACAGCATGGTGCTCAGATGGCTCTGGGCAGAGGAACAGAGCAGTGTGTTGGCATCCCACACTGCTTGAAAATAAGCAGTGCTAACAAAAAAGGAAAGGGAATTCTGAGGTCCTTCCCTGGAGGATGCTATGGCTGTGCACGGGTTTGAGGTCCAGGTTTTATCCTGTGCAGTGGCTATAACTGTGTGCCCTGCAGGGTTTCTTGGGATGCAGGAACAAGTATTGATCCTTCCAATAAAGGGCTGGGTTCCTTGTCCTCCACCCACCGTTTTTCCTTCCTCTGTGCCAAAAAAATATGTTTTGTGAAATGGTCTGTGGCAAGGTGCTGTGCAATAAAAGGTACATTAGTGTTGCAGTGGGGGAGGAGGCTGTGTGCTAATGGGGTGGGAGTGGGGATGGGGAAGGAAAAAGCTCTTTAGCTTCCAGCCACTTTCTTAGCAGAAGCGTGTAAAAACCCCTGGTCCTGTGCCAGAGGCCATTAAGCAAAGGCTCTGTGCACTTCCCTATTCTGTGCAATAAATGCACTTGAGGGGCATGTTGTGCAGGTGGCAGGGTGCTCTTGGGAGCTGCCCGGAAGCTGTTGAATGGAGCAGCCCGGGGTGGTGGAGCTTCCAGGCCATGGTGGAATGGCCGGGGGGAAGCCCTTGCCCAGGCCGTGCTGTGCTGTGCCCTGCAGTGGATCACGTCGTGCCGGAGCCCGAGGGCAGCCTGGCCGAGGCGCTGGAGCGCTGGCGGGAGTGGGCGGACGGCAAGGCCTGCTGCGACTACGGCCTGCACGTGGACATCCCGCGCTGGAGCCCCCGCGTCAGGCAGGAGCTGCACACCATGGTCCAGGACAAAGGTTCGTTGCCTGCTGCTCCCTGGCTGGCCTTGGCCGACTGTCCCCTGGCCAGGGAGGGCAAGGGGTGGCTGTGCTGTTGGGTGTCTGTGCCCACAGGGCAGCTGGTGGGGAGGGCGGCCAGAGCAGGCAGCCTAACCCAGCTCATCTCTCTCTCTTCTCTGCCCTGCCCCAGGTGTTAACTCCTTCATGGTGTACATGGCCTACAAGGATTTGTACCAGATGTCCAACACTGAGGTGAGAGCCCCTGCATCGCCATGCTTGTGTTGATTCGAGGAGCAGTGGGGGGTGACAGCCGTGGTGGGCATGGGGCAGCTCATAAGGCTGGTGGCTGCTGCCCTTGGCCAGCCCTTGCTGCTCCTCTCCTGTACCCTGGCTGCCTGTGCAGGGTGCCCCAGACTGTGCTCTGGGCTGGCAGAGGCAGAGGTCTAGTGTGGAGATCACCAAGGGCAACTGCTGGTGACTGCATCCTTCAGCGAGCTGGTCCCTGCATGGCAGAGCGCTGCCTGGCACGGCTACACTGGTTCCTGCTGCTGCCAGGGCCAAGGGTGGAAGGGCCACGAGGGGTGCCAGGGCCAAGGGCAGCCTGCTCAGTAATCATTTATTCTTGTGTCTCTTCCAGCTGTATGAGATATTCAGCTGCTTGGCAGAACTGGGTGCCATAGCTCAAGTTCATGCAGAAAATGGGGATATAATTGCACAGGTAACTAACTACTTCTGGCATGCAAGAACTGAAAATCTTTATCAAGCAGATTTGGTGTGGGGCATTAGCAAAATGGCTCTGAAGCCGGACATCTTGTGCAAGGTGGTATCCTTGCTGTTCAGCAGCAATGTCAAAGTTAGCAAGATTTTATATTGTGAATACTTTGTGCATAAGTCTGATATAGTGCATTAGCAATTACCTAAATGGAATTGAGTGTCCATCAAGTATGATACGTTTGCTCCAGCTGCAACTGTCTTCAGTGTGGAGAGGCAGGGACTTTTGCCTTGCACATCACAAGCCAGGAGAGGTAAAGTCCATTGAGGACTGCCTTGGCAAGAGAGATTTTCTCCCTGTAAGCAAGCAGGAGGCTAATAAAGCTGGATTCCCAAGGCAGGTGTTCTGAGGGATGTGGTTTAGTGATCAAGTGGGTAGTGTGTGTTGGCCTGCTGTGTTGTAATTGGTGCTGGATGGCAGAAGGTCCAAGTGTTTTCATTCTCTTTAAGACACAGAAGACATTGCTCATTTAAGCTCTGCAGCTATTTGGTTTTTTCTCTGTTTTGTTCTTGAGAGTTGAAGGAGCATGAACCAAGACATCATTCTTGGAGCATCTTTTCAGACTACAAGAATTCAGTTTTTGTTTGGACTTTTAGAGCCACAGTGCACAGTTCACATGAAAATCGAATGGTCAGAGGAATTGTATTGGCCAGAGCTTCTCTCTATTTTAGCACCTGCCTAATTTGTAGCACTTCACAGGCCTGGGAATTGGAGAGGAGGGGAATTTTGTAGCCTGTTTTTGTCTCCACATTGTGCTTGTTTCATTGAAGAGGTTTAAGTCAGTGCCTGCCCTCCCATTTCCTCAGGTTCCCTCCTTCTCTTTCAAATCCCTTGAGGGTAGAGCAGCCTCTCACCATGCCTGATGGTCCCACACGACGCAGGATGTTGATGGTCCTGAGGGAAGGGCTTTACACAGAAGGGATCTGCTTTTTTGGTTGATAGTTTCTGTCCTATTATTTCAGTAATATCCCTCTGTTCTTTTGATGTCCTAGGAACAAGCCAGGATGTTGGAGATGGGAATAACTGGCCCTGAAGGCCATGTGCTGAGCAGACCTGAGGAGGTAAGATGCAGAGGACAGTCCAGCCTTGCTTCACTGAAGAGTCTTCCCAGGCACAGTAGGGCTCAGTGTGTTCAGTGTGGCCAGGCAAGCATTGGGAGAGTGTGTGTGCATGCAGGGCTATCTGTTTATACAGGCACTGCTGGCTTTTTCATCATCAACCCAGGGAGGAGTGAGGTGCATGTTTGTGACAGACATTTTTCAGTCTTGCTTGAGTTACCCAGCAGAGACAGAAACCTTTGTTCTGAGTCTCACAAAGAGAAATCAATCAGCCAAAGTGTCTGTATGGCTGTAGCAGCCTTTGAGGCTGCACTGGGGGCATTTTTATGATGATTATATAGGTGATTCCACAGATGTGAGAAGCCTAAGAAGAATCTAATGATTAGTTTTAGTTTCTCTGAGAATTCACTGTTCCTATCTAAGTGCTGACAGATTCCAGCCTCTTTCTACTTTATATCTGCTTAGTCTGTAAAGCGTGTTTCAGAGTTAGATGGACAAAGTGTTTGGTAGAAGGAGTGGGAGGGAAAGAGAAGGGGAATTCCCTGGTTACAAATCATTGTCAGAACACTAATGAGATTACTTCTAATTTTAGCTTGCAGGGATTTTTCTGTTTGGTCCATTAATATGAGTTGAGTCTAATTTTAGATAGGTTTTCTTCACATAACTCCCTGCTGAGAGGTACTTTGACTTTCCACAGCATGCGAAAGAAGAAAACAATAGGAACAGTTTTGTACTTCAGGGCCTGCTGAAATAAAATCAGTTGGCTTAAATTAAAAATATAAGAAGTTGGCTGTATTTGGGCTAGTAACAACATAAATGGCCTAGTGTAATAACAGTACTTACTCTCTTGGAAATACAAGAGTGTAAAGCATTTCCTGTACAGGGAGCAGTCTCAGTGTCAAACACAGTGGCTCAGAGTCCCTCTTATTTTTATGACTTTAACCTGTTGCCACTAGTTGGCAAGCTAAGGTGCAATTACAGGATGCTGTGGTTGTGTGCATATTTGAGAACTGTCCTGTTACCATAAGCAGTGCAGATCTCATCCAAAGCCAAGAAAACATTGTGTTTGCTCTTGAAATGCCATTAAAGTATAAGGCAACTGAGAACAGTGCAAGATATTAGATATTATCTATTCAGCCAAATCCAGATCCATATCTCATTGCCTTTGCAAATAAGCAGTGTCCTTCTTCCAGAACATACTCTACCTTTGAAAATGGTAGGTGGAACACAAATGACCCTGCTACCCCACAAAGCCTGCAGGCAGATGGCAAAGCATTAGGAGAGTGATCTGTGGCTCTGTGAGTCTTCTCTGTCCTGGAGGGACCTCAGTGGTGGTTAAAGACTTGTTCTTCTATCAGGTGATGATGGTGACTTGGTAGGGCAGGATAATGCTGCTCCAGATTGTAACCTGCTGTGAGGGGTATTCAGTGATGACTGTTTGCTCCTGTCCACATGTTAAACCCCATCAACTACTACAGCGCATATGTATGGTGATAAAAAATGGCTTCTTGCTTAAATTTCTATTTAAAGAGTATTTAAGAAGAGAAAAAACTCTTTTCACTGTACAGCAAATAGATCTGCAGAAGTCTGAGAGGTGTAGGGAGTGCATGTGTGTCTGGATGCAGTGCTCTGCTTCTCTGCTCTGGGACATTTCAGCTGGCATGGTCCCAGGCATTGCCCTGAGGGCTGAATCATTGTGTCTTTTTAAGGCTTCTGTTTTGAACTTTCTCAAGCCAACACTTGAAGCCGAATTGTAGAGCAAACACTTGGAGAACACTTGGGGTTGAGCTCAGGCTGAGCACAGGCTGATGTAATATTCCAAAGATATCCCTCCTGGTGGAAATGTCCCTCCACAGCAGGACAGTGAGATGGGGCTGCTGTCAGCAGGCTGGGGCAAGCAGCAGCTGCACTGCAGGCTGGCCCTGGTGCCTGCCAGCATGCAGCCTGCAGCCCTCTTCACCCTGCCTCGGGGGTGCCAGGGGTTAAACCTGCTGCAGCCGTGGGACAGCCTGGAGCAGGGGACTGCTATGAAGGGGTGGATCTTCCTCCTGCCTGGCATCAGTCTGCAGGCTGTGCTGGCAGGCTGGGCAGCTGTCCCTGGGCTCCTTGGGCTGCTGGGAGAGCTGGAACCAGGCAGTGGAAAAGCAGCAGGTGCGGCTCTGCTGCCCCCCAAGCAGGGCTCAGGCAGTGCTCCTGTGCCAGGCACTGTGTTACCATAGCCTGTCTTTGGGCCAGGCCCTGGGGAGACAGAAGCTTCTCCCCTCAGGTCTCCCTGATCAAACTGCCCTGGGGGAGCCAAGGGTAAAAGTGAGGGCAGAGCGTGTCCACAGTGGTGTGCTGAGAGTAACGGGGGCTCCTCCCTGCCCAGCCAGCGCTCCTCGGCAGCTGTGTGCCATCCTCTCTTCCAGCTGGAAGCAGAAGCTGTCTTCCGGGCCATCACTATTGCCAGCCAGACCAACTGTCCTCTCTACGTGACTAAAGTGATGAGCAAAAGTGCTGCTGACCTCATCTCACAAGCCCGAAAAAAAGGTGAGTGGCAGCTGGTGCTGCCCTGCTACTGCCCCAGGATGCTGGATTATGTGGTCCTCATGTCCTTTGGTGATTTTGTCAGTATCAACACTGTGCTTCAAGTGCTGTCCGGTGCTGAGGAATTTGCCTGACTTGGGAAGGGCAGGGTGACACTGCAGTAGGTCAGATGACAGGCTCCTGTTGTCAGTCAGGTAACATCAATATATGGGGCACAGGTAGGCACAGTGCTTTAAACACCACCGTTTGTCTGCTCAGTGTGGATACTTGTTCAATGCACATGGGTTGAGCTGCTGCATAGCTGTGGCCTCCCTTTGAAGTGCTGGCCCCTTGGAGGTGCTTGGGTGCCTTTTCTGGTGGCTGGGAGCTCCATTTGTCAGTGGTGGTGGTATGTGGGAATACAGCTGGAGAGCAGAACTGCGAGTACTGCTCAGCTTGTCACAGCCCATGTGGATCTGTTAGCCGCAGTAGGCCCAAGCCTTGGCAGAAGAAAGCGGCATTTTGGAGAAGGAATGTAAGAGATGAGAAGGTGCTTGGTGCAGAGTGTTTAGCCTGCAGTTTCTGTGGGGATTTGCGGGAAATATTGTATCTACCTGGCTAGCTTAAAGGAGGCCTAGATTGAGCAATGTTATCTAGTTACAATTAAGCAATATACCTTAGTTACACGAATATTATGGCGCGCTATTTTTAGTAACAATAGAAAAAGTATATAAACTTTGCTTTGTGGATCAATAAATGGCTTCATGGCTCCTTGCAAATCATGAAGACCCCATCCCTTCTTGTCCACAAGTGTGGGCATGCACACAGCTCTGTTCCCTAGACTCTGCCCCTGCTGCAGGTGCTGTGAAGGAGGATTCTGGAGCACAAGGATTTGTGCCCTTGAGCAGGAGCACCCTGTGGTGATGTCACGGGTCTGGGTATTCTCAGGACGTGGCAGGTTGTTGGTAGTGCTGTGCAGCAGAGAATGCTGCCAGGCTCCACCGAAACACTGTCCTTTCCGTGTCCTTCTCCAGGCATTGTGGTGTTTGGTGAGCCCATCACAGCCAGTCTGGGGACTGATGGAACACACTACTGGAGCAAGAACTGGGCAAAAGCTGCGGCATTTGTGGTCTCTCCACCACTGAGCCCAGACCCAACCACTCCTGACTACATTAACTCCCTCCTGGCCAGGTGAGTGACAGCTCTGCTGGGGCTACTGCTACGGGAAGGTAGAGTCTGGATAGGGAAGAAAGAGGTTAGTCCAACTGGAACCACTTCACTGTAGGCATGTAATGAACCTGGCGGTGAAATGGTTCTGGCTCCAAGCCATGTTGGTTTATCCTTGAGAGTGGAGAGAGGACACCATAAGCTTAGTGAGAAAAATACCAGTAGTCATAAACCATTTTAAATGCCCTGAAGAAGACAAAGAAATGAGGAGAAGCTAAAACAGACTTGTCAATGGAATGATGTCCCCAGAAGTGGGGAATGGCTGCCTGGATTGGGATTCTGCAGGATGATGCAGGATGCTGCACCAACGTGGAGAGCATTGCAGTTTCACAGGCTGGTGGGGACCCCAGTCAAATACAAAGCAGATGTATTCACACACCTGTACAGGTGAGCAGAACCTGCAGAGTGCAGGAGACCTTTGGGAGCAGGTCCTGCGCATCCGGCTGGGCTGGCAGGTTGTTTTTTCATCCTGAAGGCAAGAGGGTAAAGAAAACATTTGTTGTAAACAAAGACAAACAAGAAAAGCACTTCAGCAGTTTGCTGTGACCTTTCACAGTTACACTCCATCCTCTCACTGGCAAGGCCAGTGCAGCAGCTGAGGATGCTGCACATTCCTAGCCCTGTCTGCGTTCCATGGATGTATGATATAGGTGCAGGTCTTAACAGCTGGCAAGGAAATGTGAGCCCTGCTCCTGAACTGCTTTTCTAATCCTTAACCTTCCACTTCCAATTTACCCCAGACCTCCAAGAAAACACAAGCAATTCTTGATCCCTGCAGCTCATAGGTGTCTGTCTTGACACCTTTGCCATACCATATTCTGTGAGGTTGTAGCAGGAGGAGACACCATGAGGCTCCAGCTGGGCTGGATGGCTTGTTTGTCTCCAGCAGGAAGCATGTTGTGTTGTCATTCTGGGCCTCTGTCTGTACAGTTCATCAGACATATGGCAGAAATTATCAGAGGAAGGTGGAGATTACCAGTGGATTAGGGCAGATTTGCAGCTTTGAGGAGAGTCACTGTGTCTGCACTGTCCAGGTGCTTGAGGCCCCTTGCCTCATGCAGACAGTGCTGGGAGCTGGCCTGCCTTGGTCTGCTTCCTTTTGCCTGGCAGCAATGACTTTCCAACTGCTGCCTGTGCAATGTTATCTGAGCAGCTGTTGGGTGACTTTTCCTTTGTACAGGATGCTGTCCATGCTCAGGTGGGTAGCACAGCATGGCAGAGGTCTCTTGCCCCCATGTCACACAGCTGCCCCAAGGGCTGGGTCAGGTAGAAGCCTTCAGGCTGAGGGACTGTGGAAATGAGGGTGCAGAGTCAAAAAAACTGAGCTGGGGACTGCCTGTGGCCAGAGGAAATCCATATCCATCATATCTCTGTTGCTGTGTGACTGCAAAATGACTGATGGTGGGTTTGTTCTACCCCTCTTCAGTGGTGATCTGCAGGTGTCGGGGAGTGCTCACTGTACCTTCAGCACTGCCCAGAAAGCCATTGGGAAAGACAACTTCACAGCAATCCCAGAAGGAACCAATGGCATAGAGGAACGAATGTCTGTCATCTGGGACAAGGCAGTGGTAAGTGTCCCACCAGGGAAGGGGCAGGGTGAGCAGAGGTGGTTGCCATTTCACACACGGATGGTATTGCCCCACAGAGCTGGACACCCAGCTTGTTCCCTCTCTGGCTGTGAGAGTCAAATCAAGCTGGAGCAGGAGAGGTGGCTCTCACACGCTTGGGGTGAACATCCAGAAGCTGTAACTGTGCCCCCAGTTCTCAGTCTGTCTGGCACTAGTTAGTAAGGTCAGCTTTAGAAGCTTGGGCCCAGCCAGCCAGCACCTTTTGCTGGAGTGAGGATGGTGCTTCTCAGGCCCTTACTCACCCTTTTCCCATAGAAGGACTTAGTTCTCTTTGTGTGTGAGCAGGCCACTGGAAAGATGGATGAAAACCAGTTTGTGGCTGTGACGAGCACTAATGCTGCCAAAATCTTCAACCTGTATCCACGAAAAGGGAGAATAGCGGTGGGCTCGGACAGCGATCTGGTTATATGGGATCCTGATGCAGTGAAGATCATCACAGCCAAAACCCATCAATCTGTAAGTGCTCTGCTCATCTGTGTGAACGCTGGAGGGTGGCGTGTGAGTCGTTTTGTAGAAAGGTTGCCTGGCTGCTGGGAGCGTGGTATTGTCCTGCTTGGCTCTGAGGAGGAGGGATTGAGCCCAGGCTCCAGGCAGTGCCTGTTGTGACTGTGGGTTGAATGTTCAGGAGCCCTAGGGGCTCATGGTGCTTTTTTCACCCTGCTTGGGTATTCTCCTGACTCTGGCCTATGCAAATGTAAAGACACATTTCTCCTTACCTTGGTTCCTCTTCCAGGCACAAATATTTTTCCTGGTTTTGCCACAGTGCTTTGTTCATGCCTTACCTCAAGCATACATCCTGCTTTTGTCTGCTCTTGGAGTTTTTGCTCACACTGAGCTTCAAACCAGCAGGTCCTGGTTCATGCTGGGAGTCCTGGTGGGCTTTTATTGTGATGGGTTAGTGATCTGCAGGAGACCTCTGAGCAGGCAAGGCTGTTAAAGGTGTCTTCTGCCTGCACTGGTGATGGCAGCAGTGAGGTGTGGGGAGTGCCCTGAGTGGGCAGGCAGTGTCCTTGTCCCTCCTGACCATCATCCTGGGCTTGCTGCAGGTGGCTGAATACAACATCTTTGAGGGGATGGAGCTCCGTGGGGCCCCACTGGTTGTCATATGCCAGGGGAAGATCATGCTGGAGGATGGCAACCTGCATGTGACCCAGGGGACTGGACGGTTCCTGCCCTGCAGCCCTTTCCCTGACTACGTCTACAAGCGCATCAAAGCCAGGAGGAAGGTGAGCAGATGGGGATGCCAGGAGACAGAGCTGGGATACTGTTAGCCCAAATTGCCCTTAATAACTGGCTGGTTTTCCTTTGCTGTTCTTGGCGGACCCTGTAAGCAGTGCTGGTGTGTTTTGAACGTACAGAATAGCCGAGGCTTGGATAGGGAGCCCTTTGTGTTAGTGACGTGCCATGGTGGAGGCCGATGCTCCTCAGGGTTAGCAGTCCTCATCTTGTCCTGCTGCAGCAGGAGCCTGGAGGGAAATGCTGTTTGAAATGAAGAGATTGGCCAAAATTGCCTTCTCCCCCATTTGTGAGCATAAACCCCCTCTGGGTGACAGCCTGTTGCACTGGCTCTGCTCACCCTGCAGGGCAGTGGGGCTGTGCCAGGCCTCAGTGCTGCAGGACTTAGGGTGCATGTCAGTGTGAGATCCTTCTGCAGGGGGACTGAGGAGCTGATGTTCCCTGGGTTCAGAGAAGTGTCACTGTCCTCTTCTGTCTGGTGACAGATGGCAGAGATGCATGCTGTGCCCCGGGGCTTGTATGATGGACCCGTGTTTGACCTGACCACCACCCCCAAGGGGGGCACCCCTGCGGGGTCAACCAGGGGGTCCCCCACACGTCAGACACCGCCCATCAGGAATCTCCATCAATCTGGATTCAGCCTGTCAGGTGAGCACGTGTGCTGGCAGGGCTGGGAGGGGGCAGAGCCACTGGCCATGTGTCCCTGTCCTTGGCCTGGGGCAGGGAGCAGTCAGAGGTGGCCTGCAGCAAGGTAAGCACAAGAGTGGGTCATGGCAGGGCAAGATCCTGTGTGTCCCTTAAAGGACATGGCCAGAGCTGCACCTTGCAGTAAAAGCCAGGCAGACTGTGGAGGCCAGCACGGCATCCCATGCTGTTCTTGCTCTGTGGGTCTGTTCACAAAGCATCTCCAGAGACTTCCAAGCCACTGCGGCTCTTGGGGTTGCTGCTGGAGTGGGAGAGGGAGCAGGTTGTAGTAGATAACCTCTGGAGGACCTTGGCAAGACTCCAGCTGCCTGACTGCTCAGTCCTGTGAAGAAGACACTCTTAACTTTGCTTTCCCCATTCCCTCTGTACTTTTGTCCTGTCCCAGGTACCCAGGTTGATGAAGGCATGCGCTCAGCCAGCAAGCGCATTGTGGCACCCCCGGGAGGCCGCTCCAACATCACCTCCCTGAGCTAAATGTCCTGGCTGAGGAGGAAACAAAATCCCTGTTCAAGCAAAGGAAGAAAAATGGTGCATTGGTGTTGAAGAATGAAAATAAATAAACCTGTTCTGAAGAATCAATAAGCCTCAAGCCTTATGTTTCACAAATGCTACTTGCTACCTAGCTTTAAAGATGTTGCTTCATTTTGTTTTTGCATAGCCTTAAAGTTCTGTTGTTACTGTTGTGGGTTTGGTTGGGTTGTGTTTTGCTCTTCCTCTCTGTATGCATGCTGCTCGGACAGGTTGCTCGGTTCAGTGTTGTTGGTGTTGAACGTGTGTGGGATGCCGTGGTGTGGGACAGTGGAGTGGCCCACAGGGCGACCCGGCCAGGCAGGTGAGGGCAGGGTCTGGCTGGAGGCAGGATGCCAGATGGGGAGGGCAGGTGCACTGAGCTCGTAGGGAGAGGTGGGTCTGTCACATTCATCTCCTTCATCTCCACCCAATGCTCTGGCGTTTCATCACAAGGCCTGTGGGGGAGCTCGAATCATCTCTGTAACAGCTGTTCACAGCACCTTGTGTAAGGAGTTTTACTACTTTGTACACTTTATTAAAAAAAAAGTTGTTCCTTCAAACAACTCGTTGTCGGCTGTCTCTTCTCTTCCTCAGGCTGCTTGGCAGGGGCAGTGCCCAGCTGCAGAGGGGTTTGGGTGCTTTTGGGGCAGGAGGGGGCTGCAGCAACAGACTGTCAGGGCAGCACCATGCAGGGCACACTGCTACGTGTGCCAGGGTGTTGGTGTAGCTTCTGCATTGCTAAGAGTGGGAAAAATGTCAAATCAGGAGTGAAACCTCAGGCCTGTCAAAGCATTTAAATAATAGCATCATTCCTGGCATTAGCAGGAATCTGCAGCAGCAATGCTTTGGCCAATCTCAGTCTTGGCAAGACCACACCAGCAGTGCGGTTGTTACTGAAGACAGGCATTGCTTAAATCAAGTGTGATTTCAGTGGTAGAGAGATTCAAACTCATTCAAATTCCCCTCTGGTTTTGGAAGCCAAACCCCATCAGATTCAGTGAGCTGCAGCAGTTTAACGTGATGGTGAGTGTATTTTTCAGGCTAGACTGGTAAAGTATCTGGATTCACCAGCACCTGGTTGTTACTGCTTGGTGTCCACATCTGTCTGCACACTGACCACCCACCCTGCCAGCCCTGCTGGGTACAGGGAGAGAGTGAAAAGGGCAGGAAACCTTTGCTGCCTCCTCCCAGCTGAGGAAGGAGCTCATTTCCAGCCTGCTGTGCCCGCCCTCACAGGATGTTAGCAGGAGCTGTCTAAGCAAACGCTGCTTTTGTCACAATGCATTGGTGAAGTCCCTGCATTGGGAGCCACCTCTTCCCCCTGGGGCAGACAGCCACGAGCTGCTCCCACCCAGCTCTCCCCTGTGCCCTGGGCTGCCGGCAGGGTCCCAGCAAGAGAGGACAAGTCCACAGCCTGACACTGTGAAGGTGCATGGGTGGCTGAGCCCCAGCCTGAAGAGGAGGTGCCCTGCAGGGCGTGAGTTGTTCTCAGAGGCTGTTGTTCTGATTGTCCTCCCTGTGTGGGCCTCCACTTTCTGTCATGGTCTCTTGGATGCTGTCATGGTGGGGTCTTACCCTTGGGGATAGAAAAGGATGATTGAGCTGTGATGGGAAGCCCAGGCAGTGCCAAGAGCCCACAGAGGCACAGCTGCCTTGGAGCTCCCCACTGCCTGGCATGAGCTGCCACTCACTGCACAGCTCCTCCAGCCCTGGGTGCTCCAAGCTGCTCCAGCACATCCCCCCACCCAGCTCCCCCAGCCCTGGGCCCCCAAAATCTGTCAAAGGCTTTGGCAGGGGCCAGTGCCTCTTCTGCTGCCTCTGGATCAAAACTTACTTTTCTCTGTTGAAAACAATGAAGTCCCTCTGGAGCATTTCCAGGTGCTTCTGGAGGTGGCTGGCCTTTCACATTGGAATGGAAAAATTAGAGGGAATAAATTCACAGTTGATACAGAAAAACATTACAAAGACAGCTTCAATGAGACATGGCGATGTGTTTTGGCACAGAGCATCATTAGCCCTGCAGTGGGAAGGAAACATTAAGGCTCTCTGTTACAGTAAACCAGTGCACACACATTCTGCCTTTCACCACAGAGAAGATGGGTGAGAGTTCTAGGAAGAAAGTTAGTCACAAGGGAAAAAATATTCTGTTCAGTTTACTGTTTATCTTGCTAGATGGCAATCATTGGAAAATGAAAGACCTCCTTGACCACATGCTTGTACCTGCTTGCTCTTACCTGGGATGAATTGCTTTTCCTTGTATCTTTCTCCTTCTTAGCCAATCGCTTTTTTTTTTTGTGAAGAGGTTTGGATTCCAGGATCATTTCTTCCAGTTCAAAGGCTGGGTCACAGTTCAGTCTACCTTTCTGGAGGGGAGAGAGAGATGGCCTTAAGTGATCAGAGCCTGTCTTAAGGAGTCTCTTATAACCTGGACTGCATCTGGGAGCTGAATTTTGTAAAAAAAATGCATTAATTATAATTGCACACGCAGACAAGAGCATGGCTATACTCCTGATACACTGTCAGTCCCTTCAGCTAGGGGCCATATGCAAGGTCACAGTGGCTCCTTTTGGGCTCCTGCTTCTACTCTGCCTTTGGCTGCTTTGGAGTGGCAATGAGGATGAGGACAGTGTCCTGGCTGGGTTGTACCTTCTAGAGAATACTACAACAGCTCAGCAGAACTGGTCTTCAACCAATAAAAATTGTACCCACCACAGAGAAACCCAGCAACAAGGGTGGATATACAATTGACAAATATTCATAGTTTAGCCCAACTTCTGTGGAAAACCATTTAGAGTAGTTGAATTATTCTCCATAAGGGTTGTGTTACTTGTGTGCTGTTTTAATTCAATTTAAAAAGGTCCAGAAACACAAATCTAGTGTATGTGCTATTTACTGTTAACAATGAGCTTGTTAGGGGAGGCATTACAGGAGGAAACAATTATCATTAGATGGTGAGTGATCTCCAGGCTGCTGCTGAGCTCATCCTGGTGCACTGGGATTTTGGATGTGGGGAGCAGCATTGCTCAGAGCACGGGTCAGCAGGACAGGGCTCACTGTCCCTCCCACACAGGACAGCTCCACCCCAGCCCAGTGGGCTCTAACACCAGTTCTGCACCCAGAAATTCTGGGAACATCACTAATAGGGGATATCAGTTTTGGGGCACCCACACCACAGCCTCCCTCCATTACTCTGTGCTACACATCAGGGAAGAGACAGCTCTGCCCTGATCTCTCCTCTCCCCTTGTGACACCTGATGCTTCAGTGGGAATTTGTCAGACTGTCCCATGTCCCAGTGCTGGGAGTGAGGAACCTTTACACTCCAATAGCCTTACCATGGGAATGAATTCTGGAATTATTCTTTTCTGGAGAACAGCATCCCAGTTGACATCAGACAGATATGGGAAGGACTGAATGTCCTTCAGCTGAGAAAAGCGTTTCTCAGGGTTCAGCTCCAGCAACTGCAGCGAGAATTAAAGGGAAGAGATGAGCCCATCCCCACAGGGAACACACTCAGCGGAGCATGGTGAGGATACATGGAGCCAGAGACACCTCATCAGTACTGGCATTTGGACCAGTGCCTCTCCTGCTCTGGCTCAGAATCCCTTCACCAGGCTCACAACTCTGCCTCTGTTTATTCCCATTTTTACAAATTACTTTTATCCCCATTGTAGGAGCAGGCCATGAGGCACTACAGTGGCATTAAACAATTTGTCCAATGTTAAAAATAAGCATTTGTTTGGAATGGGGAGTTCCACTCAGGTATTTGTGTTTGCTTTTAATACTGGATCAGTAAAACATCCTCTTTTCTCTACTAAAGTAGTATTCTTATTCCAGTGTGAAAGTATGCCTTCACACTGCTTATTTGCATAATTTTTAAACACTGCTGTAGGGATTACTTGTGTGGAAGAAAAGGTTTGAAGCTGTCTCTGTTCAATGATCATACACTGAATAAACTCCTGACACTAGGCACTCCTAAAACTCAGCAGGAAAACCAGACGATCCAAACCCTTTGGGGAGGGTAGGGCAAGCCCTCCTCGTGCTCTCCTGCAGCCAGTTACATGCACTGTCCCCAGGGTCCCCACTGTCCCCAGCTCCCTCTCAGAGCTCTGCTCTCCAGCCTCACTGCAGCCCTGCCAGGACGAGCATCTGCCAGAAATCCACAGGGAATGGTTGAGCCAGGAAGGAGCCACAGTTGGCTTCATGTATAATACATATGGCTGTTAAACCAGATGCAAAAGAGCACTGGGAAATTTAAATAATTGTGACATTGTATTATTTATTCACAAGGGAGTCTCCATGACTTGTGGCCTGCTGTGGTCCAGGAAAAAGCTGCCAGCATAGCAACAGCGAGGACATCTGCAGCAAATATTCCTGTATGACTGTTAGGCTTAATGAAATACTGGCTTCACTGAATTTTCAGTGAAATTTCAGGAGATATTCTGCAGTTTGCTTCTTGGAAAATACATCATGATTCTGTCTCAGCAAAGAACTGACAGCCTCTTTTTGTTAAAATGTTTGATCATCTATTTCATTAGAAATGACAGAATGCATAAATACATTATTTGGAACAAAAACCAGTTGAAAGCTACAGTAAGTACTACTTCATTGCCTACACTTACCTGAAATTAAAATCTATTTACATGCATCCCTAAAATTTGCTGCCAGTGCTGCTATGCAGGGCATGAGTGCTCAGCTTTGCTGCCACTGTTAAGCCATACTCTTGTTTATTGAAGATATGACTTCATTTCAAATGGGATTTCAGCTTCAAAACTATTCCAGTAATGATTTTGAAGCAATTTTTATTACAGCTTTATTGAAAAAGAAATCGCAGTGGTGCACAAGCCACACAGCATCAAAGGCTTACAACAGTGTCAGCACTTCTTGCAAATATTCCCATTATTGGGAAAAAATGTTTCTTGAGGATTAGAAAAATGTAATGTTGGGGCTAAATGTATTGATACGTATATCAATATCTGCTTCTGAGTCAGTTAATTCCAGAGTGCAGTGGAAGCTGAGGCTGCGATGTCCCAGCACAGCTGTCCCCAGGGCCAGCCCAGGACGCAGCGCTGCCATCGCCTCCCTGCAGCTGACATTTATCACACAGTGAGAGGCACTGACACGGGCCTGGACACCACTGCAAGGGCTTCCAGCGCAGCACTCCCAGCCCCCTCACCTTCCTGATCAGTGCCACCATGTCCGGGGACCAGGCGGCCGGGTACATCACCGCAGCCGTCCGCAGCACGCGGGCGATCTCATCGGCGGAGGCGCTGGACCGAACGCGGTATGGCCTCTGTGGGAAACGCCGCCAGACAAGCACTTCAGTTTATCTGCTTTTCAGACTGCTTGGGAAATCTGGTTAGAGCACAGAACCTTCACGCCGTCTCACTGTCCAGTCCCCAGCCTCCTGTGGGACATCTCCCCCTGTGTCGCCATGGCTCAGTTGAAAAAACAAAATGTCAGCAAGAACTAGGCTAATAACTGGGCATTCAACAGCAGGACAGCAGGAGCAAACCCCAGAAGTCAAAGATATTATCCAGTGGGAATTTGCTTGCTTTTTTCAGTGTTTTTATCTTACAAGGCTATGACACATAGTGCTGTGGTTAGAGTACTCCTAATATTTCCTGTAAAACGTTCTTCACTCATGTTGGGGACAATGCCAGTGAAAAGGAGACAGATGTCTCCCAACAATAAAATTAGCTCAGAAAAGGATGTCCCAAGAAGGGTCTCCAGCCTCGGGTGGGCATCAGATCTCAGGGTGACAGTTCCCTCTGCCCTGTGGCAGTGTCATGTCACTGGGACACGTGAGCCATTGCACAGGAGCACCAGGGACGACTCCTGCATCAACACGGGTGCACAGCCAGGGACAGAGTGACAGAGGGACACAGTGACACGTGCAGGGCACAGCCAGTGACACAGGGACACAGTGACACATGCAGGGCACAGCCAGTGACACAATGACACAGTGACAGTGACACAGTGACACAGTGACACATGCAGTGCACAGCCAGTGACACAGGGACACAGTGACAGTGACACAGTGACACGTGCAGGGCACAGCCAGTGACACAGGGACACAGTGACACAGCGACACGTGCAGGGCACAGCCAGGGACACAGTGACACAGTGACACAGTGACACGTGCAGTGCACAGCCAGTGACACAGGGACACAGTGGCACGTGCAGGGCACAGCCAGTGACACAGGGACACAGTGACAGTGACACAGTGACACGTGCAGGGCACAGCCAGTGACACAGGGACAGTGACACAGTGACACAGGGACACGTGCAGGGCACAGTGCAGGTGAAGTCACCTCCCTACTTATTCCCCATCTACAACAACTCTGCTGCTTTGCCTAGAGAGAGAATTTTAAATGGCAGTGTTTCCATCTTGAAAGTTTTGATTCACAGATTTTTACCTTGTTTTGGTGGGAAGAAGGCAGGAGGGTATTAAAAGTGCATTTAAAGAACAGCAGCTGTAAATAGTGAGGTCAGGCCAGGTGCAGTGAGCACACTGCACACTGACATGTGCCAGCTTCGATTCCCCCTGCAGCCACCCAGGTGCCACCATCTCACCAGGGCTGTGCCATCAGGTATCAGCACAAACCAGCATTTCTGCTCCTGCCTTCAGAAACAGTGCCATTGAGTCAAAAAACAACATGATGCACAGTCCTGACATTAATTTTGCATTATGGGTGGAAAACTCAAATATTGCATTAAGATGTTTACAGAGGGTGCATGGCTTCAGTTACCCAACAGGTCAGACAGCCACATCTCCTCAGTGTCTGATAAATTGATCCCTCACAACAGAGACACACAAATTCAAATGAAAAAATCTGTTCATCAAAATGTCTCATGCAAAGACTGATGACAGTGGTTTTAAAAACCTCTAGTGTATGCATAAAAAAACCTTGTGTTGCATACTCATACTGAAAGAAGCTTCCAATCCTCACAAAGTCTTAAGCATTCTTCTTTAAATTACATTATTTTGTTTAGAATAATGTAATTTTAAAAATTTTCCACATTTTTTACCCAACATAGTCAAAGCACTGATGTATTTGTCTATCTGCAAGGCTCCCAACCTTGCCCAAGTCAGCAGCAGAGCCCTGGTGGCACAGGCAGGGGTTGAGCTTTTCCAACTGCTCAGTCTTGTTACAACAGCAACAAGGTTTTTTTTCAAGTTTTCATTTTCCTTGCAGGACAGAAGCTCCAAATAAAGGATACTGCAGCCCAAACTTCAGGAGCTGTTGGTTGTTTGCCTTGCCCCATTTTTACCAACCCAGCCACAGCAGGGAACTGCCACAGCATTCTGTTCTGCACTGCAGCAGCTTCCCAGAGCTCTCAGCCATGACCACAAGGTGAAGGTGTGGTCTCTGCTTCCTCTGCTGTAATAAGCCCTAAAGGCTCGAGTTGAGCTTGGCTCTAAAGCATTAACCCTGCCAAGTTTCCAACACGTACCCGGGTCCTGAGCAGCTCGTAGGCAGTGACTCCCAGCGACCACCAGTCCACGGCAAAGGAGTAGCTGGTGGGTTTTGTGGAGCTAAACATCTCAGGTGCTGTGAAATAGAGGAGGAAAATAAATTGCCTAGCTGCAATCCCAAGTGGAAATGAGCAGCACAGAACACCAGAGCCATCCCCTGCCTGTGCTGCCAGGCTCCCAGCACCCCCACAGTCCTCTCCACATGAAACTCTGTGTCTCTGCCCCCAGAGTCCAAAAAGAACAAATTCCTTTTGCTGACACAGGAATTGCCTGCCATTCACAGTAAATGTGTTCCAGAATTCACTCAATGCAGGCACAAGGTGGCCTAAGCATCCCTTCATCTCCACCAAGAGTGGCACACGCGCGGTCCCCAGCTGCTCTGGCATTTCTGGGAGGGACTCCTGTCCCCACCCTGCATCCCCTCTCCAGGGGCTCCCCACTTCAAACCGTGCATGTTTTGATGTGGCTCAGGAAGAACAGACTCCCAACTCTAATTAAAAATGTCTTCACCTGTGTCCCAGCACAGCAGTCCCCCCACGCCCACAAAATGGTGATTGAAGAACAGGAACTGCTGTTGGTCCTCACCCATGTAGGGCTTTGTGCCAGCTATGGTGGTGACAGGGCTGTCCCTTGTCAGTGTCGTGGCAATATTGAAATCGGTGATGTGCACGTGTCCTGGAAGACAGAGCATAACGTGTAACAGGGCTGGCTCTAATTTTACACAAGAAATATCTCTGAATCAGAAACATAAAGTAAAACACTCCATGGAAAGGAGTTTCCAGGTAAAATATCTGGTGGGGGAACTGATAGAAAATCTGCAGGTTGCTTGTCTCTTGTTTCAAATATCCCCTCATTTTCCCTCTAGGGAACCAGAAAATGTAAGAGTTCTCAAAAAAGTAATTTAGTGATGATTGTTTTGAGTCTTCCTATATTTTAGGGTCAGTCTGGGAAAAAATGAACTCTGTGTGTGTCCAAAGCTTTCTGTATGCCTCGTTAGACAAACCTTTGCTGCCATGGGTGAAGAACACTACAAGTCACAGACAAAAGGACACTGGAGTCAAGGGTATGTCCCCAGAAAAAACACTCTGAAACCTCTGCAAGAGAGAGTTAAAAAATCACAGTGAGCAGAGAATAGACTCAAAACTCATCCCGAATTGCAGTGTCATTATAGAAATTAGTGGCTTGTGTCTTCCTGGGCTGAATGCAGCTGCAGAGATGGTCAGAGCCTCTTCCCCCTTTTTTCCTCTCTTCAGGGAGTGCTGACCTACATTCCCATGGCCACGGTGATCCCAGCTCCTCTGAGGAAGCTGTGTCACCCCAGTCTGAGACATCCCAGGTCTGGGACAGTGGTGATGGGTCACCAAAGCATCCAGGAGCGAGGACTGACCAAGAGCAGCCCCGCAGGAGATGGAGCCCAGCAATGCCAGGTGCCCCAGGGGGACAGGGCTCTCCTCCTGCCATCGTCTGTGCCTGGGGCAAGAGCCAAGAAGGACCGAGCAGGGCAGGACAGGGGCTCCAGCAACTGCAGGCAAACCACTCTGCAGCCAGCTCCTAAATAAATGATCAACCAGTGCTCTGAAATTAGAGGTCATATGCAAAGGGATGGAGCCTGGGCTCGGTGCTGCCAGGCAACCCTGGTCACACACACCCGGCCTCAGAGCCAGGCAGGGCCTCCCTTGGGAGCTGCAGCATCTCTGCCACAGCCTCTGGGGTATCACAAGTGCAGGTATAGAATACCTCCTCCCTGCACTGACCTTTTCTCTTCAAGCACCTTGCACTAGCTAATGAACATTTCTCACTACAAGCCAGTTACTTGAATTTTTAAAAAAATATGAGCTAACAAGATGTTTCTCTAATGAGTTACAAACTAATAAATACCAGACAACTCCTCACTGCGAGATCTTTGCCAGGAAAAAAAAAAATGTGACTAAAGAGCCATGGAAGAATATAGTCAAGAGTTTTGCCTAAGAAAGACTACAGACAAACTGATAGCAACATTTATACCATACCCAGCCCCAAATCCTCATCAGAGCTCCTCCCCATGCCAAATGCTCAAGGAAAAAGAAAATATGTGAACAAGGCTTATCTATTGCACCATAATTAATTCTGTTTGTGCATAAACCCTGCAGTGACACAAGCAATGCCCTTCAAATTATGCATTTTGAGTAAGTTTTAAAAAAGAACCAAGAAAATGTTAAAATCAGGTGTGCTGGGCTCCTGACCCCAAGCTACACCAAACATGTGTTCCCTGTCAGTGCCCTGTAGGGACACCATCAGGTCAGTCAGCCAAAGGAGGAGCTGGTTAAAACACCAAGGCAACCCCAGAAACACCCCAGGGTGCCCACAAGGCATTCACTGCTGCTCAAAGAGCAGGAGACAGCCAGGGGCACAGAGGGATGGGGTGATCTGCTCTCAGTCAGGCACAGAGCACAGCGAACGATGGCACCAGCCTGTGCCTCTGGTCTCCCACTGCTTTTATCCACATGCAGGACTACGAGACACTCACCGTGCTCATCCAGTAAAATGTTGTCAGGCTTGATATCTCTGAGAAAAAAAGCAGAGAAGGAGAGAGAGCCATTAGCTGGGAGAAGTGTCAGGACACAGGGCTGCTGGCACCCCAGGAAAGGCCAGGCTCTGGGCACCCTCAGAGCCCCGGGGTCTCAGCTCCAATGCTGGTTTGATTTGGGCCAAGAGGAGGACTGAGCAAACAGTGGGTTGGATCAGCAGCCGTGGGTACACTGTGCAGGCTGCAGGAGGGGCTGAGCAGCACTCAGGGAAATCCACCCACAATTTACAGTCTTTTTGTCATTTTCCTCCTGTACTTTTCAATCTGTTTCAATACCATGTTGAGAAGGGTTCCTCATTTACTCAGTTAAATTATTTTAACATCTTTGTTCTAGATACAAATGGGTTTCCCACATGTTTTATTCCCGACTAAAAGAGCCCACAAAACAATACTCATAGCAACGCTGTAGGGAAACACTGACTGAAGGGAGAAAATGTACACCTGATACTCTGATAGAGCCACCTGAGTGACTTTACAAGCCATTACCTGGCTTTAATGAGCTCATTACACCGGTCCCCATTGAGCACCTGCCCAGCTGATCCCCCAGAGAGAAGGTCCCAGCCAGGAGTGCAGTGACCCTGCGCCAGCTGGAGCTCCCACCCAGGCCCACGAGTTCCAAGTAAAGAAATGAGCAAGCTTAGGATTTTATCTTTAAAAATTCAATCCTTATGATACAGTTTGATTTTTCCAAGTCACCTGGAATCAAAACCCCACAATATATCTAATTATCATCTAATAGCTTACAGTTCTCTGGCATCTTGTCACCCCAACAACTTCCAGTGGGTGACAAACACTGGTTACCTTCCTGCTGCCATCCCATCACACAGGTGAGTACAGGGACAGGCATCATTAGCAAAGCACAGGGCAGTGTCAGCTAAGCAGCTGATTTTCCCCCTAAGCACAATAGAACGGTGTCCTTTTTTAAATTATTATTTTTTAATTTCTAGTGTGGCTGTTTCTGATCTCCCTCAGTCTGGCATACAGCCTCTGGAATTACACCAGCACAGTAAGATCATTCTCAGAATGCAAACAATGACCAGAGATAATTCTGGTTATAATTTCCTAACCTACAAGATATTACTATTTCCCAGTCTGTTACATCTAGGTGGGAAATAATTACAGCCTGAGTCTGCTGTCTCTGCACAGCTTTGTTCAGCCAAACAAAGCCATTGCTTCTGTCTCCTGATGTTCCCAATTACAGCTGTTGCAGTATAATTGACTCCGTTGAATCACTTTATCAATCAAATACTATCCCACTGGGTTACAGTGTTAATTAAACAACTTGCATTACAGTGTTAATTAAATAACTCGCAAATTTTACAGCCTGCCATACATGTTTTGTTGTACTTGATTTCCCTTAAACACATGCAGCTGTGTGAAAAGCACACTGCAGCCTCACCTGCAGTTCTGGGACCCCTACTCACACTGGGGAAAGATCCCTGTATGTAAAGCACAAAAGCAGCAGCACGGAAGAGAGACCCTGAGCAGGTGGGGGCTGTCCCCAGGGCCTGGCCCTGACTGCAGAGCTGCCTGGGGCTCTTGTGGCTGCAGGGACAGCCACGGTCACTCTGCCCCCACACCTTGGCCATGGCAGTGGGCACTGTGGACAGAACAGGCATTCACCCTCACCAGCCTGTGCTGTCCCCACTAACAACCAGGACCACTGCAATTTTATGCTTTCCATGCTTGATTCTTATACTGCTCATCTGGAGGGATATTTCTGATGAAGTGACCTTCTCCCTGCAATTACTGACCCTCACATTTCCCCCCCGTTCACCCTCCCTGACAGCAGCTAACTGGGCTAAACTCTGGGGCCCCTGGGCTTTGTGCTGCCCGTGGCTCCAGCAGAGGAGCCGTGTGTCCATCCATCCACAGCCAAACCCTGCTCCCCAGCCACGGGAAGCCTCTGCCTCCTCTGCTGTTCTGCAGGTCTTCAAAGGTATGGGAAGAGCTCATGCATTTTTTCACTGGCTATGAGAAATTGTGGTAGCCAAGAAGAAACTCTCAGCAAGGGATTTACCTCATACAGGAAAAAGCTGTGCTGTCCTTGTATTTTGGTGCAATACAGAGATGGGGCAAAGGGAGACACCTTCAAGCATGAACACAGGAGTTCTGAGTGCTGACACCCCCTCCCTGGACCAGGATGAATGTGAATGAGCTACAGCTAATTCAAACCCATCAGAGACAAATTTTTGCAGGATCAATGGACAATCAAATATGCCATGTCACAGCTACCCCAGAGGGACAAATCAGATGGTCTCTGCTGTATATAAGATATTTTCTTGGGGAGGCCTTGTGTTTCACATAAAATCAAACACACGTGGCACAAGATGCTGTTTACCACTTCAGCTTCCATTTGTCATTTCACATCTAGGAGGAACAAGCCTGCCCACAGCACAGCCTGTGGCCTGGCTGACCTGTGGATGATGTGCCTGCTCTGCAAGTAGTCAAGGGCCAGCACCAGCTCACAGATGAAGAGTTTCACCGTTCCCTCTCGGAACCGCACGTTTTGTTGGAGATGGTAGCGCAGGTCCCCTCCGAGCAGCAGGTCGACCACCATGAACATATCCTCCTCATCCTGGAACGAGTACCTGAAACAGCACACACACGGCTCCAGGACAGAGCCACTGACAAACGACAGCTAATAAAGGAACATGTGGCACCTCTGGGAATACTCATAATTTCTTGGAATTTTTCACTTGGGAAATTACAATTTTGCGACCTTTCCATGCTCCATTTCCCACCATTGTCATGCTTGTGACGACAATAATTTAGTCTCAGATCCACAACAGAGTCAGAGCAGATTGCATGAACAACTCAGGATGGGCATTCTGCTTCTCCAAGCACCAATGGGAAGTGACCCCAGAAGCAGCACAGAGGAGCCCTGGACCAGCCCCCTGCCCTGAGGTCCCTCTGTCAGGCAGTCTGTCTGTGACCCCCTGTGCTCAACACCACAGGGGTGCAGCTGGTCTCTGCTGGTCCTCAATAAGTGATTTCATTTGATGGACTGTGTCTCTCTGAGAGGGGCTGACAACCAGCCACGAGCCCTTTCCTCATGGATTTTTCCTTATCAAAACACGGATTGCTTGATGTGATGACCAGCACCACAAGCCAGACCACTGCTCCACACAAAGCTTGTAGTTTGTGTGTCAGGCAGAGTGCAGGCACGCCACAGGACTGCTGAAGGCATCCTGGAGCCAGGGATGGCATGGCAAGAACAGCAGCAGGGACATTTGGGTGTTTGCTCTGCACAGATCCCTACACGTACACACACTGGTCAGCTCTCAGATCCTGAGTGAGCTCTGCCTGGAACTTTATGTCCAAGTAGGAAAGACAAGTTTGGAGACACGATATGGGAGGTGTAGCTGCACCTCTACCATTCATTCCCCAGTAAGAACAACTCTAAATGGCAACAGGAGCAAAACACCAAGAGTTCACTGGTCTCAAAGGTGCCTGTAATTGAGTGCTCTGACTCAACCAGTGAGCCAAGGAGCCACCTCTTACCATAAATTAACCAAAAACGGGTGTTCCAGGCCCTGCATAATCTGCAGCTCCTTGAAAACATTTCTCACTTCATTACGCTCCACACACTTCTGTTTGTTCATGTATTTCATGGCGTACATCTTCTTGGTGTCAGTCTTCTGCACCACACACACCTACGAGAGCAATCAGGACAAATCAGAGGCGATTTGTCAGCAAATTTGGGCAGAATCAGTGACATGAGTGTTTTCCAGCAGCTTTGGCAGTGCCCACAGTACCAGGGCACAACTCCATCCCCCAAAGCTGCAACACTGGGCACTGCCTGGGAATTTCTTGGGAATTTCATCCAACGAAAAATTTTTGGGGGAAGATGAGATGAAGGAATTTATCATCACGACATGGGAGGCAGGGAATCACAGAGAAGTCAACATTTTATTTAATGTCATTCACTAACCACCCCTCCCACAGAACTACAGAGCCCCCTCCACCACAGAACTACAGGTCAGACACAGACCAGCACCTGATCCTCACCTTCCTGAGAAGTGTCACTCAGTTCAGTTAATCTGGGGCTTTGTTTAAGGGGTACTGGGCTTTGAATTTTAACTTTTCTTATATGTCACCAAATCTAGAAAGAAACATGACTTCAAGGAAAGCCTCAGAGCCTGTGAGAGTGCAGCACAAAACAGGTTTTCTTTACACAATAGTTCAGGAGTTTGGGGTGAACCAGATGCTTAATAACAAACACTGTTCCTCACAGAGAAAGAGTGAACATATTAAATGTGCTAGAAAACCTGCCAGGATTTCATGTTGATTGTGGTTCTTAATTAAAAATGTATCATGGTGTTCAGTGTTGATTTGCTGAGAAATGTTAGAAAATGCTTATTCAGAAACCTAATTAAATTCAGATAATTTGAGTGATCAGTTTTTCATTTAAATCTCATGCAAAATGATTTGTGGCTAGAGAATGGATAAGGAATTGGGCTCTGATTCCTTTCTGATTACCAGGAATTGAAGCTCAGTGCACTGATAGTGCATGGGCTTTGGCTCTGTACTCCCATGTGAGCCTCCAACTCATCCATTTCCACCCAGTTACATCTCCAGCTGCCCACTCGGTGGTCAGTTCCCAAAACACTCACTTTTCCAAAGCTCCCCTTCCCAATAGCTCGCAAAATCTCAAAATGGTCGAAGGTAACTGCAAGAAAGAGCAACATTTCAATATTAAATGACTGAGCAAACGTTTGACAATATTATGTTATTTCTACTTTTTCTCCCTATGAGCTGAGAAAAATGAGAGGTACCCCAGAAATATTCTGCTCCTTTTGAAGATTTGGGTGTTGTTTAAACTTGGTGTGTTTAACAGGGTTTTTTTCTCTGTGGCTCAGCTGCAAAGGCAAGCTCCTTAGGTCAGCCTCTGTCAATGGCAGATCAGGCAGGAAATCACCAAGTGAATGCTCTCATTCTGCCCTCCTGCACTGTCTGTGGAGATATTGGCATCACCTTGCTCCTGCTGAGACCAAATGCAAAGCTGAGTCCATCAAACCCTTATATCCCGTGAGGATATTGCCATTACCCTTGCACAGTCTGACCACAGCAAAGCTGACGTGACCAGTTACAGCACTTAGGAGGAACTCAAGCTTTTAGGCACAGATGCCCCTTCTGAAACTTGGAACAGCTGTAAATATCAAAGTAAATAGAAGTTGCTGATGACTGAGTTTAAATGGATCTGTTTACCCGTGAGACTGTCTGGGAGAAGGGTGGTGGATACCTGCAGAATAAAAGGGGAGAGTGAAGATGCTTATCACCTGCAAGGGGAGATGGGAGTGGTGCCTGCATGGGGGAGAGGAGAGCTGCAGAAGTCCTGTGCCACAACCCACAGCCACAACCTGTGGGGAGAGAGGGATCTCAGGTCCCTGGCACTGAGTCCCTGCATAGAAGAAAAGGCCAAAGATTTTGCCCTTCAGGGAGAAAACTCACATGTTCTGCCAGCTCAGACAAGCTGGGTCTAAGAGATGCAAAGAAAGATAATACAATTGCCATAAATAAGCGACTGGTATAAAATCACAAAACACTATTTTGTAAGCAGGGGTCAGATTTCTAAACCAAGGCTTAAGTAATAATGTTTAGATTAAAAAAATACAGACCCTAACCAGCCACAAAAAACATCCTTAGCAAAGACCAGTCAACACTGCCGAAGTCCCCGGGCTCATCTGCCAAGCAAAGTCAACTTTGAGGGCTCAGGTTCCCCACCCCTGGGCTCACCACAGTACAGCCAGCACAGCACCACACGGTCTGTTACAACTCATCTTCCTTTTCTCGCTGTTATTTCCCCAGTTTTCATTATATTCCCTCCCTCCATCTCTCTTCCTCTGCTCTGCAGCTTCAGGAAAACGCTGGCACACATCTGGGAACGGCCATGGCAGAGTCTCCATGCTGGGGACAGGCTGTGACACAGACCCAGGAGAGGAGCAGGGACACGCCTGATGCTCCGCCTGGTCCAAGGTGGTTTAACCAGAAAACTTGCTGGTGGGCTGGAGAGGCAAAGGCCAGGGACTGATGTGTGTCCTTCCCAACCCACCACTGTCCTCTACTACCCACTTCTGCTTCATCTTGCAGCAAACTTGGCCAGCTGGGGGAAACATCTGGCTGCCATCCCCCAGGACACTTCCCACACCCTTCTGCCCAGGAGCAGCACAAACAAAATCTGGCTTCTTGTATGGTCTCATCTTGACTACAGTGGGAATCAGACAGATCACCTTGTAGCCTTGAATCGTCTGTCTGGTTATTATATTTTCTTTCCATTTCACTTGCTTATTATCCACAACTGTCTGCTCAGAGGAAATGCTGCGAGAAAAATAATCCTGTCATCCTGCTTCATCTGAAGGTAAACAGAGCCCTTCAAGGAGTTCAAACAGAAATCGTGGTGCTACTGAAAACAGTGAAATTATAGCAACAGCAACTTGGAAAAATATGCAAGAATCAGGACTGGCACTGAAGCACCTACACAACTCATGCTGCTCCCCCAACCTCACAGTCCCAAAGGAAAATTCTCCCTGGGGCACAGCTGCAGAGATGGGACCGGTGCCCACCATCCACAGCTCCTGCCATGGAGCAGTGTGCTGTTTCTTAATGAACCCAGAAGCTCTTAATTAATTACAATTTTAATTGAAATCAGAATGAGAACAAGATTGTGCTATCTAAGGTGATATAGCCTCTGGTTTCCAAGATAATGGAAAATTCCCTAGGGGATATCACTGTTTCAGCTGGGTTTCTCTCCCCTCAGTATATTAAAACATGACTAATTAGAGAAAATAAGTGCTACCACTTTTTAAATTTGTGCAGGGCCATGGAAACAGAGCTGCACTGGTCTGCAGGCTCTGTCAGCACGCAGGGGTGGCCCTGAGCCCACTGAAACCTGACAAAGTGACAGTGACATGGTCAGGACAGGACTCTCCTGGCATTGTGTTTCTCAGTCGTAGAAGCTGGTGCTGTATGAACACTGTGCCCAGAGAGAGACCCAGCAGAGAGCAGCCACTGCCAGGAAAATCCCACAGGCAGGGCACATCACCCTGAGGAAGGTGGTCAGGAACAGAACTGCTCATTATCCCAAGCAAGCCTAAGTGGTTGTTTACGAGAGATGCTGATACTGAGCACTTAGATGCACCAGGAATAAAATCTTCAGGAAAACTTCACAGCACAGATTTCTTCTGCACTACAGAAATGGAAAAAAACATGAAAAACAAAGAAAAACTGCAAGCAGTTGCCTTAATAATTTGGAAACTGAAGCTGGTTTAGCTGAGCAGCTGCAGACTGGCAGCAGCACCACATGGCACATTGGAACAGTGGCTGATGGGGTACCCAGCTCCTCATATATTTTACGTTTATTACTATGTATTTGTATTTATCTACATGTGCATATTGTTGTTGTACCTAGGTGAAAGCCCATATGGCAGTCAGCAAGCTGACTCATGCAACAGCAAATATATTTATGGAGCAATCTTTAAATGACTGTCTCTGTAATCTTGGCAGCACAAGGACCCCGGTCTCCAAAGCTGCTCCCAGCAGTATTTTTCCAACTCCTTTTCCAGCCAGCCCTGTGCCTGCCCAGCTGGGCAGCCACCAGGAACACCCACAAGAACATCCATTGCTCCAGCACCTTCCCACCATGCTCCCTAAAGTCCTCCCAACACTGGGGCCTCCAGAACAGACCTCTCCAGCCTCCAGAGCAAAAGGATTTTGTCCCTGCCCTCGAGGTGCCCGCCCGTGTCCCAGGGACTCCTCAACACCAAACCTCTGCTGACAATCTTGCTTTCAGAGCTGCTGGGAGAGGAGGCAGAAGGACCCCAAGAGCAGAGTGCAGGTTGGTTGGGACCAGGGGCACACTGCTGCTGCTACTGCCGACCTGCACACACCTCTGCTGCCCTGGGATGCCCAGGAGTTTGCAGCCCCAGCATGGGCACTGGCTGGCACCCTCACAGTCAGACTGCACTGAGAACTCTGCAGTCCCAGACAACAACCAGGAAAAGTTCTTACCATCCTCACTCTCATCAAAGGGTGGTGACTTGCTGGAGGTGTTTGCCCCCATGGTGTGCTCAGCCCAGGCTCAGCTCTCCACTGCTCTGGGTTGTGCTCTGGTGCAGCGCTGCTGTGGGTCAGTCCTGCCAGACCTTGGCCATGTCCTGCTGACGCATCCTGCAGAAGGCAGGAAGCAAAAGTTCATCATCACTCAGGACGAAGAAACATTTACAGCTTGCCAATGTCTCACTGGAGGCTCGCTGCTCTAAGGACAAGACTGACAGACAGGGAAAAGCGCGTTGTAATGGAGCTCACAGAGAAACCAGTAACACCTCGACCTGCTAACCCAGGTCAGGACTGCTGCCACCACAGCAACAGCAGAAACAGAGCAGCAGACTCGAAGATCCAAGGAACTGGCTCATGTTTGCTGTATCACTCAGCATGTATTTTGTAGCTTCAGGGGTGACTAACTGTAATGAGGCCAATATCTAAAATAAATGGACATACTGGCTTGGCTAGATAAAACCAAAAGGCACTTTTGACTACTGAGGTCATGTGCAAGGGTAAAAGCTATGGAAAAAGGAATTCAAAGTGTCAACCTTTTGATTTAAGCAGTTAAACAAGTCTTTAATTTTGGGGAAAAAGTCATACCATTCTGGTATTTCTAAGGAAAATATTCCATGTAAAATCAAGGTACAGTTTCCACTCAGGTTCTTCAGAATTTTTTTTTTAATATGAACTATGAACAAAACAGCAAACTTGATTTCTGGCTTGGTGCTGGCTTTCCCCTCCCAGGTCTGTTCATTAGCAGAGAGCACAGGAATTTTCCAGTATCTCCTGACATGTATGGGAATCCTGAAATGTAAAACTCCACAGAGGTCACTGACACTTGAGAGACCCTGAACCCTCTCTATAAGGTACAGCAGCCACTATATTTTTTAAGCATTCACATGCAATGCACCTTTATGTCCTTGTTTTTGACACTGATACCTCTGTGACATACAACTTTATTCCTTGTTGGAAGTACAAAGCCCTTAATGAACAAAATGAGGCAGTAACAGTGCAGCAAGATCTGGACTGGGTCCAGCCCAGAGCATTCTCCAGGGCATCCATATGTTCACTGAACATTTTCTCTTTAGAAATGCCCTACTAACTAACTTCACTTCTTTACTTTAAATTAACAAAGTTATGGTAATGGAGCAGGAAAGGGAGGAATCCTAAGAAAGATGCTGGAGAAAAGAGAGTTACTGGGAACTGGGTCTGTCATGGGATACTAGGAGTTACCCCACCAGCACACACAGCTCCTTCTCTGCAGCTAACCAAAACAAAATCTTAATTTCCCATCTCAGAACCGAAAAAAGATTCAGCAATAAAACAAATGAAGCAGCAAATGTTTACGATTCCCATCACTGCTTCTGAAAGGAACAGGTCGAGCCTCCAGTCTCAAAGCCACAGCAGCAGTAACTCTTTTTGAGCCCCAAAACTTATTCTTCAGAGTAAAAACAGACCATCAGATGCAACAGCCATAAACCAGGTTCCCATATCTCAGGTTCCCAAGGAAACTTCCTTGCACAGCAGTTCGGAGCCAAGTTCGTTTTAGTAAATATGTCAATACATACAAGCTCCGAGGAAGGAGGGCAGATACCCCTTGAAGTTAAGCCAGCCTGGGTAATAATTACAAGGATTTGAATCTTTACAAAGTGTAGCTGGGGTATGGAAATGATAAATCTTTTACTGTTTCACAAAATTATTAAAATCATTACTTTCCCTCGGGCCAAATTTACTAGTGCTTCCACGCTAGCCCCCTGCTCGGCCGGAGCCCGCTCCCCCGGCGGCAGCAGCCCCGCTCCGCCCGCAGCGCTGCCGGGGCTCACGGGCACAGCGGGCATTTCTGCGGCGTGAGGGCAGCGCCGGGGCAAGCCCAGCCCGAGCCACGGCCGAGCACGCCTTAGTCCCGAGAGAGGAACGCAAACCCCGAACAAAGCCGAGGAGCGGAGCCAGCGGCGGGGTCCGCGCTGGCACGGCGAGCAGGGTGCGCTCGGAGCGGACGGGACCGCCCGAGCGGCTGCGGGCTCGGCCGAGCGAGGGGCAGCGCTCACACCTACAGACACCCCTGCGGACACTGCCGGAACCCGGGAAGGGGACGGCTGCCTCCAAGGGCTCACGGACAACTTCCCTCCCCACCTCCGCACTACCCGAGCGCTGCTCCGCCGAGGAGCTGGGACCGGCGGTGACACAGCCCGGGGGGACATCACCCTGAGCGCTGGTCCCAGAGGAACGAACGATGACCCTGAACCCCCCCAGCCACCACGGCGCTCGGGAAGGACGAGGGGAGGCCCCTGAGTCTCCCCATCAGTGCACCAGGCACTGTGTGCTCTGCTCCGGCTCTCGCCGCAGCCACGGCCCCGGCAGCGCGACCCCCGCCCGCCCCGAGCCGGGGACACAACCGGGAGGCGCCTACCTGGGCAGCGGAGCGCAGGGACCGGGCGCCAGGCTGCGGGAGGAGCGCAGGGACCGGAGCAGCCCCGCCCGCGGGGTCCCGGCCGGGCCCGGTGGCGGCGGGAGGAGCCTGCGGCACCGCGGGTGACACTCGGACACGCCGCGCCCCCAGCCTGGTGTCCGTGTCCCCGCCCTGCGGCGAGCAGCGACCGTCCCTCTGCGACCCCCGTGCCGCCCTCCCGCTGCCTTGCTCTTCTGCCAGCCCCGTGCCCGGCCCTCTGCTGTTTTTGGAGGGGGATGCGAGCTCTGCCCTCCGTGCCCGGTGGGTACAGCCCCACACCCGCAGGGGACAGAGCACAGGGGGACAGAGCACACAGGGGACAGAGGGACAGAGCACTCAGGGGACAGAGCACACAGGGGACAGAGCCCGCAGGGGGACAGAGCACTCAGGGGGACAGAGGGACAGAGCACACAGGGGACAGAGGGACAGAGCACTCAGGGGACAGAGCACACAGAGGGACAGAGCACTCAGGGGACAGAGCACTCAGGGGACAGAGCAGACAGAGGGACAGAGGGACAGTGCACTCAGGGGACAGAGCACACAGGGGACAGAGCCCGCATGGGGACAGAGCCCGCAGGGGACAGAGCACTCAGGGGACAGAGGGACAGAGCACTCAGGGGACAGAGCACACATGGGACAGAGCACTCAGGGGACAGAGCCCGCAGGGGACAGAGCCCGCAGGGGGACAGAGCACTCAGGGGGACAGAGCACACGAGGGACAGAGCACTCAGGGGACAGAGAGCTCAGGGGACAGAGCACACAGAGGGACAGAGCCCGCAGGGGGACAGAGCACTCAGGGGGACAGAGCACTCAGGGGACAGAGCACTCAGGGGACAGAGGGACAGAGCACACAGAGGGACAGAGCACTCAAGGGACAGAGCACTCAGGGGACAGAGCACACAGAGGGACAGCACACAGAGGGACAGAGCACAGAGGGGACAGAGCACAGGGGACAGAGCACACAGAGGGACAGAGCACAGAGGGGACAGAGCACACAGGGGGACAGCACACAGAGGGACAGCACACAGAGGGACAGAGCTCTCAGGGGACAGAGCCCGCAGAGGGACAGAGCCCGCAGGGAACAGAGAACTCAGGGGACAGAGCACTCAGGGGACAGAGCACACAGAGGGACAGAGCTCTCAGGGGACAGAGCCCGCAGAGGGACAGAGCCCGCAGGGAACAGAGAACTCAGGGGACAGAGCACTCAGGGGACAGAGCACACAGAGGGACAGAGCACACAGAGGGAAAAGAGCCCGCAGGGGACAGCACACAGGGGGACAGCACACAGGGGACAGAGCAAACAGAGGGACAGAGCACACAGGGGACAGAGCAAACAGAGGGACAGAGCACTCAGAGGGACAGAGCACTCAGGGGACAGAGCACTCAGGGGACAGAGCACACAGGGGACAGAGCACACAGAGGGACAGCACACAGAGGGGACAGAGGGACAGAGCACTCAGGGGACAGAGAGCTCAGGGGGACAGAGCACACAGGGGGACAGAGCACTCAGGGGGACAGAGCACTCAGGGGGACAGCACACAGAGGGACAGAGCCCGCAGGGGGACAGCACTCAGGGGGACAGAGGGACAGAGCCCGCAGGGGCACAGAGCACTCAGGGGGACAGCACACAGAGGGGGACAGAGCACACAGAGGGGGACAGAGCACACAGAGGGACAGAGCACACAGAGGGTCAAGTCTGAACCTTGGTCACTCTGATCTGGGTAAGGCTGAGCGCTGGGGTCAGGCTGCTGCCCCTGCCCATTCACATCCCCCCTGGAAGGATCCCATAAGAAGAGAAGCACCACATTTCCCATCCCACTGTCCATACTCTTCGGACACTGGCTTTTCTCCTCTCATTCCTGAGTGCCAGGATCAGGCTCAGGCTCCCAGGGCTCTAAGGAAGAGCAGTCCTTGCCCCAGGACAGACAGAAGTCAGAGCAGTTATCCAATTTTAGCCATGTTTATGTATTACTTAGAGAAGAACCACTAACCCGAAACACAGCTGGGGCTCCCCTAAACTACCTAAACCAATTCAGATCGTCTGAAATACAGACCCATGGACTACAGAGGAAGACGGAGGCTGGATTCCTGCAGAGCTGGGCTGGGCCAGGGGACATCTGTCCTCAACACCCAGCTCTGAGGTGAGGACACGTCCAAGGGCTCTGGGGACAGGTGAGCTCTAGGTCGGGACAGCAGCTCCTGTCCAACCTGCACAGCCCCATGGCGAGGGTGGGCATCCTGCAGTCAGCACAGTCAAGTGACAAAGTCCTTTAAAGTAAACCATCTGTGGTGGATGGGATAAGAGAATTGTTAGCGATTTATCTACAGCTCCAGCATCAGGAAATGCTCAAGATTTCCTTCCCAGCCCAAGACCAAACTCTGCCTTTCAGAGGATCCACCTGTGGTCTTCTGCATGTCTGAATAGACTAAAAGTTGCTGGATTGAAAATCCTTTCGATTTGACTTTTCATGAGTGATTTACATGAAGCTTGAACATTTTTACCTTAAGTAATTAGAATTCTTTTCCAAACATTATTCTTCAGCTTTTATTTCCAACAAAAGCTACAATCCAGGACAAACCCAGTACAATTAGCTGAATCAGTCATAGAAATATTACAAAAGTAGTAGTCCAGAGCTGTTCTCTGCAGGGTGGGTCATCTGGAGAGTTTCAGAATGTTGTATGTTGGCAGGAATTAAATATTAAAGTAATTACTGAGTAGGCCAAAGAAACAGCAAATGAGAGGACAGAGGGCAGCTCTTCTGCAGCAGCTCCTGTGGAGCAGCCAGCTCTGTTCCCCACAGGACAATGGGAAAACACCGTTCTGCTCGGTGCAGCAGAGGAATTAATTTTCCACGGGAAATAGAGACCCTCGTGTCCCAGAGTTGGGGCTTTGGTCTGCAATAAAAAGAGAGCACACTTAGCAAGGAAAATCGGTAAAACATTTCCCCCAGTTTTCTCAAGAAATGGAGTTTTTCTGCTGTGTCAGCTCACGAACAGGAGGCACGTCCCAAGCCGGGGAATTTTTTCACTGGTGCTAGAACAAGGAACTCAGGGAAGTGAATTGGGCTGTCCCAGTCACCCGCCATGCGCAGCAGCCACCGCAGCTCTCCTGGCTCCAGAAATGACAGCGCCGTGGATCTCTGGTGCCTTCTAATGGACAGGAGGCACAGCTTATCCCTCTGCTCCAAGAGGCTCCTGCCACCGACCCAAACACCCCCCAGCACATGAACATCACCTCTCCCCCCGCCTGGGCATGCCAGGCAAACCCCTGGAGTCTGCAGAGGTCAAAGGGGGAAAAGCCCCTAACAGCTGCCACTGAATTCAACAATAATTTTTAAAAGTGTCATTCACTTTTACAGTTTTAACTATTCATCTAATGATACTTTTGATTCAACTATCAAACTAATTTCGATCAATGGCTTGCAAAAACAGAGAAGTTTTGCTATACTTATTCTATGTATTTTCTGTAACTATAAGTCTTTAAAGAAGTGAAATTAGCAGCCAAAACTCAGCTATAATCTTCCAGCAAACTTTAACATTATGGTGTGCTTGTAATGTGTTGGATTTCACTACCCATTGCTGGTCTCTCCTGTGATGAAAGCAGGCTCACCGTCACACACTGTCCACAGCTCCTACTCAATGAGAATGGTCTTGTGTGCTTTGCATTGGCTGCCAGTCCCAAAGGGTAGGTATTGATAGTCATACTTAATCGAGGTTAAAACTCACTGCAGGCTGTGCAGAGGTGTGGACCACCCCGGGCTCCCCTCCTGTAGCAGAGGCTCTCCCATGATCAGGGTTCAGGTGTTTCTGGGTGGGTGAATCTGTCCCTGGTGCCTGATCCCATTCCCAGATTTCCCAGCCCCTGATGATGGCACAGATGATGGCACCCAGTCTGAAATGTGCTGTGAGGTGGCTGCTTCTGAAAATACCTTGGACATCCTTTTCATAATGCAAACCACAGTGTCCCAGAACCTGCATTTTCAAACACACCAATCCCAGCCAGATTTCTGTAGACTCTGAGCTCCAGTTCAGAGAACACACTGGGCAGTTTCTTTTCCTGGCTGCAGGATGTGAAGCACTAGGATTCCTCAGCTAGGGGTCACTAGAATTTAAGGCAGGACAGGACTTCAGAATCTAAAGGGAAGATATGCTCTGCAGAGAGACTACTGGATAAAAGCTTTCGTCACTCTGAGTCTCCATGGCATGACCCGGACCGAGCCCAGCACCAAACCTGCCCACTGTGAAATGCCAACATTTTCTGTTCCACATTTCACCTGTGTGTAAAACAGGTGAGGCAAAATGTACTGTTCCTCATGGCTCCATTTTCCAGCTTTCTTCTTGCCTGGAAATTCTTTGAGATAACATGTGCTAGGATGAAAGGAAGCCAGTTGTCCTTTGAGGCAGTGGATTTTTGTGCAACAGTGAGAACTGTGTTGCAGAAAGGGAAATTCTGCTGAACTGTCAAGAAACAAGGAGCAATGGTGGTTGAAATCCTAATTTCTCTCAGAGAGTCTTAACACAGAGTATTGCTACAGCAGCAAACAGTTAAAAGCACTACAGCTTAATAATACATCTTTCAATAGAAATATCTGTAGTAATCTTTTAAAGCAGCTATAAGGCACTAGCGATTGCAGGCAGATTTTGAGGAAAGTGTTATAATGCATTGTAAAGCTCCATGCTTGGGTTCATTGCCAGGCAGTTCACAACTACACTGACCACAAACGTGAAAAAAAATTCTTGTGGTAGTAGTAGTAGTAGTTTTTTCCTTTTTCACTCCCTCTTTAACAGGTGGAGATGACTGGGAGCACTAATATTCTGATGGAGGGAGGCTGTGACAAAGAGCGTGACTGCAGGGCCTCCTGACTCTGTGCTGTGCCAGTGATGTGCAGGGGACTGACTCCGACGGCTCCGCTTCCCAAGAGCCCTGGCAGGGCACGGGGAGAACAGAGGGTGATTCATAGCCAGGACGATGCTCTGGGCTCCGCAGTGCTGGCCGTGGCTCTGCACGGAGCTATGACACCAGGTGAGCAGAGACCTCTCCTCATGCAGGGACTGCTCCTGCTGTGTGTGTGCATGTGTGTGCACGGATGTTCATTTAAAAAAGGACAAGCTGTACTAATGTATTGTATCTTCTTTCTGAATGTGTTTTCCTGCCAGGATTTGGAAGCCTCATGCAGGATGTGCTGTGGTGCTTCAGTCAAGTAAAAGGAACTACAGATACCGGAGTGACAGAATGTAAGTTTATTTTTCCTTTTGTTGCTGTGACCATAAATAACTGGTCACATTCATCAGCTGGTGTGCAAGGAGGTCATTTGTGTGCTGTTGGGAGCTGCTGGTACGGAGCTGAGCTACACCCCTTGGTCTCTGCCCTCGTTATGTGCTTGTACATCTGAAAGAGATGGGCCTCAAATTAGCTATTGATCCAAGAATTCATTTGAAGGCATTATAGCGTAATCATATCAATAACCTTTGAAATGGATTTTCTTTTGGTTTTCAGCTGTTATTTACAGAGTTTTTTGGGGAATTATGAGACAGCTTCTCCCACAAAAACCTTTACCAGAATCAGTTCTGGGACTGAGATGGGTTATTAGACACACTTCTGTTTTGTTGTGGTCCACAAAATGTGATGTCTTATTTAAAAGCAGAGACTAAGAGGACTGAGTCTGGCCATGCCTCTGGGAGCAGAGCTCTGACTTCTCCTGGTGGGAATGCAGCTCTGCCTGGAGTGCTGTCACCTGTCCTGCTTCAGCAGCACTTCTGTCACTCTGCTTTTGCAGGAGAGAGGTTCAGTCTGTAATCTCTAGACCACAACGGGGCACAACACTCAGAAGAATATCTAGCAATTTATTAAATCTCTAGAGAAAAACACTGCCACAGTGATTAAAGCTAAAATATTTTTTTACTGAGATTTTTCTTTGAGGTAGTTTTTGGTTTTGTTTGTGTATTTTTTGTGTTTGTTTTTTTTTTGTTGTTGTTGTTGTTTGTTTTTTGTTGTTGTTGTTTTAGATTTTGTTCAGAATTATTTACATAATTGAGATTTTGTGTTTTGGGCTTTTACTGTAGAATCAGCAGATCATTGTAACTGCTCAGGAATACTTTAGGATTAATGAAATGTTAGGTTGCCTCTCTTGCTCTCTCTTCTATTCTTAATGGAATAATTTATCAGTTGAGGGCTATAAGTAGTTTTTGGGTTTTTTTTTTTACCAGTGGAGACTTAGTGGATGAATCCAGAGGCATGATGGCAGGAAAGGATTTCTGCAATTTTTTCTTGGGGTAATCTGGGCTCACAGAACAGTAAAGGCTGATTAATAATACTTAAAAGCTGTATTCAGTAAAACTAGAAATGAAAAGGGGATACCATTGGTGTATTTAACCTGAACAGACACAAACAGCATGACCACGACTGAGGAGGAAGCTCACACGAGTGTTCCTTGTGGGCTGGGCTTTGGTTCTTGCGCTGGTTTGTGTTGGTATGTGAATGTACACGTGTACAGGTACTAATGTGTGCACACACACATGAATGAAGCCATAAATGTGGTACTACAGATGCCTCATAATCATCAGAAATTTATCCATAACTTGGTACTGTTATGCAAGTCTTTGCAGCCACATTTTTGACCTTCAGAACTCTTGGTAAGGTCCAAGCATCCTGAACTTGCACGATGTGATTTCTTTAGCGATTAGGAAGCACGCAGTTGTGTATGGTCAGGTGAGAAGAGATGTTACTATTATTACAATGCTCTTCACCTTTGAATGTAGTAGAGCCTTTCTCCTTCAGCAGAATGGACTGTCATTCTGGCTTTAAATGATACTCCAAAAGTTGCCAACAAAAATTCTGCATTAATTTTGTGATAACTGTGTGCTCTTACCCACATAGAAGCTGCACAAACAGATCTGCATAAACCACCTCATTTTGTTCTTTCCTTGTTCGTTGCTTTCTTTATTTTGGAGAATGGTGTCACAGTCCGTGGTACTTGTCCCGATGAAACCGGGGGTGTAATGGATCCTTTAACTAAAGCAACTGTGGGGATGAATGAGCTCCCTTGTGCATAGATGGGAGGCCTGAGGCATCTTTCAGCTGCTCAAACACTGATTTCAGTGTTGAATGTGAAGTACATGATGTTGCTGACTGCCATTGTCACATCACAGTGCTGTGAACTACATTTCAGTACTGCCAAAAGGAAATAGGTTTCAGAGATCTTGCCTTATTGTGATATCTTGATTATTAGGAGTCTACTGTAGAACTAAGAGGTGAAATCTCCTCGAGGCTGGTGCGGTGCGGGGCTCGCTTGGTCCGGGTGTGCGGCAGGGTCGAGACACACGTCCGTCCCTCCGGCCCTGCTGCTCCCGGGATGCGCTCCCGGTGCGGCGCTCCCGGTGCCATGGTCCCGATGCCATGGTCCCGGTGCCATGGTCCCAGTGCGATGGTCCCGATGCCATGGTCCCGGTGCGATGGTCCCGGTGCCATGGTCCCGGTGTGATGCTCCCGGTGCCATGGTCCCGGTGCGGTGCTCCCGGTGCGGTGCTCCCGGTGCCACGGTCCCGGTGCCATGGTCCCAGTGCGGCGGTCCCGGTGTGATGGTCCCGGTGCCATGGTCCCGGTGCGGCGGTCCCGGTGCCATGGTCCCGGTGTGATGCTCCCGGTGCGGCCCCGACGGCGGCTCCCGGCAGCCGGGGACACTGCGGCGGAGCGGGGCGGGCTGGGACGGCCCGGCCCGGCCCGGGGCTCTGCGGCTCGCTGCGGGGCTGGGCTGGGGCGGCCCGGCCCGGGGCTCTGCGGCTCGCTGCGGGGCCGGGCTGGGGTGCCGGGGGTGTGTTCGCGGGCGGGACGGGCTTAGTCAGCGCTCCCGGCCGCGCTGCAGCCGATGCGGCGGGGCCGGGCCGGGCGAGCCGGGGCGCTCCGCTCCGCTCCGCCGAGACCGGCCCTCCCCGCCGGGCCGGGGGTGCCGCTCTGCCCCCGGTACCGGTCGGTGTCTTAGCTCGGCCCGGCGCGGAAGATGAAATGCTTCTCGCGGCTCCTCCCGTACCTGCTGCGGCCGCAGGGCGCGCTCCGCTCCGCCAGCTGCCACGCGCAAGGTACGCGGGGCGCGGGGGGCGCGGGGCCCGGGGATGCTGCGGCCGTGCGCGGTTTGTAGATGTGGCTTTAAATGCATCCGGATATTCCCGAGGAAATGGAACAATCCTGCCGTGCTCTGCCCTCCTCCGGTCGCCCGGCCGCCCTCCCGCCGTCAGCGCGTTCCCAGCTCTGCAGCAATTTGGGGAAAAGGAAGTGTTCTCAGCGGTGTTTCAACTTTGCATTTCCAGGGTAGGAAGGCACAGTAGCGGGATGTGTTTGTCGAGACTTCCGTGGGACTCTCGCAGCGGAGAGCCCATTCTTGCGGATTCATCCCCGTGAGATGTGCTGAGAGCTGTCGGACGGGTCTGCGGGGCATCCGCAGGCACCCAACAGCTCCGTGGGATTTATATTCCCGGCACTCCTGTTCCCCAGGTGGATTCACAGCGGTTTTCCTCATTTACCCTAAAAATCAGTTAATGAGGAAAACCATCACCCCGTCACCCAATTTTCTGCAGACCCATCAGTCTGTGTACACTGAATTGCCAACCTGACCCAACAGGAAAATCCAGGCGAACGCTGGAGGGATGTTCGGTTGCTGAGGATGTGGAAGGGGCAAGCAAGGAGCACTTGGCAGCAGACGGTGACACTCCAGGCTAAGTTATTACAGCTGCTCGGGTTGCTGTAGTCCAATCCAAGCAGGCACTATGGACTTTTTTGTTTTAAAGTTTGTCTGAGGTTCTAAGCAGATCAAGTTATCCAAACAGATATCTGACTCTGAAGTTCTTCTTTCTCTTAGACTTTTCCTGAATATTTCCTTTGTTTTCATGTTGACTTTTGTCCAGAGGTACAGCTCCTTAAGACATCTTGAACACGTCACTTCTGGATTATTGTAGGGGAACAAGTAACTCAGTGGAGAAGCACGCCTGTGTGCTGTTTTAAGGGAGGTGATATGACAAGTCTGAGGGGGAAAAAAAATAGAGTTAAAGAAAAAATGTCACACTGGCGTGGTATGCATCCTTCTCCATAGCAAACAAGATAGGAAGAATGGAATAGCACTCTTTCTCAGACCATGTTTAAATGCATATGATAAACTTGGGCTAAAACAGAGGTCTGGGGACTTTAAAGGACCCTGTGCCACGCTAACTCATTTTTTGCTTTGGTTAACAAAACCAAAAAGAGAACCCAGGTAAGAGCTGCCTCCTGCCTGAAAAGGCAGTTTAAGAAACAGCTTTTAAAACCCCAGTGGGGTAAATATTATGTATTTGGTAGTGAATGTTTCTTCCAAGGCCTCTGGAGAGCAGCTGGCCCCGTGCCGAGCTCAGCCTGGTGCAGCTGCAGGCACAGGGCAGGGTCTGTGTGCAGCCAGGGGAGCATGGCCCCAATGCTGGGACACAAAGTCCTTGTCCTCGACCTCCAGCACCCCCGAGGGAGGGCACAGCCTCGGGGGCTCTCCTGAGGGCTGCCAGGACGAGTGGTGCCTGCTGGCTTGGTGCCCCTGTGAGCCCGTGGCGAGCTTGGCTGGCAGAGGGAGCTTGGCTGGCCACGGGGATCTCTCCTCCCACCTGCAGTCCAGGTCTGTCCTGCAGCAGCTGGAACAGAAAGAGAATTTACATTTGATCTTCCAAAACTACATGAGCTTCCAAATTACGCACTGAATGTCAAGAAAACAGCACAGGTGAATTCTGATGCCTTCTGCTTGATAAGTCACAGCAACTTCTGTGTCATCTTTTGGGTAGCTCCTGTGTCTTTTCTTCTTTGGAAGTTACGATAATTTCCAGAATTTCTGTATAATAGTACTCTGGCTGACAAACAGTCCAGAGAGTGGAGTGATGCCTGTGTTTCAGCAGCCCTGAGGTGACTCTCTGTTTTCACTGAAGCCTTTTACAATTTTCTGGTTTTCCACATCTCTGTTTGTGTCTAGGCTCTGAACCAGCATTTTAGGAGGTTCCAGAGGAGGTGGCACGAAGGCCGGGATGTTCAGTCGCTTATGTTAGAGCTGACACTAAAGCTTAGCTCAAAGGTGCCCTTAAGCTAGATGGTTAGTTTTGTGGGGGTCTTTAAGATGAAAGCTCAGCCAGAAGCCCCTTAAAATGAAGCTCTTTACCTTAGGGGCACCTCTAGGCTAAGCTTTTGGCCTTTGAAATATTTTTGAGTGATACATGTAAAAAGTAATAATTATTTCCTCATACACTCCAGGCAGCAGATTCCTGCATGGGTAACCACAGAAAGTGTGGTCAGGTTTCAGTGGGATCAGTAGGACACGCCAATTAATAAGCTTTTTGCAGGCTCATGATCTCATCTGTGTTCTCTCAAAGCTGTTGGGTAGAGAGAGGGGTTGAATTTGGTATGTCAGGGGTGTGACATTGAGTTACTGTTTTAAACAAATTAATGTTCATGTTCCCCTGTGACCCTTCTGAGTGAGAAAGGAGCAGTGGGCATTTTGGGGTGCTCCTTGGGGTGGGCAGGGGGCAGAGCCACAGGAGCTGTGCGGAGAGCATGGGGTTGGCTTTGATCAGACTTTGGGGGTGACAACCAGAATCAGTGCTACGTGGGCTGGATGACGGGACCGTACATCACGCGTGGAGTAAACTGTGACGAGTCTGTCCTTTTAGGATTTAATTTTGAGCAATACTCTTTAAGCTGGTTGGCCAAGAAAGGGAAAGTTCCTGACCACTGACTTCATTATAGAGAGTAGAGCTGAATACAGAGCAGGAGGGATTCTGCTGAGCTTGGAGTCTTGAAAGTTTTGATTAAATGGAGCTGAAGTGGTGGCTCTCGATTAGCTCTGCCAGGAGGGGTCATGAGAGATGCTTGTGGTTTGCTTAAATAACTCCTTGAGGGCGTTAATAACTCCTGTGTGGTCTGTGCTGAAGCTTTGTCTCCAGGCTTCGAAGCTGCAGATTTTATCTCAAAATAACAAATGAGACATTACTTGTTTGCAGGAGACAAACTCCACGTGTAGGGAGATGTCTGCTGGACAGGACAGGGACTCAAAATTGGGCTCAAAATTGGGCTCAAAATTGGGCTCAAAAGTACACCTGGAACAGCGCGCCCGGCCCCGCCCTCGGCCCCGCCCCTCCGGTTTTGGCCCCGCCCCTCCGGCACTGGCTCCGCCCACCGCGGGTGCGCTCCCGCCGGCCGCCGGGAGGGGGCGGTCTTGGTGCTGCTCGCGGTCCCGGTGCCGTTATCGGTCCCGGTGCCGTTATCGGTCCCGGTGCTGTTCGCGGTCCTGGTGTCGCTGTCGGTCCCGGTGCCGTTATCGGTCCTGATGCCGTTGTCAGTCCCGGTGCCGTTCGCGGTCCCGGTGCCTTTGGCACTCCCGGTGCCGGTGAGCGCCCCGGTCCTGCGGTCCCGGTGCCGGTGCTGCGGGCAGCCCCAGCCGCTCTGCTCCGCCCGTTCGCCTCTCCCCGCGGGGTCTGAGCGCTGCGGGGATGCTCGGGGCGGCCCCGGCCGGCGCTGACCGCCGGACCAGCGCCCGTCTTTAATGACACAAAATGTCGCTAGAGGTTTTTTTTTTTAATTAAAAATACTTTTAGTTGTGAACGCTCAATCCTGGCGTTGGACGATTTTGAAAATCATTTTTCTTCTCCCCCAGTTTGTGCCGGGATGCTGCTCCCCACCCTTCTCCCTCTGATCCCATTCCTGTGTGACCATCGGCCTCTACACTTCCTGGAACTTCCTGCAATTTTCTATGTCGAACGGCTCCAACGAAAACATAAACCGAATTATAAGCACATTTTCAACACATCTCTGGAGATATTTCCATTCTGTGGCTGTATTTTCCTCACTACAGATGGGTTCAGCTGTAGCTTCCCAGCGTTCCCCTGTTGTCTATATTTAGTTAGTGCTTAAATCAGCATAAAGGTGCCTTCTGTCATCCCTCCCACTCGGAAGGGACCTGATGGAGGTTGCAGGGAAACGCTTCGGAGGGAGAGGGAAGAGCAGCTGGCGGGGGCTGAGCTTCAGAGCAGATCTCGGGCTGAGGCTGCCTTTAAATGCAATTATTTTAAGCACTTGTGGGGAAGGCGGGATGGTGAGCGTGGTGTGGTCAGGATGACCTACCAATAAGAGGAAACAGGGAAATTGACTCTGTTGCCCCTGCCACAGGTAATTTTGTATTTCAGCAGAATTCCCGAACCCGTTCTCCTGGGCAGGGCCAGAGCCGAGGGTGCCCATTGCCCCAGCAGCACGGGCTGCATTGGCACAGTGCCGTGTCTCTGATCAGACCCAGAGAGATGTTCAGCTGCTGTGCTGACCAGATGGGAAATACCCAGTGACAGCCCCTCGGGTTTCGGGTGCCATCTCTACCGAGCCCACCCAGGAATGTCACAGGTCACACATGAAGGGTCACAGGGTCACACATGGAACTCAATGAAAACCTAAAAAACCCCAATAGTTTGAGATTTAACCTTTCTTTTTTTTTTTTTTCTCTGCAGACAGCTTTGCAAAACAAGCTCACCAAAAAGGTCTCTGAAATTCCTTAAATATGTTGTGGTGGACCTGTGCAGGTGCACTTGCTGTGGATGAGATGCTGCTCTTACTGTGAACTTCTTGTGTTACACCAGGCACCCAACAAAGCATGCTTGATACTACACTCAAAATAATTTTCTGACATGGATTATAAAAGAAAACCATGCTGTCAGAGGCTGATTTGGCTGTATTTGGGAAATAAACACACTCTCAGCTTTGTAAAGCCATATGGTGGATTTATTCACAATCAGCAGTTCCTTTCAAATGCAAGTTCATGTCATTTCGTGATACATTTTCCAGTATACAGCTCAGCACTCTGTTGTCTCTGTCTCCTCTTGCAGCGTGTGATCTGGGAGCGGTCAGCTGGCCGCAGCCACGGGCCACCTCTTGTCTCGGCAGTGCACATTCAGCACTATAATTAAGCACTTACATTAGTGAGTTCTTACCAGCTCCTGTGGACTCCATCAGCAGTTTTTGTCCCTGCTCATTCCAGCGCTGTTTTCCTCTCTGTGCAGTGTTGCACAGCAGTGCAGCTTTTGGCTGGGTCTCTTCTGGAAACGGGGCTGCAAGACCCTGCATGGAATGTGGGTCTGAGCCGCTCTCCTCCACTGCTCAGGCACTGGCTTGGCCTGCTCCAGCCCCGGGCTGGGGTCTCAGAGGCACCGGCTCTGTGGGGACGTGGGCAGGGGGACACCCCCTGTGCTCTCTGGGGTGGGGGTCTCACCCGAGGGGGGCTCTGTGTCCAGAGCCAGTGACAGAGATGCTGGGCACCAGTCCCCGAGCGGGCTCAGCAGGCAGGTGTGTTCAGCAGACAGGTGTGTTCAGCGTGCAGGCAGGTGTGCTCAGGGGCAGGCAGGTGTGTTCAGCAGACAGGTGTGTTCAGTGTGCAGGTCTGTTCAGGAGCAGGCAGGTGTGCTCAGTGTGCAGGCAGGTGTGTTCAGCAGGCAGGTGTGTTCAGTGTGCAGGTGTGCTCAGCACCTGGCAGGTGTGCTCAGTGTGCAGGCAGGTGTGCTCAGGGGGCAGGCAGATGTGCTCAGGGGCAGGCAGGTGTGCTCAGTGTGCAGGCAGGTGTGCTCAGTGTGCAGGCAGGTGTGTTCAGTGTGCAGACAGGTGTGCTCAGGGGCAGGCAGGTGTGCTCAGGGGCAGGCAGGTGTGCTCAGGGGGCAGGCAGGTGTGCTCAGCGCCTGGCAGATGTGCTCAGTGTGCAGGTGTGCTCAGTGTGCAGGCAGGTGTGCTCAGTGTGCAGGCAGGTGTGCTCAGGGGCAGGCAGGTGTGCTCAGTGTGCAGGCAGGTGTGCTCAGGGACAGGCAGGTGTGCTCAGGGGCAGACAGATGTGCTCAGCAGGCAGGCAGGTGTGCTCAGCGCCTGGCAGGTGTGTTCAGTGTGCAGGCAGGTGTGCTCAGGGGCAGGCAGGTGTGCTCAGAGGGCAGGCAGGTGTGCTCAGCGTGCAGGTGTGCTCAGCGGGCAGGCAGGTGTGCTCAGCGCCTGGCAGGTGTGTTCAGTGTGCAGGCAGGTGTGTTCAGGGGCAGGCAGGTGTGCTCAGGGGCAGGGAGGTGTGCTCAGCAGGCAGGTGTGCTCAGCACCTGACAGGTGTGCTCAGGGGTGGGCAGGTGTGCTCAGGGGCAGGCAGGTGTGTTCAGTGTGCAGGCAGGTGTGCTCAGCTCCTGGCAGGTGTGTTCAGGGGCAGGCAGGTGTGCTCAGGGACAGGCAGGTGTGCTCAGGGACAGGCAGGTGTGCTCAGGGGCAGGCAGGTGTGCTCAGTGTGCAGGCAGGTGTGCTCAGCTCCTGGCAGGGCACATCCAGCCCCCGTGGTGGCTGCAGTGGGTGAGCAGAGAGCGTGAGAGCGCCTGAACTGTGAGATGCTCTGCTGCTCCCCATGTGTCCCCAGGATGGGGCCCTGGGGGACTCTGGAAGGGCTCCCACCCTGCAGATCTGGAGCTCTGCAGTTTGTGGAAGGAGAAAGTCGAGAGCTGCTGAGAGGCATTTTCAGGAGATGCAGGATGGCAGTGACAATTCCTGGGGCACAGGCAGGTCTAGGCCCAAGGACAGCTGGTGCAGAGCGAGAAGGAGGGCTTGGCCCCATGTGGGGTGAGTTGGGGCTGCCCAGGGCTGCTGTGTGCACCCAGGGGTGTCCTGTGCCTTCCCTGGAGGCAAACAGCTCCCCATGTCCTTCGGAGGGCTCTGTGCCCTGAGCACATGCCCTGCTGCACAGCAAAGGCGTTGCCTGCAGAATTACAGCCCCCTGCTGCTTGGGCTGCCCTCAAATCTTCTCCTCCTTTTCGTGCTGACTTTGTAATTTCTCAAGGGTAGTTGTCCTTGAGAGGAAAGATATTGCAGGTTTGCTGTGCTTGACATCACTCCTCATGTTCCTGAAACTTCAAAGCCATAAAATCCACACTGATGAATTTTCACATGTGAGTCTGTTTTTGATGAGAATGTTTTTGGTGGACTGTTATGCCTGTATTTTTCTGACACCCCTTTTTGGAGGGCAGGAGCGAGGGGAACCTTGCTGTCACATCTTGGACATTCTGTTCCCATAAATTTGGGTCTCAGGAAAATGAAGCACCAGAGCCTCTTTGTCAAAGCCCGTTGGCAAAAGATGTGCGTGATGGTGGTGATAGGTCTAAAACAAACCCTGCAGTCAGCAGGATGAAAGGGTTATGGCAGAGTGGAGTGGAAGGGCTGAGTGGGCGAAGTTGGGGAGTTCTGGGATGAGCCAGGGAGGGTGTTGGGGAGCGGGGGGCTCAGTCCTCTGCCCAGGACAGCCTGCTGTGGCAGGGCTGTGTGCTGCTGCCCAGACAGAGGGAGCTGCTGGTATGTGTGACCTGATGTGAAATGCACAACTCAGCCCCTCTGTGAGCTCAGGTTCTTGTTCTGTGGCAGCAAGCAGGGTAAGGCTGGTACAAGCTGGCACCAGGAGCTGCATGTGTGGAGGTGTGAGGATGGGCTGCAGCGTTCCACGGGCTGTGCTGAGCGTCCCAGAGCACACAGATTGACAGTGTTCCTGCTAATGAATCAATTACTCTCCGTGCATGGATGTTTCTGCCTTTAAATGTTCAGAAATCACTCACAAATATAACAGGAATTGAATCAGTTTTGTTTATTCAATTGGATTAAAGTAGCTTATTCCCATGTTTATGAGGGCAATTGGATTTAATGTTACTTTGCATATTGTTCCACTCTCATCTTCGGGGGGGTAGTTGCCTTATTTTAGGAAGTAATTTTTTTTAAAAGGACAATAAAATCTTAATGATCATATCATCACATTTCAGTGCAGACTTCTGTGCCTAATGCCATGCTGACCTCACTGCTGATGTTGTATCTAATTCAGGAAGAAGCCTTGGAAAGGCGTGAGTGTGTGTTCCTGTGTGCTGGAGCCCATGTGCTGCTGCTTGATTCATGGCTGGGTCGGGGCTATTAGATTTCCTTCCCCCAGGCATTTTATAATCTGTTTAACATAACACAGTCGTTTGTCTTGTTTGCTGACTGCTTAACAGATGGATATGTGATTTTCATAATTACTATATGAACGTTAATAAGACATGATATCTTTTATTAATTAACAGTTTTCCAGGTTTATTTTTCCAAATGACATGAGGTAGATTGTATGTAAATATTAGTGACATATAAATATTAGTTTTACAGCATTGGCATTCTGAGAAGTCAGGCAAACTTTTAGGGCTCCCCACGGTGACTCTTGTTTTCCTTTCTTCCCTCCCCTAAGCTGTAGCCCATGAAGATTCTTTGGTAGCACAATTAGGTTTATGTTTTGTTAAAGGCTGGTCTCCCCTTAAGGAAAGCCTAGGCTGATGTCCTAGGCCATCCTCTGTATTTATCCTGACAGGGCAGTGTTCTTTCTTCCAGCCCATTCCGATCTTCCTGTGGTGCTATCACCCCATCTTTCCTGCTGGAGATCTCCAGCAGTGGGAATTTGTGTAAACAAGTTCTGCTTGTGTGAACACCCCCCAGAGGAGAAGGTGGCTGTTCCTGGAGCTCTCCCTGCTCCGTGGCTGAGGAGCAGCCTGGGCAAAGGAGCTCAGCTCTCCTGGGAAGGGGTGGCAGTGCCAGGCAGGGCTCCCCAAAGTCACATTCTGACAGTTGTGGAACTTGAGCTAATCCCTGTGCAGGTCAGGAGTGCTGCTGTGCCAGACACACCTTCCTTTCCTTTGGGGAGTGAACTCTGGTCAGCCTTTGTGCTCTCCATCGGGTAAGGCTGGCTGGCCAGGCTGTGTCCGGGTGTGCTTCACTCTGCGCTGCTGGGTGACATCTGAGGACAAGCAGAATGGTTTTTATGTGGTAGTAATCCAGCCCCAGGTTCCTAATGCTCTGAAACTTACTGTGTTCGTGTTGCAAGACATGGGCAGTCCTATTTTAATTGACAGCATGATTTCATTACTTTTTGATGTGGGACATATTCAATTAATTGAAGGCTGTGAAGTAATTGCTGTTCAGGAAATACAGTTCACAGTGACCTGGATGTGTTGGTGTTTCATTGGTGAACATTCTTTCAAATAAAATCCACCTTTGACACCACATGAAATTTTGTCTGTTCATTGCTAATTTAGCAGAATAAATGCTAAATAATCATTTTTGCAAATGTCCCAGGATATGTGGGGAAGCATCTGAGTGTCCAATGTAAATACATGACACGACACAGTTTACTTTTTCAGTTCTCAGACTGATCCCTGTTTCTCTTTTGTTGGTTCTTCTGATCATCAGCTGATGGATTAACAGTTTGCAAATTGTTGTTTGTTTGATGGTTTGAAGGCAGGTGCCAGCTGCCCTGCCCAGCCCCGATGCCCGTGTGGATGGCCTGGCCGGGGCTGTGAGTGGCTGGTGGAACAGGCTCGGATGTGCAGCCAGCTGACCACAAGCAGTTGTGCCTGTTCCACTCAAAGGCACGTGTGAGTTCACATATTCCCTCCTGCAGGTTGACCTAACCTAATAAAAACATTTTGAGAGCTTTATTTCCATATGAAATAGTTGAATCGGCACAGTGATTTTCTTCCCCAACTGAAAACAAATCAACAGGAAAATCCAAGAAACAAAATAATGCCTTTCCTTTTGCATTCTGAGCTTTCTAGATTTAGTAATCCAGCCTGAGATTTGCTGTTGTAGTTCTCTGATGAACAAAGCTCCAGTGTCCTCCTGTATGCTCTTTAACCCCATCCCACTGTGCTGCAGCAGCTCTGGGTGAGTGGTGTCTGTGCCTGGGCTGTGCTCAGAGTCCAGGGCTCCAGGGACCTGCACTCTGCCCTGCAGAGTGTTTCACTCCAGATACCCAGCCCAGTTTTGCCCTTCCACCGTCCCCTGGGGTGGAGTTTGTTGCTCCAGGTAAAACCCGAACCCAGAGGGGCAGAACAAAACCCCACCATGGACATTGACTGCAGCATGGCTCAGAGCCACGTAAAAACTTATTCCTTAGCGTACAACTGCTTCAGATGCTCCAGTGCTGAAGCATGTGGCCTTAATCTTCAGAAGTGGAAAATCCTATTTATTAAGTATTTAAGCTAATTATATCTCTGATGTGAGGAACATGTGACAAACTGTTCACACTGTATCCTTTAAAAGACATTGATGTCTCAGACCCCCATAAAATATTCTGTGCCTCATTCCATTCTTGGGGTATTGTATTTGTTCTGCTGTATATCACTTAGTAATAATATAGAGGTAATGAGTATGTTTTGTCTGGATCATCTGCAGAATAGAGTAAGAAAAATTCATAGCAAGTTTTTCCTGGAAGCACCATGTTTATGTTGCTGTTGCACAGGTGCATTTCATTGTTGCTGTGTGGCTGTTGCATTATAGGAGAAATCTGAGAAACAGGAAGATGTCTGAGCTTTTCTAAAGCCTGGCATGAAATGGCTAGTAGGGTAAGCGTGCATCTGAAGGAAAGGTTGCTAAAATGCAGCAGAAGTGGGTTGGTCTAATGGAAGGCAGGAGCAGCTGTTCCCCAGCCAGGCTGGGAGCGTGGCAGTGCTGATAATCACCTACAGCTTGTACCAGCACCTATAACGGCACAGCAGGGGTCAAGGCCAAGTAGATAAATTTATCATTTGACCTTTGGGAGGCAGAAGTCTTCACCTATTTTGCATTCAATGAACTGATTCTTACCTTTTCTGCCTCAAGGTCCTGACTCTTGCTCTCCATCATTTGGGAAGAAGAGGGCTGCAGCTTGTCCTCTGCATTTTCTTGATCTTGGTTTAATCTGGTAAATTATTGGCCTTCCTCAAGTCATGCTAATTACGGCTCGTATGATTGGGACTTCATCACAGATGTGGGTTATGGCTTCCCCAGCTTTCTTACATGATTAACAGGAGAAAACATGAGAACGAAATTGACTTAGTGCAGTGAAATCAGAGTCAGCTCGTGCTGCACTGCAGAGCACAGGGGAGGGTGCACAGGGGCTCAGTGAGGATATTAACATCTGGTGGGGGTTGTGGGCATTCCCTGGGGACCACACAGCCCAGCACATTGGCTGCAGGTACAGGGGATGGTCCTGCACGAGGTGCTGACCATGAGGGTGTTCATCTGGAGAGGGTTCACCCTCTGTGCATGTCCCTTTGAGGCTGGATGGGAATGGTCTTTGCTGGCTGCTGGAGCCCCTCCTGAGCCTTCCCAGGCTGGAAGACAGGAGCACCAGTCCCTCTGAGTGCTCAGCTGGCACGGTATTTATAAACTGTCTGTGAAGGACTCACCTGTCTGTGGTCCCCTGGAGACCAGGATCCCTGACCTGGTGTCTGTGTCTCTGGCCATCCCTGGTGCCTGTGGCACTGGATGTGTCCAGCTCTGGGGGTGGTGAGAAGCTTTGGGTTCCTGCGGTGTGTGCAGCATGGGGGCTCTGCCATGAGCCAGCCTCCTCCCTTTGGAGCTGTGCCTTAAATATGGGCCAGCCAGCCACCAGCCCAGGTGGCTGACACCAATTACATGTGGAGAATAGGAGTGTAATTACCCCATTTCTGCTGCATAATTAGCTCTTCCGATTTGTGAGGCTGAAGTGCTGTCTTCACTGGAATCTGTGAGCTGAAGGACTTGGAGGGCTGGACACGATAGGAGGAATTGTACAAGGGCTTTAAGTGCTCTCCTTCTCAGAACAGTAATTGTGTGCCATGACCTTCACCCAGATCAAAGACCAGGTGCTGGCTCTGATATGAGATGTTGAGGGGTGTCATGAAAGCCCTGGTTTCCCTTCCTTGGCAGAAATGGGCTTTAACTGAAAGCATCTCAGACCTGGCCAGTGCAGGTGCCCCACTGAGGGCACTGAGATAACCATCAATTAACCAACAGAAATAATTCTTACAAGTTTAAAAGAAATTTTGTTATCTATATTTAATGGTTAAAAGATGAGGGTAATTGTTCTAACCCAAAACAGTAATTAGAAAAATAGATTTAGTGCTCATGGATGAGGGGGTAAAATAAATGCTGTGAAGGAAGTTCTGTTCTGAGCATAAAACTGGAAGTTTGATTCAATTATTTCTTCACACACTGTTTAGATCCCACAGAAAGCTGAGCATGGAACTCTTCAGCCTCTCTAATTGAAGCAAAAATCACTGGAGTGGAAAGTGTCCTGGCTCTTCATGAGATGTCAAAGTACAGAACATGGCAGACACCTGGGGGTTTGGGAAACTGTGACAGCTACAAGCTGACCTTTGACGAATTTAATCTGCAAATGGATTCCTGCTTAGGACAGCTAATGCTTTTAGTTATTGTAAAGGCTTGTTCCTGGATTTTAAAAAACTGAGAATAAATGGATTTCATGATGCAGTTCCTATGCGTGTTGCATAATAAACAGGTGGCTTCTGGATCTGTTTAAATGATACAGTGTACTGAAAACCTGCAGAACTTATGAATAAGTATAATTCATGCACAATGAGGGAATGATTTTTGCTGCTTAGTAAAGGAGAAGGAACTTGGCACTTGTTAAAATGAAAATACACGGGAGGTGGTGTCAGCTGAAAAGGAAGGGAAGGTCGCTGGCTGTGATTGTGACATTCATGGGCATTGCAGGGGCTCGGTACTCAGCTGGGCATTGCCTTTGGCCTGGGGTGTGGCATCTGGGCTCTGATGGCAGGAGGTGACATGGTAACAACTGCTTATTCAAAACCTGTCCTTATTTTTCTTGTCTGAAGCTGCTCTTGCCTCTTCCAGGACTCCTGCAGGTGAGTGCAGCTTGCAGACAGAGGGAACTCCTGGCATAGTGCTGTGATGTGGTTTTGATCTTTCCTTTCCGTCTCTCTTTTCCTGTGGGAGGTCCGTGTCCTTCCCTGGGGACACAGGACACCACAGACAGAGGTGGCAGCGGCTTCCCAGAGCCAGCAGCACTTCCAGCTCCCGAGCTGTGCTGGGCTCTGGCCCCTGTGCTGTCGCATGCACGAGGAGCTGCCAGCAGCACAAACGTTATTTCTAAAGCGTGATGTGAGGGCTGTGGCTCTCGCTGGCCTGTGAGACAGCTTTGGTCAGCATCTCTGTGCTGTGCCATGGCCATGGCCAGCTCCTGGGCCTTTTCACAGGGTGTGAATTCACACTAGCCTGTGGCTCTCACCCCCTGCAGCCAAGAGCAGCCTCGGCCTCAAGTACAATGTAATAAACACATGCCTGGTGATTACAGCAAGTAACTCACACTCCAGGGTAATTCAGTGAAGGCTTGGGCATGGAGACTTATGCCTGTCTGATGAATGCTTCTGGCTTGTCACATTAGCAATCCCGGTATTAATGAGTGGCCTGTGACGTGATGTGGTTGACTGACGAATCCTGAAGTTATATATGCACGTGAGTAAGTGCCAGAGCTCTCCAAGGTGCAGTTTTACAACGTCTTGTATCAGCCTCTCTGTGACAGCGTGTCAGAAAACATCCTGGGGAGGCAGGCAGCTGTGGGCCAGGGAATTCACCTTTCCTCATAAGGTCACAGTGCGTAGACCAAGCTTTCCATCTCCTGCCTCTGTCAGAGAGTACCTGCACACCCTCCCAGAGGCATGTGGTGCTTGTGGGGGGTGTGCTGGTGTGGGAGAGTGTGCTGCTGTGATTGTGCAGCACAGAACGTGGAACATGTCCAAAAGATGTGCATACTGGGTGTTCTGGAGTCTTTGAACCCTCTTGCTCAGGGGTACTCTCTCCTGCACTTCCCCTCGAATGAGCAGCCCCCAAACTGGCAGTGAATCTCAGCAGAATAATAATATACGCTGTAAAATCTTGCACCTTCCCAATGAGATTTTAATTATGATGCTACAGTTGGGAGAGGAAATCAAGCTGCAGTGCACCACTGTGTTTACAATGTTCTCCACCATCTTTGTCCATTCCCTCTGCATCCTCCCGTTCCAGTAACAATTACACTCGCTGCTGAGTGGCCCTGGACTGCCAGGCAGCCCCTGTGCCGTGGCACACTGAGCTCTGCAGCTGCTGCATGGCCCAGGGGTCTCGGGGGGTGCTGGGTGGGTGGGTGGGCACGCAGTGTGAGGGGGCCACGGGCCCTGAGCCCCTGTGTGCCAGCTCACTGCTCACCCAGCCAGAAACAAGGGTGTTCTTGTGCAGAGGGAGCCAAGGCAGTGCTGAGGTGGGTCCTGATGGCAGTGGGGTGCTGTGGGGTGCTGTGGGGTGCTGTGAGGTGCTGTGGGGTGCTATGGGGTGCTGTGGGGTGCTGTGGGATGCTGTGGGATGCTGTGGGGTGCAGTGGGGTGCTGTGGGGTGCTGTGATGTGCAGTGGGGTGCAGTGGGGTGCTGTGGGGTGCTATGGGGTGCTGTGGGGTGCAGTGGGGTGCAGTGGGGTGCAGTGGGGTTCTGTGGGATGCTGTGGGATGCTGTGAGGTGCTGTGAGGTGCTGTGGAGTGCTGTGGGGTGCTGTGGGGTGCTGTGGGGTTCTGTGGGGTGCTGTGGGGTGCTGTGAGGTGCTGTGAGGTGCTGTGGGGTGCTGTGGGGTGCAGTGGGGTGCTGTGAGGTGCTGTGAGGTGCTGTGGGGTGCTGTGGGGTGCTGTGGGGTGCTGTGGAGTGCTGTGAGGTGCTGTGGGGTTCTGTGGGGTCCTGTGAGGTGCAGTGGGGTGCTGTGGGGTGCAGTGGGGTGCAGCCCGGGTCAGAGCCCAGGCTGTGTCCCCTTTCCTTTCAGCAGCTGAGTAGTGGAGAGTGGGGAACAGAGGGGACACTGTGGGTCGGATGTGAGGGTGGGGAGTAGTGGCCATCCTCTCACTGCTGGCCGCTGTGCACATTGCTGCCTGGCTGGGGATTTCTTGGGCCCTGATGCTGCCTTTGGGTTTTACTTCGAACTTCAGGTGCTGGAGTTGAGGGAACTTGCCCCCTCTGAGTTTCCTCCCTGTGTCTGCCAGTGGCTCATCCAGTGCCAAGTCTTCCTCCTGGGCTCCACCAAGACACAAAATGCTTCCAGTGTGCAGTTGTTTCCCTTTAGTGTGCACCAGATGATGAGTCCAGAACACAGCCTGTCCTTTCAGAGATGTGACCTGAACAGGAAAGCTCTCCCTTCCCCCACAGCCCTTGTGTTCATTCTCTTCTCGGGATGCTGCCGATCCTCCCGTTCACACCGACCTTTGTGGCCATAAATCACCGAGCATTCCTACCCTGTTCCAAAGTCAGGGCAGGGTGAGCCTGGGCCAGCTGCCCGCGGGCACACATCTCCTTAGCACTGCTGGCACGGCCACCTGCATGGCCCTGACTGCATCCCCTTTCCCGGGACACCCGGCGTTCGTGTGCTTGGCAGTGCCAAAAAGGGGTCTGCTGTCAGCCCTCGGCCGCGATCTTGTGTTTGGGGAGGCAGGTCAGGGAGCAGCAGTCCTGCCTGAAGGCTGCAGCAGCTTCCCCAGAGGCAGGGGTGTCCAGCAGGGGCAGTGACGCCCCGGGCAGGAAGGAGCAATCCCGGGCAGGAGCATCACCAGGTGTGACAGCGTCCCTCGGGCAGGAGCATCCCGGGGCAGGAGCATCCCCCGGGCAGGAGGGCGCATCCCGGGGCAGGAGCATCCCCGGGCAGGAGCATCCCCCGGGCAGGAGCATCCCATGGCAGGAGCCTCCCCCGCGGAGGGAACATCCCCGGGCAGGATCGCTCCTGCGGCAGGTGTGTCTCCGAGCAGCACGGTCTCCGGGGCCGTGGCTGCGCCGCGCTCCGCCCGCCCGCGCGGTGCCGGTCGGTGCCGTATGGGAGGAGCCACCGGGCACCGCCGCCCCTGCGCCCCCCCCGCCGCATTTGGCGGCCGCCGCCGCGGAGCAGGGCGCGGGGGGGGATGATGGATCCGCGGCTGCGGCTGCTGACGCCCCGCGCCCGCCTGCCCGCCGTCAATGGAGGAGGACGCTGAGACCCGTAAGATCAGCAGCAGTTTCCTGCGGGATCACAGCTATGCCACGGAAGGTGAGCCCGGCCCACAGCCCCCGGCCCGCCCGCAGCAGGTGAGGCCGCCCCGCAGCGGCCCCGGCCCCCGCCCGCATCGCTCCACGCATCGCCCCGCGCCTTGCCCGCATCGCTCATCGCCTTTCCTGCATCGCTCCTCGCCTTCCCCCGCATCGCCCCGCTCCTCGCCCGCATCGCCCCGCTCCTCGCCCGCATCGCTCATCGCCTTGCCCGCATCGCCCCGCACCTTCCCTGCATCGCTCATCGCCCTCCCTGCATCGCCCCGCTCCTCGCCCGCATTGCTCATCGCCTTCCTCCGCATCGCTCCTCGCCTTCCCCGCGGCTCTGTCCCGGACCGGCCCCGCTGCCCCGCCCGGACCGCTCAGCCCCACGGCAGCGGCCCCGAGGGTCGGTGCGGGCGCGGCGAAGCCGCTCCGGTGACTCAGCAGCGCCGGGTGTCGCCGGGTGGGCTCCCCTGGGCCGGGCTGGTCCCCCGGCGGAGCGGGGGCGGCCGAGCCGAGGCACCGAGAGCCGCCCGCAGCCGCCGCCAGCTCCTCGCGTCCCGCCCTCCCGAGGAGCCCCCAGCCCCGCCGGACCCTCCAGGAGCCCTTGCGCCTTCGCTCCTCCGGCTCCGGGAGAAAGCGGGGTCCCGACCCCTCCGCTAGCCCTTCCCCTCTGGAGCGGAGCCGGAGGGATGCGGGCGCGGCCGCGGTTCGGGACCGGCCGCCTCCGCCGCCGGGGGCGTTCGCGGTGCTGCAGGTGGCTGGAGCGGAGCCGCGCTCTGAGGTGCGGGAATATGGCAAACGCTGGTGCGGGTCTCATCAATGGAACAGTTGTCGCGGGGCTATTTTCACTGCAAGCCGCCTCAGGGAGGTGTGTGAATCCTGGCTGGTGCGTTGCAGATGCAAGGAGATGCCAAGGCTGTTGGACACGGATAATGTCACAGCCCTGGTGAGGCTCATGGTGCATTTGAAAGCGGCTTCCCATGATGGCTCCAGAGCAGAGAAGATGGTGTGGCCATGTTCCGTTCAGGCATCAGAACATGAGCTCAGCCTGCACATGATGCTGCAGCCACCACAAAGGCAGCTCCACCAGCGAGGGTGAAGGAGGGATGGGGATGGAGCTGCTGCTGCCTCTGCTAACCTCTCTGGTAGCTGAAGAGCTGTCAACTTCACATCAGCTCTGTCACAACCTCCCTTTGCTTTCTCGCTTCAGGAGGAAAGTGCAGCTGATGTAAAACTGAACCCCCCACCCTTTCTGATAGCACTGACACCTTCGATGAGGCTTCAAAAACCAGACTCCATACCAGAATCTGAGCAGGTTTATTTATAGCTCAATTAGTAGCCAAAGAGGCTTTCCCTTACTGTGTCATCCTCATGAGACTTAGAGCAAGCCAGACTTGGGAAATTTTGTCACAGGGCTAAAGGGGGGTTTATCTAGTGGGAAATCTTTGGCTTGAGATAGTAATGGAAAGCTTTGGATACCTGGTGAGCCAAAGAAATGGTTGTTGGTGTTGCTTGTGTGTAGCTGTAATGCGAGTGCTCAGCATGACAGCCCCCGGATTTTGGGGAGGGGCTGTCCTGGGGCACCTCTGGCTCTGCTGCTCCCCTTGGGTGTTTCACTCTGGGGGCCTGGGGTCCAGCAGGACTCGATGTGGGGCTGGGGAGCGGGCAGATCTGCCGTGGGGCTGAGGGATGCACCTGTGGGAGCCACTGACTGGACGTCTCTGCTGAGAGGGGTGGTGTGAGCCGGTGCTTCCAGGGGATGCTGCAGCCGGGACGGGACTGAGCTCCCATATCTCCTGTTGTCAGGCTCACACCACCATGTGCTGTGCTCTCTGAAGGATGAATTTGCTGTTGCTGCATTCCAAAAGGCAGCTGCAAATGTAAAATGGGGCTGTAACTACCTTGCTGTGACCTGCTGAGAACTCGGGTTTTCTGGTGGGGAAGGGTGAGGGCTTGAGATGAGCCCGCAGTGATTTCTGCCGGTGGCACTGGGAAGGCTGGGGATTTTCAGTGCTAAGATCCAGTCTGTAATCTGTGGCTGTGTGCTGGCATTTTCAGAAGAACCTTGTGCATAGTATTGGGGAACCACAGCAATCCTCTTGGTAGAAATGAAACACAGAGGCGTTTGTGCAGTGCATGGCCGAATCAGCCGGTGTGATCCCTGCTGGGAAGTACAGGGGGGGATTTAAGGTCTGTGTTTCAGCTGGGAGTTTTTCTTTACTTCGTGCTGTATAGATCTCCTGACTCCATGCAGTCGTTCTGCTACAGGGAAGCTGACTGTGCTTTGAAATGGTAGACTCTGCTAAGATGAAAAAATTAGATAATTCAGTTTTATTTTTTTCTACATGTGGAAACAGCATATGCCTAAAACGCTGCGGTATCTGCTTAAAAAAGAAAATCCTTCCAAATGCTGTGCAGCAAGTGCAGACTTGCTTTGGAAATGAAGGTGTCTCTGGTGTATCAGCTGAGGGAAATAGCCGGTTATGTAATTTGCTTTAGCGAAGTGTCGTTGTCACTTAAATAGGTCTGGTATTTTCATGCAAATGTGGGGTGATGAACGGCATCATCACAAGTGCACATTTGAATGCCTGGTTCTTGTGCAGCTCGAGGATTGCTGAGAAGAATCGGGGCCCTTGTGCTGGCTCGGCCCGGGCTGCCAGGGGAGGTGTGAGGTGAGCCCACATCCCCACGAGCTCTGCCGGGCACAGGAGCAGGGCGAGCGGGTCCAGGGCAGTGCCAGCTCAGATCCCAGAGCACTGCTGCAGAACGGCAGATCTCACATGAAACACGTCCAGAAAATACTCTTGATTTGCATAAATCTATCTTCATTGGCAATTCTGCTGAGTGCCCAGCCAGAAGTAGGACAAATTGAGACATTTGAATACAAACAACCGTTGGAGCAGCTTCCACTTCTAGATGTGCTTGTTGGAGATGTGGCCTTAAGGGGAGAAACTCCTGAGGGGGATTCCCAAACCGAATAGGTTTTGCTGTTGAGAAATTTATCACTAAGCCTTTATTTCCCTTTCCTGGTTTAATCCTGTTACTCCCTCTGTAACCCTGTGTCAGCCTCTCAGTCATTCCCATCCCGCCTGTATTCCTGCTTTTTGTTTAAACACATGTGCTGTGTTTAGACATCCCTTCCTCTTCCCGAGCCTGTGCTCCCCCAGGTGGGAAGGACCCACAGACACCTCCTAATCTGGGATCCCTGCAGAAACACAGCACAACTCAATGTTTGCAGTGCTCTACGTCAAAGCTGATTTGGGGATACTTTAATCTACAGATTAAGGAGAGAATAGCTGTGCCTAGGGACTCTCTAATCTAGAGATTACTGAGAGGGCTGGGAGCAGGTAGTGATGTGAGACCCACTGCGGATGGACTGTGAGGAGGGTGCCCGGTCACTGGTGCTGGCTTCACCTGCCTCTGTCGCCTCAAGCCTGTGCAAGAACCAAGCTGCTCCATCTCCAGTGCTGGGGAAAGCTGTGTCACCCCCAGCAGGCTCCAACAGCCAGTGGAGTGATCTATCCTTACAACCTGGAGTTACCTGGTCCCTGCTGCTGTGGGGTCCCTGTGTACTGGGGACCAGCTGCAGCAGCTCAGAACCCAGCACTGGCCAAGCCCCCAAGCCCAGGAGCCCAGGCTATGCTGTGGGTGCTCACAGGGTGATCCTTGGGGTGCCAGCCAGGACAGCCCTGCCATCAGGTTTTGAAATGGAATTGAGGGACTTGGTGAAGTGGTCAAGATTCGCTAAACCTAGAGAAACCACCTCTGGTTCATGAGCTGAATGTTGCAGAGGGTAGGAGAATATCGGTGGAAACACAGCATGGTTGCTCTGTTTTTGTGTCTGTTGGAGACAGGATGCTGGGCTGGATGTGCTCCCGATCTGAGCCCGCAGGTTGTTCCTGTGGCTGCTTGTGAGAACAGGAGTCTGCACGGCTGTGCCAAACCCCTGATGCCTCCTACCAAAAGAGCTGGACAGATCTGGTGCCTGGAAGGTCAATAGGTGGTGGAAGGGCTGAATGCCACGGCAGGCTAGGTGATCATCAGCTTCCCTAACTCGGCAGGCTGGAGCAGAGGTGTATCCCTGCAAGCAGGAGTGGAATCACAGAATCATGGAATGATTAAGGGTGAAAAAGACCTCCAAGATTATTGAGTCCAGACTTGCTTGTTAGCGATTGGCTGGGGGAATAAATGCTTGTGGAAAATATCCTTCGAGAATGTCCATGCCAGCTGCTGGATCACTTGGAAATGGTGCAGGTGTGTGAGCTGGTGCCCCCCCGTACCGCTGTATGGATGTGTGGAGGTGAGGGCGCTGAGCCGGCACACGGAGTGGGGCCCTGGTGACCTGGCAGGATGCTGATCAGGCAGCTTAAAAATAGCGGCTGCTGCCTCCCTGCTCCTCCCCACGGCGGCTGTGCAGCGATGTGCTGAGCAGGCACAAAGCCGCAGCTGCAGGCAGGGCTGGCAGGGCTCGGCACCGCAGGGAGCGCAGGGCAGTGCCCGGTGAGCAACCTGGCTCTGGGCAGTGGCCTGAGAGCAGCCCGGCTCTGGACACTGCCCAGTGAGCACCCCGGCTCCGGGCAGTGCCCGGTGAGCACCCCAGCTCTGGGCAGTGCCCGGTGACCAACCTGGCTCTGGACAGTGCCCGGTGAGCAGCCCGGCTCTGGGCACTGCCCGGTGACCAGCCCAGCTCTGGGCAGTGCCCAGTGAGCAACCTGGCTCTGGGCAGTGCCCGGTGACCAACCTGGCTCTGGCCACCCCTGGTGACCAGCCCAGCTCTGGGCAGTGCCCTGAGACCAGCCCGGCTCTGGGCAGTGCCCTGAGACCAGCCCGGCTCTGGGCAGTGCCCAGTGAGCAACCTGGCTCTGGGCAGTGCCCGGTGACCAGCCCGGCTCTGGGCAGTGCCCGGTGACCAGCCCGGCTCTGGGCAGTGCCTGGTGACCAGCCCGGCTCTGGACACTGCCCAGTGACCAGCCTGGCTCTGGGCACTGCACGGTGACCAGCCCGGCTCTGGACACTGCCCGGTGACCAACCCGGCTCTGGGCAGTGCCTGGTGACCAGCCCAGCTATGGGCAGTGCCCGGTGACCAGCCCGGCTCTGGGCAGTGCCCGGTGACCAGCCCAGCTATGGGCAGTGCCTGATGACCAGCCCAGCTCTGGGCAGTGCCCGGTGACCAGCCCGGCTCTGGGCAGTGCCCGGTGACCAGTCCGGCTCTGGGCACTGCCCAGGCACTGACCGAGGCGCCTGCCAGGGCTCTGGGCAGCCAGTGCTGGTGCAGCTGCTGCACGCCTGCTCTGCCTGGAGCTGACCAAAACACCCAGATTCTCATCTCAGCACCCTGTGTGGAGCTGCTGTGACTGCTGGGCTCTGGCAGCCCTGGACAGTGGCACCTGAGCTCTTTGCAGCCCTCCCAAAGTCCCCATGCGCTGGGGAGCTGGCAATTGCCCTGCCCTGGAGAGGGGCATTTGGGGCACAGAGAGCCCAGACTGGCCTGGGCCTGACCCCAGCGCTCTGGGAAAGGCTGAGACGCCACCGTGGCCACCTGCCTTGGCGCTTGAGGCCAGATGTGTGGGCACTGGTGTGTTGTTTGAACGCTGTCAGGAGTGCTGTCCCCAGCCCAGCTCCCGCCACCCTCCCAGTGAAGGTGTGACCGAGCTGCTGGAGTCAAAGTCTTCACTGAGGGCAGCACTGCTGGTTGTTTTTTCCTGATGCATTATGTGCCTGATTTCTTGAGGGGAAAGGGTCTCCCTCTCTGTCCCAGGGATCCTGGGCTGCTGTGTGGTTTGTCTGGGGTGTCTGCTGTTTTGGATTTCAGCCTTTACTTGTTTAAGCCTCCAGCAGCACAGCCCTCACTGCAGCTCGGTCCCACTGTTTCAGGTTCAGCTCCCAGAGGGTGTTGTGGCACTCTGGAGGCAGTGTGTCCCTTGGGAAGGAGGTGACATGCCAGTCAGGTCAGGAGCTCTGTGTTGTGACACCGCAGGAAGCTGCAGGGGCTCAGCAGAGCAGAGTCGCTTCCAGGCAGCTGGATCTCCAGCAGGATCCTGCCTCCATGCAGTGCTGCTTGTCTGCATTGCACAGAAGTGTTGTGCAGCCTTTTTGTTTCCTTCCAAGCCTGTTTGCTCACTTGCTCGGCTGCCAGGGGTCAGCTGTTCGGCCATGCACGTGGACCATCTCCTCTGATGTCATGCTAAGGCAGGTCCTGGAATGGAAATGTAACCAGAATAGAAACCAGAAACCAAAGTAGCCAATTAATCCCTCATTTTGATCTGCTCTGTCCTGCATTTCAGCTGATTCCCTGGTGCACTCATAAAACACAACCATTATCTCAGCTTCCCCAATATGCAAACAAATTGCTGTGATTTTCCTATGCTTGGATCAGTCCATATCCATATTCTCTGAACAACAATAAAACATTAATGGAGATAAAGACTGTTATCTCCCTCATGTCTATTTTGTCATTGGAATAACAACTTTAAATGTTAAGAGTGCTGAGATTTATAATGCCAAGCCTGCTCAGCAAAAATAAATCATGTTTCATAGAGCACATTACCATTTATTGCTGCTGTATTATCTGAAGCCAGAGTGGGTGTTAACCCTGTGATAACGTCCTCAAAGGGGATTTTAAATAATTTTGTAGTTTAATTTAAAAATTCTGTTGACTGCCTGGTTTGATCTGCAACTCATTTTAGTGCAAGGGGTATCAAAGCTGAGCCTCTCCAAATGCTGATAATGAGCTCGCTGAGTTACAGCAGTGGGGGAAGCCCTGGACCACAGAACGGCTTCTGGTTCAGCTGTGGCTTCAGTGAACCCCAGCCCTACCCAGCCACACAAGCAGGGCTCCCTAAATGTGCTCCCTTTCAAGGTTTTGTAGACTTTGCAAGATCGGTGGGTTGTTAAAGTTTCCCTTTGGTGTTTTCATTCTTGCTGTCTGGGTCCTCATCAGCTGATAGTAAGCTCATAGCAAGAGGGATGTGTTTCACTTGGGACTTGATGTGTGATCTGAGCTGCTGTGGCTCCCCAGCCCTTGGGGTCCTGCCCTGCCCTCACCCTGCCCTGGCACCCTGGCTGCTGCTGGGGAAGGAGCAATGCTGTGCCACAGCAGTGCCTGGTGATGGCCAGCCAGCTCCAGGCTGTTCTGGGTGTCCCTGGCTGGCTGCAGCGGGGTCAGGGAGCACAGGGAGCACAGGGGCACAGCCCTCGGGTCTGTCTCACCCCAGAGCTCAGGCTGGTGGTGCCAGATGCTGAGCAGTGCTGGGGGGCTGTAGCTTGCTCAACTCCTGGCTCTGACCCGTTAAACTGGAACAGGCACACAGTGCACATCACTGGGTGTTTGTTCTCTCGTTTGTGGTGCAGCTCCTGCACAAACCTGCTGCTGGGAAGAGTGAAGGGATGTTGTGCCCATCTCATGTGTGGGGTTCCAGGGGCACTGGAGCGCTATGGAATGTGCCTGGACACCTGCTGTGTCCAGATGTGCAGGTGTGAGGCTGTTCAGCCAGCGTGAAATTGCCCACAAGGAAACAAGCTTTGCTTCCATGGGGTCCTGCTCTGTGGATTCCTGAGGTGCTGTCCTGAAGGTGGGGTGCATGGCATTGCCCCTCGAGGCAGGGAGAGCACCAGTGGAAGCTCACCCACCTATACCTGCCTGTGGATGGGACACATGCCTGCTGCTCCTGGTTCCACTGGAAACCTCTCTAATGATTAGGGGGACCCTTGCACTTGTGTTTTGGAGCAGGAGATGGGGTCTGCTGCTGGAGGACAGATGTCAGCAGTGGTGGAGCTTGCTCCAACCTCAGCTGGAAAGTTGTCTGTGGAAACATGCATCTCTGTGGGATCTGGGGAATTGAACAGAGAGAATTAGAGAGGCACTTTTGGAGAGCCCTCCATCACAATCCCTAAATAAACCTGGCCTTCATTTCAGCAGACTGTCAGATTCTTAATTATAATAACAGCATGAGCACTGTTGCTTTGTAACTGGTTCCCCACTGGAAATTGATGGCCAGCAGGAATGGTGTGCCAGATGTCTGCCTGTGATTGCCTCTGCTTGGGAAGATCTGTTCAGGTAACGCTCTCAGCTGGAGGACACGAGTCGTGCAGGGATCCAGGGGTACTCTGCTTGTTTTCCTGATTTCCTGGCAGAAGCCAGAGTCCCACCAGGATCTTCACAAGCGTCTCTGCAGAAGTTTCCTTCCACAGAACTGCTCTGTTTGAAGGCACCAGAGCAAACAGGGATGTCTCTCAGCAGTGACAAACTGTTGAGTTTTGGTGCTGGTGCTGTCCTCCTGGCCTTAGGTGAGGGCTCTGTTCTGGGGTTGGTGCAGCCACCAGACCCAGCACGGTGAGTTCTGTCTGCAGCTCACAGCTGGATCCTGCAGCAACAGGAGCCTGACTGCCCCCGGGTGCCTGTGAGCCCCAGGAGCTCTGCTCAGCAATGCTCTGAGTGCTCCTGCTGTGCTCCTTGCTGGGTGGGAAGCAGCCCGGGGGCAGAGGAGGAAGCACAGCCTCTGTGGGAGCCTCTGCACTGCTGCTCACAGCTGTGGTGGTGGAGAAAACCCCAAAGTGCTGATGGGCTGTCGTGCTGCTGCATCCTGGAGGCATTGAGGGAAGCCCCTCTGCCCCTGCAGAGCTCAGTACAAGCTCTCCTGCAGCAGAGATCAGGCTGTGGATCCTGTTTCATACTGTCATGTGGCAACTGGATGTGACTTTTTCATTGGGAGTCCTGCAAAGTACAGCAGCAAGGAGTTACTGATGGAGTAGCTCCAGCTATGACAGGGTATTCAGCTTTTTTCAGCAGTGGAAGTCATCAGGCAGAAAAACATCGGACATAAAAACAAACCCAGAGGTCAGTACCTGTGGCACTAAATGGTCAGGTTCACTCAAGATTGTGATGATGTTGTGCAGAGATAACCTTTGTAGCTGGGGCTGTTTTGGTGTCTCCCATGAATCTTGACACAGCCAAAGCTCCTCATCCTCACAGTGCCCATCAGTGCTGACAGGCTGGTGTGGAGGTCAGGCTGGTGTGGTCAGGCTGGTGTGGTCAGGCTGGTGTGGAGGTCAGGCTGCTGTGGAGGTCAGGCTGGTGTGGAGGTCAGGCTGGTGTGGTCAGCCTGGTGTGGAGGTCAGGCTGGTGTGGAGGTCAGCCTGGGTCAGGTGCCTGAGAACTCGATCTGGGTGTAGCATTGAAGGGAGAAGAGCAGCTCCTGCTTCTCATCCAGCACACCTTCACTAGCAGGCCTCAAAGCACTTCACAGACAGGATCTTACAGATGTATTTGTTGACTCCTGCCCATTAGTCCAGTGCCAGGCTTGGCATGGGTCGTGCTTTGAAGCTGGAGCTGAAGTCTGCAGTGTTACCTCGTTTGCACGAGGCTCTGGGGTGGACACTGAAGTCTTGTCATATTTGGACATTTGATCAAATGTAAAAACTTTTCAATTAGGATGTTTATGAGTTAATCACATGTGATACTTCATTTGCCCCCTGCTGCAAGCCTGAGATGTGTGTGAGGATGTGGGGAAGTGGATCATCCTTTTTTTGGCTTTGTGTCACCCTAATGCATTATCTCCATCTGGTTGTCTCCTCCCTCCTCGTGTCCCTCAGCTGGAAGTGTGTACCAGTGGCTATTAATAGATGAATCCTGCAACAGTCTGTTCTTGCAGATGGGATTCTCAGCTTCTGAAGCCTAAAACTCATTACAAATAAAGCAATACACTGTGTGGTCCCTAATACAATTAGCCTTGCTCTAAGTTAGGCTCTCGGGGCCAAATGCTGCTGTCAGTGTCCATGCCTGGGAGTGCTGTGGTGTGTAGATCCCAAGCCACACAGTTCCCTTGCCCTGGCTGGTCTTTGTCTGTTAAATACAGGTGTGTATTTAACACCCTTGTCTGTTAAATACAGGTGTGTATTTAACATCTTTGTTAAACACAGCTGTGAGATTCTGTCCCTGACATCTCTGCCTGTGTGCTCCCAATGTCCTCGTGGTTTGCAGGACTGGGATGGGAGAACTGTGGTTCTGCATGTCTGTGTTGCAGAAGGATGTTGTGTTTTGGGGCCTTTGACTCACCACCTATGCTGCCATCTCCTTGAACAGCCAAATCCAGCCACAGTGCTCGGCGTCCTCTCTGCACCAAGGCTCTCTCTCGGGCAGGCAGAAGCCATCTCCCCCTTTCCCATGGGGAATTTACCTGTGCAAGGAGGCAGAAGGGCAGAGGAATGTTCACAAGCATTTTGGGACTCCCTTTCTGAGGGAAGAGCAGTTGTGAATCAAAAAGCCCGTGTGGCTGTGGGCAGTTGGTTGTGTCTCACCTGCTGCTGTGCACGTCCATGTGCTTGGCTGCAGACAGACACACGGACAGACAGACAGACAGACACACGGACAGACAGACACACGGACAGACAGACACACAGACAGACACACAGACACACGGACAGACAGACACACAGACAGACACACAGACACACACACAGACAGACACACAGACAGACAGACACACAGACAGACACACAGACACACAGACAGACACACGCATAGACACTTGTCACTACCTCTGCTTGCTGCCATTGCAGTCATGACTCTTCCCTCTTTCCTTCCCTCGCCCCTTCCCAGCTTCTCATGGGGCCAGTGGGGGGGTCCAGCCGTGGCCCTGCTGATGTGGGAGCAGCAGGAGAGTGGGGCAGGGTGAGCCAGAGCCCTCCTTTAGAGGCAGGAGGAAACATTCTGCACAGAACTGCCAGAAATTGCTCCAAATTGTGCTTGTGTCTGGTGTGTTTCCCTTTGCCAGGGACCCACGCAGCCTGGGCAACCAGAGCGGCTTTGGAGAACTATTCTTAAAGGCTTTGTTTCTTTAATTAAGAGGGATCTGCTTTCTCTTGAGAAAGGAACCTGCGAGGCTGATTTTAGATTAATTTTACTGCTCCTTGTGCATTCTGGAGGGATGCATCTCCTCAGGAACGCTCATGTTCCCATGTGCAGGTGTCTGTCCGTGTCAGGACAGGTCCTGCCCTGTCTCAGCGTTTGCTGGGGATGGGAAAAGCATCTTGCTCGGCATCTTCAGTGTGTTTACAGGCTGTGGTTTGACAGCAGTGGGCAAGGCCAGTGCCAGCCCTGCTCTCCAAACAGGGCAGCACAGCCCAGCTCTGCTGTGCTGTGTGTTGTCCCCCAGGGATGCTCAGCCAGGCTCAGGAATGTGTGGTTTTCACTTCCCTGGCTGGGAAGGATTTTCCTGGCTCCAGGGAGGAGCCGTGCCCTGGTTTGAGGTACTGGGTACAGCTGAATTCCAGACTTGGGAGGCACTTTGTTCTTGATCTCCTGATAGCTGCTGCCTCACCAAACCCCTTTCTTTCCGTGCCATCTGTTTCTGACAATGTGCAAAGTTATTGATGAGGTGATGAAATCAAGAGGACTAGGGTTTGCCAGAAAAAGGCTTTTTTCCTCTGCATGTGCAGTCTCAGACTTTCAAATGAAACCAGCCCCCTGTAAATCCCGTGTGTGAGGCTCAGGGCAGCAGGGGTCTCACGAGCAGTGGGTCCAGCCTGTACCTTCTCAGTGCCCATCAGGCCTGGGAAGAGGTGTGGGTGGGAATTAGCAGCAGAAAAACACACCACACTATTCTGTGAGGGAGTTCTCCCCGTTGGGTGCTCAGTGTGCACCCCAGTGTGTTTCCACCCCTGCTGCCTCCCGTGTCAGGGGTAACAGGCAGCTTGGCTGGCTTGTTGCACTCAGCCTTTGTCAGTCCTTGGCAGTGCTATCTGGAGCCTGCAAGGCTATTTCAGGTATATTTAATTACAGTTTTTCTTGCTTAGTGAATAGCTGCAGTTATTAACATGCAGTGGAAAGGGTTTCAGGAGGCGGCAAATATTCAAGGCATTCTTTTGTCCTGTCCTCCAAAAGACAGAGAAAACAGGACATTTATCAGCAAGTGCTGCTTTCTGACTAGCAGAGTTTGCAAGCAGTTTACTGTGCTTCTTTTACTTTTCAAAACCATTGATTTTTACAGTGTTGCAATTAGAAAACAAGCCTATAAACTGATGTATTCCTGCGTTTTCAAATGGACTTTCAGTCTCCTGCTGTCTGTTTATTGGTTTCCCCCTTCCCAGCCCTGCTGAATGTTGCTTAAGTCAGCATGTTGTAATTGGCCTGTGGAGATCCAGGTCTGGCTGGTGTCACTTAAAACCCAAATGGCTTTGCAATAATGTCACTGTTCCTGGACTTCCTGCACAGGAGCAGAGGTGCCCACTCCCACACAGCTCCTGCTGCATCTCTATTGACTGGCAGCACTTGGCTAATCGCTTCCTGTAATTAAATTCTCCACTAAGAATAAAGTTAATCTTCTCAGAGCATATAAAACCTGACCTGCAGCCTGAGCAGACAGAAATGCTGCTGTTTATAGGCACCTTTATCCAAGTGTAAAGGGCCCATTCCCAGAGCAGAAGCAATTAGGATAATTAGATATTCCTTGTCCTGAGTCAGGGGTATATAATAATAAACTATAAGTGATTTGGTAGTTTTCTGCTGGAGGGTCCCAGGCTCTTGAGGCTGGAAGGGACCATTTTGGAATTCTTTATGACTCTGGTAAGACACCACTCTGCTCTGCCCTGAGGGCATCGCCACTTCTGCTTGTCAGGGTGCTGGGGCTGCCTGGGGCTTTGTTGGGTTTTAGAGTTTTTTAGATTTGCATTTTCTCTGTTTGATGATACTCAGTAAGTTTGGCAGAGAGAAATGGATGAGACTTTCCCCAACTTTTTTTCTCTTTGTTTACATAAACAGATTAATAAACTAATTGCCCAAATCCTTGCTGGCTGGCAGAAGCATTAAGATTGCTATAGGTCGCTGACTTAAACCATATGGTTTGATCCCAAGGCTTCTTTGGGTTTTTAGAAGAGGTTTAAAAAGTGCCTGTTTGCATCATCTTGAAACATTAACATTCCAAGCACAAATAGTTTTGCATAATTTATTACTCTCGCTGTAGCTTTGCTCATACTCCTAAGTTCAACTTCAAAGTACTGCATCCTCACTCCTCATTATTTATGTACAGCAAAACAAAACAACATTAAGTGCCACCCAGCCATTGCTGTGTTTCATTGGATGGAGAAACTGGGACTTCTTCTGTAGCTGTATCATTTCTGGTTCAATTATTAAGAGCCAAATTCAGAAGGAAGGTAACCTTTCAGCATCCCTTCCTGGAGCACAGACTGATCAAAACCAAGTGCTTATGGAGAGAAAGTTTGTGGTACTCGGAGGATGCCAGGTTCTTGCCATCAGCTGTTTAATTTGGACAATTACAGCACATTTGTCAGTCCCACTTTGATTCAGAGTGAGATCCACTTGCCAGTTCTCACACTGTTTCAGTGCAGCAGCATTTCATCAGCAAACAGGGTCCAATATGACAGGGCTGTTATCGATTCCCCCAGCTTATTTTGTGGTACCCATTACCTTTGCAGTAAATGTTGTATCTGAAATCAGAAACGTGAGTGAAACGTGCAGCAGTGCCCCAGCGAGCCGAGTGCAAGGGAGAACCCAAAAGCAGAGCCCTGGCTCTTTCCTGGGAAGCCTGGAGTGCCACTTGGGCTCCCTGCACGGTCTGGGGTCCAGCCCAGCAGCTCTGCCCCAGCTGATGCCCTGTCACACCCAGCCCTGGCACAGGCTCTCAGTCTGCATTCCTCCCATCGCTGTGAGAGGAAGGTGTCAGCCACTGCACTGGATGGGAGCTGAATAAATCAGTGTGCATGGATCATTGAGCCTCTTTGTTGTAAAACAAATGGCCTGTGGTCAGTTAATCATATAAAGAAACATCTCCCAGACCTCATGGCATTATTCATATTCACTAAATCCTCTGGCAGCTTCATAAACAGAATCTCTGTTAAAATATGGGGAAATTACAATCTGGAACAGTGTTAGAGATGTGGCTGCCACAGACTGTGGGGCAAAAGGAGCAAGAGAACTTTTTTTCTTGCCAAGATCTTGTCTCTCCCCCATCTGAACCATCCCCTTGCCTTCAGCTCACAGATCTCCTTGTGCTGGACACCTGTGTTTGCTGTGTCTGCCAGAATTGTGGGGTGCTGTGGGAGTCCTCAATGGACAGCTCGTGCCCTGGGCTGCTCTGTCCTTGTCCTTGTCCTTGTCCTTGTCCTTGTCCTTGTCCTTGTCCTTGTCCTGTCCTTGTCCTTGTCCTTGTCCTTGTCCTTGGCTGATGGCTCTGGAGCCTTCATCCCCAGTGTCACAGCCCCTGGAGTGGGATGCCTGTGGGTGCCAGCCCTGGGGCCCTGGTCTGGCTCCTCTTGGCATTGCCCCTTCCATGTGATGTGCCCATCTCGGTGCTGATGAATCACCTTTGTTTCCTGCCCTCGTTTCCCCCTGCTGAAGGGGAATGAGTGCTGGAGGGTTGCCTGCTCCGATGGTAACTCCCAAATTCTGTCTGCCCTCTGCTCTGTGGTGAGTGACAGACAAGTGAGAGCAATAGAAAGTCACAGATTCGCTGAGTTCTTTTATCCAGGTTTACCTAATTCTGTGTTAAATGGCTCTGAGGTGGCTCCCAGCCATGTGAACCTGGGCTCTCTGTGCCATGTCCAGAGGGGCAGCTGCCTTCCCATGGCACCTCTTGCCTGGTCTGTGGTCCCTGAACATCCCTTTCTTCTGCTGAAGGCCTGGGATTGATGTCTGTTGCTTTTCCACCATGATTCAAAACAAGCCCCTAACTGTGGTGTCCCAATTTACAGTTCCTGTTTCAAGAAAGTGGCTCTTATGTGTTGCCAGCCCTCAGCACGTTCACTTGTTAAATTATGCACATGCTAATGAAGTGCGAAAATCAGCCAAATAACAACTCTCTGTAATCGCTTGATGTCCCCAGAGCATTGTGACTTTTTTATTTTTATTATTTTATGATTTGTGACCCATTTTGAATCATGTTTCTGCAGGGTGTTCTTCCAACAACTGGGGTTAATTAGTATTTTCACTTTTCCCCCTTCTGAACGAAGCCCAAACGTGCTCACAGCCCACAGTGCAGTTTGTTTTCAGTTCTGAATTAAGTAATGCCTAGATTTCTATCAGGATGGGAAGCAGCTTCCCAGCAGAGCTGTTAAAATCCACACCTTTACCTGCAGCACACACCTGGGCATGTGGCAGGGACTGATCCGTGCTGAGTCCCGCAGGTGCTCTCGCTGCTTTGGGCAAAGCTGCTGCTCCCGGTGCCCGGGCTGTGTCCCCAGCCCTGGGATGGAGCCCTGACAGCAGCAGTGACACCATGGGCTGTGTCCCCAGCCCTGGGATGGAGCCCTGACAGCAGCAGTGACACCATGGGCTGTGTCCCCAGCCCTGGGATGGAGCCCTGACAGCAGCAGTGACACCATGGGCTGTGTCCCCAGCCCTGGGATGGAGCCCTGACAGCAGCAGTGACACCATGGGCTGTGTCCCCAGCCCTGGGATGGAGCCCTGACAGCAGCAGTGACACCATGGGCTGTGTCCCCAGCCCTGGGATGGAGCCCTGACAGCAGCAGTGACACCATGGGCTGTGTCCCCAGCCCTGGGATGGAGCCCTGACAGCAGCAGTGACACCATGGGCTGTGTCCCCAGCCCTGGGAGGGAGCCCTGACAGCAGCAGTGACACCATGGGCTGTGTCCCAGCCCTGGGATGGAGCCCTGACAGCAGCAGTGACACCATGGGCTGTGTCCCAGCCCTGGGATGGAGCCCTGACAGCAGCAGTGACACCATGGGCTGTGTCCCCAGCCCTGGGATGGAGCCCTGACAGCAGCAGTGACACCATGGGCTGTGTCCCCAGATCTGGGATGGAGCCCTGACAGCAGCAGTGACACCATGGGCTGTGTCCCAGCTCTGGGATGGAGCCCTGACAGCAGCAGTGACACCATGGGCTGTGTCCCCAGCCCTGGGATGGAGCCCTGACAGCAGCAGTGACACCATGGGCTGTGTCCCCAGCCCTGGGATGGAGCCCTGACAGCAGCAGTGACACCATGGGCTGTGTCCCCAGCCCTGGGATGGAGCCCTGACAGCAGCAGTGACACCATGGGCTGTGTCCCCAGCCCTGGGATGGAGCCCTGACAGCAGCAGTGACACCATGGGCTGTGTCCCCAGCCCTGGGATGGAGCCCTGACAGCAGCAGTGACACCATGGGCTGAGTCCCAGCCCTGCCCTCCCTGCCTGGCTGTGCCTGCCCCTGTGGCAGGAGGATGAGCGTGGTCATTTGTCAGTGCAGCTGCTGCTCCTCTGCCTGCTCTGAGCTGGTGCCAGATGTTTGGGTGCTGCTTCACCCCCCGAGCTGGGTGGGGGTGAGTGCTCGTGGTACCGACCCCACTTGGTGGCAGAGGCTGTCCCAAAACCCTCAGGCTGTCTCAAAACCCCAGCCTTTCCCAAACCCCTCAGGCTGTCCCAAACTCCTCGAGCTGTCCCAAACCCCCAGCCTTTCCCAACCCCCTCAGGTTGTCCCAAACCCCCCAGCCTTTCCCAAACCCCCAGCCCTTCCCAAATCCCCAGCCTTTCCCAAACCCCCAGCCTTTCCCAAACCCCCAGCCTCCCAGGACACCACCAGGCTCACAAAGGCTTGGCTGGGCTGGCAGTGACTCTCAGGGTCACTGGAGGTCGGTGATGCTGTTTGGTGGGAGCTCTGAGCTAAAGCTGAGTGTGGCTGAGGCAGCTGAGATCTGCTCTACAGCCTTACAAACGGGATCAGTCCTGGTGTGAGAGCACACAGTGCCTTGTCTCTGGGTAAGTATTGCACAGACCGTGGATGGTGTGTAGGAGCAGAGTTGCCCAATGTCAGGTCACATCCAGTTACTTGTTTTTCCCTGATAATGAGAAGGAAAAGAGATGAAGTACCAGCTCTCACCTCACTTTTAGAAGTTTATCACTGCAGCTTTTCAGTGGAAGTTGTTGGGGTTTGTAGAGTTGTGGTGACCATGCTGCTGCAGACACCTCACTGACCCTTTTCCTGCTGCACCCAGCAGCCAAGATCATCTCAGCCCAACAGCTTTGTCAAAAATATTTCCCACTGATCCTGCCTGGGGAAGCACCATGTTCTGGTGTCACAGCCCTGACACCAGAAAAGAGCTTCCAGCAAAGACTTTTAATTCTCTGTGAGAATCAACTTAATTAGATCCCCTCTGAGTGGAAGGGCGTTTTCACTGGATCTAGTGAATGTCCATGCTTCCATCTGGAAGCCTCTAACATCCAGGAATTTATTCCCTGTAACAACAAGGGGTTTGTTTCCATTAAAGATAGATGTATATACAAAATTTGTTATTTTTCAAGAAAAAATATTTGTTATTTACACTTGCAGTTTATAAACAAGTGGTTTTCCCTGTCTGCAACTTACCAGCAGGAGGCAGGAATGCTGCCTTGCCTGCACAGACCTCGGGCCTTCCCCAGGGATTTGGGTGCTTTCTGCACCCCAAGTGGCAAACCCCATAAAGTTCAAAGACAGGCTCATTTATAGCTGCAATCTGCTGCTTCAAGCTGCTGCACAAATCACTTGTAAGCAATTCATTTCAGCGGCTCAGGACGTCACTTAATGAACCCAACCAAATTGAAAGAAAGAAAGTTTAATTAAAATACTGCAAGGAAAATGTCTTGAGACAAGCTCTTCCAGGAGCAGATTGAAAATGATGGCACAGACATCCGGATTCCATGGGAGGAAATGTTAAAGTAGGCAGAAAATACAGGAAAATACAGTTTGTGATGAGTTTTAGAGGGAGCAGATACAGCCTGTGCTGTGGTCTGGCCCCATGCAGGGGCTCTGGGTCAGCCTTGTGAAGGGTTTGTGCCCCAGCAAGGAGCGGTGGGGCCACGGCAGGCAGTGGCACTGAGGAGTGGCCACCTGCCAGGGGTGTCACCGTGCCTTTGTCACTCTGGGAATGGGGACAGTGGCACCAGCTCTGACGGCACCAGGAGGGCAGTGGGGTGTAAGAGTGTGGCTAACAGGAGTGGCTGATAGGCCATGGCACCCCCAGAGAAGGGGTCTGTGGGCAGTGGGCTTGGCTGGGGCAGAGGAGGGGAAATGCTGCTGGCAGAGCACGGTGGTGGCTGATGTCAGTTTGACATTTCCTGTATGCCCAGACAGGTGCTGAGGAGGGGGTGGCACAGCCCAGGGCTCTGGGTGGCACTGCCTGCCCAGCCCCATTGTGCTGCCGTGTCTGTACTCAGCACAGCCCCAGATGTTGGATTAAGCCATCTTTAGCTGATTAAATCCAAAACCGTGCAACAAATGCCAGGGACTGTCTGCACAGCGTTGGTGTGTTTGCTTTCCTGCAGAGCTGGAATTGGAGCGTTAAGAACATTTTTTCAAATGCCCCCACTCTGATGGGCACGGCTTCTGTGGGTGCTTGCTGTGGAGAGGGAGATCCTGGCAGAGAAGGGTCAGTTTTGCCATACAAAAGGTGTTCATATTCCATCAGCCACATTCCCCGTTTGCCTGCCCCTGTTCCCCACCGTGTGTCAGGATCCTGGTGTCTCACTGCTGACCCATTTCTGTTCCAGACCCAGCTGTGTTTCTGTCTCGGTGCCTCCCTGGCAGCTCATTCAGTCCCCTGTGCCCAGGTCTGCCCGTGGGCATCCATCCCTTGGGTCTCCACGTGTGCAGCGTGTTCCGTGATCCTTTGTGGAGCTCGGTGCCAGTTCCTGTGAGAGGCTCCTGTCACAGCAGGTGCACCTTGTGCCTCTCCTGTTCGGCTGAGGGGTTTGTTCCAGGGGCACCAAACTGGAATAATGTGACAGAGAATGACATCAGAGCAAGATGGCAACAAAATTGGGTTGTAAGCTGAAAATAGCTGCTCTACGTGAGAGCAAAGCTTGCTGCTTCTGAATTTTACTCACTTAGCTGACATTTGGGTACTTCTAATTAAAATTTTTTAACAGTCAATAGTTTTTGCTGATCAGCTAACAGATGGCTGCAGCAAGATGACCAGAAAGACAGACTGCATGGCACATGAAGTGTGCTGGAAAGGATCCACGCCCGTGTCTGCACCGACCCTTCCTCTGCAGGAGCAGTCCAGCGTGGGGTGTCATTGAGGGGCTCCTGGGTTTGCAAGGCAACATCCCCAGCACTCAGGTCTGTGCTGAGGGTCAGAGCTGGTGTGCAGCGCTCACCACAGTGCAGCCTTCTGAGAAAAGCAGCTTTTGTGCTCCTGCTGCAGATAAAGATCTTGTAAATACAAAGAGCTCAGCACTGTTGCCATCTGTGAGTTCCTGCTTCCTGTGTCAGATGTTCAGGTTTTTCAGCAACCAGTGATGTGCCTGGAAATTACAGGTTTTCAGAAGGTATTTTGGACCCAGGCCATTTTTTGGGTTGCTCATGCCTTTATGCCCATGTATGAGAAGTGCCCATACCGTTCTGTGGCAGAAATCACTGAAGTTTGTAAAGATTTTAGTGTGGAAAGGGTGGAGGACTTGATCAATGCTCAGCTGCTTTTTACAAAATCTCATTTTTAAGGGTATATTTTGCAGATGGACTTGGGTTTTCCATTACTATTCCTAAGCCCAAATCAGCCATTTTGAGGCGGCTGTGTCTGCTGTGCTGCTAAAGCCTCTTGGCACAGGGATGGCAGCGTAAATCCTGCAGCGAGCCAAGGGACAGAGCGCTTGGATGAGCTGCCTGGAATGCTCTGGCAGTGGGAGCCTGCCCCACAGCCCAGCTCAGCCCAGCCCGGCCCAGCTCAGCTCAGCCCAGCCTAGCCTAGCCCAGCCCAGCCCAGCTCAGCCCAGCTCAGCCCAGCCCAGCTCAGCCCAGCTCAGCCCAGCCCAGCCCAGCCCAGCCCAGCTCAGCCCATCTCAGCTCAGCTCAGCCCAGCTGGGGGAGGCATGGCCATGGGTGCCATAGGTTGTGTTCTCCCTGAAAGCTCCCTTCACTCCCTTTTCTGTGTTGTTGTTCTGCTCCCGTTGATGACCCAGCCCTTCGCACCCCGAGGCTGCACGGTCTCTGCTGGTCCCTCGGGCTCTGCCCTTGCCCACTCCTCTCGTGTGCTTGCCCTGGGCACCTGGGACTGTGAGAGCCTCTGCTCTGTGAGAGTCTCTGTGCTGAACCTTTCCATGGTGTTAAATCCTCCTGACCTCTCCTTTCCAGGAGTTCAGTAAATGACACCTGGCTGGGATGGTGGAGTGATGTGAATTCACGTTCTTGCACGCTGGCACTCTGAGATGGGTGCTCTGGTGGGGGACATGGGGGCTGCTGCCAGATGGGAGCTTCTTTCCTCTAGGCTGGGTGGCACGAAATCACTCTTTGCAGTAACAAGGGCAGAGAAATTTGGAATGTGCCAGTATTTTTAGCTCTTCAATCTAGGAGAGTTATTCCATTTTGGGGAAGAGGAGCAGCTGCTGCTGGCTCTGCAGCATCCAGTCCTGGTGACAAGGAGCCGTGCCACGCCGTGCTGAGCTGTGCCGTGCCGTGCCGTGCCATGCCATGCCAAGGTTTGCTGTGCTCGCCTTCATGGTGTCAGCAAGCCATGGTGTTCCAGGGCATTTTGCTGATGCTCTAGATCCTTACTGGGCTTAATGCAGTGGAATTGATTTCTGTTCCTCAGGCTATCATTCATCTCAGCAGGGGATAATCAATGCTGATCAATCTTGTGATTTTGCATGCCATTAGATTGCAGTTTAACCTCTGCTGTCCTCTGCCCTCCCACCTCACTCCCCCCTGCCGTGGACCACACAGTTTGGGGCAGGATTGATGGCCCAGGCTCCCCACACCGTCACTGAGGTCAGACCTGGGACTCCTCCCTGAGAGGCTGAGGTTGTGCTGCAGTGTTCAATTGTAATTCTAAAGTTTGTGTCCTTCTCAAACCCCGTTCTGAGCTCAGGGTCCGTCTGCCGTGTGTGGTGGGATGCACTGAGACCTGCACAGGGGATCTCTGACTGGACTTGTGCTCTGTCTCTCCCATTTGCACACATTCCCTCCATCAGCCTCTTAATTTTTCATTACCTCTTTTGTGCTTTCTTCATCCACTGGAGCGGTTTCAGATGTAGGTTTTGTTCTCAAAACCCCCTCATGTCCCACTTGCCTTCTCCCTCCCGGGCAAGCAGCAGCCAGGGAGTGCCCACTGTGCCGTGGTTTGCTGTGCTCCCACCCAGGGCACATCTCTGTCTGCCTGGCAAACCTGCAGCCTTCCCCCTCCGGAGGGCTCTGATGGGGGGTGAGGGACATGGCTGTGGTGAGTTATTATCCCACACTGATCAGTATTAAACTCGGCTTGGTAACTCAGCCTGGGATTTGAATGATCTAAATCCTTCCTTTGGCAGCCTGGTTCGCTGTTATTTATGGTGCTTCCCAATTTACTATCATCTGCAGTTGGAGGCTTTGTGTGTGGTGCTGTCCACGAGTGATTTATGGGCTCAGTGAGGAGAGCAGGGTCCAGAGCTGTGTCCCAGGAACGGCCTCAGGCTGGGCCAGGGGAGCCTCAGGTGGACATTGGGAACAATTCCTTCCCTGAAAGGGCTGAGCAGCCCTGGCACAGGCTGCAGTGAGGGAGTCACCATCCCCAGAGGGATTTAACAGAACTATTGGTGTGGCACTTGGGGACTGGGGTTAGTGGTGACCTGGACAATGCTGGGGAATGGTTGGATTCAATTTTAGAGGGTTTCCAGCCCAAATGATTCCATGATGGTGTGTGGTCCCAAAGGAGGCATTTTCCCTGGGACAGCAGCAGAGCCCCTGGCAGGGCTGGGGGCACGCTGTGCCCAGGGGGTGAGCCAGGGCTGTCCCTGCCACCATGCAGTGGCCTGGGCTCACGGGCAGGGCTGGGGTCACCCTGTGTCCATCAGGAGTGACCTGTGCTCCTGGCACAGGCGTTGGCACGCGTGTGGTGTCCTGTGTGGGACACGTGTGGTGTCCTGTGACCTCCCCACCAGGACAGCAGGGACCAGGGCCCTCCTGCATGGAGCTGCAGCTGCAGCTGGAGCAGATGGGATGTGCCAGGAGCAGGGATGATGTGCATGAGAGAAGGCATGCTCTGGGAGCAAGGACAAGATCTTGGGATGCTCCAGGAGTGAGGATGATGTTCCTAGAGGCTCCAGGAGCAGGGATGATGTGCCTGGAGGCTCCAGGGGTGAGGATGATGTGCCTGGAGGCTCCAGGGGTGAGGATGATGTGCCTGGAGGCTCCAGGAGCAGGGATGATGTGCCTGGGAGCTCCAGGAGTGAGGATGATGTGCCTGGAGCTCCAGGAGTGAGGATGATGTGCCTGGAGCTCCAGAAGCAGGGATGATGTGCCTAGAGGCTCCAGGAGCAGGGATGATGTGCCTGGAGGCTCCAGGGGTGAGGATGATGTGCCTGGAGGCTCCAGGAGCAGGGATGATGTGCCTGGGAGCTCCAGGAGTGAGGATGATGTGCCTGGAGCTCCAGGAGTGAGGATGATGTGCCTGAGAGCTCCAGGAGTGGGGATGATGTGCCTGGAGCTACAGGAGCAGGGATGATGTGCCTGGGGGCTCCAGGAGCAGGGATGATGTGCCTGGAGGCTCCAGGAGTGAGGATGATGTGCTGGGATGCTCCAGAAGCAGGGATGATGTGCCTGGAGCTACAGGAGTGAGGATGATGTGCTGGGATGCTCCAGGAGCAGGGATGATGTGCCTGGAGCTACAGGAGTGAGGATGATGTGCCTGGAGCTACAGGAGCAGGGATGATGTGCCTGGGGGCTCCAGGAGCAGGGATGATGTGCCTGGGGGCTCCAGGAGTGGGGATGAGACACCCAGACCTGCCCTGGTGGCAGGAGGAGAGGGGTGGCCGTGTGGGCAGCTCAGGCTGCAGATCAGGGATCCAGCTCTCAGCACTGCCTGCAGCATCCCTAGTTTATCTTCTTTCCTTTTAATACCAGATTCATTCCCTGCTCCTGGCAGGGAGCATGCCTTCCTCCACGCTGGGAGAGGGGGAGGGGGGTGTGTTGTAGTTTCCCATTTTTCTGATAAAACTGTATCGCTACGGCGGAAATCAAATCCCATCCTGGATATTTTTAGCACGAGAGCGTGAAGGCGCAGAGATGCCGAGGGAAGGGAGGATGGGCGGGGAGGGAGGACGGCGGGCTGGGTCTCCATGGAAACTGTTTGCTTTAAATTCCCGCATTGGGGCACTGAGTGTGTAGGAGGTGATGAAGGAAATGAAAAAGCAAAAAAGAAGCAAGGTTTTTTCCTTTCTGTTGTCACAAAACTGCTGAAGGACCCTTGGGAGAAATGGGGATGAATTACTGATCACCTCAGGACGAGTCCATGAGCACCCTCACTGGTACCTGCTGCCTCTGGGTGCAGGTGGGGCTGACTCTGGTTTGCTCAGAGACACCTTTGGGATGGAGCTGTGCCACTCTGTGCTCCTGAGCTGTTTCCTCCCTGGGACTGCCCCTCTGGGTGTTCCTCTGTGCCAGGCTGCTGTTACTGCCCAGAGCCAGAGCCCAGACCGTGGGCACTGCGAAATGATGCTCCTGTCAGCCCTGCTGGATTTGGGCTTGGGAGACACTTCTACTCAGAAGAGGTTTTTTAATATTTAACATATGAAAGGTGCTGCTAGCCAGGCTCTGTTGGTGTCCTTGCCTGATCCTGATGATGGGCATGAGTAAACAGCAGGTCTGGGAGGGTCTGAGGACCTGAGACCCCCTTCCCTGTGGGTGCAGTGTGAATGGGCTGGGGTGGCACAAAGGTGCCCTGGTGTCTCAGCCCACGGCCCTGCTCCCAGGCTGATGCATTAGATCATGTCTGAAAAATGCCTCACTGCAGCACACAAAGTTATTTTTAATTCATTGAAAAGGGAGCGACCTAAAATCGGCAGCTGGTAATGGAGAGGATTAAATAGAGCAAAACAGTATATTTCAACTGAGTAATTTTAGAAGGAAGCAGTGTGTCCCATTCTGAGGTGTATGTTAGCACTGCCCAGCCATAGCCAGAGTCCCCTGGCTGCTGGAGCAGCAGTTCCCAGCCTGTTCCCAGCGTCCAGGTGACATCTCAGTGACACCAGCCTCAGCCCTGGCATTGCAGGGATGCTCTCCAGCGTGGGGGCACATGCTGCAGGAATGAGAACCTCTGTGTGAGCCAGGCTTGAGCTGGAGCTGCTGAGCCAGGCTTGGTGCAAAACACAGAATTTCACTGCTGGAAGGTGTCTGACTTTGCTCTGGCTCCTGTCAGCAGCTGTGGCTGCAGTTACCTGTGGGAACAGGAGGCTGCTGTGGGTTGGCTTCCCAGGGATGTGTTTGTTCTCATGTGTGTTAGCCCCAACAGCCATTCCATGGAATTGCAGTTAGGCTCTGGTTCTGCAGGGCTGTCACAGGCTGTAGGGAGGTGGATTGGTTCCAGCAGCGCAGATGGAATTTGCCCTGTCCCAGTGTCCTCCCCAGCCTCTAACAGGTGTTAAAAATGCCTGTTTAAAAAATTTCTGCCCTTTGGGAGGAATTTGCTGCACGTGGGGCTTGTGCAACCTTGCTAAATGGGAATTATATTTAACCAATAGTTCAGGTCCAAACAAGAGAGAAGAGCAGGTGATCTGAAGAAGTTCAGAATCCATTCCACAACTTTAACTCCCAAAGACTGAGATCTTTGCCAGGTGCTGCCCACGCCCGGCTGCAGACCTCCCCACCTGTGTGAGCAGCACTCCTGAGCCTTCCTGAGTGCTGGCAGTGGGGTGAAACCCTTCCTGGTGTGTTCTGGCCACGATAGCCACAGGGCATGTGAGGGAATGAAGCGTTTTGTCTTGGGGCTCTCTAGCCCAGTGCCAGCCAGTGCAGCCCTGTTTGCCTGTGGGCAGTGGTGTGTGCTGGTGTGTGTGGTGTGTGTTGGTGTGTGCTGATGTGTGTTGGTGTGTGCTGGTGTGTTCTGGTGTGTGTGGTGTGTGCTGGTGTGTTCTGGTGTGTTCTGGTGTGTGTGGTGTGCACTGGTGTGTGCTGGTGTGTGTTGGTGTGTGTTGGTGTGTTCTGGTGTGCACTGGTGTATTCTGGTGTGTGTTGGTGTGTTCTAGTGTGTGCTGGTGTGTGCTGGTGTGTGTGGAAGCAGCAGTGTTTTGGTGAGCAGTGTTTTGGTGAGCAGTGCTTTGGTGAGCAGTGCTTTGGTGAGCAGTGCTTTGGTGAGCAGTGCTTTGGTGAGTTCCACACTGCCAGCACAGGTTGGCAGTGTTCTGTTCTGACTCTCTGCTCTGCCTGGAGCCCTGGCTCAGGGATGCTGTCTGGGACACAGAGGAGCTGTTCTGGGGGAGCTGTGGGAGGGGGCTCTGGGGGGCCTTGTCTGGGTGATGCCACAGCAGGGGCTGTGTTTGCTGGGTGCTGTCTGGGCTGGCATCCTGACATCACAACACAGAACCCCAGTGGTGTTCCGAGTTGCACCAGGAGCTTGGGTCAGTTGCTGCATTTTATCTTTTCTCGTTTGCTGAGGCAGCTTTCTAGTCTGTATCTGGGATAAAACTCATGGGGAGCGAGAGGAGACAGCTCAGGTTGTGTTTCTGGGTTTCTCTCCTGTCACACACCAGAGCTGACACGCAGGAGGAGCCACAGCAGGGCTGGGAGGGCTCTGAGTGCCATGGGCTGTGAGCACAGGCAGTGTCTGCAGCCTGTGCTGCCCCTGCCCTGGGCTGCACAGGTGAGAAGGGCAGGAGTGCAAGGGGCAGGAGAGAGCTGGCAGCTGTGCTGTTCCTCACAGGATCCATCCTGCACCCAGTGCTCGGGCTCCAGGGCTGAGCCATTCTCCAGTTCCCAGCTCCGTGCTGAGGAGCGCGGCTCCCCAGGCACTGGGTGAGCACCAGTTGGGCAGTAATTGCCGTGGAATTAACCTCTGACACTCTTCTAAAAATAGGCCAAATAAATCCAATCATTAGCAGCTCCCATGCGTTGCCTCAAGGGTAAACAATGCAGATTAAAGCGTTTGCAGTTACAGGTCTCTGTGTCCCCTGGCTTCTCCTGCCACTGAGCCCAGGGCCCTGGATGGATGTGGGGAAGGGCAGTGGGGTGAGTGCAGTGGATTTTCAGCTGATAGAAGGTGGAGAGGCATCACTTTAATTTGCCTTGGTGGGTGATGGTACCTGCCCATTTCCTCTGCAAAGCTGCAATGTAAGTGTGGTCACCTGAGCTGTCCCATCAGCCAGGGTGAGGTGAGGTGCTGGGGGCACCAAGCCCTCCCCAGGTCCCAGGAACTGATTGTATCACCCCCGTGGTGCTGGCAGCTCCCCAAGGGATGAGAGGAGTGTGCTGTGCCGTGCTGTGCCATGCTGTGCCATGCTGCCCAGCCTGTGCCCTTGCTGCTGACAGTACCCTCAGGCTGCATTTAGAACAGGCACAGTACCTGGAAATCAGGTTCCCACTGGAGCTGGTGCTGGGGCACAGGCCAGGGCAGGGAGCAGGAGCACCAGGCAGGTCTGGGCTCATGACAGCACAGTTCCAAAATGCCCAGCCCGTTTAGTGTCAGAGATGATAAAAAAATGGATTTGTGGAGATGCCACAGGGCACAGAGCACCGGGGGGTGTAGCTGTACATGGTGCTTTCTGGATGCCTGTGGAACTCAGCCTTAAGCAGTTACTTAAATTATCTTTGTCTTCTCTTTACCAGCTGACATCATCTCCACAGTTGAGTTCAACCACACTGGAGAGTTACTGGCAACAGGGGACAAGGGGGGCCGGGTTGTAATATTTCAGCGTGAGCAGGAGGTAAGTGCCAGTGAATGCAAAATGCCCATTTCATCCTTTTAAGAGAAGCATCCTGCTGTTCCCTAATCTGCCTGTGTCACTCCTAAGCTCAGGGCTTTCCCGGCATACTATGAGCTGAAAATCAGCTATTAACATCAGCAGGGGCAGATTTCCTCCTGCCTAACACCTTCCAAACATTGCACTGCCTGCATTCCTCTGCTCCAGGTGTACTAGGGATCAGGCAGCACACCTGAGTGTGTGACAGGTCACATCTGAGTGTGTGACAAGTGTCATCTCCCATCTTGGACATGACACCACCCCAAGCACCCCTCCTACTACCCAAATTCTGGACAGTGTAGATGGTTGCAACAATTTGTTTCCTTTCCCAAACTTTGCCCAGGAAGTGTTAGCAAATAAGCATTTGGAAGCTGGAGGTTGTGCCTGCTGGGGAAGTTTGTGTCTGGCCCTCAGCATGGCCCTGCGCTGGCGGGCACCTGGCCAGCCTGGCTGGGGGAGCTGTGCCAGCTCCTGCTGCCTGGGATGGTCCCCAGCATTCCCAAAGCTGTCCCAGTGAGCTGCTCTGGCCTGAGCCAGCGAGACCTGTCCTCAGCTGTGCTGGAGGAAAGCATCAGACCTGGGCATGAGACACGTCACGGTCTGACGATGGTTTTAAATTGTTCTCAAAGTTAAAGCTTTAAAATTATTTCTATATATGCTGAAGAGAACTCAGTGTTTAACCATCATATGTGTAGATACTTCATCAGCTTTTCCAGCACTGTTTTGTTTCTCTTTTTCCTCTCATTTCGTTATTCTACTGCCTTTCTTGAACCTTAAGCCTATAGTACATCACTGTGAATGTACTGACTCAGCTCCTGCTCAAGGGGACATGGGGGGCTTCACCCACCCACCCAAAACAAGGCTGCCCATCCTGCACCAGCAGCTCTTCTGTGGCTGGGTTCAGCACCTGGCAGAGCTGGCGCTGGGTCCCAGCCATTCACCAGGGACAGACAGATGGATGGGATCCCTTCCTGCTACAATCCCTCTCACTACCACTCTGTTTCCCCACATTTCCCTCTCCATTCCGGCTCCATTCCCTCTCCATTCCCTCTCCATATTCTCTCCATTCCCTCTCCATATTCTCTCCATTCCCTCTCCATATTCTCTCCATTCCCTCTCCATTCCCTCTCCATTCCCTCTCCATTCCCTCTCCATTCTGGCTCTGTTTCCTCTCCATTCCCACGGAGCACACCAGCAGCTGTGGTGCCAGCAGAGGCTGTGCCCGGGCACTCAGCCCAGAGCTGCCAACACCTTCAGCTGCTCCCTGTCCCTCTGCAGAGCAAGAACCAGCCCCACCGCAGGGGAGAGTACAATGTCTACAGCACCTTCCAGAGCCACGAGCCGGAGTTTGATTACCTGAAGAGCCTGGAGATTGAGGAGAAGATCAATAAGATCCGATGGCTGCCGCAGCAGAACGCGGCGTATTTCCTGCTCTCCACCAACGGTGCGTGCCCAGGCTCGCTGGGCTCCCACCACCAGGCAGGGTCTTGCCTGGGGTGATCCTTTGGGGAAATCTTGGTTAGAAACCCTCCCTGCAGGTGTCCTGGGGGAATGGGTCTGGCAAAGCTCAATCCCTGTGCACCAGGTGTATCCCATGGCAGCCCCTCCCTTTGAGAAGAGAGGGAGGCTTCTGCCCTGCCAACAAATTATATTTTTTATTTTCAGGATCCTGGGAATTTATTTTTTTAAGACAAAACTGCAGGTGTTTTGTTTTAGTTTGCAGTTGTGTTTGGCTCAGCAGTTCCATGTTATGTTCCGATAAATATCACGAGGATATAGGAATATTATTTGGGATGAATGGGACCTTAAGATGAATGTGACTTAATTACTTCAGGGGAAAAGGAGGGGTCTAATTATCTTCCATAGCCAACTTACTTTGTGTTATAGAATTGACTCTATTGATCATTGTAATAAAATTCGAAGACTTATTAAACTCGTTTGGGGGAGAATCATTGAAATGCAATGAAGATTAATTATACAGCATAATGTTCTGTTAATTGATTTTTTAAATAGTTTTTTGATTAACAGGGATATTACCCTTCCATTTGGGTGGTGTTCCATATGCAGGCAGGTTATCAAAACAATTACTTTGGAAATACTCCTGTGTTATGCTTTCTTTTTGTTCTTACTGTTACACTAATATTTAATAGTGAACCCCCCAAATTGAGCATGTTAATAAGAACAAAATTAATTGGCACTGCTTTGGAGTTGCTGTGTAAGAGAGAAAATGAAGATGGATGATGGGGTTTTGTATGAAACCTGGTGGAAGTGATGATAAACTATGGATGGAGTCCCTGCCAGGAGGGAGTGAAGAAAACACCATTATTGAGAATAACCCCCATGCTCCTGGTGTTCTTTCTGTGGGGCTCTGTGGGGTGGGATGCTGGGAGGAGACAGGAGCTGGGGAGGTGGAAGTGCCTTTGGTGCTGTGAGAGCTGGGCTCTGCACAGTTCTGGATGGGGATGTCAGCATGAGTGAACTCCAGACACCCGGCCATGTCCGAGGAGTGTCCAGGCCGGTGTGTCCTGCCCGTGCCTGCTGCTCTGCAGGGCTGGGCACCAGCAGCTCCCTGGGGCACAGGTACCTCTCCCAGCACTTCCAGCACTGGGGGACACTGGAGGCTTTTCCAGCCCGTGTGGCCCTGGCACATCCATCAGTGGGTGGCTCAGGGAGCAGCACCTTGATGCTCTCCTCTCCTTCCCCAGATAAGACTGTGAAGCTCTGGAAGGTCAGCGAGCGGGACAAGAGACCAGAGGGATACAACCTCAAGGATGAGGACGGGCGTCTCCGAGACCCCTCCATGATCACCGTGCTGCGGGTGAGTGTGGGCGACCCTGGGGGCTGAGGAGCTGCTCCCTGCAGGGTCCGGGGTGAGACTTGCTGCTGGTGTCACCCGAGTGCCGTGGCACCTGCAGTGCCATCCTGCCGTGGCTGGTGTTGAAGGGCTCCTTGTACCAAAGGCTGGTGCTGAGAGTGGCACATGGGCACAGCAGTGGATGAGGGAGCTGTGCTGGTGGTGGTGCTGGGCAGAGGTGCTGCCAGCTCTGTGCTGTGTCCCTTGCCTGGTACCCAGTGCCACAGTGTGCAGGGAGGAGGCAGGGCAGGAGCTCTCCCAGCTTGGAGCATTCCCAAATGTAGCTGCTGCTGTAGGAGCAGGAGTACTCCTTCCAAACGAGTTTTCCTCCTGGTCATTATATTAATCAGACCAGACCAACTTGTAATTTATTAACACCGTGTCCGAATTTGCATTTTGAGTACTTGTGGGTTTTATATTTATACATACGAAGTTGTTACTATGATTGTGCATGCCTCACTTTGTGGGTCCCACTTCCATTGTGCATGAAGCCATCGAACAGGGCAGTTAATTCTTGTCTCTGTCATCAGGACTGCTCCTGGTGACTGGCAGCGTTTTTCTCTACAGAGCAAGAGAGCATTTACTTCATGTAGATGTGTATCTGCTGTTATGTTTCAGGCAGCATTTCCAGCCTAACACACTGATACCTGACAGCCTGTTGGAGAGGTGCTGTGTGGCTGGAGGTGCTGGGTGCTGTGTGCCTGGAGGTGTTGGGTGCTGTGTGCCTGGAGCAGCTGGGTGCTGTGTGCCTGGAGCAGTTGGGTGCTGTGTGCCTGGAGCAGCTGGGTGCTGTGTGCCTGGAGCAGCTGGGTGCTGTGTGCCTGGAGCTGCTGGGTGCTGTGTGCCTGGAGGTGCTGGGTGCTGTGTGCCTGGAGCAGCTCAGTGCTGTATGCCTGGAGGTGCTGGGTGCTGTGTGCCTGGAGCAGCTCGGTGCTGTGTGCCTGGAGCAGCTCGGTGCTGTGTGCCTGGAGCAGCTCAGTGCTGTGTGCCTGGAGGTGCTGGGTGCTGTGTGCCTGGAGCAGCTCAGTGCTGTGTGCCTGGAGCTGCAGCTCAGTGCTGTGTGCCTGGAGCAGCTCAGTGCTGTGTGCCTGGAGGTGCTGGGTGCTGTGTGCCTGGAGCAGCTCGGTGCTGTGTGCCTGGAGCAGCTCGGTGCTGTGTGCCTGGAGCACCTCGGTGCTGTGTACCTGGAGGTGCTGGGTGCTGTGTGCCTGGAGGTGCTCAGTGCTGTGTGCCTGGAGGTGCTCAGTGCTGTGTGCCTGGAGGTGCTCAGTGCTGTGTGCCTGGCGCAGCTCAGTGCTGTGTGCCTGGAGCAGCTCAGTGCTGTGTGCCTGGCGCAGCTCAGTGCTGTGTGCCTGGAGCAGCTCGGTGCTCTGTGCCTGGAGGTGCTGGGTGCTGTGTGCCTGGAGCAGCTCGGTGCTGTGTGCCTGGAGCAGCTCAGTGCTGTGTGCCTGGAGGTGCTCGGTGCTGTGTGCCTGGAGGTGCTCGGTGCTGTGTGCCTGGAGGTGCTGGGTGCTGTGTGCCTGGAGCAGCTCAGTGCTGTGTGCCTGGAGGTGCTGGGTGCTGTGTGCCTGGAGCTGCAGCTGTTTGGTGTCTGCCTCTGCTCTGGGGTCAGGCACTGCCTTTCCTGCTCCTGCAGAGGCACAGGGCACTGGGAGGTCAAACACGTTTTAAATGCTCGGTGTGCTGCTTATTGGTCTCTGCTGTGCAGTGCCTGTGGTCCCTGAGGACAGAAGATTAAGGAATCTTCCACCAGCCTCATCTGATCTAATGTTTTGATAGTTTTACTCAGACAGATATTTACATAGCTGTAACCGTTTTCTGCAGCTTGGTGTAAATCTGACGTGTAATTGTCCTGTGATGGGTGTGCTTTAAATTAAACCCACATCCATCCATGGTTTAATTTTCAACCACAGACAAGTGAAAAAGGGTTTTAAATGCACCTTGCTGCCATAATTTCTCACCCATTTGGTTTAATGGTTTAAATGCACTTGATGAGCATCATCCTCTGAGGGATTTCTAACCCACATAGTGCAAAAGGAATATTTAACTCTGCTCAGGCTGCGCAGGGAGGTGTTTACTGTCATTGGAAGAGCTCTGCTGATTTGAATTGTCCCCAGTGTAATATCTGCAGCCCTTTGACCTTGTGTAACTGCCTCGGTGTGCTCCCAAATACCACTGCATCTGCTCTTGGGATGTGTGTAGGAGATAATGAACACAGCTGATGTCCAGAGCTTAAACCTTTTCAAAGAGAGGATGTGTTTGCCGTGGTGCCTCACAGTGCAGGGCAGTCTGGGGTGACACTGCTGTGCTGCTGGTGGGAGGCTGCAGTGGGCAGGTCATTGTGTGCCTGTTGGTGCTTGTGACTGTCACAGAGCCCTCTCTTAAGAGCTGCCACTTCACTCTCTCTGTTCCAGCAAATTCCATCATAAATCCTGCTGTGTGTCTCCCATTTTGCCAAAGCACTCCGATTTCTTGGCCCCTGTGCAGTTTCCCAGGGAGGCTGTGCTGTGCCCCAGTGCATCTGATTCCCTGACTGCAGTCCCAAAGTGGCTGTGATGGAGATGCCTTGGAGGAGCTCTGGGGTGCTGCTGCCGCCTTTCTGCCTCTTTTCCTTGTACACATTCTGTGGAACGTTTCAGTGACAAGGCAGGGACAAGAGCTGGGAGCGGCAGCTCCATCAGGATGAGCAGTGAGGCAGCAGCTGTGTCCTCCTGTAGGAAGATCCCTTCTGATGTCACAGGGCAGGTCAAATGTGACAAAATTCTGAGCAGTATGAAGTTGTCAGTCTGCCATGAAAATAGTGTTTGATGCTCATTTAATGCAGAATGCTGAGTTTGAGGTGGCACTGGGCAGTCACAAAATGTAACTTATGTAGGTAGGAATTGAATGCTGGGGAGCATGCCTGGAGGAGCTCAGCTGCTGGAGGAGCTGAGCCGCTGGGGCAGGCTGAAAACTCCCTGGATTTATCCCTGAGCACTTGCTCTGCTCCCTGATTTGCCAGGGACCGGATTACAGTTTCCTTCTTGGACACTCAAGGCTGGGGTCAATCCGAGCTTCAGCTTGACTAATCCCACTTGGGCAAATCCTGTGGAGCAGCTGAGCTCTGGCCCTGCTGGTGTGGAGCAGGGGCTGGGCTGGGGAGTGGAGCTCGTGGTTGCCCACTGTGCTGGACTGGCACTGGTCTGGCACTGCCGCTGCTCAGCTGTCACCAGAGGGGACAGAGTGTGTCCTGCTGTAGATGGAAATGCTCTCCCCCTGTGCCAGTTCAGAGCCTGGCTGGTCAAGGTGAGCACAGTGGTGCCCATCAGCAGGCAGGGTAAGCTGCCTGTGGCCAGCTCTGTCACACTTGTCAGGTAACCACAGAGCTAAAAGTAGGAATCAAAATTAAGACTTTGTTGTAAATGAAAAGTGTCTGGCATTGCCCCCCTTCCTGAAAAGAGAAAGTAATTGAATTCATTAGTGTTTATTTTCTTTGACAGTGTCTTTCTGTGTACTTGATGCGCTTTGTTACACTGGATTACCATTTAATAATGGGTGTGTGACACCAGAGCCTGCCCTGAGGTGGGCTCTGGAGCTGGCACAGGGATGGATGCACAAAGAGGTCCCTGCTGTTCAGGATTGTTGTGGCACTACTGATTGATCTGGATGGGCTGGGCAGAGCCTGACTTGGCTTGTGCCTGCTTCAAAAAACCACAAGAAGCAGTCCCAGTGGCTGTCACATTGCCCCATTTGTTGGTGTCTGGGCAGCTGCTCCCCTTGGCTGTCCTGAGCCAGGGTCCCCTGTGCTGCAGGATCCCTGTGCTGCTGTTGGGGAACAAGCTCAGCTTCTGCTCCTGGCAAATTCCTGCTCCTGCCTCAAAGCTTCAGTGCTTTCGGGGTTAAATCCTCATTGCTGATACCCTTAAGCAGGAGCTTGCAGCATGTGAGCACGTTGCTTTCCATATTTCAGTGCAGATTCTTGCCACTGTAGCAGATAAAAATCCCTACTTTAGCAAATCACTGATGGATAACCAGGTTTGTCCCTCTTGTGGGGTGTTACCTGGTGATGGGCCAAGAACCAGACATAAAAAAAGTGTCCCTGTGGTCCCAGCGAGGCTGTCCCAGCCCCAGCCCCAGCTGGCTGAGCAGGATCTGTCAGTGCAAACGAAGCATCATTGGCCGTGTCAGGTGCAATTAGTGCCCAGGCTCGTCACATTAGGCTCAGGCTCTGAGCTGGCAGCACCAGCGCTCCCGTGTCACTCCCATCCCCACCTCTGCAGCCAAGGAAATCTCTTCAGGCAGCACACAGATAACACAAGTAATGGGGTAGCTGGAGGAAACAGCTCACTGCCGAGCAGGAACTTGGGCTGGTACGTTCCTGGTGTATTGGATTGCCTTTAGAGCACTGAATCCAAAGTTATTACTGACCCCATTCCTCACACACATGGTGCGCTCTGCATCTCCCCACTCCCCACAGGGTTATGCTGGTTTATCTAAAGGCAAACACCCACAGTTCTGTTCCTGTCCTTCTTTCTGTCCCTGTCTGTGTGTCCCATACTCTGCCCCTTCTCATCTCTTACTTCCATCACTTTACTGTGAGACAATGCAAAAAATTTTAAAGAAAAAACGTGATCATTTGGCTCTCTGAAGAAATGTGTTTCTGCCAGAAATGCTCCAGGAATCTCAGATCCTGGCTAACAGTGACAAAATGAGGCAGAAGAGGTTCTTGGGTTGTTTTTTTGTTTCAAAGCTGGAATGGTTGTGCAGCAAGATCAGAGCCTGGTTTACAGGACTCTCACTGCTTCACTGTGCTCTAACCATCCTCTTTCAGAATTAGATGTGCGCTTAGGTGTCAGAATTTTGTGTCTGCTTGTTCTTCTTGTCCTTGGGAAAGCATTATGCTTTTCTGTTAGGGGTGGGTGTGCAGCAGCACTGGCAGAGCTCTGTGGGACCCTGTGAGGGGATCCCCCAGGCTGGGGCTCCGTGGGTCTGGAGCCTGTCCTGGTGCTGATGCTCTGCTCCTCGCCCCGCAGGTGCCCGTGCTGCGGCCCATGGACCTGATGGTGGAGGCCACTCCCCGCAGGGTGTTTGCCAACGCACACACCTACCACATCAACTCCATCTCCGTCAACAGCGACTACGAGACCTACATGTCCGCAGATGACCTGAGGATAAACCTGTGGAACTTTGAAATCACTAATCAAAGTTTTAGTATCCTTTGGTGTGTGAGGCTCTGGGGACAGCCCTGGGTCCCAGTGAGGTGCAGCCCCAAGGGAAGCAGCTGGGCTGTGCCCATCCTGTGGGGATGGGGACAGAGCAGCAGCTGAACCCCATATCTGACTGTGGTGCCTCGCTGCAGGAGCTTCACCCTCTGGAAAAGCTGGCAGCAGCTCAGGAGTGTGAAACAGAGCTGCCTGCTGTGTCCCTGATGTCCCCAGGTCCATGTGCCATTCTCAAGGTGCTGCCCTCTCATCTGTGCCAGGCTGTGTCCAGAGGAGCACCCAGCACTCCCATGGAGCCACTCCCTGCACAGCACAGGGCTCAGCTGGCACTGCCACCACTGCTGGCACTGCCACCACTGCTGGCACTGCCACCACTGCTGCTGTCACCCGAAGATGTGTGGGTGACACATTTCTGAATTTGCCTGCAGGCTCTGGTGGGGCAGGCACATGGGAGGTTCTGCAGGTGATGGAGGAGACAGATGCCTTGGGGAAGATGGGAGCACTGATGGTGCAGTCCCTGTGACATCCCTCAACGGGTGACAGGCTGCCAGTCACCTCCACAAATGAGGTTGTGACAGTCACGCTTGTAACAGCCACATTGGAAATAATAAACAGGGCACAAATCATTGGTGGTATTTACGTGGTGTTTCCTGCTGAGAAATCCCTGGGGCATGATTTAGGCAGATGGAGAGGATTTCAGCAGCCACAGGCGTGTGGCTGTGGGAGCTCTGAGCGGCTGCAGAGAGGAGGGCTGTGGTGCCTGCTTATGTGGAAGGATGAGGGTGAGAAGTGTGTCAAACCTCAGGGAGTTCACATGGCCTCAGGGACTTACCCAGGGGTTTTCTGCTGTTTGCTGTGCTCTGGGCTTTGCTGCCATTGCTCTTTTCAGTATGGCTACTCACCATGCCGCAGTGTTAGACTAAAAGGCATTTCCTGAGGGCTGGGGTGGGTGGGCAGAGCAGGTCTCATGCCCCACAGAGGGTTTTCAGCCCTGGTACCAGAGCTGGGGTTCCCAGCAGCAGCCGCGCTGGACCCTGCTGGCGCGGGCTGGTCCCGCTCCGTGCCGCGGTTCTGCCCGGTTCTGGTGGTGCCAGCCCAGAGCACACGGCTGGCACATGATGGGGGACAGGGCCCAGAGACAGCAGCGGGAGCCTGGGCTGGGCTGCGTGGGCTCCTTGACTCGCCCTGCCAGACATCGTGGACATCAAACCAGCCAACATGGAGGAGCTGACGGAGGTGATCACGGCGGCCGAGTTCCACCCGCACCACTGCAACACCTTCGTGTACAGCAGCAGCAAGGGCACCATCCGCCTGTGCGACATGCGCACGGCCGCGCTGTGCGACCGCCATGCCAAGTGTGAGTGTGCCACGGGGCCTGAGGGGACAGGGAGGGGACCCGCCTGGCCTGGCTGTGCCACAGGGCCTGAGGGGACAGGGAGGGGACCCGCCTGGGCCTGGCTGTGCCACACGGCCTCCTTCCCTTCTCCCCAAGTGCCAGGCTGTGATCCCCATGGCTGTCCACCCTCACCTATGGCACCATGGCAGGGCTCAGGGCTCAAGGCTCGTTCCCTTCTCCCCGAGTGCCAGACCATGATCCCCAAGGCCGCCCACCCTCACCCGAGGGCCATGCCAGGGCTCAGGGCCGTGCCAGGGCTCAGGGCCGTGCCGGGGCTCAGGGCCGTGTCGGGGCTCAGGGCCGTGCCAGGGCTCAGGGCCATGTCGGGGCTCAGGGCTGTGCCGGGGCTCAGGGCTGCCGTGCCGGGGCTCAGGGCCGTGTCGGGGCTCAGGGCTGCCATGCCGGGGCTCAGGGCCGTGTCGGGGCTCAGGGCTGCCGTGTCAGGATTCAGGGCCGTGTCGGGGTTCAGGGCCGTGTCGGGGCTCAGGCCGTGCCAGGGCTCAGGGCCGTGCCGGGGCTCAGGGCCGTGCCGTGGCTCAGGGCCGTGCCAGGGCTCAGGGCCATGCCGGGGCTCAGGCTGCCCATGCTCAGAGCTGAGAGGCTGCTGTGGCAGGAGGGAGCTGGCACAAGGAGCTGGGGCGGGCAGGGCAGCGCCCGCTCGGTGCCAGGGAAAGTAGGTTTGTTGTGTAAGAGAGAATTAGTGCTCAGAAATCCTTTCCATGAGCTCAGCAGCCCAGATCTGCTTCTGCAGCAGGAGCAAAGCCACACAAAAGCCTTCAGGCCAAAGCAAAAATAGCTGCCCTGAGCCCCTGGCCTGCCTGGCCACTGGCTTTGGTTCCCAGTCCCACTCAGGGAGTGGGAGCACCAGCTGTGTGCTGGGACCCCACTCCTGGCGTCTCCTCATGTTCTGTGTGTGCTGGGAGCCTGGCATGGCCCTGCCTCTGTGCTGGGACCCCAGAGAGACCCTCTGTGCCAGCAGAGACTGCTGCTGCCAGGGCAGGGAGCGAGCAGGGTCCAGTGTCCCACAGCAGAGCAGGTGGCCACAGCCCTAGCGCTCATGGCCAGAGGCACCCAGAGCCCTCCCAGGGGGAGCAGTGCCTCATGGCTGACTCTGTGAGCAGCACGGACACGGCCTGGGCTCAGCTGCTTTCTGCCTGCCTCAGAGCTTTATCTTGTCTTGTTGCTATGGCTTTTTATATGGAAAAAGCCTCCAGGTTTCTGCCGGTGGTGAAAGGCCCCCACAGCTCTGGGTCCTGCTGTGGGCAGTGCCTTTTTGGCTTTGTTGAGGTCATTTATATGGGCACTTCAGACGTTTTCCCCATTATACTGGAGCTCCAGGACTTGGTGAGAGGGTGGTAAACCTAAACACATGTGGGTGCTGGGAACAGCTTCACGTGGTGCCAGGACAGGGTGGCAGGTCCCTGGCCTGAGATCAGGGAGCTCCTGCCTCAGCTGGGGCTTGTTCTCTCTTGCACAGTTTTTGAAGAGCCTGAAGACCCAAGTAACCGGTCATTTTTTTCTGAGATCATCTCCTCAATCTCTGATGTCAAATTCAGCCACAGTGGAAGGTACATCATGACCCGGGACTACCTCACTGTCAAGGTGTGGGACTTGAACATGGAGAACCGGCCCATTGAGACCTACCAGGTGAGCGTGGCACAGCCAGGTGAGCGTGGCACAGCCAGGTGAGCGTGGCACAGCCGGGCACACACTGAGCTCCTTCCTGAGCCACACTCCTGCTTTGGGCTCCTGCAGTGCCGGGGCTGTGCTGGTTTGTCAGTGCTGGGGCTGTGCTGGGCAGTGTGGGGGCCTCACCCTTCCCCTCCCTCCGGCAGGTCCATGACTACCTGCGGAGCAAGCTCTGCTCGCTCTACGAGAACGACTGCATCTTTGACAAGTTCGAGTGTGTCTGGAACGGCTCTGACAGGTGAGCATCTGGTGCTGCCTTCAGCCCAGGGGTGCTCGCTTTGGGCTGGCCCAAGGGGTCCCTTCCCTGGCCTTTGGCTGGTGTGGGGTCTGGAGGGGTGCAGCAGGGACCACCTGCACCTGTACACAGGTGGGATGGGTGAGGGTCTCGCTCTCTCCCGGACAGAATCAGTTCTGCCTGGAGGAATGTGTGATGGGTTTAGCTCCAGATTGCCAGAATCTGGAGATAATGAGGATCCAGGTGTGACTTACACTGAGCTGGGTGGCAGGAAGGGTGTGAGCCCCTGGCAGGGCTGTCATGGTTTTTGTCTGAGCCATCAGAGAGAACTGACAAGGCATAACTGGGCCTGAGACAAATTCCAGCGCACGCCCAAACCTCATCATGCCTCTGAATGTTGTCTGCCTCTGGTCACCAGTGGTTTGCCTCTGAAAAGGTGTGAAAATCCTCTGTCCTTCCCCATTGCAGTGTCATCATGACGGGCTCCTACAACAACTTCTTCCGCATGTTCGACCGCAACACCAAGCGCGACGTGACGCTGGAGGCGTCGCGGGAGAACAGCAAACCCCGCGCCATCCTCAAACCCCGCAAGGTCTGCGTGGGTGGGAAGCGCAGGAAAGATGAGATCAGCGTGGACAGTCTGGACTTTAGCAAAAAGATCCTGCACACAGCTTGGCACCCCTCCGAGAACATCATTGCTGTGGCAGCTACAAACAACCTGTACATATTCCAGGACAAGGTTAACTAGGAGGGCCAGGTGTTCTTTAGGAGTCTCATGTACTGATACCAGTAAACACAAGGTTTCAACTGTTCCTTTTCTTTCTTTCTTTTTTACTTTCTTCCTTTCTTCCTTTCTTCTTTTCTTCCTTTCTTCCTTTTTTATTTTCTTCTTTTTTCTTTTCTTCTTCTTTTCTTCTTTTCTTCTTCTTTTCTTTTCTTCCTTCATTTCCTTTCTTTCCTCTCTTTCCTCTTTCTTTTCTTTCTTTCTTTGTTTTCCTTCCCTTCCTGTCCTTTGCTCAGTTCCTGCTCTGCAGATCATGGTTGTGCAGAGGAGCACTGGGCACCCTGGCCCAGGGGCCACTGGGGGCACTCCCCACACACCAGATTTACACAGGGAGAGCTGAGACTTCTTACAGGGCAGAGTGAAGATGCCAGGCCTGGCTGTCCCGAGTCCCCAGGCAGTGCTGGGGTGGCAGTGGCCCTCTGCCCAGGCTGAGGAGGTGACGTGGAGGGGCTGTCAGCTGGGGAAGGGATTGATGGGGTAACACACCGTGGGCTCTGGCCAGCTCTGGTGGCAGTGGTCCCACCCCAATTGCTTTCATCCTGATCCCAGAAATATTCCACCTGTTGTGTTGAAGACTGGAATGTTGCCTCCCTTTGCCATTTTCCACGTTTGTCTTTTTATTACAACTATTTTGTGTTTTACCAACAGAGACAGCAAAACCAAACGTAAAATGGAGAAGTTTTGCAATGGACAAGCTTGGGGCGGGGGGGTACGTGCTGCACCTCCAGATGTGTCTGCTCCAGCCAGGTTGCTCCCCCAGCCCCCAGAACCCTCCTGAGGATTTGGCTTTGTAGATACTGTGGTGCCTTCTTTGGTATATGAAATACCTTTATAAACAATGCTTCCGACCTGCATTGATCGCAAACCAAACCAACCCTGGGCTCTGCTGCAGTTCTGGGCTTTGCTTTGGTCATTTTTCTCATTCTGTTGTGAGCTCTTGCATGTTGTGACTGACTGTCTCTCTCTTTCTCTCTCTTCCTCTCTTTTTTAATTAATTTATTTATTTATTCAATTTTTTTAAAGATAAAGTATAAGTTGCTAATTTATGACCTAAAAAAGAATCCAACTGTATATTGCTGTTAGCCCCTGACTGTGTCAGAGAGAGGCTGTCTGCAGTCCTACATTATAATAACAATGATAATAATAATAAAACCAGTAACTCTTTCTCTTTGCATGGCGAGGCTGCCTCTTTCTACTCTACAGATTGGTCAGGTCTCTCTTTACTTGAGCAACTGTTCAATAACAAAAGATTGACTGGATTTTCTGTAAATCTGAAAACTGCTCCTGCAGCAAGAAGCAAATGCAGTCGATTACAAAATTCAGCAGTGGCTCCACAGGGGTGACCCCGTTGCCGTCCCCGAGGGGCAGCTGGCACCCCCAGCACCCACGGCCTTCAGGGACCGGCGCCGAGGGCCAGGTGTCCCCTGGACAGCCTCTCTGACCACCAGGATCGCGGCAGGTCCCGAGCAGGAGAGGAACTGCCGCACACCCCCAGAGCTCACGGACTGCGCGCAAATCCAGGAGCTGGTTGGAGGGTGGGGCTGTCCCCGCCACCTCCAGAGGAGCCATTCCAAGGCAAGAACAAAGTGCACTGGCGTACGGATTTATTCCAAGGGATAGCTTTCAGGAGTAACTTTTTTTAAAAAAGGAAATGGTAAAATAAAATAGCAAGAGTAAACAAACCATTTTATAAGAAAATGCTCCTTTTTGGTCCTGTAAGGAAAGCCTGTGCTGCAGTGTCAGTAAAGTTGTCCCAAACGTGTCTGTGTGCAGTCCCTGCCTCTTGTGCCTTGCGCTCCACCTGCAGTGTCAGAAGCTCCTGGGCTGGGGGTGGCTGCCAGGGCTGTGCTGATCAGGGGTGACCAGAGGGTCCCCTGGGGGTTCTGGGTCCCTCTGAGGATGGGGACAGTGGGGCAGTGTGTAATGTGAAGAGGGAGCACCTGCAGGTCACCCACCGCACAGGAGCCTCGGTGTTTGATCGAGCCCTGGGAAGATCTACCAACAGTTCCTGCCCTAATTCTGGGTGCTCCAGCTGATGAGTTCAAACAGCAGCCCTTAATTAGCAGCTGCAGGGCACGGACTCTGTGGTCAGGGAGATGGGAGATGTTCCTCACTCATTTACCCTCACATTAGCTGCAGCACCTTATTCAGCAGGAGCAGCAAGAACCTGGCCCTGGCTCTGCTCCATCGGCTGCAGCGCATTCTGGGCTGCTGGATCTGGTAGTTCCACAAGGCAGAATCTAGTTCAGCTTTTTTCAAAAGTGGAGTTTCTTTATTTCTTAAGCTTGCTTGGATTCAACCTCTGCCCTGCTGTGAGTGCTTGGCCACAGAGGGCAGGGCCAGCCAGGGGCCCTGCTGGGCTGCCTTAGGAAGGGTGCTGGGGAAGTGTCAGCCTCCCTTAACAAACCCAACCTTCTCTCTGGATTCCACAGGCTGCCCCCCACCCCTGGGGAAACCAGGGACTCTGCCTAGGGGGCTGCCAGGGCGACCAGCTCCATGCTCCACCAGCAGCACCCCCAGCCAGGAGCCCTGCACATGGGCATGATTGCTTTATCCACAGAATAAGCAAATAAAAAAGTCTTTATGAACATCTGGTCTCCATAAAACAGATCCATTAAAATTAATAGTCATCTTATTAATGAACAGGTTCATGACATTCTAAACCAGCCATAACAAACACACAGCTTCCCACTAGGCTGTGTTGAGCAAGAGGAAATCCAGGTGCTGGCAGAGTGGCACAGGGACACAGCTCCCAGCAGTGTCCTGCTCTGGGCACCACCTGTCCCAGACAGGGCCAAGGCCACACACGAGGGCACTGTGCAGCTGGCAGGGGCAGATGTGGGGAGGGCAGTGGGGTCCCCCTGTGCCCACCCTGTGCTGGGGAGTCAGGGGGCTCTGTGCTGGCAGCTGAGCCCTGGGATGGGCTGCCCTGCTATCACACAGGGAGATTGTCCCACAGCCCAGCCAGGTCTCCCCCAGCCCTGCAAACCTCCCTGGCCAGCTGTGGTTGTGCTCTCTGGGTGGGAGCTCCACGTCCCACACGCTCTCACACTTTTGGTGTTAGCCAGCTGCAATCCTCATTACCCCCTCCCAGCAAAGGCATCAACCAACACTGGTTCCAGATGATTTGGATACCCCCACACCACTGGAAGGGGCAGACACCAAGAGGGGAGGGACTTGACTTTGTCAAACAAGGACTTGACAATCTTTGTCAAACAACTCCTCTTGATGCTCAGCCTGCACGTCCTGACCCCGGCCACCAACACCAACTGCTGACAAGAAATCACTTGTCAGGGTGAGGGAAGAAGGGACTCCTGCCCCAGCCCTCCTCTAAGAGCAAGACACATGTAAACACAAGCAGCAGAAAGAAATTAGCTCTGTAAGCACTACCAGCTCATGTTTAAGCAACAGACAAAAGAGCTAAACTGGGAAATCATTCTGCTCACCCCCTTGACCTCACACTGCTCAGTGGCACAGGCCCTGTTCTGCCCAGCACAGCCAAGAATGTAGGCAGGATCACTTCAGTCGTTTGCTTTACTCATAAATTCACAAGTCCAACAAAATCCAACAGAAATCGGGATTAGGCCTGTACAATCCATATATAAAAAGGGTTGGTTTATTGTAGTTCAAATACATAAACTGAACAATCCCAACATTTCAAAATTAAACTTTAGAAACACAAGTTTAACATTCAAAACAGGAGTATAGTTTACAAGAATTGCCCAGAGGGGGTATGCACAGTCTAATCCAGAAGTATGTAAAGATCACTTTATTGTAAATAAAAATGTGTTTATACAACCGTCCTGGCCTGCTCGGTCACCTCTGGGATTTCCAGCTTCGAGCAAAACTCATCAGACAGAACTTCACTTGGGCAGAGCAACCTGACTGCTGCAAATCAATGGCTGGGGGCAGGAACAGAGCAGCCTGTGAATAAACCTGGTCTGGCCTCCAAGTCCCTGTTCTCCACTCAGCTCTAAGCTAACAGATTTAGTTCCATTCCCAAGGGTGGAAGCAGAGAACTGGGACTGGTGTTTGCAGAGGGGGCTGTCAGTGATCAGTAATTTCAGCCAGCAGAGCGTGTCACCTCCTCCTGCACTGAGCTGGTGGCACACACGTAGGACACGCTCAAAGCACCCCAGGATCACCCCTGGGACGCACAGGTAGGACACTGCTGAGAGGAAAGCCCCAGGTACCAGACACCCACACCTCACACACACTACCCTGAGAGCCACAGTCACCAGACAGCCCTGGGATTTGTCAGTCATGCTCCAATTAACTCATAAATATCTTTAATGTGGGTTTGTGTTGTTGGTTTCCCCCCAGAGATCACTTCATGTTCACTAATGCTGCTCCTGCCTCTGCTGCTCAGATGTTTGAATATATTCACGGCAATGGATGTGTGTAACCTGACAGATGGCTCATGCAAGCGTTTGGGTGAACAGCCAGCCCTGGGCCAGGAGCACTCAGCGTTTACTTGGTGGTTCTGCGCGTGGGCTCGGAGGCGGTGGGCGGCGGGGGCGGCCCGCGCCGGTCCAGGTCGTCCACGTAGGACACGATGAGCTTGCGCCGCTCCTCGGGCACGCAGTCCAGCACCAGGTACCGCTTGTCGTTCTGCAGGATCTTCTCCACGTCCTTCAGGTGCTGATCCGACTCCTGGATCAGCTTTTTGGATCTGAAAGCAAGCGTGAGAACAGCCCTGGAGGCAGGGAGCCCTGGAGGCAGGGAGCCCTGGAGGCAGGGAGCCCTGGAGGCAGGGAGCCCTGGGCAAGCACAGGGAGCCAGGGCAGGCTGCAGGGCCTTGGCCACCAGCTCAGCCAGGAAGAAGCCACGTTAGCCTGGGCACAAAACACTGCTCTGGGCACTGACAACACAGCTCGTGCCTACACTTGTGCTGTGTTCATTAAGCACCATGAAAGATTTAGTAACAGACATCAGCCAGGAAAAAGCAGACATCAGTCTGCTGCTGCTTGTGTGGCAAAGCAGAGCAAAAGCCAAGGCTGCCCTGGCAGGGCACTCCCCACCTGTACGTGATGAATTTGGTCTCTTTGAGCAGCGTCCGGAAGTCGGCTTTGGCAGTGATGTATTTGTCCCGGATGTATTCCTCAAACTCCCTTTGCTTTTTCTGGAAGATTAAAGATAAACATGGCACACTGAATGCAGCTCCAGTACCTGAACACACTGAACAACAGCAGTAATTACATGTTAACTGTACTTTCCCTTACCTTCTACATTTTTAATTTTTTTAAAATCGTATTTAACTACTAACGCCTGTGTCCTGGTGAACAGAGCTGAACCCACTGCAGCAGCCACCAACTCCCTTCTCTGCACCCTGCACCAGAGTGGAAGTTGGCAAGAGCGATGCAAAACACTCACCCTGTCACTCGAGGAGAATTTAATGCACCTTGGATCTTCTTTAATGATTTTTTTCACTTCCTTCCACGTTGATGTTAAAGTTATCTTTCAAAAGAAGCAAAAATAATTAAATTAAATGTGAATTAGAATATGGAATGCAAACACTACTAACCTCTGAAGTCTTTAAATATATCCAAAGTCCAGTGATGAACTTGGTCTCAAGTGCTGGGCTCTGATTACTTATACAACTACAGTTGTATTTTATAATGAGTTGATTTTACATAGTGAATCTTCTTTTATATTTTGAGATGGCATTTCCAGATCAAGGTCCTCCAAATATAATTTACTTTCTGAAGTATTTTTCCAGTACAATTATGAATATTGTATTAAAAATTATCTGCAGAAAACTTGTCTCTAAATTAAAATAATTAAATAATTTTAAAAATGCATTAAAAATAGGTAAAAACCTCCAGGTTAAATGGAAGCTGCCTGAAGCTGGCACAGATCTAAAAGAGAAGAAACCTCACTAAACCCCAAATGCAAAGAATCAGGGATGCATTCCACAGCATGAGCAGAGTAAAAGTTCAGGTTCAGCAGCAGAACATCAGAACAGATGAACTGAGTAGGACCATACTGATGGCCACTAAAGCAAACACCCTGAATATCTGAGTATCTGAAGGAGACAGACAGTGAAGAGGATCAAATAACGCAGTACTGAAGAAAGAAAAAGAAGATGAAAACATCACTGATCAGAAGTTTATATGTAAATTAATGGTATGTTGAATCAAAGCAAAACTCCAGATAAACAGGTAAGGAAATGTAATGAACAGATTTTGTTATGAAGGAGAAAAGAGAGCGGTGAAGCAAAGAGGTCAAGGAAATAAAACCAAACCAATCAGATTGTGGGACTGAAAAACAGAAAAAGAGAAACCCCAGCGGGCTGCAAAGATTGTCAATCAGAACATCAACAGCTCTCACCGCTGAAGTTTCATCCAGAAGTTGCCGGAAATGCTCCCTCTTCTTTTTGGTAAGTGCCTCGATGTGCTCATTGAAGAGCTTCTCCTTCTCCTCCCTCTCGAGCAGGGAGCCCGACTCCCAGCGGTGATCTTTGCGCAGAGTCCTCCTGGTGTCAGACCAGGACACGTCTGAGGAGCGCACCTAGGCCAAACACGATTCCTTTTAAGCCACTTTTTCCACAGTTCACTGATAATTACTACATGCTTATTTTTTATCTCATTTGAAGTTAAGGTTAGAATAGGAGATAAACCTTCAGCTTTCAAGAAGAGATGGTAGCAGGTTCCCCACAAACACTGAGCAGGCAGTGGCAGAAGGAATCCTTCTGCACTGGTTTGGAGCAGAGATGTCCCACTGGCCTGGCTGAACACTCCCAAAAACAGAAAATCCAAGCACCCTCCTTTCCCTCCTGCTCTGAGTGCACCACCCTGTGTTCACCAGAGTGCTTGGAAAGGCAGCCATGGAGATCTTTATTTCCAGAGACACCAAGACCTCTGCAGTGACCTGTTTCTAGCCCAGAGAGCACCCTCAGGATGAGAACCCTAAATAAACCCTAAACAGCCTTCTCTTCCAACCAGGGCACAACCAGAGGGATTTCACCTCTTTGGAGCAGAACTCCGATGCCAAAACGTTTTTTTCCTGAGGAGCCAAGGCTCCTGGCAGTGCCTCACCATGTCTGAGAGCAGTGCTTTGAAGTTCTGGATGGCCTCCTCCCGCTTGTGCTGCTCGCGCTCGCGGTCGATCTCCTTGGTCTGCTCCGAGCGCGCTTTCTGCACCTCGCGCTCGCGCTCCCGCAGGCTCGCCTCGATGCGCGCCTGCCGCTCCAGCTCCTTCTCCTTCTCAGAATCCAAATTCTGAAATGCAGCAACAACCTTTCCTCAGTAAAAGTGACACTCTTCATCACAGAGACAATTAAAGGGCTATCAAACTAAAGGCAGCTCAGAACAAAACACTTTGAAGGGATTAGGGATCTATGGATTATGGAATTTCACTTCAAGAGCCGTGCTGAAGCATTAGACAGGAGAGACAAGTTTGGCCACTCCCAAGAGCTGTATTCAGTGACAGACTCCAAACAGGGGAGGCCAAGGGGATCACTGTGTGTTGGCCCAGTTCTACATTCTCAACCATTAACTGCCTGTAAGAGAAAGGCAGGAATATTGGATTAAGAGAGAGGCAGCAGTGAAGGAGCTGGGTATGAACACACATCCCTGAAGGAAGCTCAGCTGATAGGGAAAATCACAGCAAAGGAAATGCAGCCCATCTGAGGAGGAAGTAATCCATGTGGTGTCTGTAGCTGCTGCAGTTTTACAGTCATTTTTAGTTAGCACCAGGGATTTCATAGGAATCTTTGAGGCATTAACTTCTCCCAGATACTCTGTGTGTGTGCATGCACAGAGGTCCCACAAACATCCCACCAGGGACAGAATTCTAAGTTCCAAGCTGCCATTCTGGGGTACTCCTAGAGTAACTGTGGTATGGAATTCTCCTCAGCACAGACCAGCCTGCCCCCAGCACAGCAGAGGCACAGCCCAGAGCTCCCACCCACCTTGGCTATTTTCTCGATGTACTGCTTGAACAGGTCCTCCCTCTGTGAGGAGCTGTCCACCGCCTTGTACCGTGGGTCAGTCTCCACTTTGTCCTTCACTTTGCTCCAGCGAGACTGACTATCCAGGTGGTGGTTTGCCAGCAGCTCAAAGAAGTCCATTTTGATCTGTTACACACACAGAAACAGAAAGAAAACACTTGAGAAAGACGCTTTAATATCCCAGTTTGCTCTTATGATAAAAGGAGTTGACTTACCTTCATCAGAGGGATCACATTAACATTACACACCATAGCAATTTACAGCAATCACTAAAACTCAATTTAGTCATAACTGCAGCCCAAATTCACTGCTCCTTCAGACAATTTTGCCAAAGCAGATACATTTAGGTGATCTGCTACATCTAAAATGAACTCTTATAAAGAATCATCCACCAATACACTCTTTATTATTTTACTCCAATTTGAGTTTGTTCTTGAGCTTTTATATATGCCAAATTAACAAGTTACTGATGCTGCATAATAGCATTTTGCATATCAGTACTCCAGAAGCCATGCAGCTTGAAAGAGGGTTTAGAGAAATCAGGTGTTCATGGATTTATTCTCCAGGTGCACAATTAACAGGGATAAATGCTTGGATATGCCAACAAAGATGGATCTAACCAATAAAGAATTATCCACATAGGGTGGCTAACAAAATTATATTTAGGATGGACATGCACATTTAGATAAAAGTTTAAAGGAACTGTTTTAGTGTACTTTGTCAGTTGGAAATGGCATGTCACGTTTCTGTCACAGCCATTGCAAGGGCTGGCAGAGGATCAATCCCAGCAGGTTTGATTTCAATACAATGAGCAACATGTTTTCATCCAGAGTCCCAGAACCAGCAGCTGAAGGGCAACTACTGTGCCTTTGTTAGATAGCTTGATTTCTGGGGAAGATGATGTCCCTGCTCCTGCTGCACTTCAGTTCTCAGGTCACCCCCACTCCTGGGCTGCCCTGCTCGCTGGGGCCAGGGGTGCTCCAGGGCAGGGCACAAGGTTCTGCCTCCACAGCACCCCACACCCTGCCAGGCCACAGCTCCACAAAGCTTTATGGCACGTGGATTAAAACCCCAAAATCCAGGAGGAGGACTGGCTGATACTTCTCTCCCCTCCCCATCCCTTAAAAAAGGGGAAGCAGGAGAAGCAGTTTAGCTGCAGAGCACTGAGGTTCCTCAGGAAGGGAGCACAGACAGAGCAGGCTCCAGCTTGCCAGAGACCTGGCACATCCTCACCCTCTAAAATGTGTTTAGTAATGGAATGAAGATCAGCACAAACATTCTGCAGCCTTGCCCACCAATACTTTCAGCTCTTCAAATATTAACATATAAACATAAAAGGCTCTATAGGCTTTCTTTACTATTCCAAAGGAGACTAAGACAGTAAAGCAGAGCTCAGGAACCAGCCCCCTAGTGCCAGTGGGATGTTGTGCTACAGCTACAGTACTACTGCTTTATCTTAAAGGAGCTCAACAAAATGCTAAGCAAACTGTTTATTCATTGTAAAATTAAGACTGTTGTTTCAAAACATCATAAAACATGCATGCAGTTTCAAAATATGAAGCTTTCTAAGCCATGGCATTTGAAATATTTGTTAGAAACCAAACAGTCCCCAGCTGTTACTACAGAAGTCTCTAAGGTAAGGGTATCCCCAGGCTCTTGCACAAATCACCTCTGTGTGTATTCCACAGGATGAGGTGCCAGGGGCAGTGCCACCAGCTGCCACACAAAGCTTCACCCAAGGCCACCACCAGGAGGAGGCTCCTCTCCATCTCCTGGGAGCTCCTGGCAGCTGTGTGGTGCCCAGGGCACCCCTCACCCCCTGGGACCCCCCAGCCCCTGCCCAGCTGCAGCCTTGCCAGCTCCCTCTGGGCAGGGGACAGGAGGGCACAGCCAATTCCCCCCAGGAAAAGCAGCAGCACCTCAGGCTCGCTGCTCTGAAGCACTTTTCACTTCACTCCCATGCCCTGTACACAGCACAGGCATTGCCAGCTCATTTCAAATTTTAAATAGAAGATGCAAATGCCTCAAATAATTGAGTGTAAAGCATCTCACCGAGCAGTAACGTTTCCAGGTGCCAGCTGTGGGTAGTGGCTGTGTGCCTGCACACAGGGACCGAGGGCAGTGCCACACAGAGCTCTGGCTGGGGACAGCCACCAGAGCAGGCTCTGCAGCCCAGCACCCAGCCAGGCTGGGGCAGCTCACACAGCTCACCAGGGACACGGCAAAAGGAGCAGCCTGGGCACCAGCACCTGCCCACAGAGCCTTCCCTGACATCCTTAACCCCCCTGCTCCTCTCTGCCATCTGAGAAGTGCTGGCATGGGATTTACTCACTGAAATCAGCCACTGGAAAAGCTGGCTGCTCCATCCCCATCCCATGAGCCATAACCCCATCATGCAAAATCAAACATTGTAGATATAATCTAAAACCCTTACGTTAAAGATTTCTGTAAAGTTGATTCTCCCTAAGTAAAGATTTTGGACAGACTGAGAAAGCTTCAGGTTAAATGCCTTAAATTTTCTTTTATGTTTTAAGCACTATCAAAATCAAAGGAAAATAAGGCTGAAAACATTTCAGGTGTATTTAGAACTCTTTTTTTTTTTTTTTTTTTTTGGCAGTTAACACATTGCAGGTACAACTCTCATCACTTCACAAGGAAAAAAACTAAAAAAATGTAAAGTACCGGAACTGCGGGAGGCTAAAGTCACCACACAGAGATACCAATGCTTTCCTCACTAGGGAATCCCATAATATTTGCGTGTCAGTGATTGACAGCTGTCAGACTGAACTGATTGACAGGCCGCACAGCACATAACTGTAAAGTCTATCCACTTGTTATAAAACAGAATACATAAAATGGTTACAAAAGGCTTTTGGAGAAAAAAAAAACATTATTCAAAGCAAACAAATACAATCTCTTCTTTTAACTTTTCAACTTTAGAACAATCATGCAACAACAAAACTAGTATTTATTCTTTAAAGTCTTCAACTGCACTATTAAGCTGCAAAAATGCTTTAAAATTCCATATTCAAAATCAAACTGTAGTATGCAAAATCTAGTCTTGAACTATATCAGTTCCCCTCTGAAAGCACAATCATTCATGGAAAACAGCAGCAATAAGGCAATGTTTGAGAAAATCAAGTTATATATACAGAATCAAATTATACCAGATCACCCAGATTTTAAAAATATGCAAAGCTTTTTAAAGAATGAAATTGTCCCCAGATCCAACTCGTACCCCAGCACTTCCCTCTCCTGCAAGTATTCCATGTAAGGAAATCTGCAATAACTTCACACTACATAATAAAAACTGCAGACTTCCACATGTCCAAAATGATTGGCCTTCAGAGGTGACCTTCTCCACTCACACACACACAGGGACGTGGCAGTAAGTGGCCCCAGGTTTTGGTGGCCCAGGGTTCTTGTGGCCCTGGGTTCTGGTGGCCCTGGCTCTGGTGGTCCTGGTTCTGGTGGCCCGGGTTCTGGTGGCCCTGGTTCTGGTGGCCCTGGGTTCTGGTGGCCCCAGGTTTTGGTGGCCCCAGGTTTTGGTGGCCCTGCATTCTGGTGGCCCTGGCTCTGGTGGCCCAGGGTTCTGGTGGCCCTGGTTCTGATGGTCCTGGGTTCTGGTGGCCCTGGCTCTGGTGGCCCAGGGTTCTGGTGGCCCTGGTTCTGGTGGCCCTGGTTCTGGTGGTCCTGGGTTCTGGTGGCCCTGGCTCTGGTGGCCCAGGGTTCTGGTGGCCCTGGCTCTGGTGGTCCTGGGTTCTGGTGGCCCTGGTTCTGGTGGCCCCGGTTCTGGTGGCCCTGGTTCTGGTGGCCCAGGGTTCTGGTGGCCCTGGTTCTGATGGTCCTGGGTTCTGGTGGCCCATCTCCAGGGCTGCTCCCCACCACTGCCAGTGCAAGCAGGTGACGTTGGGAGTTCATTCATCCCTAACAGCTGACCTTTAATAATGGGCAGTTTACACACAAGATCTAGTTATTCAAAGCTTAAAAAGTCCCTCCCTAAGTGCCTAAGTGAGATGGAAAGGGAACTTTTGAAACTTAAGAGACTATCCTCAGGGAATTGTAAGTTCTGCCTGCCCCCACTGAGGGAACAGAGAGGTAATGACCAACTCTGGGGCTCCAGCCAAACAGGGTAAGACTCCTTTGCCTTTTCAAGCATCAGGATAAAATAACTTAATTTAAAAAATTTAAAAAAATCAAGCATTACTTCAGTTAAGAAGATAATGTTACTGCTTGGGTAAATTTTGAAAAACAGTGTTGTTGTTTAAGCAAACTTGGCTTCACAGGTGAACAGAATTCAGTTTTAAATACTTTCAAAGTCAGTAGACTGCAAACTTGAAATTGTTCAGGAAGACCAGGGGGACACCCCTGAAGTGTTTGCCTGTAAGAGCTCTAGGAAAGTCTTGGGGAAGGCTGAGGGAAGCCAAGCACTGGCTCTGTCCCATCTCACTCACACCACTCACACTGCTGGAACTCAAGAGTCCCCTTACCTTCTCTCCCCTGGTCTTCGAGTCTTCCTTCTCCTTCTTTCTTGCCGCTGTGATAAACTCATTAAACAAGGCCTCTCGATCTTTCATCTTTTCAATTGCCTTGAACCTCGAGTCTTTAGCATGCTTGGCTGCAAATTCACTAAAAGTAGTTCTGCAACAAAATGGCAAGTGAACTCATTTGGCAGAGCTGTCTGGGCTGTGAGGCAGGTTCAGCAGGGAGGTGTTTCCTCTGCTGCAGTACATGCCAGAGCACAACTGACAAAAACCCAAAAGGCAAATCCTATGGTCTCACTACAGAGTTGCTCGACCAATGAACTCTACAGGAGGAGTCAGCACTCACACAGAGGTGTTTGTCAGAGACTTGGTTTGTTCAGGTACAGCCACCTGCAGAAGGGGCAGGTGTAGAGAGAGACTACAGTGCAACCAAGGAGAAGAAACGAAAAAAAACCTCAGTTGTCTACAAAACTCTTATCTTTTCTGTGGGTTAGCAGTTCAGGCACCAGTCTGTCCAGGTATTTCACAGCTGTGAAACCAAAAATCCCAGGTGCATTCACTTGCAGCCAAACCATGCTAAGAGTTCACCAAGAAAGCCAGCCTTTGACAGCAGTCCCCAGCTGTACCAGCTCTTCCCCTCGCAGGGCACACTGCAGAGCACTCAGGGCTGAAACCCCTTCAAACACCATGGGCAGAGGCAGCAACACTGGGCTTTCACCCCCTCATCCCACAGCGTTTCCCTGACTGTTCTCTCACCTCCAGGGCCAGATTCCAACCTGTGCAGTAGGTACATTACTGCCACTTACCTCGGAAAAAAATCACTACTGTGCTTTTTCCAAGCTCTGATGCAAATCTGGCCCCAAGAATACGTGAGACACTTATAATCATACGAATGTTTTCATCACAGCATGGAAATAATTAGACTTGGAAAATCCAGCCTACTGTTGCTGTAGGGTAAATTGAAACAAGAAGAGAATTTGGTAGCTTATTCAAAAGGATTAGAAAGTGAATGTACAGCTAGATTGAAGAACAAGAGCTGCTCAAGTGAAGTGGAACACAAACTCTTGAGCATGTTGGACTGAGATGGATGATAAAAAACCAGTCTGGCACTCACAGAAGTACAGCAATATCTTTAGACAAACACTGAAACCAGAAGACAAAGGATAAGATTAAACAAGACAGTATTTCAGCTGGAATTCTCTTTCCCACCCCAGCCCATAATCAGGTAAAGAATCAGTCCCAACACAACATACTGAAGATATGCTGAAAGATGAGGATACTAAAGCTAACATAACTGTTTCTTAAGGTAGTTCCATGCCTCCAGTCTTCCAGCCTACCACTGAGTCATTAGTCAGCTCTGAAGCAATATAAAAGTTACCACAGCACTGTCACCAAATTTCCAAAATGAGTCCCTGGAAAAAACTGAGCTGAAGTGAAACAAATGAGCTGTTATTTCACTGGGAAAGAATTAATGCCAGATGAGCCAAGAGATGCTGAAAGAGGACACCTTGGAGCTTATCAGGTGACATAAGCATGTATCTCATGACCTCTGTGTGCAGAAGCTGTGAAACAAACAAAGCCAGCAGTGAAATCTTGAACGTACATTCACTGTCATCCCTCGCTCTGACTGCTGCCAGGGGTCTGAATGTGAGGGGGGTGTAACCAGGGCTGTATTAAAGCAACAACAACATTTTATCATATCATTACTGCATAGTTTTTAACAAAAAAAACATCCCTATAGCCCCCTCCAAACCCAAGAAACCTCCCTAGTACTTCTCAAAGACTTGTTAAGAAGAAAGAGGGTTATTAGAGAAACTTGTGGTGGATCTGAGACCTTTCTCACAATCCAAGCAGCATGCTGAGGATTTCTTCAACTTGAAATATGGAAATCACAAGTTCTATTATTTCATGGATTAGGTGAAAACAAGCACACAAAGGAAGATTTCAACAATATCTCACAATTTTTCTTCTCTGTGCCCATTCTGAGCAAGGTTAATCAACCCAATACCACCCAACACGCTGCATCCCAGTAGAGCTTATGCACACGAACCACAAAGAAACTCCTACCTTGGATTAATCTTTGCTTCTTCCATCATTTTCTTGAAATCCTCCTTGGCCTGCATTATTTTATTTTTCTTCTCCTTGCGCTCCTCCTCTGCTCGGGTTTTCACATACTGATCAAACACCTACAGAAACACCAGTCACCCACAGCAAACACACGAGGACACAAAGCAGCTCCAGGGACAAGGGAGGAAAAATCCCACTTCTTTCCTTCTCCCTGGTTTCCCTTCCTCTCACCACAGAACCAACACAGAAGAGGCAGAAATCTTAGAGCCACTTTTCATTTCCATATGGAAATGTTCCAAGCATTTATGCAGGGTGCTGTACCTAACACAGCATCTGAGATCTGGGAAGAAGCTCCTCACACATTCCAGTTAACATTTTCCAGAGTCCCATGTTTCAGACACTTCCCATGCTCTCGAAGCTTTCCATTTCCCTACATTCACTCAAAGAAAAGCTGCTGAGGTGAGAACTTGCTTAACAATAAAAATGCACTTTAGGTTCCCCCCAAACACCTTTTTAAAAGAAAATAGCTAGATTACTTATTATGCCAATACTCTGACAAGGTACTGGTGACTCTCACTGTTTCACTCAGGTTTCAGCAGTGCTCTGCAGACATACAACTTGCACTGTGTTAAAATATGAGACAGGAAATAAAGACCATCAACACTTTCCCTTGCTGGTTTCTTCCATTTCCAGGCAAACCTTAATCATGACAAAAATCCCCTGCAGTACTAATCAGTCTGAAAGGTTTGCAGAAACAAAGACTGAGGATTCAGATAAACCTGTAGCAGCTGTGTCTGACTTCAATTATTTTACCTGTTTCCTTTCTTTTGGGTTGAGCAGCAAGTAACGAGGATCAAACACGATCTTGTGCAGTTCTTTCTCCCATGTTGAAAAGGCAGAGACCTTTAATTAAAATGAAGACAAGTATACAAATTATACAGCAGTTGTACAGTTTTCCTTGAAAATACTAAGATGTGATGAAGAGGGAACCAAACTCATCCTGGAGTTTTCATCACTAATGGATGGCAGAGGCTGTCATAGAAAATTTCAACATCAATTTCCTCTGAAATCTAAAGGATGATACACACCTATTTACTACTGCTGTGTGACATTAAAAATAAAATGTACATAGAAAGAGAGCCTTGAGAAACTGTGTTCCATAGGCAGCTGGAACCACTTCCATTTTTTAGTTACTATCCAAATTTATATTTAACTTGTTTAATTTATCAAAATTGATTAGCATCAAGTAGATTTCTTTAGTTAACTAAAAGCAAAAACTCTCCCATTTAAGGGTAAGACTGTACAGACTAGAGTGGAAGTTGCTGCTTTTCTCAGTAGGAACATTTCCAAAAACATTAAGGACATGTCCAGTTCGTGTGTCCTATTCATCCTCACTGGCAACGCCCACTTAGGTAATTACTTAATTTGGGGAAAAAACTGGGGGAGGGAAGTTATCTGTCTTGACCCTGTCATTTCAGTAACATAGAAATCAAAACTTTTCTGCAATTTTGTGTTTCTTTGAAATTTGGAGTCTTGTACCAAGACCATTCATTGATCAGAGGAAGGATCTGACCCTTCCTTCTCCCCCTCCTCACACACACACACAGGTTTTTGACCTTCCTTCTCCCCCTCCTCACACACACACAGGTTTTTGACCTTCCCTCTGCCCCATCTCACACACAAACAGGTTTTTGACCCTCCCTCTGCCCCTCCTCACACACACACAGGTTTCTGACCCCTCTTTCCAGCAGCATGTCCTTGAACTGCTTCATCCGAGCCTCCAGTGGGACGATGGCTCTCTCTCGAGCAGCTTTAATCTCAGCCTCCATGGCAGCCTCCTTCTCAGAGTCAATGTCTTTGATATCATCTTTCCTGAAAAATATCAAACATTAAATGTAAATAACAAATAACACAGTAAAACCACTCTTAAAGCAGCATGTATCTCATATAACAATTCCAAAAGCAAACCAGACCAAAAGACATAAGCCAAACTTGTAAACATCTGTAACAGAGTGAAAATAGAGGAACCACTATGAAAATCTGGGGGGTGGGATATTTTGACAATGAAGTCTTGTGCCCAGAAATTAACAAACAACAGAAGCAAGCTATTTAAGACATACTACACTCAAAATATTCTTTGGATTCACCAACTTACACCATTTATTTCCATTTCAAATAACTTCCAAAACATATTCTATTGTCCCTCTGCATGGGCCTCAGCTATCTCAGGGAAATATCAAATACCTGAGCTGCTGAGCAGCAGAAAGCTGAGGACTCTCCTCATCAACCCTGCCTGTTCCCATTCTACTCTGCTGGACACAACATACACAGCTCAAGTAACAAACTTCAGTTGTTTCACCTACACAGATCACTTGGTATTGAAAAAGCAAAAACTTACTTGCGCTTTTTTATTTTAATAGGCTCATCTTCGTTTGCTTCCTCTGCAGCTTCATGCTCTTCTCTGACTGTAACAGATTTCAATAAGACTTCAGATTTTCCATCGATGAAAATTTTTAAACTTATGAGTGAAAGCTCATGCACAAACCAAGGACATGGATAATTGTGTTCTGACATGTGGGTCTCAGTCACTTTCAGAGTAACACAATGGGAATCTGGGGACTTCAGCCAACTTGAAATTAGAAATGATAAACACTGAGCTCTTATTTTTAGGGGAAAACAACTCTGGCTAAACAGTCCAGTGAAGCACATCTGGAGCTACCTGATTACTTGCACTTTACTCTCCTCCAACTACAAAGCCAACATGTCATCCCAGGACCATTTCCTAGAACTCAGGCCAAAGAGAAATCCCATCTCAGCAGCCTTTTGAACATTTCTCTTGGCACCTATTTCCAAACTCTACTCCAACTGCTAATCTCAAAGTTAATTTCTCTTCTGTGAGAACCTGATTGTACATTATGATTAATCTTTTCTGGTCTCTTTCTTATAAAACAAACACAATCCCTTTTTTAGTCAGTAAAAACTGTGGGGTTTTTCAACCTGCTGGCATTTAGCAGAACAATTAACTTTGTTAGTATCTACTTTCTTCTATGGGTTATCTTTTTCCCAAAGGACTCTGCAAGCTGCATTCCACCTTTTCAGTATGTGCTTACATTTCTGTCAGTTATTTAAAAGTCACAAATTTTGGAAGGCAAAGAGGTAAGTCCCACTTATGTTTCCTAAGAAGGCAATAAGATTGCTCTTACTAAGTTTTTTTCCTTCTTCCATTCCCTTTTTGTGAGGAGGCTCCTGGATGATCTTGTCCACGTCAGCTCTGCCGATGAGGTCGTCGGGCCGGTCCCACATGGACAGCCGCGTGGTGGGGTTGTAGAAGAACACGCGCTCGTCCCCCGTCCACACCACACACCTGCACGGGGCAAGGAAGCCTGGCATTACCTGCACTCCCTGGGCACCTGCCAAGTGTCCTCAGACTGACACCACAGGCACAGCCAGCTCCCTCTGCCTGCAGCACTGCCAGGCATCGCTACTGCCCAGCTGGACCCTGCCTCACTCCGCTGCCAGATGGGAAACACAGTGATGGAAAAGTTAAACATGCAGCACACTAAGGGCACGCTCTGCACACACTGTCACTTGTTCCAAATCCCCAGCAGCAGTGTCAGTCCCACAGCAGCAGTGACCTACCATGGAGTGCCTGGAATTGGGGTGGTGGCCACTGGCTTGGCCTTCTGAGCTGCCTTCTCCTCCTCTGTCATTTCTTCCTCTTTCGGCTCCTCAAGGAAAAAAACAAGTTTGAGGATCAGGCAATGACAGCTGCCTAATTATTTATTACAAAGTAACCCACTTGTTTTACTGAAGCCATGCTGACAAGCAGCTCACAAGGACACCTCATCCATGCCTACCAACAGAAGCACTGGAATTGCAACAACAGCTGCTACTCCAAAATCTCTATTCCAAAACCTCTAAGCATTTAATTAACAGTTGATTAACTTTCTGATTAAGCTTTTAATTAACTTTTCAGCAAAACCTTGCTTAAATACCTTCCCAGATGTGCATGAATCCTGGAAACCCAGGAGGGCCTGGATACAGGTGTAAGGGTGTATTTTCTGACACAGGAATTTTTGTGTATTTTGAAAATTAGTTTATTTGATAATGAGACACACAGTATGAAACGGTGAAAACCAGAAATAACCTGTGTAGCAGAAATCAGCAAACTGGTAACTACCTCAGAAATAAACAGAGTGGAGTGGCAGCAAAAACCAGCAACTGAACTCTCTGGTTTTGCCTATTAAACCACATTGAAGTTCACAGAAATCAGGATAAAAGCTTTGATTTTTATTTAAACAGCCCTTCACATCCCTAAAAACTATGCTGTTCAGCACAGCAAAATACCTCCAAAAGGAGAAGTCACTTTTGTTTACTGAAAACACTACAGTCCACTCTAGGACATGTTCCTAACAGCCTCATGTTCCTCAGCCTAGCAGTTACAGCACAGGGAAAACGTGAGCTTTGTGTCAAACTGTTCAAATAATGAAACAAAGAAACAGAGAAAAAGCTATCAAATATTTCAAACATTCAGGAAAAGATGCATTTTCTGAGTACCATAAAGTCAGTGAGAGAACACCACATCTGTGTAATAAGGTAACCTCTGTCCCATGTTCTTACTAACTTCTTAACTGACATATATGTTTCTTTTGAATGTTCTTTTTATCTTACGTAAAAAAATTAAAGAAAAAAATATCTGAGTCCAAAAAGGGAGGCTTTCAAATCCCCTCAGGAATTTAAGAACTTGAATTAGTTGGCATTAACCATGGTTCCTGCCAACCTGCCTGGGCTAAGATGCAGCCAGAGCAGAGGAATGTGAGACTTCAGACTGGCTTTTGGGTTCAAGGTCTTTTACCTCCTTTATCAGTTCTTTTATAGGTTCTTCTTTAGACTCCTCTTCTTCTGTCTCCATTGGTAAAGGCTCCTCCGAGGGCTCTTTAATTGGCTCTTTGACCTTCTCTTCCATTTTTTCTAAATAAAGATTACAGTTTTCTTGAGTATTATTAAGAAACCACTGTAGAACCAGAACAAATTTATTTTTATGGGTATAATTTTCCAAATACAACACCAACCCAAAGCTTCTTTTCAATATATTCTCACCACTCTCTGTCTCTCTTGGGCTTTACAGTGTCTGCTTATAAAGTCGTGGTTGTCTTCTGTGCCAAGATCTACTTGGTACTGGAAAATGAAATCTTGAGAGGCAGCTATTACACTAAAAGGTTGACTGAAGGGTACCAACAGAAATGCTAAACCAATAATAATTCTCGACCAACACTGCAACACTCAAGACCACTTCCACATTTTAAATGCTGCGGACAAAATAAAAATAAAAATCAAAGACAGTGCAGAACCACCTGGGGATTTCTCTGCACTCATTTACAAAAATTATAAAAGATACAATCTTCTCTCAGCAAGATCAGTATTTGCTGTCTTGGACACTTTCATTTCAGTAAAAAGACCTATTATTTAACCTGATTTATTAGGAAGATGGGCATTAATTGAACCAATAGTGCAAGTGTCCTGCATTTGTCTAAACAAAGACTTCTTGTAACTAAAAATTCAGGAGACAGTAAAAGGCACTACTGTTTGGATTTTCTTTCTTAAAAGACTTTATGAACTGAGTAAGAGCCATAGGACCTTTGCCCCTTCCTCCTTATTTATGATACAAGAGCAATCTCCCTCCATATAACACCACCCATGGATTTAATGTGCATTTACACGAGCACAGCGTAGGGATGTGGACAGGGGGAGGTGTCATCATTTTACTTGATACTCCAAATCTATTTATACATTTAGTTTTTCAAGATCTGAAAATCAGGACAACAATCTTAATCTTTGCCTGGTCTACAGCCTTTAGTATGACTGACCTCTCCCCTCAATTCCCCTCACTTTCTGTCCGTAACTGGAACCTTCTCGACACGTGTGCAGGGGCGGTGCTGGCACAGGAACATGCACTTGCCCTAGGCACGGGATTTGGAAGCAACTCTAGAACCAAACACTCTCAGCACAGTGGGAAAAGCTGCAACTTCCAGACTGAAGGCCAGCCCATGTGGATCCTTAGAACCAGAACTTTAAAACATTCTTAAAGGTGATCAGGGACTGAAATGCAGCCACTCGCACTTTCACACACAACCCTGGATGCTCTGAGCCGCGTTCCCAGAATAACGCTCCAGTTAAGAAACCCCTTCAAGTACCTTTCTCCTTCAGTTCTTGGGGCTTTTCCCACGTGGACTCCAGAGTCCTGTTGTTGTAGTAGTAGGTCTTTCCATCTGCAGTTTTGTACTCTGTCCACTCGGAGACGGCGGCTCCGGCCAGCGAGGGGGAGGCGGCGATGGCCACCTGCGGGTGGATCATGGGCACGATCGGGGGAGCCATGCCCGGCAGCACTCCTGGCACAGGGAAAAGGAACAAGGAACAAGGAAAGGGCACAGTGAGTGACCAGCCAGGGCCTGAGCACAACACTGACTTAACTCACAAATATTCAACCCGTAGGAATGAGCTGAAGGATTGTTTTCAAAGTTAAATTGGAATGCAAGGCATTGTTACCAAATTTCCTTCCTGTGTTCTGCAATCAGTAATGCCCAGGCAAATTGGATTTTAATTAATTTGTGTAATTCTGCTAAGCACACAGCTTGTTAGCTTTTAGACATTTATTCTACTATTTTAAAATTAGGTTCTCTATTTATTAGAAAAGACTTTATCAGATGCCTGCAGCAAATAATTGGGGTAAAGTCGATCCCACTGCTTAACTATGCTGTCATTGTACAAGATATTCCTATTGCTCTTAAAAATGCAAGAGTGGATTGAATTTGAGCCATAGGACAGAACTCTATTAAATACTGGCATTAATTCAGAGCCTTGGATAAAACCTGATGAGAATGGAACAGTATCAGATTGTTGGGTTTGTTGAAAAAAACCAACATTTTATTGAAATCCTAAAGCAAAATGGCAAGTAAATATTCAAAGATAAGAAAGCCAGAATGCTGCAGCATCCTATTATCTCTCCACTCATCCCAACAAACTGAGTATAATGAACAGATTTGGAATGACAAGTTCTAGAAGAACCAATTGGATAGGACTGGAACTTCAAGATCATAAATGTGAGCCTTTAACATTGAAAAAGTCTCATTTTAAATAACAGAAATCACACATTACACATTGCCATAACGTGTTCTCAGCGAGTGACTGTTCATAAATCCACAATTTGAAATATGAAAGTTCACACTCAGACGCACAGACACGCACACAACATGCGAGCACAGCCAGCCACTGCACATGTGGAGCAGGAAAACAAAAATCCACACAAGAAACTAGGAACTAAGTATGGGCATGAGAGTCACAGTCATTACAGAACTCAATGGTTACAGAAAACTGTACGGGAGTTTGGGTACAGAATAAGCTGACGCTAACAGTTACTTGGGAAGTTATCTCCTGACCAAATATGATATTTCATTTATACTGGCTTTGAAAATAAAGTATATGTATTCATTCAAGTGGGGAAGCAAATAAAGAAATAAAAGAAACAACCACATTCACTACCATGCCAACTTACAGACAAAACGAACTAGGATGGGTTTGGAAATTACCGGTCTTGGTGGTAGCGACTGTCTTTACATACGGGCAGCTGACTATTTGCATCATTGCTACACCTGCAAAACGGATAGGAAGCATGTTGGAAAGCTGCCATGGGATGTCAGCTACCACGGGCTGCTACGGACTTCCTGCCACAATTTGGAATGCCATTTGCAGCTGGCAGAGAAGAAGCCTCCCAGCAAGAAAATGTGAATTACTTTTGCTCAACATTTTAGGCCAGATTGAATATAAAACTAATTTTAAGCTGCAGCAACAGTCTCTGCCTATGTTAAACCAGCTGCTTAGCAAGTTATTGGGATGTCATTAAAAAGAAAAAACATATTTCAGTGAAGACTCAGGGGTTTAAGTTCATCCAAGGGGGAATGCAGCTTCCCTTGTAGGGCAGCACCACAAGGAAATATCCCACTACTGGGGCTGCTCCCACAGGAGCCTCTGCTGGGACAGACTGTGGGGAGCAGCAGCACAACAGAACTCACAGGCTTTGAGCTCCCCAGTCTGCTGCTGCAGTTATAGAGCAGAGCAAGGGCAGAGGACAGGGCTGAACTAATCAGAGCAGCAAAGCAGGACAGGGTGGACGGCCAAGTGCAACCCAGGGGGAAAGCTGAGAGCACAGGGCAATTACAGCAAGGCTGGAGGTGAAAGAAAGGGGTAAAAGAAATCAAAGCACTGGAGCTGCAGACAGAGGTACATAAAGCTGCACTAGGCCAGGGGCATTTTCTTTATTTTTCATTATCAAGAATGGCATGAGCTGAAAATGCTTTAAAAGCCAAAACTCGCCCTGAAAGAGGTGGCACCATGCACTGGTCTGCTCTCCAGCTCAGTGAGAAATGATACAACAAGGCACAAAAAGGCGAGCAGCTCATCCTCTTTGATCAGATCCAAATCAGTGGGAAAGGATGAGGGGAATGCATTTCCATTTGGGGTGCAGAAGACAACTGTAGAAGTGCTCCCTGGCTGGTCCAGTCTGGATGGTCAGAAACTGAAACACTTCCCTTCAAAAGTTTAAATTCATCATGTGAGGTGGGAAATGCTCCAGTGCAAAGTGAAATTAAACCCCTGTTTAAAATCAAAGCAGTTTCTGGATTTGGTCATTAGAGATCTAGTATGCAAAGCATACATTAATACTGCCAATTTATTTGAAAACAAATTTGTGAGGAGACAGAATTGTAATGTTTTCTAAAAATAATTTCAATGAGAGAACTGCAACTAGTTTTATTTCTAAAAGTATTGAATTGAGACATAGAAACATTGACTCATACAGCACTGACTGAAGTGTTTGTCTGAACTGGAAGGGTGGTCATGTTATGTACTTGACAATGGATCTGAAAATTCGTTTTGTTAAGGAAGTTGCAGCATGTCTCCAAGGTGAGTCAGTACAAATAACTATCTGGGGATTGCTGGAGTTAGGGATGCTGCAGCACAGATTAGACTGAGCAAACACCCAAGCTGTTTCTGCTGCCAAGGTCATTCCCAAACATAAAACTGACTTAAAACATAGGAATTGAGAGAAAGCAGACTTACTTTTTAAGATCTGAGATTATGGGATATAATTAATGAACTCTTGCATTACTCCTTCCTACTACAGTTTAACACAGAGATTAACTCTGAAATCCCTTGACAGTGTATTGTTCAGTGCTCTGAATCTGGCTGATATCACACCTGGTGCTGGAAGCCCCAAACACCTACAGCCTACCTGCATGAGGCCTCCTCACTTCACCTGATACTGTCTTGAAGTAATTTGACTTCTCTTCTGTTTCTTGGTATTGTAAAGAATTTTACAGATTTCCTTTTCTTTTACTGTGTTTAGAAACCACCAAAACCAACTCAAGTCAGAATCAGCTGAAAGCAGCTGACACATTTCATTCTGTACCTAAGCAAACTGACAAATCAGACCCACTAGTGGAAGCAGCCCTTTGCTGCCAGGTGTCCTTCCTACACCCCATGGGCTCCACTTGCAGCCCAGCTCACAGGGAGAACTGGGCAGAGACAACACTTCTCACCACGGAACTTCTTTAAAAAATCATCTTCAATAATGAGTTTCAGGAGCTTGGTGTTCCTACTTGGTCTTTGCACTACTCTCAAAACTTTTTGATTAAGAGCTCACAATAAAGCCCAGCCTGGGCACACACCCAGAATCTCCATTTCCACTGGCACTCTTCTCCACTGTTCTGACCATGCACTTCGCTCCCCAGGTCACAGCTGTGTCGATTATATCCCTCACAGTGTGTAAGGACCCTTCATTCCATGCTGGTCCCTTGCTGGCAAGGTTAGAAATGGCAATTCAGCCAATCACCTTTAAGGCTTTAACGTTTTTATTATTCTTCCAAACGTCACCAATAAACAGACTTCTTCCTCCTAGCCTTCATTCATTTTTTGTTCAGCCTGGAGTATCATGTTCAGAGTATGTTTCCTAGTTTAAATCACGAGTACTACACTGTGATTTCCTTTTCAGACCAATACAGATTACAGTAGCTCTGCACAGTTATTTTAGAACTATTCTAAAAGCAGAGGCAGCTAAAAGCTGGTGCTGTCTTCTAGCCAGCACTTTAACTGCTTTCAGGCTTTTCTCTCTTCTCAAAAGAGTGTTCTGAAGGGTTACTTTTCATCCATCCAATTCAGGGGGGAGGTGAGGGCCTCCCTCCACATCCACTGGGTGGCTGCATTAGGAGGACAGCAGGAATGTCACCTCACTCAGCTTGTACAAAGAGTCAGGAACACGAAGATGCTGCTCAGAGCTGCTACTTTGTCTTTTTAGATCTGAAACTAACTTGGATCCAATACAACTGCCATCTCCAAGCTCCCTCTGCAACACAAAATCATCAGTTCCTGGTGTATGTTTAGTGCCACTCTATACTGCAACACATCAATTTTGTATCAGAACAGGAACTCAAATTAAACTTGGTGTGTAAGTGCTAAGTGTCATTAGTGATCTCCTGGGAGGCCCTCTGCAACAACTACAGACAGTGAGTCCAACATTTTGCCAGCCTAAAATTCCTTCCTTAGGTATCTAAATATTTCATAAAAATTTAAGAAACTATGATATATCCAGAAGAAGCGTGCTGCCACTTAAGGTTCATTCTCTGTGTTCTTTACATCTAAAGCCTGGAGCCCTAAATGCCTCATTGTGGTCCTCAGGTCACACCTCAGCACTCAGCATCCCACCCAATGGCTGCAGCCTAAGAGAACTGGGAACACCTGCTTTCACTGGGGTCATGATTTCCATGGCAACTCTTCCTGCTCATCCATGTCCTAGTGAATAATTACGCACAAGACTTAAGGTCTAAATCAAGTAAGTAGAAAAAAATTAAAGCAATATTGCAATTAGTAAAATATAGTGCTCAATATACTCGTTTAAACATTACATGTTTAAATGCAGCTGTTTGCTGCCAAGCATAGCAAAGAACTAGAAGTCAAAAAAAAATATATGTTCTTTGTTCATTAAAAAGTCTGTCTGCTAACCCTGAATTCTTTCAGAGATACTCTGAGGAGAGGATCCAGGCAAGTTCTGTACACAGTGGACACATGAGTGCAAACAACTGACAACATGGACATGTAGCAGACAAGACAATTACAGTTTGCCAATTTACCTGGAAGTGGAATAGGCATGCCAGGAAGGGGGACACGAAATGGAGGTACCATTACTGGTGGAAAAGCAGGAATTGCTGCAGTTGGTTGAGGTACTGCATGAGGAACTGCAGGAGGCAATGTCTGTGGGACTGGCTGGGGTACAGTCTGCACAGGTGTAGCAGAAGGAGCAGAGGTTGAAACACTGACTGATGGTGTGGCAACTGAAACACCCGAACTCGGGGTCTGGTCTTGTGTGGTAGGTGCTGATAAAAAAACACAAAGAACACCTTGTATCTTAGACACTGCAATAAACTGCTGCAAACATACTGGCGCTCTGTTTCCCGGTATAGCAGCTATGCTCAGATAAAACCAGCAGGAAGACACTCCTGGACAAAAAATACTTTGCCTTCTCTGGAACATTAAGTATTCACAAAGAAAGCCAATTTCCAATTTTCATTTGTTCCATTCTTTACACCTGTCTCTACAGCAGTAGCAGGGCTGTATCACAGGACTAACACAGGCTGAAATGAGGTTCTGCTCTGCTCAGAGAAACAGAAACATTACAGAGAGTTTCCAATGGCAACAGGCTGTCCTTGTGTTACACCAACACAGGTTCTGCTTTTAACAGCAGCAGCACGTGCATGACAGCAGTTCTGCCTTAAACCATGCTGGGCTTTGCCCCCAGAACAGGAAAATGTCAATAAAAATGTGTAAATAAGCATAGAAAAGGAAAATGCTGCTCTTCAAAAGCTGCCAGAACTTTCCTGGTCTTCAGTGCCTCCCAGCAGGAAAATACACAACTGGCATTCAGTTCTATAATCCTTGCAGCATGACTGGTTTCAATTTCAAATTGGTTTAATTGGGAGCAAACAGTCTCACAGCACAGGCCAACAGGAACTTGAGACAAGTCTGCTTAAACTTGTAAACTCACTCTGTAAGATTTGGTGCAGAGGAGAAGGGAAAAAGGAAAAAAAATAAAGAAACCACACCACTTTAGAGTCATATTCCAATGGTACACCGTGCACTTTCTATTACTATCAGAAACATTCCAAACAACATACCAGTATTAGCATATTTAAATAAAGATTCCTGATCTTTCAGTAAGCGTTTCAGAAAGGGTGAAAGTTCTTAGCAGTGTCTAACATTTAGGGAAACAGAGCAGACAGTCAGTATGTGATTTATAAGGCCTAAGTCAAATCAGTACAAGGCAAGAATGAAGCTCAGCCAGAAGTCCCAGGGCTTTTTTACAGGCCAAGTCCAAGAGTTTTAAAATTATTTTAAATTACAAAATTTCATCGCCTAGGCACAGACACCAACAGTAACAGTTATTGAAAGCAAAGACAAAGTTTAGCAGATAGAACAGGTAGAAGTGGAACAGATTGTCAGCATTCAACATTAGGAAATTCAACTTCAGAGAAGGTGCATAAAGTGCTGCTCCCAAAGCATGACTAGCTCTGCCCAGCCTGACACGGGGTCAGAAGTTAACATTTACCTCCCACCTGAGCTGTTACTCAGCACAACAGTTGGAGCAGACCATAGTTCAACACAGAGAATTAACACCATACTGAGTTACCCTTCAAATTAAACAAAAGCCCTAAAATGCTTTGATGAATACAAGCTCTTTGCTGCTCTAATGATGTGTCCTCCCTCCAGCCTAAACGAAAGCAGAATTGGAGGATTACTTAAATTTGACTCCCCTCACACACAGATCGTGAAGTTCAGGTTAAAAGGTGAGTTAAGCTTGACTTGTCTCACCTGTTACACAAAAAAGATGAACCCCAGAGAATGCAACTCTACTGCAAGCAGGAGTTGGAACAGTTCATGTCCTGCACACTCTCTGGCCTCTCAGTGCACACATCTGAGCCAGTGCAGCTACAATGCCAATGTCCATGCCAGACTCCTGCTCAGCACCAGTGCTGTCTGTCTGTGGCCCTGCCTGCAGGACAGGATGTGCTCTGAGCTGCTCCTTCCCCTGCACACCTCACTTTGGGCACGGGGACTGACCTTGCTCGCTGCCTGCTGTTGACAGACTCACAAAAAGCAGACCCACAGTACCTAACACACGCCTCCATCAATGAGCCTGGACAGCTCACACATGCCAAAGTGCAGTGCAAACCATGCTGCTCTGGGCACAGCCATGCATTTATGTGCAGGCTGCATAAATTCAGTCCCCTTTCCTTAGCTGGAAAACGCCTACAAGCAAACGCTCAGTCTGTGGAAGTGGTAGTAATGTCCAGACTATCATTCAAAGGTCATAAATGAACAAAAATGGCTCCAAGGACTTTCTTTTTCCTCTCTGTGGAGCTCTAGAAAATAAGAACTGAGAAGGCTTAGGCAGAATAATGCTAATAAAAGTATTACAACAAAGAAGCTCTACTCTGTTATCAACCAGGGCTCATAGACCAGCAGCTCCGAGACCTGAGCTGCAGAAACAGATGCCATGGAGAAAATTGATACAACTAAACTCCTACCTCAGATCAAGGTTTCTTGTGAAACATTTTTGGAAACAATTTAGCTCTATCTATAGTCAAAAGGAAATAGATGTGTAATAGCTCTGAGATGATGTGATAAGGGCAGAAGAAAAATATACAAAGACCTGAAGAATTCTTTGAGACTGGGGAGAAAAAAAGTTTGCATGCAAGGTTCTTCTGGACTAAACATTGCACTTTAAATTCACACTCCATGCTGAAACAAGTCTGTCCTGAACACCCAGGCTGTGCTGCAGCCGTTCCCCATGCAGCATCCCCACACCACGAGGCTGAGGCACCCCCAGGTACTCACTGGAGTTGGTCTGGGACACGGAGGTGGCCGTGGTGGTGGTGGAGGTGGTGGAGGACTGCGTGCTGGAGGAGGTGGATGGAGATGCTGCAGATGCAGGGCTGCTGGTGGTGGGGGTGGAGGCCCCCACGGCCTGGGCCTGGGCTGCCAGCATGGGCGTGAGCTCTGACTGCTGGATGACCTTGACCCCGTCCGGCTTGCTCCACGCCGACTCGCGTGTCCGCGCGTTGTAGAAATAAACCTGCGGTGGGACGGTGGCTGTCACAGCACTGTCACTGCTGCCAACAGCCCTGCTCCTGGGGACCCCTGCCCAGGCCCTGCCTGTGTCACCAGGGCTCCCTGCAGCACCACCCACGGCACCCATCTCACCTTCCCGTCTGGAGTTTTGTTCTCTACCCAGATCTCCTCGGCTGGGGGCATTGCTGGTGTTCCTGGCGCAGAGACCGGCGGCATTCCTGGAGGGAACATCATACCAGGAGGTGGTGGCATGCTACCCATGGGAGGAGGCATAAATGGTGGTCTCTAAAGGCATATAACAACAATAATGATGATAATGATAACAACGACATAATTTCAAGCAGTTTTCCTTGCTTAGAGAGCCAAGAGACACTGCACCAGCAGTAAGGACAGCTGTGCCAGGCTGGGAAGCCTCTCTAACAATCCAGTGTTCCCAGCTCAGGGAATGTGCTTCTGCCAACCCCCCACCCATGGAGAACACCTGAAGCCATCACTTCATTCTGACATGCAAACATCAAGGCACCTGAAAAAGGTGGCATGAACAGAAACATGGTCAAAGGAAAGTCCGAAAGTCCTCTCCTGAAAAGGAGAAAATACCTCAATGCAAGGAAGAGAAAGAATGGAAGAGCTGTTCCTGAACAGCTGCAGCTCAGACATCCCCATCTGTCAACCAAATACCTCAGAAACCCAACGACCCTCCCAGGAAAGAAATGTTAAAAAAAACTGAATGACAAGCAAGCATCCAGTTTGTCAGGACAGCTGAGCAGTGGGCTTAATTAAAATCCAACACACTCCTAAATTTCCCACTAACTAAAATTTTAACTAGTGCCAATTAAAATAAGACAAAATCACATGTTCATTACTGCACGATAAGCAATCCTGACCTGTCCTGCACACAGTTACCTGAAAGCCTGAACACCTGTCTGTAATTCAAAGTACATTCAGTTCTTTCATTTTATTTCTTTACTTGGACTGTCTGAAATTCACTATATGCAACAAATGCAGCGAACACTTCCCTGTAAACACATTTGACAAAATTCACTGAGTTCTTTACTCTGCAAACACCAACAACTGCCCCAGTGATGCCATCACTCCAGCTCTGAGAGACAGCCTCGCTCACCCCGAGCCTGCCAGGGCCGGGCTGGGGTGGGACAGCCCAGGACACCCCACGCCACAGGGAGGGGTGGCTCAGTGACAAACTGCACACACGAGCTGCCTCCCTGCACCCACAACAGCAGCTGTACCCCTGGCAGCTGCCAGTGCTTGGTTTCTGTCAGGAGCTGCCCTGAGATCCAACTTTCTGCTCTAACAGCAGCATTTTAAACCGCTCCTTAAATCCACATACCAAACCAGTAATGACTATTTGCATTAAATGCTACCAAAAAAGGAAGCCAAGAGTGTATGGATGGCGTTCTACACAAACAAAAAAAGCCCTCAACTCAGCTGCAGCCTGCCTTCCATCCCTGCTCCTCCCCAACAGCTCCTGCACCATGAGCTTCCTCCTTCTTGCTCTTACAACCTGCATGAAGAATCCAGTGAGGAGCAGCCCAGTTTCCACCTGCTACAGCTGCTTTCCCCAGTGCAGGAGTACAATCCCATGGGCAGGCAGTGCCAGGGGTGCAGCCAGGGCCCCACAATCCTGAGCCCTGCTCCAGGCACAGCTCCCCCCACTCTGACCAGGGCCCTTCACCATCACATCTGCCTTTGCACTGGGCACTGGGCAGGGGGTGAGGCCCAGCCCTGAGCGTGGAGCAGCGCCGTGCCAGCACAGCCTGGACACCCAGCCACGGCTGGTGCTGCTGAGGAGCTCAGAGCTCACGGCCTGGGTGACAGCTGGGAGCAGCAGCACACCCTGGGTGGAAATCAAACAGAAACCAGGGAGACACCCACAGCCAAGCCTGGGATCCAAAGTAACTTTGGTTGGTTCTTCAAACTGTCATTACAAATAGTGGATTTAATCCATTATTGACAGCACGTGGTACCATTCAGCTCCTCAGCCTGCCTGCAGCCCACACTTACACTGCTCTAATGGGAAGGCATCCCCACAAAGCAATTAATTAACAGCACAGGGCAATTAAAACAATCCATTTCTCATTCACAAGGGTGCTGTCCGTCGCAAACAGGCCTCAGAAAAATAGACAGAAGACCTTAAACCATCCATCAGTTTAGCACGGAAGAACTGAGCAGAACTGTATTTGCACACTGCCGGTATGCAGTGGTACATAACACCACACCTGAGCCCTGTGCTCTCATCCTGCCTTGCTGTTTCCTTCACCCATTCCAATGTCATTCTCATACTATTTCCACACAATCACAGAATCAATTACATCAGAAAAGACCTCCCAGACCATCGAGTCCACCCTGTGCCCAGTGTCCACCTTGCACCCAGCCTAGAGCACTGAGTGCCATGTCCTGTCACTCCCTGGACACCTCCAGGGATGGGGACTCCAGCACCACCTTGAGCCTCCTTTTGTCCAGGCTGAGCCCCCCTAGATCCCTCAGCTGCTCTCATCATACTTGTGTTCCAGACTCTCCACCAGCTTCACTGCCCTTCTCTGGACACCAACACTGAAACTGAGGGGCCCAGAACTGGACACTTCCACGCATGAATACCAATGAAAAATCGCTCTATCCCAGGAGAATTCCTTACCTGTAGGTGTGGAGGCCCCATGGGCGGGGGGATCCCGCCCGGCGGTGGCATCGGGGGCATGCTGGGGTCAAAGGGGGGTCTGCCGAAGGGGGGCCGGGGGGGCGGAGGAGGGCCCCGCATCATCCCGAAGGGCGGGGGCGGCCGCAGGAGCGGCGGGGGTCCCCGCAGCACCGCGCTGGGCGGCGGCGCGGGGCCGCGGAACCGCAGCGCCTGCTGCTGAGCCATCCTGGGGAGAGAGACACAGAACACGGGTCACTGCCACTGGCTGCTGAGACGGGGAAAAGCAGCTGCGACAAGGAACCGGGAAAAACCCAGTAAACACCAGCAGGGTGTGCAAAACACGTCACGTTTGAGCGGGTAAAGCGTGCAACTATTTCAATATGTTCTGCTTCACAATTCAAGGTTATTAGTCCTCAGCTGTGAATTTCTCCTCATAAAAATGGGTAGCCAGAGCTGGGATGGGTACGCAGCCCCCGGGAAGCGCATCCCTGCTGATCTGCCGAAGCTGCGGAGCGGACGCGGTCCCTGACCGCTGCCAGGTCCGAGCTGAGCCTCTGCACCGGGGCCTGCCAGCAGCTCCGGTGCCCCGCAGCTCGGCCCTGCTGCGCTGTGCCCGCCCCCGGCCTCCGCACGGGGTCTCAGATTAAACCCGGCCCTCAGGAGCAGCGAAAGCTCCCCTGCGCTCCGGGGGGACAATTTCACCCGGCACCGAGTGCAGTGCGGTACAATGGCTGCATGAGGACTCAGATTCGAAAAAATCGAGGATTATGAGACGGTGAACGACAACGGACGCGGTCTATCCGCACTCCGAGAGGACTCCCCGGGACCCGGTCCCACGGCAGGGAGCGGCCCCGGCCCGGTGAGCGGGAACAGGGCCCGTCCCGCCGCACGCGGGGCCGGGAACGGAGGCGGGAGAGCTCCCCCCGGCCCACTGGCCCCGCCTGGCCCCGCCTCCGCTCTCCCGGCAGATCAGTCCCGGCCCGGCAATGGCCCGCCGTACCGGAGATCGGTGCCAAAGCGCTCGCCCGCTGCCGCCGCCGCCTCCCCGTCGCCGCCGCCGCCCCGCTCCGCCATGGCCGCCACCGTCGCGCGCACCCGCCCCGCCCCGCCCGGGCCCCGCCGCGTCCCATTGGCTGGCACGCCCGCCCGTCAGCGCGCGCGGGGCCGAGCCCGGCCCGCCATTGGCTGCCGCGCCCGCCGGCTTTGAATGGGGGGAGCCGGGCGCGCCGCGATTGGCTGAGCGCGGGCGGCCCGCGCCGCTCGCGCTTGGGGTCACGTGAGGCGCGACCCGGGGAGGGGACCGGAAGTAACTCCCGCCGCAAGGGGAAGGGCAGGAGCAGCACCCAATCAGCGATCAGAACCGCGTGCGCCAATCAGTGCCCTCGGCCGGCGGTGCGTGCCCCCCCGAAACCAAATAGGGACTGTCCCACCCCGTGACGTCACGGGGCGTGGAACCAATGAACTGTGCCGGCGCGGGGAGCCCCGCGGCCGCTAGGGGGCGCTGTGCGCCTGGGGGCTGTGGGGGATCCGGGGTGTCCGAGGGATGCGGGGGTCCGAGGAATTCGGCGGGGCGCGGGGGCTCGCACCCCGCTATGGCGGGGCAGGAGCCCCAGGCCGCGGTGGGCCGGGGTCCGCAGCCCCCGCTGGAGGCAGCAGCGGCGGGTCCGGGCGGGAATACGGGACAAGAGGAACGGGGCGGAGGGGGAGGCACCGCCGACCTGGGGCCGCCCTGTCCCGCCGCCTGTGACCGACCCCGTGGGCACCGGGAGAGCGGCTCCTCCTGGGGACACTCAGCAGCGACACCGGCAAAACCCCGGAGTTGGGGTGAGCCCCGCGGTGATCAGCGCCGGGAGCTCAGCTCTGGCAGCGATGCTGTATTTGGAATGCATGGGACATGGAACATGGAACACTGCTGGCAGCTGCAGCGCTCGTTGCCAGAGCAGGGACCTGGTCCGCATTACACACTGCTGTGGCCGTCAGGCTTTCCATCTCTAACTGGTTTTGTGATCCTACATTTCCCATTCCTCTCCTGCTCTCAATAAAAAGATCTGTCTTTTCTCAGATAATGAAAATAAGGAATTGCTAGGGAACCTTTTGCTAGGGCGGTGCTAAGCCACAGAGGCCTTTATACACGTTGAGTTCAGAGTCTTTATTCAGGTGTTTTGCATGAAGCTGCTGCCACTGTGAGGATTTGGGACAGGTCAGCGAGTGCTGGGACCCCCTGGGAGCCTGTGTGTTCTGCTCCGTCCCAGCACGTCCAGTTCCATCCCAGCACGTCCTGCTCCATCCCAGCATGTCCTGCTCCGTCCCAGCACGTCCAGTTCCATCCCAACACGTCCTGCTCCATGCCACCATGTCCTGCTCCATCCCAGCACATCCTGCTCCATCCCAGCACATCCTGTTCCATCCCAACATGTCCTGCTCCATCCCAACATGTCCTGCTCCATTCCAACACATCCTGCTCCATCCCAACACATCCTGCTCCATCCCAGCACATCCTGCTCCATCCCAACACATCCTGCTCCATCCCAGCACATCCTGCTCCATCCCACCACATCCTGCTCCATCCCAGCACATCCTGCTCCATCCCAGCACGTCCTGCTCCATCCCAGATTGTCCTGCTCCATCCCAACATGTCCTGCTCCATCCCAACATGTCCTGCTCCATCCCAGCACATCCTGCTGCATCCCACCATGTCCTGCTCCATCCCAGCACATCCTGCTCCATCCCAGCACATCCTGCTCCATCCCAACACGTCCTGCTCCATCCCAGCTTGTCCTGCTCCATCCCAGCACATCCTGCTCCATCCCAGCACATCCTGCTCCATCCCAGCACATCCTGCTCCATCCCAGCACGTCCTGCTCCATCCCAGCACATCCTGCTCCATCCCAGCACATCCTGCTCCATCCCAGCACATCCTGCTCTATCCCAGCACATCCTGCTCCATCCCAACACATCCTGCTCCATCCCAACACATCATGCTCCATCCCAACACGTCCTGCTCCATCCCACCATGTCCTGCTCCATCCCACCATGTCCTGCTCCATCCCAGCACATCCTGCTCCATCCCAACATGTCCTGCTCCATCCCAGCACGTCCAGTTCCATCCCAACACATCCTGATCCATCCCAGCACATCATGCGCCATCCCACCACGTCCTGCTCCATCACAGCATGTCCTGTTCCATCCCAACATGTCCTGCTCCCAGCCAGTGCATCCTGCTCCATCCCAGCTTGTCCTGCTCCGTCCCAGCACGTCCAGTTCCATCCCAGCACATCCTGATCCATCCCAGCACGTTGTGTGCCATGCCACCATGTCCTGCTCCATCCCAGCACATCCTGCTCCACCCCACCATATCCTGCTCCATGTCCAGAGTGGCAGCAGGGCGGGGGCCGGGGCTGTCCCTGCTCTGCCCACGGTTGAGGACACAGCGCCTGCTCCACTCTGCAGGGCCGGGGATGGCCTGGGCTGTCCCGTTCCGCACCCTCCTCACCAGCACTTTCTGACGGCAGAGATTAAAACCAGCTTTGCCCATGAGTGCTCAAATCCTCCACACACAGTGGGGCTGCCTGTCTTCCACGCGTCTTTCATCCTCTTTTTATCTCCTTGTTCCAGGATTGTCTCCATGTTTTATTGATGTCAAGCTAGCAGGCAGGAGCAGCTGCAGTGCCCTCTCCCGGGTTCGGGGGGGCTGCTGCCGCTGCTGTACCCCAGCCCCCTCACCTTTGTGTTCTCAAAACATTCCAGGCAGGAATTCCCAGACTCCAGCTCCTGCAGGAGCAGTTTGTTAATGGTGAGCTGCAAAACACGAGTCATTTTGACGAATCTGGTGGCAGCTCCCTGTGCTGCAGGACGCAGCTTTTGGCAGCAGTACAATTTACTGTGATTGATATGCACTTCCCTGGATTTCACTGAAATCAAGAATTCCACTGGCTCAGCTCGCCGTTTGCCTGGACGCTCTCCCTAGCTCCCCGTGTGCTCTGAGGGTGCAGGTGTGAGGGGACTGACCAGCAGGCTCTGTTAGTGCCCTCGGGCAGCCGTGGCACTGCTCCCGGAGCTGGGAGGGTGCTGCTGGCCATGCTCCTCGGGGAACGGGGCTGTGGCAAGCTCTGGAGCCAGGGGAAATCTCTCCGGGGGAATCCCAAACCCCCACCCACTGCAGAGGCAGTGAATCAGCTGATGGAATTCTGCAAATGGAATGGCTGTGGGTACGCTGGGAATCCAGGCAGTTTTCCAGAGAAGTCTGCAGCTGGGACCCCCACTGTTCCCCTGTCCCTCCTGCCAGCCCTCCCAGACCCGTTGTTCCCTGTCTGGAAAGCTGCTGGCTGTGCTGTACCAGATACCAGCACAGAGCTGCTGTGCTGCTGTCACTGCTGCTGCTGTTGCTCCAGAAATTGCTTCCAGGGAGGTTTTAAACTGGGAACCTTTTCAAATAGTTGGATCTCTGCAGTTTTTAAAAGGCTGTTTATGACACGGTCTGACTTCTCTGCCACAGTGTGGATGTTCCCTCCCAGACCTGCCCATGTTCTTGTGTTCTCTTGGTCCAAGGTGAGTGGCCTTCTCCATCCTCGCTGCAGCTCTGTGCCTGGGCTGGTTTCAGCACCGAGGTTCCCTCTGGAGCAGTGCAGCAGCCCTTGAGCTGCTGTGGGCTCCCACTGCTGGGTCTGGTCCCTGCCGTGGAGCTGCACCAGCTGTGGGGTTGTGTCATCTCAGAGATGCCGACATCCTGCCATTCTTTTTTAATTTTTTTGAGATTTCAGGTTGAAGTGTGATGACAAATAAAAAATTTTGCCCTGGGCTGTCTGCAGGGCCTCTGGGCTGCTGCGGTGCCAGCATCTGCCAGGGAGAGCCCCAGATCTGTGCTGGAGGGTGGCAGGGGGGAGGCTCCTGAGGCACTGAGGTGCTTCTGCTTCCCCAGCCCCCCTCAGCCCCACGGTTCCGTGCTGAAGTTGGGGCTGAACGCATCGGGCTCAGCCCCTCCAGCCATGGGGGCCCTGCTTGGCCTTGGAGCTGGGCTGGCCCGTTCTGAGGCCGTGTGAGGCGTCATCTGGGCATTGTGGGGAGCAGGTGGGTCTGGGCATTGCTGGAATTTCACAGGGCACCTCTGTCTGCCAGCACGGCACAGCACGGCACGGTATGCTGCACGCAGGCTCCGGGCAGGAGCTCCCGGTCTGGTCCCAGGCTTTCCCTGTATTTACATGAAAACATCCCATTTTTTCCCTACATATGGAGCCTGCAGATTCCCTCCTGCACGGGGAAAGGGAGTGCACGCTCAGCCATGGCAAGAGCAGCAGACGGGCGGGAGGTCTGCAGGTGCCCGAGTCAGTCAGAGCCGGGGTTTGCCCAAACGAGCTTGTCGGAGGTGATGGCTGGAAGGAACACAGCAGAGCGGAGCCCAGCCCGGCTGCCTGCAGCGCCATCGCCTCCCGCAGCTCCTTGGCCAGCAGGGACAGTGCTGCCGGCCCTGGAGTGCTTCTGAAAGCATCAGAGTGCTGTGCCTGCATCACCCTGAAATTCGGGGAGCATCCAGGGAAAGTTCTCCTGTCTGAAAACAGCCACCGAGCTGACACTAATAGAAGAAGACCACTAAAAAGCTGTGTGACATTCTGGTATTGGCTCTGCTCCTGGTCCCTCTCTCCCTCTGTTGCTGCTGGCATTTTATGAAATATTGATGTGCCTAGGTGCTGCCGCTCTCCCGTTTTCTGCGCGCCGGAGCGGGGAGGGGCTGCGGGACGAGCTGCGGGACGGATGGACTCCGGGATGGACTCTGGGATGGGCTCTGGGATGGACTCTGGGATGGAGTCCGGGATGGGCTATGGGATGGACTCCGGGATGGACTCCGGGATGGGCTCCGGGATGGACTCTGGGATGGAGTCCGGGATGGGCTATGGGATGGACTCTGGGATGGACTCTGGGATGGACTCCGGGATGGGCTCCGGGATGGACTCTGGGATGGACTCCGGGATGGGCTCCGGGATGGACTCTGGGATGGGCTGCGGGACGGGCTATGGGATGGACTCTGGGATGGACTCTGGGATGGGCTCTGGGATGGGCTCCGGGATGGGCTCTGGGATGGGCTCAGAGCCGGGTCCCACGGCTGGGGCACGGACCGGGGCTCCTGGCCGGAGCAGGCGCGGTTGGAGATGCCGTGTTCGCGTCCCTTCTCATGCGAGGCTCTTCTCCAGCTCCTGACCACGACTCGCGGTCCCCTCGAGTGCCCTCCTGCAGCCCGTTCTGCCGCGGGCTCCTCCTCCGGCTGCCGGGGCTCCGTCCCTCGGAGGAACGGCTCGGGGGCTGACCGGGCTCCGGGACCGCCCCAGGAGCGGGGACAGCGGAGGGGACACCGGCAGGGCCAGCGGAGGGGACCCCGGCAGGGTCCGTGTCCCCTCCCCGCGGGACACGCGGCTCGCTCTGCGCTGGCCCGGTGCGAGCACGCGTGACAGGGCGGCGGGGAGAGCAGCTCATCCTCGGAGCGCTGCAAATGTGCTCCTTCCCCGAGAGACCGGCAGCGCTGCGGCTCGGGGTTAATATTTGATGAGGTTCTAGGGCAGGAGCTGGCTCAGAGGCACGGGCCAGACGTGCGCTCCCGTTCCCGCGGCAGGACGGGAGGATCGCGGGGCCCGGGCACGGGGGATGGACCCGTGCGATTATAGAGGGCTGCTCCAACCCGGCTCCTTGGGCTGCTGGACTGTGGTGGGCTGGGGTCACCCCCTCCCCAGGCCTCAGCTCTGCCGTGCTGTCCCGTCTCAGCAATGGCACCGCTGTGAAATCCCTGGGTGCCTCATCTCATGGCCAATTTGCTCCGGTTCCCTCAGCGGGGGCTAATGTGTTTTCCATGTTAACGTGCCCGCACGTGGCGTCCAACCTGACTGCAACATGGAGCCACTAATCCTACATGACTGGCACACATGGCCCGGTGGCAGGGGACACGGCTCATGTGTCACTGCCACGGCACTCCTCCGGTGGCTTTTGCCTGGGCTGACCCCAAATTTACGATTTCAGGTTTCCTCATCAAAGGAGGAAGCAAACGACTTTTCCCACTCCAGTGTCTCTGACAAGGAAAACATTTGCTCTGTCCAAGATATTTCAGTTCCTTCATTGCCAGGTGCAGGTGCCAGGCCTGGCCCCAGCTGTGGGGAGCTCAGCTCCCAGCCCAGGGCACGGAGCAAAGCCTGGGCAGCAGCAGAAACACTGTCCTAAGGAACATCCTTCATCTCAAACTGAGTGTGTCTCCTGGGGAGGACAAATGTCCTTGAAAACTCAGGAGAAGGGAAACACTGAGGGCAGAAGGTGTGAAGGAAAAGAGGACTGGAAATCTGGAATTTTGCAGCTATAAATCAGTTTTCTCTGGGAATGCAGCATGGCTCCAGCTCTCCTTGTCAGTGGCTGCTTGGATCTTCTGGTGCTGTCATGAGCAGGGGCTGGGCTCTGTGACAAGCTGAGACCCTCAGCAGGTCCCAGCACTCCCACAGCCGTGGGTGGCCCTGCCCTGGGCCCTGCCCTGCCCTGCACACACCACACACACGTGTGCACACAAACACACAAACACACACGTGTGCTCCTGCCAGGCCATCAGCTATTACCACCTGCACCCCAGCACCTGCTGCCCTGCTCCCCAGCTCCCCAAACCCCTGAGCCCCTCTCCTCTCTCCCACTCCTCCTCCTCACACATGCTTTTGTACATCCAGGAGCTCCCCCGGCCCCTCGTGTTATCAGATGTGCTGCTATTGATTTCCTCCCTGCATTTGTTTTTGTTATTTATTATTAATGGGATCATTTTTCCATCCTTTGTGCATGAAGGCAAATTTTGTGTAAAAATCAATTGAGTGAGCAGCGCCAATGGCTTGTTTGGTTTTCTGTGCTTTCATCTCCTGTGCACAGGTCCCGGGAGACAGAGAGCAGGATATTAAGGAACAAGCATGGAATGGGGAAAAATAATAAATCAATTGTTAGTGGTTCAGAAACCATAGACAGGGGGTTGCCTTCTGTGTCTCTCACACGAGTACTGGGCATTTCTGGGCTGTCACTGGCAGGGAATTCCCTTTCTCAGCAAATTTCACCCACATTTTTCATTTTGCCTGTGGGAGATGGGTTTGTGCATGTGGTGTGTTTTGAAGAATCGAGCATCCCAGGGTGGGTCCCCAGTGCCCAGGACAAGGAGCCCCAGCCCTCCAACACAGCTGAGGGTCCTGGAGAGGCCGGCGAGGCAGGGGGGAGTGGGAGCGGGGGGCTGTGATGTGGGAGCGGGGGGCTGTGATTGGGAACGGGGGGCTGTGATGTGGGAGCGGGGGGCTGTGATGTGGGAGCGGGGGGCTGTGATGTGGGAGCGGGGGGCTGTGATGTGGGAGCGGGGGGCTGTGATTGGGAACGGGGGGCTGTGATGTGGTGGCAGCTTCTCACAAACGCGGAATTCCAAGCACTGGCTCCATCCTGCCTCCCATCGCCTGCTGCCTCCGGGGCACTGCTCGTTACTGCGAGGGGAAAACGTGGGCAGCTTCTTTGTGCCTCTTCAGCATTAAATACCGGCTCTGAACTATTTCGAGGCCGAAAGGAGCTCACCCCCAGCTCCAGGAAGACCAGATGAGCTTCCTGTGCCACAGTGGGTTTACCCCAGAGCTTTGAGAGCCAAACCCAGGGACAGACTGAGGCACCAGTGAGGACCAACCAGCACGGACCTGACCTCCAAAGCAAATCTCGAACGAAGCGATCAGATCCCGCCTGTGGAATCTGGGCAGAGGCCCCGGGCAGAAAATAGCGGGAGAAAAGGGGCCGGGAGGGAGAGAGGGAGGGAGGGAGGATGAGCTAAAAGATCAAGGGGCTTAAGGTGTCCCCGGTGAACTTGTTGGAGGTGAGGAGGAGGTCCCAGGAGCTGCGGGTTTGGGAAAGTTCGTTTAGAAATGGTTTTAAATATTAAAGGCACTCTCCAGAGCTGTGCAAAAGGGACAAACACGGAAACGTCACAAACCCACACAGCTGAGCAGCACCTGAACAGCCACAGGTAAAACGGCGGTGATGCCTTTGCCCCCGCGGGAACAAGCCCGGTCCGATCTCCCTTTGGGGTGCTCAGGGACGGAGGTGCCGGCCCGGAGCCGCGAGGGTGTTCTGCACTGCCGGCTCGGCTCGGCTCAGGCTGGGTTTAACCCGGACCGGGGAGGGCACGGATCCCGCCCTGGAGCAGCGCTAGCGGTTCTTCCTGCTGGAACGCACAAGAAGTGAGGCTGCGGTGCCCCGCGGCACCGGCACCGCCCGGGACCTGGGCTGGATCTCCGTTCCAGGAGATGCTCCCGACCCCGCGCCCGCCCCGCCGGAGGTCTGGGCAGCTCCCAGACACACACGGAGACGAGGGAAGAGATAAAAGCACATCTTACCTGTAAAAACACGGGCCCGGGGTCCGCAGCTGCGGGGGAAGATGCGGTCGGAGTTGCCTCCTTTATAGTGCGGAAGGCGATTAATACCGCGTCGCCCTTATTCTAAATTTTCAGAGCCCACAATATAATGCAGTGGCATGAAGGCATTTTTTGTTAAAGGACATTTGATTGGGGAAAATTCATTGAGGACGAACGGGAAAACGCGGCGCGAAGAAGCGTTACCCGCGAGCAAAAGGTGAATTCGTGAGATCGTTTCCTGCCGGGGGAGGAGACCCCGTTCTCAAGTTCGATGTTTGTCACTCATTGAAATGCTAAAGTGGAATATCCAGAGGAGGCTCGCGGTTCGAACATTAATCATTAATCGTTAAGGTGCCTCTGGGAATCGCAAATAAAAGCCCTTTCCCCCTCCTGAACAGATTCGGAAACGAACCCAGCAGGGTTTTGGTGGGGGCTGTTTCCGTTTCCCCGGGGCCCGGCGGGGCCAAGCCCGGTCCCGTTCCCGGGGCCTCGCCTCGCTGAAGGGAGTTTATTGAGGGTGCGGTGGCTCCTGCAGGTTATTTCGGGTATTCCCGTCTGCGCTGCGGCGCACGGCGGCGAGGAACGACACGTCCCGGTGGGTTGAAAAATAAAACTTTATTAGGGCTCGGGGCTCGGGGCTCGCTCTGCGGCGGAACGGGGCAGAACGGCGGGCGCGGTGCGAGCGGCTCTGCCCGCCGCCCACGGAGTTCGGGACCTGCGGGATTCCGGTCCCGCCGCTCCGCGCCCCGCCGCGCTTCTGTCCCGGGCTGGCTCTGCGGGGCGGGCCGGGGCGGGGGGGGCTCAGGGCCGTCCGTTCCACCCCGTCCCGTCCCGCCCCGTGCCGGCTCCGCGGGACCGTCGGGGCGGTCGGGGCCGGGCTGTCAGTGCACCGCCGAGTATTTCATGCGCTTCTGCTTCTGCCGCTGGTTGCAGAACCAGACGCGCACCACGTTCTTCTTGAGGTCCAGCTTCTCGGCGATGGCCGCGATCTTCTCAGCCGAGGGCCGGGGCTGCAGAGCGAAATACGCCTCCAGCGAGCGCCGCTCGGGCGCGGCGATCGAGGTCCGCCGGCGCTTGCGCTCGGCGCCGGGCGGGGGGTCGGGGCCGGCGGGGCGAGCTCGCCGGGCGGCCTCGGCGCCCTCCAGCCAGGCCTGGAGCACCGGCCGCAGCGCCGTCATGTTGTTGTGCGACAGCGTCAGCGACTCGAAGCGGCAGATCGTGCTCTGGCTGAGCGAGCCCACGCCCGGCAGCTTCAGCGCCGCCAGCGCCGCCCCCACGTCGGCCTGGGTCACCCCCAGCCGCACCCGGCGCTGCTTGAAGCGCTCGGCGAACGCCTCCAGCTCCCGCGGGTCCGCGGCGGGCGCGGGAGCCCCCGGGGCGCCCACGGGCACGGGCAGGGGTCCCGCGGCGGCGGCGGGCAGCGGCGGCGGCGGCGGCAGCGGGGCGGGCAGCGCGGGGGGCTCGGCCAGCCCCGCCACGGCCAGCGACGGCGAGAGGTGCTCCAGCAGATCGCCGCCGTCCAGCGCCGGGTGCGGGAGCGGGTGCGGGTGGGCGGCGAGGGCGGCGGGGTGCGGGAGGGCGGCGGCGGCGCAGGGGACGCCGCTCATGGCGTGGAAGGCGGCGTCCGGCTTGAAGTGGGGGTGCAGGTGGTGGCCCTTGGCGTGGGGGGCGATGTCCGCGGCCGCCAGCGCCTCGGCGCGGGCCAGCAGGCTCTCATCGAAGCTCCCAAATATATTGCCCTGCAGCTGCGAGCAAGAGCACGCATGGCGAGGTCAGTGGGGAATTCTGTCATCTCCGCCTGAAAAACCGGCCCCGGCACCGCGGGTCCTCCCCGGAGCTCAGGTCATAAAAATTAATAGGAAGAGAGCGGCCCCGCTCCGCACGGCGCGGATCAGGGGCGGGCGCGGGGGGAGCGCGGAGCCGCGACTCGCGGTGCTGCTGCCGACATGAAAAAAACATTAACCCGGTGCCTGTCAGAAAATGTGGCTTAGAGCGGTAATTGCGCCGCATCCACGTACCTGCGGGGCCGGGAGGCAAACTCTGCGCATCGCCTCGGTGCCGGCGTGCAGGCTGGGGAACTTGGGCTCCTGGAGGGCGGCGGGCACGGCGAAGGGCTGCTTGGCGTCCATGGCCATCATCTCGGCGCGGCCCGCGGGCGGGAGGCCCCGGGCATGGGCGCGGGGCTGTGTCTGCCCTGGGCACTGCCCGAGCGAGCGGTGTTGGATGGCACAGCTCCGCCGGCGCCCGCCCCCGCCCCGCGCCCTCGCTCATCTTACACCCGCACGGGCCGCGCACGCGTGATGCGCCCGGCGGGACCGGAGGGCACGGCCGGGGAGACCCCCGGGGGTCCCGGACCCGCGCCCCGCCGGCCCCGGGTGTGCGGCACCGCCTGGCGCGGGAGCGACCCGCAGCCCCCGCCCGAATCCCGCTCCATCCCCGCTCCATCCCCGCTCCATCCCCGCTCTCGCCTCGGCCGGCGGGTCCCGGGGGAAGGGAGGAGAGGGCGTTTCTCCGTTCGGAGCAGCGGGGCCGTCGTCCGCACACGCACCCCGGGAAAGCGGTTCTGCAGGTGGCATTGTTCTGCTACCCAGCGGCCCTTTCATTTTTTCTCTCCCAATCTTCACACCTCTTCAGACATTACTGTACTTTGAAGGACCAGAGATGTAAATATTTTGCAAAATTCGAAGTTCTTAAGCAAAAATAAAACCTGTTCTGAGATTCAAAGTTTCCAACACTTACAAGCCTCAGTAAATACGGACCGAGAGCAGAAGCAGCTGCTGTCTGGTTTCTGACAAACTGACTCTGACCGCGGGCAGAGAAAAGAAGCGGCACTGCAGTGGGGAAACGGGCTCCTTTGGGAAGCACGCACCGAGCCAGGCAGGATCGAGGACAGGGTTGGGTTGGAAGGGCCGGCCCGGCCGTGCGGGCGGCGGGACCGGAGCGAGGGAGCAGCACCGCGGACAGCGCCTGCAGCGGGCGGGGAGAGCGCCCGCTCCGCTCCGGTACCGCTCCGGTTCCGGTCCGGTTCCGCTGCCGTCCCGCTCCCCGTCCTGTCCCGCTCTCATCCCGCTCCCGTCCCAATCCCTCTCCGCTCCCCGTCCTGTCCCTCTCCCGTCCCGTCCCGTTCCCGTCTCCGCCGCGGGCCGGGGTCTCGGGGCCGGGGGCTCCGGGCCGGGCCGAGCCGGGCCAGGCTGGCAGCTCCCTCCCACCGGGGGGAACCGGCGCGTTGTGCCGAAGCTGCCTGCCCTGATTTATGATAAAACATTTAAAGGAAATCATTTATATTTCAGAGGCCCTAAATAGCTGCATGAAAGTTTTATCTGTGAAGTGGCACCGCTTTAAAGGCGGCCCTGCTTGCTGGAAGTAATTAATAGAGGGATAAATTTCAGGCCTTTGTTTTGTTTTGGTTTGAACCCTCCCTTTATTTAGTGCTGTTGTTAAAGTAAACAAGGAGATCCGAAAGGTGGACGCGGAGCCCGATCAGTGCCTGCTCGTCAGAGTCCGACTCTGGTGCTGGCTCCGAGCGTGTTCCCACAACACTGGGAGCTTTTTCTGTCTCTCTGCTGTTGCTTCGTTCTCTCCCAAGGGAGGAGAAGCTGCCGGGGACCCTGCACCCGCTGTCCCTGCACTGGCTGCTCACTGTCACGGCCGAGCAGCTCCTGTGTGACCGCGGGGCTCAGGGGGTCCCTCTGCCATCCCATCCCATCCCATCCCCGACCCCTCTGCCAGCCCATCCCGACCCCTCTCCCACCCCGACCCCTCTCCTGCCCACCCTCTCCTTCCCTTCCCTCCCCTCCCGCAGGCAGCCGGGCTGGGCACTGCAGCTGCTGAGCTCCCTTTAATTAATGCTGTAAAATATTGATGCTCCTGGCCCTGCCTGCTGCCGTTACACCTTCCAGCCCGGGGAGAGGAGTCCGAAGGATAAACAATAACAAGTTAAAGGAGCCCAGATGGTTTGCCATCAGAAACTGTCTGCAGACTCAAAGGTGTCACTCCAATAGATTTCAGAGATCATTCACCTACTGGTAAATAATTAATGGCATTTCTGGAAGAAAAAACCCAAACCCATACCCTGATGAAACATTGTTGGTGACTCATTGGAAATCTGAAGGCAAAAGTCAGATTAAAAGCATGTGCTATTTTATCCTTTATCACAGTTCATGGATTGTTATCCATTTTCCTAATACATCAAAATATTCTGTTCTTATTTAGATTTTAATTCAAAGCTCATCACAGAGTGGCGCCAACGGGCTCTTGGTTTCATTGTATTAACTCAATTTAGTTTAAAAAATATTCAGAACGTACTGACACGGGACTGATGGGAAGTTTGAAATTAAAACCATGAGTTATTTAATCCACAATTCGTGCTGGTACCCTGTCTGCCAGGGACTGGGAGCAGCACTATGTGTTAGAGTCACAAAGCTGACAGAACTTGCCTCTTTAAATGTTTTCCTGTTGCTGTTTAGAGCAGCCACAGCATGTCCTGCACACCGGGCTCCTCTGGACGAGGCTGCTGCAGGGTTTGCCTGTGGGGCAGCCAAAGCACACACAGCTCACACAGGGACACCTCCCTGCTGGGGCACACAGCTCCTGCACCCCCTTCTGCTGTGTTTGTATCCACTGCAGATCTGGGAAAAATCCCGAGTCGAGATTTTTGTGATAAAATAACTTCTGCTGCTCAAATGCAGCCAGTCATCAAAACCACAGAATCAGGGGATGGTTTGGGCTGGAAGGGATCATCACGAGCCTTGGCTGAACCTCAGGAGGTTCCTGCTGCTGGAGCTCGTGTGCCTGCTCCACGTGGAGGAAGAGGATGGAGCTGGCTCTGGAAGGTTCCTCCGGAGCCTGAGCTCACTCAGCAGAGTTCCAGCACTCTGGAGCTGTGAGCCATGCTGCACCCCAGGTGATATGGCTGTTCCACTGCACAATCTGATCGAGGAAATATCTCCAGTTACCCAGACAGTCAATTATTCATCAGCTAAATGGCCAAGCATCAATTACCTGGCCTGATTCTCTTATTCATTAAGGAGATTGAAGAACCCACCTTAACAGAGAAAAAAAAGTTGCTAAGTTACAGGAGCTGTGTGTGGCCGAGGCAGTGTCGGGCTCCCAGAGGAAGGGACGGACACTGAGGAATCTCTGAGAATGCAGAGGATCCTGCAGAGCACTCGCTGCTGTGGAGCCTGTGCCAGGGCAGGTCTGGCAGCAGCAGCTCAGGGAGAGCAGCAAGAGCTGTGAGCGGGCCTTGTGCAGGACCTGGGGGGCCAAAAGGGAGATCTGCAGAACCTGGGGGCTAAAGGGAGACCTGCAGAACCTGGGGGGCTAAAGGGAGATCTGGAGAACCTGGGGGGCTAAAGGGAGATCTGGAGAATCTGCGGGGCTAAAGGGAGATCTGCAGAACCTGGGGGGTCAGAGGGAGATCTGGAGATCCTGGGGGGCTAAAGGGAGATCTGGAGAACCTGGGGGGCTAAAGGGAGATCTGGAGAACCTGGGGGGTCAGAGGGAGATCTGGAGAACCTGGGGGGCTAAAGGGAGATCTGCAGAACCTGGAGGGTCAGAGGGAGATCTGCAGAACCTGGAGGGTCAGAGGGAGATCTGCAGAACCTGGGGGGCTAAAGGGAGATCTGCAGAACCTGGAGGGTCAGAGGGAGGGGCCAGGGCAGGACCCCCGTTGCTCTGGGAAGTTTTTCATACAGGTGGGTGGGATGGGAGCTGTTTCAAAGAGCACAGCTGCCAGTGGCACCACAGCAAGGACAGGCTTGCTCTGCAGACAGGGACACACAGGGAGGGCCACCCCACACAAACCTGCCAGGGAGAGCTCCAGAGGGACTGAGGATTGGGCCAACTGCTGAACTTCCTTCTGAGGACAGGGAAGGGGAAGCACCCGGGGTCTGTGCATTGCTTCAGATTAAATCAGAAGTGCTTTCTCCTCTTCTATTATTAAAATCCACGCAGAGCTTTGTGGGCTCTCAGCCCTGGTGGCTCCAGGGGCTCCAGGGTTTGTGGGTGTTAATCCCAGACCAAACCCAAAAGCCTCTGGAATTAGCAGAGCACTGTGGCCACGTTAGAGCACAAGAAATGTCCAGGGGCAGGACAAGCAGCCTTGCCCAGCAGCACCAGCAGGTGGAAAACTCTTCAACTCAGTTTTGAATTTTTCAGGAAACAAGGTTTTAATTCGACATCCCAGGAAAACTGGAGGCCACTCTCTTGGGAGGGACATCCTTTACTCACTTGTAGTGTACATGAATTATAGAATTTGTTACTTGTATCATTCACTGAAATTAAAATTGTAATAAAGAACATGTCAGTCCTTGATCAGAACAACCTCCCTGCTGGAGAGGATGGGAGCAATGGGGCAGTGCTTTCCAGGGCTGGAACAGAACACCCAGCTGCCAGGCACCTCCTCGAATTTGCTCCTAATTCTAGCAATACATCTAAATGCATCTAACAGGACTCTGCCACAAGAAGTTAATGAGGAGCAAACATCAATTATTCATGTCCTGAAACAGTAGGTCTCCTAATGTTTTTGCTAATCAACAAGTGAAACAGCTGTATCTGCGTCAGGGCGGTCCTGGGGGGGCAGGAGAACAGGACTGACACATCAGACTGCCCCCCAGTCTCACCCTCTCACTCAGTGCCTTTGTTCCCGGCCCAGAACGGTGCCAGAAGGGTGGGAGCACGAGCAGTCCTGGCCCTGCAGTGCCCAGGAGCAGCCCCTGCATCCTCACAGCCAGGACACTGCCGGGGCTTTGGGAGCTCGGACAGAGGGAGCTGCAGCCTGTGCCCAAAGCCAGCTTAAAGCCAGAGTGAGCTCCTGTTGGTGCTGAGCCCAGCAGCTGGGACTGGACTGTTCCAGGAGCCCCCTGACTCCTCAGGGACCCCCTGGGACTGGGACTGTTCCAGGAGCCCCCTGACTCCTCAGGGACCCCCTGGGACTGGGACTGTTCCAGGAGCCCCCTGACTCCTCAGAGACCCCCAGGTAACCCAGAGGCACCAAAGGAAGAGTGGATGGAAGAGTCTGACAGAGCCTTTGCCACCAGAGAGAACACTGAGGTATGGGATGTTGAGTTGACTCTAAATAATTTTCACATGGATTACTAAAGGAATGTATAATTTATCAGAGTTTAAATAAATCACTGGCAGGAGTGCTCCAAGGCAGGTCGGGCTATAATTAACTCCCACGTCAGGAGCGCGGGGCTGCGACACCGGGGCGAGGAACAGAAGGAATTGGGCTCCTGGAAAGAAGGAATTGGGCTCCTGGAAAGAAGGAATTGGGCTCCTGGAAAGAAGGAATTGGGCTCCTGAAAAGAAGGTGACAGCCAGCAGAGCAGGGCAGGCCCCGAGCTGGGGCGGTGCTGGTGCCCAGGGCTGTCCCCAGGCTCCAGGACAGGTGTCCCTGGGGGGTGACACACGGCTGCTGGGGACCCTGCTGCCCCCACGGTGCCACCACTCCTGTCCTGCTGCCCCCACGGTGCCACCACTCCTGTCCTGCTGTCCCCATGGTGCCACCACTCCTGTTCCTGCTGCCCCCATGGTGCCACCACTCCTGTTCCTGCTGCTCCCATGGTGCCACCACTGCTGTCCTGCTGCCCCCACGGTGCCACCACTCCTGTCCTGCTGTCCCCATGGTGCCACCACTCCTGTTCCTGCTGCCCCCATGGTGCCACCACTCCTGTCCTGCTGCCCCCATGGTGCCACCACTCCTGTCCTGCTGTCCCTGCCTCGCTCCCTGCCTCTGCTCCCGCTGCAGGCACCGAGTGCTGACAGCCCTGGCATGGGCTCCTGCTGGTCTCTTGACCAGGTAAAACGTATTTTTGAACTTCAAATCCAAGAGATGTTTCTGACAAAAAATGTGTTTTCCAGATACCATGAAAAAGTAGCAATAAAACCTGTTTTTTTGTAGGAGAAAGGGGGAAGCCCCAGTGAAGGAGGCACAGCACTGGCACAGGAGCCTCACCCCACCCTGTCAGCCTACCTGAGACCAAGCAGCCACTGAAAATTGTCTGTGGAATGATCCTGGGGGGAGAGAGAAAGAAAGTGCTCTAGTTTATGCATTCAGGTCTTGATCATCACAGTTGCAAGTCTGTCGTGGAATAAAGTGGTGGAAGCTTATAAAAACCTCCAGAGAAACATCAGACAAACTTATTTTTCCCTTTTGAACGCCCCTTGTGTCAGTGATCTCACCAGTGAAGGCCCAGACACGTTACACAAGCTGCTCCAGAGGACAGAACTGGGTCCCCTGTTTGCAGAGATGAGTTAAAATTAGATTGCCACCTTTGGGAACCCTCTCCAGAAGTTAGTGCTGTATTCCACACAGCCTCCACTGGAGACAACAAAGAGATTCTTGGGCTGACAGTTACACCAACAATTTACCTTCGTGTGACTCTTCCCTGCAAACAGTTCCTGCAGCCATTTGGTTCCTCCCCAGGGCTCCTCTGCAGGCAGGACTGCAGCCCAGGGCAGGGGAAGGCTGTCCCACCCTGCCAACGCTGCTGCTGTGCTCAGGGAGCTCTCAGATCACACTGGAATGGCTGCAGGGAAAAACACACACACATGCAAATGCTACTCCTCTTCCAATTTTTTATAAACTTCTTTCCATTAAAATGAATTTTAATTGCATAGGAAGCAGAAGTGCTTTGGCCACTAAACCTTTCCTGCTCCATGCCAGGCTCTGTCTCCTAAAGGACACTGCTGCTTCCTGCAGGGCTGGCTGGTGGCTGTGGGCAGGAAAAGGGCCTGGGCACATTCCAAAGATCAGCTGCTGGCACTGAGATGTCTCAAAGCCACAGGCTTGGCAGGGAGAGGCTCTTCAGCAGCACAGAAGAGAAGGAGAGGTTTTAAATCCCCCTCCAGCAGCTGGACACAGCAGGCACAGGGAGGGAATGACAGGAGCTGGGGCAGGGCCAAAGCCCAGGAATAAAGGTGATCACAGAATCCTTTCACCCCCCTCTGCAGAGGGGGCACAGCTGGCAGCTGAGTCCTGCCAGGATTTGTACCCAGCAGTCCAGGACCCTGCAAACCTGCAAGAGCCTGGGAACCCACCCTGGTCTGCACAGCTTCCTCCAGCTCTTTGAGCCCCCCACCCCTGTCACACAGCCTTTACTGCTCCTCCCATTTACCTGTCTCACACATTCTGTTCCAGAGACTGAGACCCTTGGAAGAGACCCCTGCACACACATTACACACACATAAATCCCCCTGCACACACCCACCTCCCCCCAAAGAAGTGATAATGCTCTTTTTATGAATTGTGGTTTTTTTTTGAATGGTTCTCCTTCCAATTTATTTCAGTTAGAATTTTGTTTTTTCTGTATCTTGAACCATTTCATACTATAACTTTATTGCAAAAAAGTCAACATGCATCTTAGAAATTTGGCTTGTAATCAATAAAACAAACATTACATATATGAATTTTAATGTGTAAACAATTAGAAATTCAACAATATCTGCTATTATCCTATTACACAAGTTCACAATCTGTAAAAACTATAGTACAAGGTTACTATACACCAAGAGGAGCTTTGTTCCTTTTCACATGATTTTGTTAAAGTGGTGTTTTCCTAAGCAGGTGTCTGGTTTCAGATTTGAGGAGGGTTTGTGTATTTTGCTCAGGTTAATCCAGCATGGAAAGGAGGGAATTCTTTGCACAGTGACTTCCTTCCCCCATCCCCTGCCCCTTCAGTGCCTGTCCCCCAGCTCAGGCTGGCACACGTGGCTGGGGCACACAGGGACCCTGAGGGCTGTGTGAACTCCCCAGTAAAGCATCACCACGAGAAGAACTTGGCTGTACTGCCCTGCTGGAACACAGAAACCCAACCCAAAGCAGGCCAAGACAGGCCCAGCACACCCTGAAACACAGGGGGCCATGAGCTTTGGCAAAAGGCAGGGCAGGGGCACAGAGTCCCTGCTCCTGCTCCAGCCCCTCTGGGCTGGCACCTGGCACTCAGGCCAGCCTGCCAGGGCTGCTGGGAGGGCAAACAGCGATTGTGTGACACTCTAGAGATGGCCCTTGCTCCCTGACCCGTGCCCCAGGGCACAGGTGCCACCTCAGTGTCACTTCAGAGCTAAAACCATATGAAAAGGAATCCATGCTGTGTGTGTTGAAGGCTACTGCAATTTTTCTTACAGCTTAATTAATCCACTGTAATTTTCATTTTCCAAATACAAAAATACAACAATTCTTATTGAAATCTATACGCCGGTAATTTTAGTACACAAAAAAGCAAAATATTTACAAAATTATACAGTTTAAGAAAAAACTCTGTACAAAAAAATATATAAATCCTTTTGATCCCTCTTGCCTTAAGTTGTCAGGACTTGGACATGTTTGCTGCAATGGACTTCTCAAGATACACACTGTGCCACAGACATTAAAACCCCTAGAGGTGATGGGAGAAGAGCACGACATTCTTGTAAGTTCATGGGGTGAGTTTCTCCTCCATTTCTTCATGCCTGGAATTCAGTCTCAGCATTAGCAAAACAGTCCTAATTCTAGGAAGAGGAGAGGTTTGGAAAGAGACAGAATACTGGAGACATCCCCTTCAGTTGACAAGAAACAGGACATTGTACAGGTTGGAGCCCCACCCCAGCACAAGGACAGAGGCAGTGGGGCTGTGACCCCAAAGGTGCTCAGCACCTGCCCTGGCCACAGCCAGAGCCACAGGCAGGTGCAGGTGAGGTGGGGCTGTCCTTCAGCCAGGAACTGCTAGGGCCCTCACTGGTGATTCCCCAAGAGAGGAGCTGTGCATTGGCACGGTGCTGGTTTTGTGTGGAAATGCACATAAAACCTGCAGGACAAGGGCAGGCAGGGAAGGTGCTGCTGGGTGCCCCAACAGGGCCACAGAGCCCAGAGCCAGTCCAGCCCCTGGTGTGGCCCCCGGGGTCACCAGCAGCACTGACCCTGCAGAGGCCCTGAGCACAGGACACGTCAGAGACACATCTGGGCCACCTCTGGGCCACCACAGCACAGCCAGCTCTGGACACCCTTGGGACACTGAGCCCGGGTCTGGGGCCAGGCTGAGCAGGACCCCCCTCCTGTGGGTGACCCCCACCCTGCTCTGAACCCTGCAGGGCTGTGCTGGGACACAGCTGGGACAGGGGAGCAGCTCCTGCCTGCCACAGGGGCTGGGCTAGGCTGCTTTTCAGGAAGACTGGAACTCCTTCCATTGCTGCTCACAAATACTGAAATGCAATAAAAGCCTGACTTACACTGAGCCTTACACTGAAATGACAAGGAAATCAAGGAGGAGTGAAAATCCACTCCAGTGTGTGTCCCTGCTGATGGATTCTGGGAAGCAGAACTTGGAGAAGCAGAGTGGACTGGACAATGTTATAACAATACCCTGTTAAATTGCTTCTTCCACCTCCTCTCACAAAAAGCAGCACGGTACAGACTGTGTGGCTGCCACACATACTGAAGTAAATGATTTAAGAATCTAGCCACAAATAATTCCTACAACATGAGACTCCACAGGAAATAAAATGCTCCCTTTTTTCAACGAGCAAATGAGGCCAGTTTTTCTTTCATAATATTTAATGAAAGTTTGTCTTTCCCCTAACCCCGTAATATTGCTAAATAAAACCTGTAATATCTTTTCAATTATAAACTAACAAACCAATCACATTATAAAAAACCCAAAACAAGGTATTACAGGTGACAAAAAGAGGACAAGAAAATACTGATTTCCAACCCCCACCCCCCGCCCTTTTTATCCTTCTTAAATAGAAAAAAATCACCGCCCTGGTGAGCTTGATAATCCTGTAAGAAGTTCCTGGGCCTTTGGCTAGCTCAGTCTCACAGCTCTGTGTCCCAAATGTTCTCATACCAAACTGCTCATGGTAAACCTTGTGGTTTGAAAAGAAAGTAAAGCTCTTTTTGGCTCATCAACTTCCTTAAATAAACGTTTAAAAGATGTAGTTTGAACTATATTCCTAAAATTATACATTTCGAACATCAAGTTTCATCTTCTCCAAGAACGGGATTCATCCTCATCTTCATCATCATCGTCATCATCTTCATGCAAAAATAAATCTGAGGTTTCAGTCTCCTGGAGGAAGAAAGAAAACCAGCTTTCAGACACAAGCTCCAAGCGGCCAGGGACACATCCCAGCCCACAGCACTGGGATCTGCCACGCGTGTCTCAGTTACATCCAAACAGTTCTGGGGTAACAACAGCAGCCTCATGTCAGGAAAGAGAGCAAAGCTTCAGAGGAAGCTGGAATAAACCACCACTCACCCTCTCCTAGACAAGGTTTCTGTTAAATGCCACAACAAAATAACTTTTAAAAGTTTAAGGTGAATTATAGGGAAGAACACACAACTTGTACAGCAGAGCACGAGTGAGGAGTGAGAGGCTTTGCAGCCTGCACATTCAGAACCCAAGGTTTATTTACATCATTGACAAATTAACAGAGTGTCTTTTTTTTTCTCCATTTTCTCTATTTTAAAAGAGAGAAAATGTACCTGACTATTCAAAACCAGTACCTGGTTTGTAAGAACATCTTTTATGAAGTTTCCTCAGTAGACAGGAAATTGTACCCTAAGAGCTCTCAGCTATTAGATCCCAGTAAGAATGACCAGGTTGTCAGATTTTCATACCTCTTCCTTGGACTCCTCTTCCTCGACCTCTGTGGACACAGAAGGTACCTTGGGTTTGTGCCAGGAGATCTGGAGCCGCCGGTCCTTGAAGCGGGATCCCTGGTTAGCAGCCTGAGCCGTGGTTAAACGCAGACAATTTCAGAGAGCATCAAGAGAAGAACTTTTAACATCAGCAACAGACCCAGAGCATGTGGCACAGAGGCATGTTTGGAGATCTCAAATATATAAACCACAGTCAACCACTTCAGTGTTCCAAGAGCAACTTCAGCCACACCCAAATCTGCCAAATCCTGCTCCTGTGAGACGAGCAGAGCCCTGCACTGCCAGGGACACGCAGCTGTACCAGGGAAAGCCCTGTGCCACTGCTCAGATCACCAGGAGGAACTTCCCCTTCCCCTGCAGCAGCACCAAACACTATCAAGCTCAAACTGGGGGATCAAAGCCTCTACAATTTTAAAATACAAAGGTAGAAAGTACTTAAAAACTCTTATTTTAGATATGTGAAAAAATATATCCATGATTACTTACATTCTCAGCTTCTGAGCGGGACTTAAAAGTTACAACAACACTTAATGGGGAATCCTCTTCTTGGAGATCTTCGATATCTCCAAATTTCTGTGAGGAAAAGCTCATTAGGACCAGCAGTAACATAATCATGTGGTACAATTGTGGTGTATGGAAGTGACACTGAAATCTGACTTTTTGGACAGAAAAGTGAGAGCCAGAGGACTCCCAGCTGCACCAGGCAGCAGTATTGCAGCACTTGTATTTTTGGGCTCAGATTTATTGCTATTCTAAGAGGAGCTAGATTTTACAGCAGCAAAGGAGATGCACACGAATTGCCAGGTGACACTTACAGAGAAGTGCTGTAACAATTCATCCTTCTCCTCCTCCACGAAGCCTCCCACGGCGAGAGCCTTGGGCCGGTGATCCACCACCATGTGGTTCTGCACTGCGCGGCCTCGGCCCCCGCGGCCCCGGCCCCGGCCCCTGCCCGGGGCAGCCACGGCCTTGCCTCGGCCCGCGGGCAGGATGCCCAAGCGGGCAGCCTGGGGAAAGAGCACAGCCAGCCCCAGTGAGAGGGTGAAACAGCAGGACCCAACCCAGCAGCAGCAGCAGGGCACAGCAGCTCACCTCCACCTGTAGCTGGTTGAGCTTTTTGCGCAGCTCGGTCGTGTCCTCCCCAGAGGACAGCCTCTTGTGGAAGTCCAGCTCTGCATCCAACAGCTCCTTCTGTGCCTGGCGTGGGAAGAGAAAACAGAAGGAAAGGGCAGAGCTGTAAGGCACACTTGCCATGTTTTATTCCCCTTCAGCAGTACCTTCATGTCAATGATACAAACAGATCAGGACACAATAGCCATACATACTTTTCTCTAAATTCAGTTTTGGTTTGGTTGCCTCTTGTGTGTGTGAGGTCCCACCCCATTTTTTGAAGGGCCCAGAATTCTCTGCTTTAGAACTAGAGCAAGCGTGAATGAGCTACAAGCAAAACTAGGTCATGGAGTTCCTTCAACCATGGCTTGTTTGTCCATGGTTATCGCTCACATCAAAATGCTGCTTGCAAGTGTTTTGAGCTAAAGCTACTGCAATTTTTAAGACAGATTAACAGAAATAGTTACAAAAACCAAGCAGGCAAGTGTGTTGCACAATAAATACCTCTGTCTTGGACTTCAATTTGGATGGTGTGGAGGCTGCAGATGACGTTTTTAATTCATCCTTTAACTGAGATATTTTTCCTGTTAGTTCTTTTAAAGTCTTCATAATTTCTGCTCTCTCTTCTGGTTTCATGGCCTTGTTTTTCTCCAGCTTGGATATCAACATCTATACAATAATAAAAGAAAAGGAACATAAAATTCCAGGAAAAACAGCCCTAACAGCCAGGTATCTACAAAACCAGAATGCATTTACTAGTCACATCCCAGACTTACCTTCTGGCATTCTATTTGTTTTTCTAACATCTCCTGCTTCTTTTTCCTCATATCTTGCTGGAGTTTCATTGCCTCCTGCAAGAGGAGAAAATTCTTTCCATCAGTAAAAAGCAGACAAACACTGTATGTACTCATAGAGATCATATATGCACTCATACAGATCACATTGTCCCCTTCAAACTACTGAAGTGAAATCCACAACCAAAAGTTCTGTCTGCAAAAAACACAAGTATGAAGTGTAGCTGATTCAATAAATAAAAAATGTAAAAATGCTAATTTCCTGCTGTAAGGTATTTTACTAACATTTTGCTCCCTTCAACCACCTCTTAAGAAACATACTGTGCACTGATGCAAGTGTCTCACACCTGCAGAGATGAAATCCAGAGAACACCAAGCAAACCCAGAAAGCCCAAAATGGCAGAGCATTGAGTGAGACAACCCAGAAGGACACTCCACACATGATTACAGCTACGTGTGCTTGCAACGCTGTCCCATAACAATGACCAACTCCACACCCACGTACAAAGCTGCAGAGGAGTGGCTGAGGTTTCAGGGGCCCACCAAACCTTGTGTTTAAAGCACTTTGCCTCTTACACTGACAGTCAGCCATCAAGCATTAAGTACCTGTTTTTTTTTAAGGGCTTCTTGCACATCGTGAGGTTTAGACCCTGCACCAGACTTCAGAGTTGTCTTCAAGTTTGAAGAGCTGTACACCATTTTTGAGTGGCTTGTAGAAGTAGGAAATATCTGAAATGGTAAAAAACACAAAGTAAAATATGAAGTATTTTAAAGTGACCATGATACACCAGCAGGGGAACTTTAGCAGATCATGTTCAAGAAACACCAACTCAGATGACCAGATTTGTGCAAGCAGGCAGAAAGACCAAGGCAATTGAAACACATGGATAAAGATATCAGTCAAAAAGATTTCTGAAAAAGATACTGTCTCTGCTTCTCCATGGCAGACTCCCTTTGCATCCCAATTCCCACCAGGACACAGCTAAGGGGATGCTCTGTGCTTGCCTCAGTTTCAGCCCTGCAGTCACAGGCCAACATCCCACTTTCTGACCAATGCAGCAAAAGCCACTCCATGCTTCCTTCCTTGAAAGGACTTCCCCAAGGCCCAGAACACAGGCTGCCCTACAATATCAGTGTGAATTGAATAGCACTGCCTTGAACTTGGGGTACAAATACTCTCTAAGCTTGTAGCACTGCTGTTAAAACACAGCATAAGCTCAAAAATTACTGGAAGAACCATTACATTTGTCAACAAAAGGCTGGTCTCACATACAGGTTGTCAGACTTGTTTGCTATCAAGCACTGCCAAAAATATTTTATGCTATTTACAACACTGATTATTTTATAGCTGACAGTTCCTAAAGTCATTGTCCCTATTCCATATAAACAGTGGATGAAACGAGGGAGAAGTGACTGGCCACGGCTGCAAGGAACAGAACCAAGAGGGAACAATTCACAAGTTCTCTGCTTGTTCCTTCCTGGCTGACAAGCCAAAGCTCTGCCTGAGAGCATGACCACGGTCCACTCTCAACCCACCTGAGACTCCTCCACGGCAGCCCCGGGCTGGCTGAGCTCGGGCTGGCTCCCACCCGCCGCTCCAAGGCGCCTTTTCACCGGGACCTTGTTAAGGACGTAGGCACCAGATGCCAGGGGTTTGTTCATCACCTGTGTGGTGGATTTGAAAAGACCAAGGTTAGGCACTCGGCTGTCCTGCAGCAGCAGCACTCTGGAAGGCTGCTGGCCCCCAGCTGTACCTTGGCCAGGCTGCTGTGCACGGTCACGGCGGGCGGCGTGGCCAGCGCCTGCTGCTGCTGCAGGTGCTGCAGGGCCTGCGGGCTGGGCGCCTGCTGCTGCTGCTGCTGCAGCAACGGGGGCTGCTGCTCGCTGTCCCTGTGCCACAGCACCCGGATGAAGCGATTGCTCAGCACTGCCTCCGTGCTGGAAATGGCCTTCCTGGCCTCGTCGTTACTCAGGTACTGAATGAGAGCAGCCTCGGGGTCGTTCTGGAAAGCAACCTAGAGCAAGAGTGCACAAACGCATTATTGATCAAGGAAGAAAACATTTCAGTCATTAGCAAACCCATCCACAAATCATGTGCAATGATGAGTTGGGCTTCCAGGGCGTTAACAGCCCAAAACACCAGTAAGACATTCTATGTAGTGAAAGCAAAGTAGCTTTTGACAAACATTACATGTACTTGCAGCAAAGTCTATATACATTTAAATAAATAAATGAATGAATAAGCCTCCTCCACCAACAGCATCATGTATTCAGAGTTCTAGGATGCCAAGTGGTAGCAAATTGAAGCAGATAAAAACTCTTCTGCAGTATCCTCATCAAAATCCTGACCATCAGACACCATAAGACTACCATACAAAACTGTCACATCATCTCTTTCAGAAGTTATATACCAGTGGCTCAAAAACCTGAGTTGGTTTAGACACTGTTAAACTTGCCAGCCTTTCAAATATAACTAGGCATCATGAAGGCAGAAGCCAATATGTTTTACAGATTTAAGATAATAACACACAGTAGACCAAGACAAGGTTTCTCTGAACTTGATTACCTCTTCTCCCAATCTGTCTCCACTAAGATTTCTTCAAGCCATCATACAGTAATCAAGCAAGCTTCAGGACCCACACACAGACATAAAACTGGACTCTGTTTCTTTACCTGAATGTTTACAATAGTTCCAAATTTGCTGAAGTGTTCATTGAGCTGTGTAATATTGTTCAATTCCGGTGGAATTTTTCGAACTTCTAATTTTGTATTAGTATACTGATTCTTTTTCAAAAACCCTGGCTTATTCTGGTTGTTGTTTACTTGCCTAGAGAAAAGGAGAACAAGAAGAGCTCAGATTAGTATGTGTGTGCCTAAGTAAGGTAGCAAAGGTTAACACACATCTAAATGGCATTTTTCCCTAAACAGCACACCCTCTAGACACTAACAAAGAGTCCCCCTGACTCCATGTTTAGTCCCATGTTATGTGGGCACAGACTTTCTGACCCAACCACCCCACATTACAGAGACTGCAGAGTAGGAATGTACATTTGAGTTAACATCTGTAGCTAATTCTTACTTTCCCAGCCAGGGTTTCTTCAGTGGTGGACACTCCATGCTGCTTGGAGATCTTTTCCTGCTGTCTGGCTCCAGGACAACTCTAGTGACATTGCTGCTGTTATTTGTGATGGGAATGGGAGGCTCAGTTTGGATGATAATGTTGGCAGCTGGAGAGAAGGGAAAAGGCCTGTGTTACTCCACCACACATGGAAAAGCTTTCACACAGTGAAACAGAACAGATTAAAAACAAAAACATTAGGAAGACTTAACCAAATTGGTCAGTCTTGTTTCTGAATCATTCAGATTGTTCCCTAGCCTAACTAAACATCCTGAGAGAAGCACACACAGTCCAGCTGGGAGGGATGGGTTTTGACCTTTAAGGTCAGTATTGATGAAGAAAAAAAGCTAAAACTTCATTTCTCAGGTACTAAAAACTCAGATTCTGCAAGAAAAGGAGAGAAAGAAAAAAAAACAAACCACCAAACCCCAAATCCCAACAAAACAGAAAAGGAAGAAAAGAACCATGGGTGGACCCCAGGTTTTAGGTCAGAGCTCTGCAATGGGCAGGGGGGAATTAACAACCAGCTTGCCCTGTGTGAACCCTTGACAGAGCAAAAGCAAGCAAGAACCCTTCTTCCCACTGCCATCCCAATGCCAGCCCTCCAGCCACATTTCAGCAACAAACTCTAATTAAGCACAACTTATTAAGCACAACTACACTCTTTCAAGACATTAAAGTTTGAAATAAATTTTATCAATACAAAGTTTGCTAGAAATTGATTTGCAACCTTTTCAAGATTATGCCCTTGACGTTAGTCTACTGTGAATGTCAAATATTCAGCCCCTAAAAAGAAGTCTGAGTTACACAGCAATTTCTATGGCTTTTATATAAGCCAGGGCTCTGCTGGTTACACTGGTGAAAACTGAGATTGGGCATTTCTGGGCATGGCATCCTCACTTTGGAGGATGATCTGAGAGCAAACCTTTCACACCAGTGACAAAGAGTAAAACGAGTTGTGTGAGGCCCTTTCACTGAGCACTCACCATGGGATGGGCTCTCAAAGAGAACCTGAGGGGCACCAATTAATCCCCAACCCTGCCTCTGTGACAGTCATTAAGATGCAAACAGCAACAGCAATTTCTACAATAATATTTAACCACATTCCTTATGAGAGGAGTCATTGGAAAGAAATATTGAAAATAAAAATAAAAAAAATCTTTCTTATCTACTAAGTAAGAAATACTGAACTATAAAAATAAAACCCAAAATTTAACATCTTTGGTTTTAAGGATCAGTGCATGAAAAACACAAGGGAGAAAGAAAGTTTTGCTACACTAAACTTTGAAGAGTCATGACCTGTGCCCTTCCCTAAAAGATACTTTATATAAATCACAACCAAGAGACAGCAGCCACATCCATTCAGGCAGGGGCTAGGAATTACCTCAATGCAGACTGGGATTCCCATGAGCTGGGAAAATGGAATGGTAACTGTGAAGCTCATTTCAGAGAGAACACCTGGCTGACAGAGCCAGACCATGAAGCACCAAAACATGCCAGGGCAGTTCCCTTCTTCACTACCACCACAACAGCCAAGGCAAGGAGCTTGGACCATCCCATGGCTGACCAAAAGCACTCTGCAGACTCTGCTGCTAAAGCCATCTTCAGGCACCATTTCTCTTTCTGGGAGCACCCAGAAAATACCTTCACAGGCTTAAGAGGAATAAAACCCCAACCAACCAACAAAACCCTTGTGGCATTCCCAAGCAAGTGGTTATTTTTAATCAAAAAGGCTGCTTTGACTTTAATATGAGCATGTTAGCACTTAAAAAAGGTAGAAATGTAAAAAAAAAATGAAACACTAGATCAGTGAGAAAAACTAGTGCTTTCAGCCTGAAAAGAGGGAAAGGTGTTGATGATCTTGGATAAAAATAGCAACAGCAATGATCAGAACCCTTCCTACCTCGAGGGTTTGTATCCATCTCCCCAGATGTTAGGCCAATTAGATTTGGACGCTGCATTTGTGCTCTCGTAAAGAACTGCCGATACTGAGATCTACCAGCACTGGTAATACTAGGAGCTTCAGGGTTATAGCCATCTGGCTCATATGTATCTACAAAAAAAGGAGAGAAACGACAGAATTTTGCAAGTGAGTTTAAGACTCGGGGTTAATTTTCCTTTAAGGAAGTGCAGGGATGTCCAAGAGTCAGAAGCTGTCTTGGATGAAGAGAAGAGAGGTGGTACAGCCAACCTGTGCAGCCACTGCAGACCCTCACCTGATCTTCAGGCCTAGCCTATCTGCACACATTCTCCTCTGCTTTTTATCCTGGTACTGACAGTCCAAGCACACAGGTCACAATCCAGGGCACTGCTGATCCAGCCTGGGAAGGCCTGAGGGGTCTGTGTGACAGCGTGCACAACATCTGCCAGCGTTCAAAGGCAACACAACCTTTGGTTTCAGCATTTATAGAGCCCAAGATGCAAAGAGACTTCCAGCCTTTGCCCAACAGTCTAGTTCTCCTCAGAAAAGAATTTTAGGTGAAGAACACACTTAAATGATTTAAATCAAAGAAAGCTGAGAAATGAGGTAATGGAACCAATACTTACCTCATGAATTCACTTTATGTAAGACTGAGATCAGCTACCTAGTACCTTACTAACGATCATTTTCATTAGAAGGGGTCACCACAAGAATACAAGATCACAGAACTGACTCCTATTGCTCCTCCAGCCCAAGGTCCAAATTGAGGAAAATGCATTTTTTTTATCCTTTAAAACTGTACAAGAACTAGAATGAATGAAGTCTGTGAAGAGCCTCCACAGGAACAGAACAAGTGCCTGTACAAGGGAGCCTGACAGACATGAACCCCTCCACAATCTCAGTTCCTTATTCTGCGGAAACAAAGACAACTCTACAGTTAAAAACAGATGCCCCACAATATCCACACTAACTCTGCAAAACAAGAACTTCCTCTAACCTCAAAGGAGCTGAACCTGCTCCTCCTCCCTGATTTAGAACATGATTGACTGCAAGAGGGCAAGCAGCAGCTGTTACCACAACAGTCCAAGAACAGGACATGAGAATCTGCACAGAAGCTCTGGAGCTGAAGGGATCAGATGGTGACACCCAACAGGACTTGGGGATAACTGAACAGATTTACTAATAAGAAATTTGAGTGTCTGAAGTTCTGAAAAGCATGGAAGTCATAGATAAAATGACATGGATCATGAATGGAACTAGATCCCCTCTTTGAATACAATGCAGAATATTTATGTTAAAAAAACCCAGATGAGAATACTGTAAAACTCTGACATTTAGTTATCTTATTTTGGTCATATAGAATATGGAAATGCCATTAATCCTTTAATTATCAAATTTTGTTGTGTTTAAATTGGGCAATCTAGGACTTTTCAGGTATTTTGCTATTTTCCCTCATAAAAACATACTTTAAAAATTTTTAATTAGGAAGAGGGATATGCCCAATGAAAGCTAACAACTTTTAGAAAGCTAGAACTAGGGTGATTCTGGAAAAAGAATAGAAAAAGTACTGATGTCTATGAAGACTGTACAAACTATTGAGACATAAAGCTGGGAAAAAAAAAAACCACTCATCTGTGTTAGTCCAAACTGGAGAGGAACAAAGCCTAAGTTAAACAGCAATTACAGGTCTGCTGATCCATCTTTCACCTACTAGTGTCCTACAGAATGGTTTGAAGATGAAAGGAACATTTCTTATGCAACAATGGGATTGCTGTGAGGACATGAAACCCAGAGCTCCCCAGAGTGCTCATCCTCAGAGCAGGACAGAGCACTGCTGCCATTCCATTCCAGAATGGGTGATGGGCTGACCCAGGGAGAGCCTTCAGACTTCTTTTTAGATTTGTATATATTGGAGGAAGACAGATCATAATTTCTAATCATACATACACAGAGAAAATGTAATTTTTTCCCACCAAACAGGTTGAAACCAAAAGGCATTTGCTTACGTTCTGACACGGTATAGAGCAGGTTCTGAGGCAGAGGAGGAGGCAGCCTTGCTCCCACGGGTGCAAGACTGGGCACTGCACTTGTCCCCGGCTGCTCACGGCTGTTTATCAAGCTGGACTGTGTCAAAGGAGGTCCTGCAAAGACAGCACAGCACAGATCACACACTGACAGCTCCAAACGTGAAAACCATCCCATGCTGTGTTTATGCACTACTGTGAGCAAGGGCAGGGTTGGAAGCATGTCCAATCCCACTGCAGTAACAGTAAATTGAGAAGCCTGTTCAGGTAAGCTGCTGATTCCAAAACATTTTCTCCTTCTCAAGAGAGACAAAGCTTTAAGGGAAAAGAAAAAAGTGTCTTTTCTTCCCCAGTGGTTTGCTAGAGCTAGAGATGTCTAACCACAGCAGCTCCTCCCTCAGCTCTACCATGGAGAGCCAAGGTTTGCTCAGAGCAAGAGATCACAGCAGCATTTAGATTGCAGCTCTCGAGCTGGTTGTGCTCAGGTTTCCTCATGTACCACACTGACATTCCTACTGACTGGGATCCAAAGGGACCTCAAGTGACACTACAGCCCACCCTGAGCACTGTCCATTCTCTCACAGCAAGACAGTTCCACCTGCTAAAGGGCTTTTGATACAGTTAATCCTGTATCAAATTATTCCTCATCCCATAATTGCTGATATTGGACACAATTATCACAGCACTTATTTTGTCCCTGGAACAGACAGCACTGAAACAGAATAAGCACGCCCCTAACACGATGTTTGTTATATAGAGTTTATGAGATGCAGTAAGAAAATACAAAAGGCTCAACATCTCAGATCACTGCCGAGCTAACAAAGATCTTAACTGTGTCAATAACGCATTGCTTTCTAGTAGTAGATAATGTAGCACCAACACTTCATTAGAAGCTCTAGGAGACGGAATTGCAACATTTTTTGCATTATAGCAGGAAAAACCCTGGCTAGTAATCATCAGTGACCAATCCAATCACTACCAACTACCACTGAGGTGAGCTGGAAGATCCCCAACTCCACTCCCCACCCAATTTCCTTGGGTTTGGAGCGCTAGGAACGCCATGGTTGAACACCATGGTTTTCCAGTGGAATACCGGGAATCCTTGGGGCCCTGCAGCGAAGAGCACACAGGCAGCACAGGAGCTGAGCTCCGTGGTGACTCACGTGGCACAGGCAGCACCACGGGCGGCGGGGGCTGCGGGTGAGGCTGCGGCACCGGGAGCCGCAGGCCCCGCACCGGCCCCGGCAGCGGCGGCAGCAGCAGCCCCGGCGGCGGCGGCAGCCCCGGAGGAGGCGGGGGGAACGGGATCATGCTGGGCAAGGAAACCTCATCCACCACCAAAGGGTCATTCCCGTGGTCGAACTGGCACAGGTCGCCAAGGACACAATAGCCTCGCTCTGCAAAACAGGACACGGCACTGGTGTCAGCAAACCAACGCAGCGCTTTCGCGATTTGTGACATTTCGGTTCTCATGGAACTTCTCAGCAAAGAAAGCACACATCCACTGATATGTTATTATACTGTAAGGTAAGGCTTCACAAGATAATTGAAATTAGAACAAACCTTCAAAAAATCATACAAACTTAGACACATTCATTATAAAAGCTGTGGAAAAAATAATCAGAAGCGCTGTGGTTTATTTTAAAGACACACACTGCAAATGTGCACCAGGAGTGCCAGTGGTTGAGGTATTTGTCTAGCACATAGAGAGCTGTGAAAAAACTCCTTATGTTCCTGTTCAGCAATTGCCACAGCATAGCAAAATGCATCCAGTAAGTCTAGGTATTTCTCCAGCACAGTAAAGATCATCTCTGCATCTGTTACATACAAGGTACACACCTCATGCCCCTGCACACATTTAGTGAATACATTAAAAAGTCCCAAACACTGAAATAAGGCACAAAACTGGTAACAGTTACCATCATAATCCTGACATCTTCTTTTAGGAGGAGGGTTTCTGCCGAATGAACTGGGATTGCTGTGATTGTTGAAGTAATTTGACCAGCTCTCTGTGGTGCTTTCAAGGTGGTGCGCAGGTGCAACGACAGTTACAGCAGTGGGAATAGCTTGTGCAGAGGAATACTGCTCAGAGGATTTACTGGGAGAGGCAGACACTGGATTGTAAGAGCCTTCGACATCATTTTTTTCACTCTTGTATTTTGACCTCTCTCTCTCTCTGTGCTCTGTTTAAAAAAAATAAAGTTGAATAAAGCCTTCATGTTATGCTCTGTACATCAGAGACATGAGCAAGAGATTAACACATTCCCTGAATACTCAGCGTTCTGCACAATGAACTGCTCTTGAAGGAGTTCAGTCTTACTAATGAGTAATAACTAAATATAACATAAACAGGGATTTAACTTCAGAAATATCAAAGTTTTCTTTGCAAAATGCACATTTTACTACTCTACTAATTTCTTTCTGGTTTACAGCTCTCTTTTAAAGGAGAAAGAAGGCCAAAAGCCTGAAACAACAAACCTACCTCTGCCCTTAACTAACGCAGTCTCAAGGTGCGTGGAATGCTGTAATCTGTGCCTGTTACTTTTCCGACAGACCTGAACTAGCCCTAAAAGAACAATCATATGGTAACCACCTGCAACTGCAAAGAAGCCTTCTCTAAAAAACACACAGTAACAAGATGAAAGAGGAAAACACTGCTTTGCAAAAAGTTCAGTCCTTAGGAGGAAAAAAGAATAAAATCAACAGCTTTGTCAGAACACACAGCACAAAAACATGAGCTACTGATATCCACAGGAATACACCTGTGGATAAATTAACAGGTTAGCAAAGAAGAAAACAAATCCCTTAATTGCTCTACTCTGAAGAACAGTATCTTAATAATTTCAAGCACACAAAGCTATCAGAATTTGCTCCACCTTCCCAGGGGCATCTCCTGCCTGCTAGACCATTCAGAAGGTAGGAGTGACCCTGTCCCTGCACAGTCCCTTCTGAAGCAGCCCCAGGGCACTCACCACTCCTGCTGCCGTCCCGGTCCTTGCTGCGGCCCCGGCTGCGGCTGCGGCTCCGGCTCATCCCGCGGCTTTTGCTGCGGCTCTTGCTCCTGCCCCGGCGCCAGCTCGACTTCTCCCTGTACAAGTCACTCCTGTCATAGTACCTGTCATAGTCCCTCCACTTCCCATCGTCCCGCTTCTTCTCTCGGCTTCTACGGGAGACACATGGACACCACGTCAGTGCAAAGAGAAACGAAATTAAAGAAGAGCCTTGCAAAAGATTCTGCTCATCCTTCCCATCAATCTGAGCAGTGAAACACTCCAGCCAGAACTTCACAAATTACACAGAGAAGTACAGGACCTTAGAGCTGATTCACTGGGCTGTAGGGAGCAGGGGTAGGAATTGGCAAGGTCAGAGAGTTAAGATGCTCAAACCAGAACAGGCTTTAGAAGTGATGCTGTGAACAACTGTCCCCAGACCCTATAGACCCCAAAAATGTCCATCATTTATAAAACAAGGTGAACAGTGGAACTGGTGACATTCCTAGAAGAACACTATCATTTTTTTGCAAGAGGACAACTTCTTGTGGAAGCTCCTCACGCACGTGATCAGCATAGGCACAGTGTATTACCCAAAGGAAGGAGAAAATCCCTATTTTCACAAAAATCACCACCTACAAGGTAAAAAAACATGCTCAAAGATGGACAGTAAATACAGAAAAATTTGTTAATATTGTGGCTCAAAGCTAACCTTTGCTCACTGGAGTCTGTACGGCTCCTCTGGGGACTGGAATACTTCTTCTTCCTGCTCTCCCGCTCTTCTTCAACAGACTCTTGAAAATTCTGTTTAACACACAACTACCAAACAAGGATGAATATAATTTTTGTAACAAAGAAAATGACACCAAAATGTAGTTCAAGTTACAGACAGCATGCCAAAGAGAACAACACTCGAGTATTATTGCCCAGAGCACTGAAGCACTACAAGTAATCAAGCACTACAGTCTGTTGAAGGGTTTTGTTCTCAAAACTTTTTTCTGCAGAAGAGATGCCCCTAAATAAAACCACTTTGATCTTTTGTTTCTAAACAGGATTCACAAAGGCAAGATCTCTCTCCACTCTACTGCCTTATCTAGCATAAGCAATTCTACAAGTGAGGTATTTCCTGAACCTTTAAACGAAGTCTGGAGTCACCTCTCCAGGCAGGCAAGTCACTAGCTGTCATTTTAAACACCTCCCTCAAGGCACACCCTGCTTCCACGGTGGAACTGGTCACTCTCTTGCTGGCCTCCACCACAGCAGGCTCAGAGGTCTGTACCACTACTGCAAACCACTGACCCCTTCTGCACTTCTGCTGCCATTTCACACTGCTTACAAGTTACAGTAAATTTTGGTGGGAAAAGTTGACATACACTAATCTTTAAAAGACTTTTTTTCAATTGAAATCAAAAGGAAGGCTTCCTGCATCCTTGTAAAACAGGATTATCTGGGGACAACTGGGAGAAATCCTCAAGACTTGGCTTGCCAGGGCTCTGGGGAGCTGCAGCTGCAGTCCTGATCCCAAGCACAAGGTACCTGGGGTCCCCTCCAGCCTGACCTCACTGTGCTTCCAGTGGGGTTTATTTCATGGCCTCTCTGTAGGATCACACCATACACTGAGCTTCATGACACATCCTGAAGGCCTTGCTGGTGTCAATGTAACTAATTAACGTCCTGAATTCTGAATGACTGTCCCATAAAGCTGTCCTAGATATCTGCTTTGCTTATTGCCACTCCCCTGCAGCCCCCAAAGCCCCTCCTCTGCCCCCACCAGAGCACTGGGAAGTCAGTGGAAGGCAGCTCTGCATCACCTTCTGTAAACTGTGACAGTATTTGAGAACAGAGGGCAAAGCTCTTACAGTGAGGGTCTTGTTCAAATTATGAACTGCCATAAGCAAAGCTACTTCCATAAACTGTCATAACCCTGTGTCATGTCCTCAGGTAAAAAAAGGACATCAGAAAATCGGAAAAAAAGTAAAAAGCAACTTTAAATTAATCACTTGATGAACCACATTAGGGTAAATAAGGACCTGCATCTGTTGGGGCTGACCTGGGTTTGGCTGACTGACAATTTCTGCAATTATTTGTCACCTTCTCTCAAAAAATCAATTGCTTTCAATTTTGCCAACAGAACTTTAAATCAAGGTAAAATAGAAAACAGTTGGCTGACTTTCCAAAGTAATTATTCTAATACAGAGGCTGACATATTTCAATGATTTTTAGCATCACAGAAAACATTTTAAATAATTTTCTTTCCTCACAGAACATACAAAAATGGAAATGTTTTAGAACGCTTTTGCTGCTTCTCCCTCTCCAACTCTCCCAAGTAATTATCCACTGGTATTGCCAGAGCTGTGAATAGGATTTCTGAGTGCTTGATCAAAGGTAGACTCCTCAAAGGCATGTAAAATGTTCTTGCCTGGACAGTCACCTTCCAGGGCTCTTTGGACACAGAGGTCACTAGTCACAACAGAGAACATTTTTCTGTCACATTCTGCCTCACAAATGTAGGAGAGCTAATTTGAAAATAAAAGGCAGACAGAATAAACAACATTACCTCCTCCTTGACTTCTTCTTTCTCTTGCCCTGCAGGCTTTGCCTCTGCCTTTGTGGGCTCAGCAGAAGGAAGGTAACTCTTGGTGTACAAACTTTCAAAGAGTTTGTCTACAAACCCTGAAGTTTCTGAGGATACAGAACACAAGAAAATACTGTTACATATGCATTCCAGTGCATGCTTACATTTACCAGAGAAGAGCCTGAAAACAGCCAGCCAGGTGAGCTGCACCTCAGGTTAATGAGCACTAGCTCCACTGAAGGAGCTGGAACTGCATTTGTGGCACTTGAGATTGTTCATTTAGAGAAAGAAATTCCTCAGGTATGTCACAGACAGCAACAGAGACTTCTCCTGCTCTAAGGGGCAAGCACGACTGGAGCCTGTGACCGAGGAACAAGTCCACAGCTATCCACAAGTTCCACCAGCTACACTCAGCAGCCTCTTCAGGGCAATTTTTATGAGAGCAAATAATTCTCAACACTGCCATCAGCAGTTCAACATCACAAGAAATGCACAATCACCTTCCCAGCGAGTGTCAGACTTTCAGGTGTTTAAACCCTCGACTATGAAGCAAACTGCCACAGGTGCAGTCCCAGCAATCTGAAGGATTAACACAGACCAGGTTTTCAAAAGTCACCAAACACCTGTCAGAGAAGCTTCTGGCAACACGACTGACACTTTAAATTAAATTGCTTTTATTTAAGAACATTTCCGCCCACCTGCTGCGAAAAGTCCAAGTTACACGACTTCCTCTCGCAATTATTATTTTTTTAATCACAAGATCTTTATTCCCCCAAACTCTGTAGGAAATAGTCACAGCTAGAAAGATTTTGAAGGCAGCAATGGTGCATCACCCTCCCTCCTCCCCCAGCCAGCCGTGGCCACCACACCTTTCTGCAGGAACACATCCAGCTGGTCAGCACAGAAAGCTTTCAGCTCCTTCTCAGGCTTGTCCTTCTTCACCAACGCCACCACATAGTTGGCCAAGGCAGAGGGGTCTGCATCACATCTAGAGAGAGAGAGGGAACTGTGCTGGGCTGCTGCAGGATGTGAGCCTGGGGGCACAGGCACTGCAGAGCCCCCTGAGCTCCTGCCACAGCCCTGGGCTGCTGGGCTCACCCCCAGCACCAGCACAGCTGCCCTGGGCCACAGAGCCAGCTAAGGGATCTCTGCAACCACACACAACACTTTAATTGCCTTGGGAACCCCTCAACTGCACCTGACAAAGCTGCCCCTTCTCTGCTAAGGGAAAACCATCTCTCCTCTGCCCACACAGAGCCACTGGTGCTGAACCTCCTCCAGCCAGCAGGCACACCTCACACGGCCCTACAGAGCACTGTGGGGCCGGGCACGGCACTGCACAAGGACTGAGAAGGATTTAACTGTGTTTAAAAATTAAAACCTTGTTATAAAGGAGTTCACACAGACATTCCTGCACAGCTTCACAGATGTCCTGATGTGCTGGGGTTTCCTCCTCAAGCATACTGCCATGCCATATTTTACAGTAACCTTTTAATGCTGGCAGAACACCTAAAGGGGAGCAATCACTGAGCCAGGCTCTCTCCTCAGGCTCCCTCACCTGTGCCTGGCTCCACAGAGACCAAAGACACCAACTTTGTGCAGTGATGCTCCAGCTCTAATCTTTAAGCTGGATATTGCTTTAGATGCCATCACTGGGCTGCTAGAAACACCCCAGGTATGAACCAGAGTAACAGTGTCACTAAGTGACCCCTCCTTGTTTGGCCTCTCAGAGGGTGCAGATGCCAGATACCAGGTGGGGGCAAAAACCTAAAATACTCAGAAGTTTTTGGGTTTTTTTAAATTAACATTTAAAGAGATTATTGTGTATTTTCTGAGAACAGTAACTCTGGAAATTGAAAGAAAAATTCTGGAGTATATATACCTCAAAATAATCTCAAGTAAGAAAAAAAATCCAGAAAACAGCAAAAGGCAAAAAGCCAAGCAGAGGCCAACAAGTGCTAGAAATAAAAATCCTCAATGAGCAGCAGTCAAGCAGCTCTGCTCTCATATAGCCTCCAACAACATCCAACCTCCACTGAAAGCCAGGGTAAATGGAGCAATTAAGAACAAAGAAACCACAAATTGACAGATTTTACAATTCTTACACACACAGAGAAATAACCTGTACGTGATGCATACACTGTGTGTGATGTGCTGGGGCCCTCACCCACTGACTGGAAATCTTCAATTTCAAACAGAGGAAACTATCCCTCAGTTCACAACCAATACCTTTCCTTCCTCCACGTGTCAGTCCCTCCCAAGCACCCCATCCCATCCATTATGGGGTACAGGAGCACACAAGGTGAGTGCACTCCTCCAGGTAAGCCAGTCTGTGCTGTCACCAATCCCTTGATTTTCTGCCTCACATTCCACAGTGCAGCTCAAATGCCCAAGGAATGCTGGACACCAACTGGAGCTGGCAGGGAAAGTGCAGGAGTCATGCTCCAGTCCAGAGACTTTCAGCAGGGTTTGACCAAAAACCAGAGAAACCCATGATTGTAACAAGGGGGAAAGAAAATTGTGAAGAACTGCCAACAGACTAATAGTTAATGATGGCGACTGAGCAGACCTAAGGCCTACTTAAAACTCTCCATGGGCCTCAGCTTTATTTTACGGCAGACCTCAGCCTGGCCAGGCACTGACCAGCAGCTTCCCCTGGCCAGGCTCAGCCACCCCTCGCTGTGCCTGCACCATCAGCACCAGCTGTGGTGACCAGAGCTTGGCACCAGCACCACTTGGCAGCCAGGACGAGTTATCAGAACCCAAAAAATGCAGGACATGACCTGGGTCCATGCTGACTCCATCCCAGTCCCACTCCCACTGTAAGCAGCAGTAGGATGTCAATGCAGAATTCCCACAGTTTTAACGTTATTCCTGGTTTTATCAGTTCCTGGCTCTGCTCCGAGATGACAGAGCTGGGACTGAAGTCGACAGCACAGCTGGGACAGCAGTTGTGAGCACACAGAAACAAAAAGGTGGAAAAGAGCTCCCAGACAACCAAATTCAATCTGTGCCGGACCCCCACCTTGTCACCCAGCCCAGAGCACCGAGTGCCACCTGAGCCCTTCCTTCAACACTTCCCGGTGTCAGGACTCCAAATCTCTCTGTCAAGGCCTGACCACTCTTTCCATCTACAAATTCTTCCTGCTGTCCACCCAGCCCCTCCCCTGGCCCAGCCTGGGGCCGTTCCCTCTCCTCCTGTCCCTGTTCCCTGGGAGCAGAGCCGGACCTGGGGCTGTCCCCTCCTGTCAGAGAGCTGTGCAGAGCCTCTGAGCCTTCTTTTCTCCAGGCTGAGCCCCCCCAGCTGCCCCTCATCAGCCCCGTGCCCCAAACCCTCCTTCAGCTCCGCTGCACGCTGTAGCACCAAAGCCCCCGCGCCCCCCGGGCCCGGGCTGTCCCGCACTCCGGGCGCGCCGGGCCCGGGCCGGGGCAGGGCCCTAACGCCTCGGCCGGGCCGAGCCCGGCCCGCGGGAAGCGCCGTGCGCCCGGCCCGCCCGCCCCTCACGCCCGCACTCACATGGGCTCCAGCAGCTTGGCCAGCCAGGACTTGAGCGCGTCTACGCTCTCGATGATCATGGTGGCCCCGCGCCGCCCGCTCGCTGCTACACCGCCGCCATCGCCGCGACCTGCCCGGCACCGCCCGCAGCGCAGCCTGCTGGGCATGGCCGGGGCGGGGCCGCGCCGCCCGCACCAATCACAGCGCGCCGCTCCGCGCTGCCAGCCAATCGCAGCCGCCCAGAGCCCGAGCCCAGGGTCAGGGAGAACCAGCAAGTTCGGTAGAGCGAGCACATGAACCCGCGGCGACATCTTTGGGGGCGCTCTTAAAGGGACAGTGTGCCGGCGGGCGCACAGCGCGGACGGGCACACCGGGCTCGTTTTCCCCTCCCCAGCCGGGACAAGCGGCCGCAGCGATCGCTCCGTTCGCTCTTCCTCCCACACTCCTTCTCTCCCCTCCCTTCACGCCGAAGCGGGCCCGGTGTCCCCCCGCCCACCGCCTTGGTGCAGTCCGGGCTCCCCCGCCGGCCGGCGCGGTGGCGCGGCCCGTGCGGCCCCCTCAGGCGCGGCAATATGGCGGTGAGTTGGGGAGCGCGGCCGGCGTTTGGCGTGCTGTGGGGCTGCTCGGGGGCTCCTGGCTGCCCGGGGATCCTCATCCTCTCCTCAGGGTCATCTTCGGCGTCGCAGTCTCCAGGCATGGGGTCCTGTAGCGGCGTGCTCAGGCCTCTGCCCGGCGGCTGCGGCCCCTTGGTGTAAAGGTCTTAGGATTGTCTTGGTTTCGATGGGGAAAAGCTAAATCCTCAACTTTTACGAGTGTAGAATGCGTGTGTCTGTAATGCCCGTGTCCTTTAACAATTATTGTGTGTTATATGGTGAAAGAATAAGATCTTTAATACTTGCCATAAAAGAGTAAGGGGAAGGGCTACCGGACACTGATTTAATTAAAATCGCTCGGAATGCTTCACCTGACGAGCTCCGTGAACTGCACCTGGAATTGTCTCCAGGCCCTTTTCCTGGCATAGGGAGTGCTGTGCTCACTTTGTGTACATCAAGAGGAGGATACATGGCATGGGTTTATGGACAGTCTGGAATAAAACCAGAATTCTATGGATGTTTTCACGTATAATTTATATCCTCTTCTACCTCCCGAGTTGAGACCTTTCGGAGTTTGTTCTTCATTGGAAGCTGGCCAGTGTGCCTGTGTGTCTTGGCTGCTGTGGAGTCCTTTGCTGTGGAGAAGGGTTTTTAACGCTTTCTTACAGATCTCAGCCCCAGTTTCAGAAGGCTGGGTCTCAGGGTGGAGGCTGGCAGAGCCGTCACTGCTGCTCCGAGCTGCTGCTGCTGTGCTTGCCCTTACCCAAGGAGTCAGGAGTGGTTTGTGGTGGGTTACAGTCCTGTTATTTCTTGCCCTGTTCAGCCAGACGTCTCTTTCCCTGTTGAACAGGAGCGTAAAGGAACGGCGAAAGTGGATTTCCTGAAGAAGATTGAAAGAGAAGTTCAGCAGAAGTGGGACCATGATCGAGTGTTTGAGGTCAATGCTGCAGACAGGAAGGACCAGAGGAGGTGTCGTTGGATTTTTACTACTGGAAATGTCTTTTCATTCAAAATCTGGTGGGGGGAAAAGGTGGCCCCTTTGTCACGAGCAGTATTCATGGCTCAGCTGGAGGAACTTGCTCGCACCTTGTTGATGTTTGTGTAGCTGATGACATAAAGCAGCTGAGTACGTGTGTGGCTGAGTTCCAGTGGGGTGAGAGAAGCTTTTTCATTCCCTGGCAGTGTCACTGCCCTGTGTGGTCTGAAAACCAGGTTCTCTCTGGTGATTTGTGCTGTTTGACGTGGAGGAGGTTCCTCAGGGTGCTGCCTGAGCCATCACCACTGGGAGATTTTCACTTTGGGGGCAGGTGTGTCCTGCTGTGCCTCACAGAGCGCAGCAGAGTTACACAAACCTGTGTCCTGCTGTATCCTCCTGTGCTCCTGTGGAGCTGGAGGAGGGCCAGGGCTGGGGGAGGCCCTGGCTGTGGGGACAGGGATGAGCTGGAGGAGGGCCAGGGCTGGGGGAGGCCCTGGCTGTGGGGACAGGGATGAGCCACCTTGGTCACCCCTGGCTGCAGCCCCCGAGGGGACGGACGGAGCTGTGGGGAGGAGGAGCCTTGCACAGGTGCAGAGAGGGCTCTGCACTCTTGGGGAGCACCAGATGACTCTGCTTTTATTTCTGCCCCAGAGTAATGCCTGAGAAACTTGTTTATCCTCTGGGAATGCTTGGAAACACAGTTCCTCTGGAATTGGTGGGATCCAGGCTGCCTGGGGGAGCAGCATGAATCCTGTGGGGAGGTCTCTGACTGGAAAAGAAGTGACCTTGGCAGTGTGAGGTTAATATTTGGTGTGTGGGAAAGTCAGACTAAACCAAGATAAGTGATTGAAGTGGTGTAACAGGTGGCAGGTTCTTAAATTGTAGATTTTGCAAGCAAACAAAGACTTGGCCTTTGTTCCTGTGTATTAATGGATTGAGGGAGTGTGTGAAGGGAAGGGACAGGGTGTGAAGTAGAGTGCAAAGGTAGAGGTAGAAATTCAGTGTCCTAAATGTAAATATATTTTTAGCTGCTTTGAGAGCTCAGGTTCCAACACTGTAATATATCTTAGAAATGTCCTGCAACAATATAACCCTGTGAAAGGAGTGATTGCTTGCAATGTACCCTTAAAATCTGAACTCATAGAGAGATAAAAAAATGACTTTAAGCCTTTGCTGTAATTAATTTACAGAAGCAGGATTAGAGTATGTTACCTTTGGGAACATGCTATATCTATTTCAATGTTTCTATGTGATGTCAGTCCTGACAGCTCTTTTGCTTGTGTGTTGTCTGATGGTTATTTACAAAGCTAATTGCGTGTTTTAATTATTTGACTTTCTTCTCAGCAAAGGGAAGTACTTTGTTACCTTTCCTTACCCCTACATGAACGGCCGCCTGCACCTGGGACACACATTCTCCTTATCTAAATGTGAGGTAAAACTTCTCCTGTGCTGATACCTTTAAATACTGCTCTAGAACAAATGCTGGTTTTATAGTTCAGTTTTGAGCTAACAGGATGCCATGTCAATGCCTTTATAGCTTTAGTAATGACTTATTAAACTCTCCTTTTTTCCCAGATTTTCAGTAGGAATATTGCTAGCTGAAGGGAAATTCCATGAATGTAATTTTTAATTTGATGAGATGGGGCTGCAGGTGTTTCCTGTTTGTTCTTTGAAATGAGATTTTTAGGAGATGCTGCTCAATGGCTCAGCCTTCACAAGAGACCTGTCCCTTTTGTGTGTGCTCTGTGCCTGTGTGATAGCAGGATTTGGGTGCTGGGGGTGGGATTCCACAGCAGCCCTGTTTTTGCACCCATGGAGTCTGGTGCAGCCAGCCTAGCACACCAGTTGTGCATGGGGCAGGCCTGGAACAAACTCCTGTCCCACCTTCCTGCCAGAGCTGCTCCCCAGCTGTGTCACCACGCTAGAGGAGGAGTCACCCCGTGTTGGAGCAGCTGCTGGCCCAGCTGGGGCTGTTCCAGCTGTTCCAGCTGTTCCATTTTCCCTGTCTGCAGTTCGCAGTCGGGTACCAGAGGCTGAAGGGGAGGAGCTGCCTGTTTCCCTTTGGGCTGCACTGCACGGGGATGCCCATCAAGGTGAGAGTTCTGCAGTTGTTTGGGGTTGTTTCTGATGGGGTTTTTATCCCTCAGGCTGCTTGGAGCCTTGCTTACTGTCCATCCCCAGCATCACCTGAGTTTATTTAAAAACTCACCAGCACAGTGGGATTTGGACCCTGAATTTGTAATAAGCATGTGTTGTGCTTGAGCTAAAACATCACTTTAGAGGATAAAGTGCTGGAAAACTAAATTTTACCTGTTGTATGTTTTCCTTTGCACGAAAATCCTTACAGTAAACCTCTTACTGCCCTGGAAGGTGTTCTGGGAGTGTCAGGATCTCCTGGATGTTAATGCAAGGTCCAGAGAAAGTTTAAAGCATGGAATGCAAAATGTTATCAGCAAAACCCAGTTCTTGGCTGTGATTGTCTGGCTGACACACTCCCAATAATTCTGTTCAGGCTTGTGCAGATAAGCTGAAAAGAGAAATGGAATTGTATGGTTGCCCACCGGAATTTCCTGATGAGGAGGAGGAAGAGGAAGAAAATGCTGGTAAAAAAGAGGAAGAAATTATTATCAAAGACAAAGCAAAAGGCAAAAAGGTAAAGTTTAAACTAAGCCTTCCTGGACTGAGAGCTGTGCTTTCAAAACTTGAGTGTGTACAATAGGCTTTTGCTGGGGAGAGACAGGAGATTCTCAAGGGACGGCTGGGACAAGTACCATGAGCAAAGTGACAGCAGCAAAGGTTTTGGGTACAGGGCTTTCCACCTTTCTGTGGTACAAAAACCCATGGGTTTGGGCAGGGCCTTGACAACAGGCAATTTCTTGCCAGGGTGTTGTGGCAGAGCCTCTGCAGGTGTTCTGGACAACAACATGGAACAGTTGGGAAGAGGAGGGTTAGGGAATGAGCAGTGATTACAAGGTGTGGTAGAATGGAAACTCTTTAAATACAGGGTGTAGAATGAAAACTCTAATCAATTACCCTCACTGTTAGAGGGAGGATGTGAGAATATTTGTATTAACTTGTATATCTGGAATCAGAGACCATAACATCAACAGAGGCAAATGTTCTCATGACAGGACTGTGGGCTTCTTCCTAATCCCAGTTGTTCTTTCAGAGCAAGGCTGCTGCCAAGACTGGCTCTTCCAAATACCAGTGGGGGATCATGAAGTCTTTGGGCCTGTCTGATGAAGAGGTGGTCAGTTTTTCTGAAGCTGAGCACTGGCTGGATTATTTCCCTCCCCTTGCTGTTCAGGATCTGAAGAGCATGGGATTGAAGGTGACTGTGGGTGCTCTTAACCTCAGTTGTACAGCAGCCATGCCTGTATGGTTACTGTGCTTGAATGTTCTACTTCTCCTTGAACTGTCTGTGTAATACCAGCATCATTCCAGGAATGTTTCTGATAGTTATGGAATTAGTCATTTAAGGTTTTAATGGTCTTGGGTGATAATTAAAGTGCTCTCTTATATAGAGCTTGTGTCCTGTACAGTGGTCACAGCTGGAAATGAGTCCAATGAAGACATTATGACCTGTGGTACCCATGTGAGGTAGCTTGTCTGTAGTCAGTATTGGCAGTGGTTCTATTTAACATTGCATTCTTCTTCCTAAAAGTACTTGTCCTGCTGACAACAGATTTTTGAGAGTGAGGAGAAATAAAGATGAAACAAGGCAGTGCTGAAATTCAGCTTGAATGGTTGGTTAAAACTACTGCAAAACCTCTGAGTTTCTCAGTCAGTGACAGGACCTTGAGTCTGATATCTGCTGTGAGAGAGCAGGCACAGATGTGTGGTTAGGCTCACACCCTTTATGGGATACGTACTTGCATTGTCTTTTTGGAGAGAAAGCTCTTTTTATTTTTCAAAGAATAGTTATGGTGTTATGAGATTCCTTTGATTTCTTGGTTGTGCTTACTTACTGGAGCCTCTTGCCCATTTTCAGGTGGACTGGAGGCGTTCCTTCATTACAACAAATGTCAATCCCTATTACGACTCCTTTGTGCGATGGCAATTCCTTACTCTGAAGGAAAGAAACAAGATTAAGTTTGGCAAACGGTAAGCTACCACTCAGCTCTGGGGTTTTGGGAGTGTGGATAAGCTCAGCTGTACAAAGACAGAGCCCTGTGACACATCTCTAGAGTGTGCTTTTAACTCACATGAAACCAGAATCTTCCACTGCTGGTGTTCTTCCTGGTGAGGTGAAGTGTAGTTGTTGTGACAGCAAATCATGTGAGATTTGTCTTGCTGGTTTTTTTTCCCCATGGGTACCAACTTCAAGCAAAAAAGGGTCAGTTCTGAAAGTTCTTGGGAAAACTGAACATTGGCACTGGTGGATACAGATCCACACAAAATTTGAAAATACCATTAAGAGACCTTGTTTTCTCAGAGAGCTGTATTTTTTTCTTCTTGCTCTGTACACTATTTTACTCACTGCTAAACGAAAATATACCTTTTTCTAGATACACAATTTATTCCCCTAAAGATGGACAGCCTTGCATGGATCATGACAGGCAAACAGGAGAGGTAATGTTTTTACTTGACACTTTAATGCATTAAATACTGAATGGAAAGTGAATAGTATCTTGGAGCATAACATAGTTTGGATGTCAGGGTCACTGTCTCTCAGCTGTCAGTACATGTGAAAATGGAATGAGCTGCTCTCTTGAGCAGCTTTGTCTGCAGCTCTGGACAGTGTTTTCCATTGGTGCTGGTTTGTGTGATTTTTGGCAATCTGTACCAGCAGCATCACTCCATTGTGTTGTTGTCTGTTGAAACTAAATAAACAAGCTGTTGTCAACTTAGATGTTGCTGAGACAGTGTTTGTGACAAGTGAGTTTTGGCTGTAGAAACATGGTATAACCTCTCTGCATCTTAGTGAACAGCCTTTCATATGAGTGGAAATAGGATTTACCCTGAGGGAAGCATCAGTACCTTAAATAGTGTTTGGATTAGGTTCCTACAGAATAGGATTTATTTTCTTTCCTGCTCAAGTGATTTTCATTTATTGATTGTTGCATTGTTTGTGGGAATTGCAGGGTGTTGGGCCTCAAGAATACACGCTGATAAAAATGAAGGTGTTGGATCCTTACCCTCCAAAATTGAGGTAGGTCTTGATTTTTAGTGGCAGATGGGCTCTGTCTCCTGGCCAGAACTGACCATTGAATTAAACAGTCTGTTGTACCTAATGCAGAATTTAATTCCACGTGGTTATTTCCATCACTTCAAGGACCTGGTCAGAATTTTGAGCTGCTTTATTTGCTGTGTCTGTGTGGAACTCAAGATGGAATTTCAAAAAAAAAAAAGGAAAGAAAATGGAAAACCCAAACCAAATGAATGACCCACTTTTGTCTCTTAGGGAGCATTGCTCGAAAGTGGATGTTAGTTTAAAGCATGTTCTGTATGACTGGAATGATTTTGTTTTGGTAACTTATCCAATACTTTTTCCCCCAGTGGCTTGAAAGGAAAAAACATCTTCCTGGTGGCTGCCACGCTCAGGCCAGAGACCATGTTTGGCCAGACCAACTGCTGGCTGCGCCCAGACATGAAGTACATTGGCTTTGAGACTGCCACTGGGGACATCTTCATCTGCACCCAGCGTGCTGCCAGGAACATGTCCTACCAGGGCTTCACCAAGGACAACGGCGTCGTGCCTGTGGTCAAGGAGCTCATGGGAGAGGTGAGCACCTGTGTGTGCTGCTCAGGCTCAGCTGGGCCTCTGGAGAGTGCTTGGAGAGGTGATGTGGAGTTGGAATTGGAAAAAAAATACAGGAGGTGTTACAGAACCTTTGTATGACTGAAATCATTAGTGACAAACGAGGCAAGCAGCAGGCACCTTCCTTGGCAGCCAAGGCACAGCTGCTGCTGGGAGAATAAACTGCTGCACGTAGCTGGGGACAGATGCATTCCTGTTCCCTCAGCATGATGTGGGGAAAGGATAGTGTTAGTGCTTCTCTGCTTGCTGGGAAGAGTGAATGGAAAGGGAGGGGAAAAAGTAATAGCTGGAAAGGGTTGTGTGGAAAAGGCTTTTGTTGGTACTGACATTTCCAGGACATCTGTGTGAATGAAGCTTTCTTAGCTGAGGAGTGAATGTCAGTGGTTTTGGGGTTTGCTGTCCTTAACTTGTGTGCTTTGTGTGACATCAGTGGTGTTTATTCATCCTCATACAAAGCCCCTTCAGCTGTTTGCATCCCTTGATCTCCATTCACTACAACTTGGCAAGATCTTTCTTGATCTTGCTTAGAAGAATGAAGTAGAAAATACAGGGTTTTTTCCTTTGTTAGTAGATCTGATGTGAATTCAGGCAAATTGGTGAGGTAGAAGACAGCTGCCACTTCTCCACTGCCTCCTGTCAGTGTGTGACTGTCTTGACAGTACACTTTCCTTTATTTGTTTAATGTCACTTTTGACACTGGCTTCAGAAGCCATTTCTGCCTCCATGCTGAAGTGCTTCAGGTACTTGGGAGCAAACTGTCCTACTTCCCATGCTTTCCCAATTCCACATACTAATCATTTGAGTTTCTTGGTATTTGATGTTTGAGTTTTCTACCAATAAATAACCTATATCATGTCTCTAATAATACATTTTCATATGTACTTCTTCCTTGTCCATCTGTATATAAAATGTATTTAATTTGTTTGTAATGTGTCAGGAAAATCTGCAGCAAATTTGAGGAATATCAGCCAGGAGAGGTTGCTCTGCTAGGCTGAAAGGCCCTGATTTCTGTAATGCTGTTCCTTTGTCCTGCTCAGGAGATCCTTGGTGCTGCACTCTCAGCACCCCTCAGCACCTACAAGGTCATATATGCCCTGCCCATGCTCACCATCAAGGAGGATAAAGGTAATTCTGCAGCAGAGCCTGTTGGGTGGGCACTGCCATTCAGCATGTGGGACTGATCCTTTCATCTGTTTGTCTTTTCCTTTGCCAAGGAACTGGAGTGGTCACAAGTGTTCCCTCTGACTCTCCAGATGATTTTGCAGCCCTGAGAGACTTGAAAAAGAAGCAGGTCAGTCTGTAAATGGAATTGTTTCTGTTTCCTTTCCCTAGGGAAGAGGGTCAAAAGTGAATATCCAGTGGGTAAAATGAAACTCGCTTTAATTGGCATTTTTCCATCTCTAACTTGAAATCAAAGCACTTAAAAATAAATGAAATTTAAACTAACTGGGCTAGGAGAGATTTTTTTTTTTATACTTCAGGTCTGAGTTTTGGACGAGAATCATGTAACTTGTGCTGCATGTTAAGGTAGAGAGCAGCACCAGTGAAACAGAAATGAATTCCTCTTGTGGAAATGACTTCCAGAAACGAGATTGATTCTCTATGAATTTCAAATGACACTGAAAGTGGTTGTGTCTAACTGCAGGAGTACATCAGTGTCTGAACAGCTATCCCTGGTTACTGAATTTTTGTCCATTCATCTCAGGGTAGAGCAGTATCAGTTTTTCCCCTTTTAAAAAATGTAGACAATTATAGCAAAGAATCACCTGGAAATGAGATGGGGATTGAGCTCAGGTGTCAGAAATGGTGAAAAGGCAGGGAAGTGGCTTTGTCTGATTTGTAATAAAACATTTTGTACAAAAAAGACACTATGAAGGGATAAAAACCTTTACATCTAGAAGATTTCTATCTACTGCTTTTTTTTTCTCCAACTTTCAAGGCTTTGAGGGTGAAGTATGGCATCAGAGATGAAATGGTCCTGCCATTCGAGCCGGTGAGTGCACCCAGATGTGTCCGTCTGCAGCACACAGGATGTTCTGCTCACTGATGAGAAGCGAACCAGGAGCTGTGCTGCCTCTTCACAGTTTCTGTTTAAAGTCCTTCTCAGCTGACAAAGCTGAAAAACTTAAAGTTTTCATATTTTCCTGCAGTTACAACATTTGGTCTGCTAAGGGTTGCAACCAAGATTTGTTATTCTATGCTATACTTCAGAGAGGAAGGAAAGTATCAATTTTTATGGGAATTACTGTTTTGGGAAATGGAATGCATCATTATACTGATAACCTGTTGGTAGATTAAAACTCAGTGCCTTCATGGCTGGATTAGGAGGGTGTCTGTTCAGTGCAAACAGCTGAAGTCCCTCAGTGTTAGCACAGCCTGGAGGCTGAGGCAGTTCTCGTTTGAAAACGCAGGTTACAGGTAAAGCCATCCCAGTGCTCTGCAGAGCCCTTGGCTCCCCACACCAGCTCCAGTCCTGGGACAGCTCGGTGTGGGTGTGGTGTCATGTCCAGGGATACACCTGGGCAGCTCAGGAGTGCTCCTAGGGCTGCCAGAACCTCTGGGCCATGAGTGGAATTGCAGCAATCTGTGAGCCCTGTGAGCTTGTGCTAGATGTGTGTAGGTACAGGGTGTTAGATGTCACCATGTACGGTGAGCAGTGGGGTGCAGGAGGGGTTTGACTGCCCTTTGTTAATTCTCAGGTGCCCATCATTGAAATCCCAGAGTTTGGCAGCCTTTGTGCTCCATTTATCTGTGATGAGCTCAAAATCCAGAGCCAGAATGACAGAGAGAAGCTTGCAGAGGCCAAGGAGAGAGTGTACCTGAAAGGATTCTATGAGGGAGTAAGTAATACAAGATATTGGTAAGTGCTTTCTTGGTGAGTTTAACTAGGAGTGAAAAAAGGCAGGTAAAGAATTTTTTTTAAAATCTCAAGAAAGAGGGACCATGTCCTTTTTCCCCAAAAAGTTCCAAAGGACTGTTCATTTAGACTCTGCCTGCAGTAAGGTTCTGCAGTTGGAAGTTTCCACTCAAACCTGGCTGTGTTCTCTGAGCCTTATAACCTGGTTTCTGCTCACCATGTGTATTTCTCAGCTGTTCTTTCGTAAGCAAGCAATAGTTTTTATTTCTCTTTGCAATCTGTCATCTATGTGGATGCTGATGTATACAAACTGTTCTTGGGTAAAGATGACTACACATAATGAAAAAAAACAGCACCAAAGATTGCAGCACCTGCTGCTTCCTTGTATTGATTTGAACACCTGTGGCATCTATTTCTTGCTAAATTTTGGAAAAAAATTTCTCCTGTGACCCATCTTTTACAGGTGATGTTGGTGAGTGAATTCAAAGGACAGAAAGTTCAAGATGTCAAGAAGCGCATTCAGAAGCTGATGTTGGATAAGGTGTGTGAGAGTGCACACAGCTGCTTTGAATTGTGTGTTTTGTCCTTGTCACAGGGCTGAGCTGCCAGAGAAACCCCTGGTGTGGTTCTGCAGCCCTCAGAGTGCTTTGGGTCACTGCAGGGAGAGGGACCTGGTGTTCTTGGGCTGGGTGGGCTGAGCAGCTTAATCAGAGTTCTCTTGTTCCCTGCCTTATTCTGTCACCCTCCCTAGGACCTGTTCTGGTGGTCCAGTTTATTGTTCAGTATAGCTGGGAGGATACTGGAAGTGTAGGACCTGAGCTGCTGAGTCTCTTTCGAACCAGTGAAGGGGATGTGTGGTGTGCAAATGCCCCATTGCTGGGCTCCTCTTTCAGAAAGCAAACAGTGATTGTGGCATCCCTCTAATGAGGCTCCCTGATGAGGGTTGGGAGTGAGAGGCTTCAGGCATTTAGTCATTATTCCCTTGTTGCTGTGGCATTGTTATGTCCAGATTATAACGCATCAGCACTCATGGTGTGTGCAGGTCGCTTTGGAGCTCAGCATCCCATTTTCCTTTGCCTCTCCCTCTGTCTCCCAGAGTTTCCTAGGAACTGTTTCAATCAGGGGACATAGTTAGTGGGAAGTATTTTGTGCTCATGCCCTCCTTTTCCTCATGCATTCTGTACAAAGTGCTGTGAACTGGCACCTTAGAGAAGTACAGAGTTAAGCCTTGCCTCAGTTTACCTGAGGGAAAATGCTGAGGCAGAGAGCTGGGCAATAGTGAGATCTGTGCAGTAAATGCTGTAAACCAAATTAGAATGGAGGGAATGCTTCTTAGTAAGTTGTCAGGGTTTTCAGTGCTCTGCTCAGTACTAAATCTCAGCTTTCATTGCCCTTTGAACTCTTAGGGGGAAGCCATGGTTTACATGGAACCCGAGAAACAAGTTATATCGAGATCTGCTGATGAGTGTGTCGTGGCCCTTTGTGACCAGTGGTAAGTGAAACAAAGCTGCAGTTGGAAAGTTGCTCCAATTGCACACTACTTCTGGATTGCTTTATTACAATAAACCTCTCCTGACCAGGTATTTGGATTATGGTGAAGCGAGCTGGAAGAAGCAGGCGTCAGAGTGCCTGCAACATCTGGAGACGTGAGTTATGAGTGTGGCTGTAAAGGAGAGTGGCTTTGCTGCTCTTGGTGGGCTATGAGAGGGCTGAAAGCAGTGAGAGCTTCTTTCTTACAGGTTCTGTGAAGAGACTAGGAGAAACTTTGAAGCTACCTTAGGTTGGCTACAAGAGCATGCGTGCTCCAGGACGTATGGCTTAGGTAGGCAAACATTCCTTTCTCAGCTTGGATGGTGATCCTTCTTTCTTTTGGAAGGTTTAAGTGCTGTACAACATCTCCAGGGGTGTAGGGAAGTGTGGGAACAGCACTGTCCAACTTGTATCTTGGCCCAGCATCCCAGAGAAGGTGTGCTTTGTTGGACGTGCATGGGGCTGGTAATATTTGCACTACTACAGGAAATCTGTGCAGCATCTTGGTAGCTTTTTGTCTGGGCCATTGATTTGGAAGGGACCTCAGAAGAGGGAGTTTACACCATTTCTTCACCAGGGTTTTCTCCTGGAATTCTGATTAGCTTTCATCTTGTGTAGCCTGAGATGGGACAGCTGCTAGAAGTGCATTACAGCCCACAGCAGATGTTCTTGAGCTGAGCTGTGTCAGGGAACAGATTGAAAATCAGCAACTGTTTGCTCTTGAGTAAAATTTCCAAATGCATGATTTAATTTTTAAACCAAATCTTCTAAAAAGCCTCAGCATGAGTACTGATGTATATATATGTATGTTTCTGTGCTCCACTGAGAATCAGCAGCTGCCCTTGTGTGTGGGTGGGGTGTGCTGGGGTGCTGACACTGCCTTCCCCCAGGGACCCGCCTGCCTTGGGACGAGCAGTGGCTCATAGAGTCCCTCTCTGACTCCACCATCTACATGGCCTATTACACTGTGGCTCACCTGCTGCAGGGAGGGAACCTCAGGGGGCAAGGAGAGTCTCCTCTGGGCATCAGGTAAGGACAGGGAGCCATTTAATCTCCTCTTGTTTAACTGGGTGTGCTTATCTCCTGAATTCTCTGCAGCCAAGGAGGCTGAGTGTGTGAAAAAGCATCTTTATTAAACTTAACCTACCATGAGCTGAGTTACAAGAGGGGCAATAACAGAGAGAGATAGGCAGTGAGAAGAGGAGAGAGAGTGGAAAAATGCTTCTGAAAACATCTCTGAAAGAGCTGTGTGGAGACTAAATCACCTTTTTCAGTACTTGTTTGACTTGCCTTGAAATGGGCCTTGCAGGTTGTTGTGTGATTGGTTTCAGTGGCTGCTCAGGTATCTGCTCGCTGAGACTGCTGTGCACCACAACAAATTGTGGCCTCCAGTTACAGAGGGAAGAGGATTTAGCTCTTGTTTTTTGTCACTGTCACACTCCTGGAAGCTCAGAACTATCTTTTATCCACAACTTGTCCGTGGAAATCTTCAGAGCAAGGGGGAGGAGGCATGTGACCTCTTGGTGGAGTGACTTCTGAAGTGTGGTGATAGGGATCAGAGAGATGAGATAGTACAGCTCAGTCTGGAGTTAAAAAAACACTTCAGATTGTGCCTTGAATCATCTGCTCTAGTTCTGTGTGGTTTATGGACTAATTTCTGGAGTGGTTTACATATTGGAATGGAAACTTTTCTTACTTGGTGTTATAACTAATCTGAAAACCATTTCCAGAGTAGAACTTCTGATTCTTACAGACAGAAATACCTCTGAGACTGGGCAAGGCTGTTTGGGCTCAAACCTCTGTAATTACAGAGAAGCTGTGCACGAGCTGGTCGTGTCTAGAAGCAAGCTTTGAAGTGAGCATCCTGGGCCCTGAATTACAGATCTGATGTAATTAAGCATGTACAATTGGAGTGCTCTCCTATGCAAGTAGATAACATCTAGCAGCCTTGGAAAATGCTTTTTACTGATGCTTGCTCTGTGGTGTGAAGGAAAAGGGGGTTTATGGCCCATCCTTTCAGTCACCTTCAGTTCCAGTGGATTTGGCACCAAACACAAGCCCAGTCACAGCACAGGAATTGAAAGCAAAGAACAAGAACTGCCAGAACCAAACCAGCAAAGCTGTGCCTGTAGGATTTATTCTGGGCTGGTAGTACAGACCATCATTTGAGGTGCTTTTTTAATGTGTACTGGAATTATCTGGGGTTTTCCTCTCTGCATAGCACAGGTCAGAGCCCCTTAGCAGGTGCTAACACAGCAAACTTTGGCTTGCAAGTATTTAATTTGGAATGCATGCAGTAGCTGGTGCTGAAGTTCTGAGAGCCAGGAATAAAAATCTCTCTAGAAACAAGGAGGATATGTGTTAATGCAGCCCAGTGGCCACAGAGCTGTGGGTATCAGTTGCATCTCATCAGTATTTTCCTTCAAAATTGTGGGTCCTGCCTCTGGTAATTGGTAAGATGTGTCTTGCAGTAAATGTTAATTTAAAATGTTCATTCTATTTGAAGTGGGAAAACACCACAAATATTTTCCATGTGGGATGCAACCTTGAACTGTACAGCAATTGTCTCCTGTCCTCCTCCTCTCTGACTTCTGGGAAGCCAGAGAGAATGGCTCCATGAGACATACCAGTGAGGGACTGTGTCCACCTGAGGTCACAGGTGGTGCTGAGGCTTGGGTGGTGGAAAATAAATGATCAGGTTTCTAGGCTATGCAATGCTTTACTATTATGCTTTATTATTAATCACTTTTTCTTCATGGGATCTTTGTTTTATTGAGAAATCTCAAGGGGCAGTTTAAGCAGGGCAGCTTGAGCAGTTTTGAATTTGTTTCTGATGTTGGATTGACTCAGGCAAAGGCCCTGGGCACTCTGTCCATGTTTAGTGATGATGTGGAGTGTGAGGAGCTTTTACTGACTGTGCAACGTGGGACTGGTTCTGTGCAGGGCACATCAGCTGAGCAAAGAGGTGTGGGATTACATCTTCTTCAAGACAGCTCCATTCCCTAAAACTGACATCCCGAAAGAAAAGTTGGATAAGCTGAAGGAGGAGTTTGAATTTTGGTATCCTGTGGATCTCAGAGTTTCTGGCAAAGATCTCGTTCCCAATCACCTGTCGTACTACCTCTATAATCACGTGGCCATGTGGTCAGAACAAAGGTAAGCTGGGATGTGATGCAGTAAAGCTGGAGAATTCACAGCTCTGTTACATTTGCTAATGGCCTTTGGACTGTACAACATTTAGAATTGTGTTGAAAATGTATTCTCTCATATTGCAGCTTTGATACAGCTATCTGTAATCAAAATTATTGAAATGGAAGGGGTTTTTTACCATTATTTCCCCTGTTTTTTCTGCATTATCTCCTCCTATGGATTTCCCAGTGCTGAGTTGTATTCCTGCACTGGAATTTATGTGACTTTATTATTAAGTCTCTTCAATTTCTTCTCAAGGATGGTTAAAAGAACCATATATATTCCCATGGATTGTGCAGGACTGGTTGAGAATCTTTGCCCATTGCATGATGCTTTTATGGTGAAGACACTGTTTGCATTCCCCTGAACTTTGCTTTAGGGGTTGTATAGGAAAAATGGGTTTCTGATGTAAAGCTGACTGTGGGTAATTTAATATCTCCTTCCTCCACGGGTAGAGAGAGGACCCAGCACTGTTGTGTGCTCTTGGGCAGTGCCAATCACTGGGCTTTAAATTAAAAATACCTGAATAGAGGAAGGTGCCATAAATGAAGTGAAATTGCAGGTGCACTGCTCCCTGCCTTGCATTTCAGCAATGATAATCCTTAGCCTTTATACTGTACTTCTTTTCATCTTCAGAGGCACTCCTTAATGTATTCAAGACAACCCTTAGGTATTTTTTTTAAGATTCCACTTAAGGTGTCCATTTCAAACTGGAACATAAAATGTTTGTTCCTTTTTTAAAACAGAGAAAATGTATTTACTTGTATTTACTTGTATTTACTTGTATTTACTTGTATTTACTTGTATTTACTTGTATTTACTTGTATTTACTTGTATTTACTTGTATTTACTTGTATTTACTTGTATTTACTTGTATTTACTTGTATTTACTTGTATTTACTTGTATTTACTTGTATTTACTTGTATTTACTTGTATTTACTTGTATTTACTTGTATTTACTTGTATTTACTTGTATTTACTTGTATTTACTTGTATTTACTTGTATTTACTTGTATTTACTTGTATTTACTTGTATTTACTTGTATCTTGTCTTCAAACAGAGAAAAGTGGCCAGTAGCTGTGAGAGCCAATGGACATCTGCTCCTCAATTCTGAAAAGGTGAGGTTTTGTGTGACATGGCTTTTGTGTTGTCAAAATTGGCATCTGCTAGCCAGACTGGAAACTTCTTGGGATGTAAGCAGGGAAAAGAGTGACATTTCTTCATTAGTGCCCTCCACTTTTCATTCATTGCAGGTAAAGAGCTACCTTGCCTGTGATTCCAAGTATCATTTTCTCTTAAGTCAGTTCTTGTGTAGTCTCACCAATTTAGTGAAGAGTTCAGTGCATTTCTGTGAAGTTTGAGGGTAATATAGAATATTTATTTTACTGAAGTTTATATTTTTAGAGCATTGGAGTAGGTGCAGTGAGAAGAAAAAGTCTGTGCCAGTAGCTTGGTAATATCTGCACGCTCTGACACTGAATTGGAAGTGAACTCCTGAACCCAGGAGTTAGGCCTTGGACACTCTGATGTGAATCAAAAAATCCCAAGACAAACCCTAGTAGAGTCCTTCTTGAATATTCAGTACAGGGTGATCTGAAACTGCCAGTTTTCAAGTAGTATTTAAGTTTAATTTAGGGACTTTCTGGGATTATGTTTTGTTGCTGAGTGCATGCCAAGCTGTGTGCTGTGAGACCTCATTCAGATTTACCAAAGAGCTTTTTGCTGTGATTCATGAGAAAATTGTTTGCCCAAACCCTTGTTGGGTCTGTCTTGCTTATCCACCAACACAGGGGATGTGTGAGAAAACAAACACTCTTATCTTTCTTTCAGATGTCTAAATCGACAGGCAACTTCCTCACCCTCACTCAAGCTGTTGACAAGTTTTCTGCAGATGGTGAGTGCATTCTGACCTGCATCTGATTGTCAGTTATGCCAGAACGACTCAAATGAGTGTTCTGCTCTCTCAGGAGTTTATTGGAGTATTGAATGGCAATAAATCTGCCACTCACCACCTGTTCTTGTTGAAAAGCTGAACTCCACTTGGAAGGGTGGGATGTGTGTTAGCACACCTGGATCAGCCAGGAGCTGCCTCTGGGGCTGAGCCCTGCAGGAGCAGAGCAGCCTGCTGGGTCTTTCTGCATGCACAAAGAGATCAGAACCCAGGACACACTGCTGGTGTGCATGGGGTGGGAACATGTCTGTGCCCTGTGTGTCCATGAGTGCCCTGCTCCTGCCAATGCTCCTGCCAATGCTCCTGCCAATGCTCCTGCCATGCTCCTGTGTTTTGGGCAGTGACTGCGCTGCTCTCCTCGTTCTGGTGTCTGTCTGGTCCCTTCCCAAGCAGGGCAGTGCTCCTCTCCCAGGGGAAGTGCCTCCTTTGAGGCATCTTTGTGACCTGGCTTTGCATTTGTTAATCCAGCTGAAGTGAGTGCCATGGGTATGGAGGCATGGCACTCCGTGGGTATGGGCCAGCTCGTGGCACCCAGCCATGGCAGCTGATCCCCAGGGATGTCCCCATGGATACCTGCCCAGCCATCCAGCTGGTCCCCAGGGATGTCCCCAGGGATATCCCCAGGGATACCTGCCCAGCCATCCAACTGATCCCCATGGATATCCCCATGGATATCGCCATGGATACCTGCCCAACCGTCCAGCTGGGCCCCAGGGATGTCCCCAGGGATGTCCCCATGGATGTCCCCATGGATATCCCCATGGATACCTGCCCAGCCATCCAGCTGCTCCCCAGGGATGTCCCCATGGATGTCCCCAGGGATGTCCCCGTGGATGTCCCCAGGGATGTCCCCATGGGTACCTGCCCAGCCATCCAGCTGCTCCCCTCTCCTCCAGGCATGCGTTTGGCCTTGGCTGATGCTGGAGACACTGTTGAAGATGCCAACTTTGTGGAAGCCATGGCAGATGCTGGTATTCTTCGTCTCTACACGTGGGTGGAGTGGGTGAAGGAGATGATTGCAAACAGAGACAGCCTGAGGAGTGGCCCAGCCAGCACCTTCAATGACAGAGTGTTTGCCAGGTATGGTACAAAGTTTAATAATGCAGTTTGGGCCAGGTCTTTCCTTGTAAAGGGAATCCTGTAGTTATTTTTTTTTCCTAAAAATTAATGAATTTAATAAAATAGAGCTCATTGCAGAGTAGATTATGGGGTTTGGCTGCATTGGTGACAGTTTCACAGTGTTGCCATTATGTGGGGCAGACTATACTGTATTGATGTTGTCACTTCCCTCCCCAGTGAGATGAATGCAGGCATAATGAAGACAGACCAAAATTATGAGAAGATGATGTTTAAGGAAGCTCTGAAAACTGGGTTCTTTGAGTTTCAGGTAGGAGGTGTAAGAGAGTGACACCCGGTATTTGTTACTTTGTGGATTTCTTTTGATCCTTCTGTCTCTGATCCTTAATTATACAGCTGAATTGGAATCAGAATTGTGCCAAGAAACAAGAGGACTTCAAGGGAATAAATGTGGAATAGTAGAGGTCTGCCTGTGTCAGTTTACAAAAGTCCAGAAGAAAGTTAATGCAGTTCTGCAAATAGTTCTGATATCTGATATGAGCTGCTTTAAAAAAGACACTATTGAAAAGAGTGTTGCCTTTCTTTATATCTTTTGTGATAAAGGACTCTTCATGAGAAATCCAGATAATGCATCAACAAAATTGTTTGGAGGCATAGTGCTTTTTGATATCCTCCATAAACCATGTCTCCAGAGTGTCTGCAGAGCCATGCTGCTCCATTTAATGAATTGCACATGCTCCTTCATGTGGCTGCTTTGAGATACTCAGGAGTAGGGCTAAATAGGCTGAATTATGTGTAATGATAGATCATATTCATTGCCTTTTTCTTAGTCCTTATTAGTATCTGTGTGTAAGTTATTTGGGATGACAGCACCTGATGCACAGCTGTGGCTGTTTTGTCTTTTATGTTTGTGCCAATAAACAGTTTTATAAAGTACCACATAAATGCAAAAATCCAATGGCCAACTGGCAGATTCACACGTGGGTGCTTCAGGAAAATGCAGTTCTTAGAACTCAGTAATGGATTCTGACAAACTGCTCACGTTGTGCAGGGGTGTTGGAGCCCACAGGGGTTTGTGTGTGACTCTGGGTGTTTGTCCCTGGCAGCACAGGGCTCAGGGCTGTGTGTGTGTCACTCTGGGTGTTTGTCCCTGGCAGCACAGGGCTCATGGCTGTGTGTGTGTGACTCTGGGTGCTCTCCCTGGCCCCAGCACAGAGCTCAGGGCTGTGTGTGAGTGACTCTGGGTGTTTGTCCCTGGCAGCACAGGGCTCAGGGCTGTGTGTGTGTGACTCTGGGTGTTTGTCCCTGGCAGCACAGGGCTCAGGGCTGTGTGTGTGTGACTCTGGGTGTTTGTCCCTGGCAGCACAGGGCTCAGGGCTGTGTGTGTGTGACTCTGGGTGCTCTCCCTGGCAGCACAGGGCTCAGGGCTGTGTGTGTGTGACTCTGGGTGTTTGTCCCTGGCAGCACAGGGCTCATGGCTGTGTGTGTGTGACTCTGGGTGCTCTCCCTGGCAGCACAGGGCTCAGGGCTGTGTGTGTGTGACTCTGGGTGCTCTCCCTGGCAGCACAGGGCTCAGGGCTGTGTGTGTGACTCTGGGTGCTCTCCCTGGCAGCACAGGGCTCAGGGCTGTGTGTGTGACTCTGGGTGTTTGTCCCTGGCAGCACAGGGCTCAGGGCTGTGTGTGTGTGACTCTGGGTGCTTGTCCCTGGCAGCACAGGGCTCAGGGCTGTGTGTGTGTGACTCTGGGTGCTCTCCCTGGCAGCACAGGGCTCAGGGCTGTGTGTGTGTGACTCTGGGTGTTTGTCCCTGGCAGCACAGGGCTCAGGGCTGTGTGTGTGTGACTCTGGGTGTTTGTCCCTGGCAGCACAGGGCTCAGGGCTGTGTGTGTGTGACTCTGGGTGTTTGTCCCTGGCAGCACAGGGCTCAGGGCTGTGTGTGTGTGACTCTGGGTGTTTGTCCCTGGCAACACAGGGCTCAGGGCTGTGTGTGTGTGACTCTGGGTGCTCTCCCTGGCAGCACAGGGCTCAGGGCTGTGTGTGTGTCACTCTGGGTGTTTGTCCCTGGCAGCACAGGGCTCGGGGCTGTGTGTGTGTGACTCTGGGTGTTTGTCCCTGGCAGCACAGGGCTCAGGGCTGTGCTGTTGTTCAGGCAGGGGTGTTGGAGCTCACAGGACTGTGTGTGTGTGTGACTCTGGGTGCTCTCCCTGGCAGCACAGGGCTCAGGGCTGTGTGTGTGTGACTCTGGGTGCTCTCCCTGGCAGCACAGGGCTCAGGGCTGTGTGTGTGACTCTGGGTGCTTGTCCCTGGCAGCACAGGGCTCAGGGCTGTGTGTGTGTGACTCTGGGTGCTTGTCCCTGGCAGCACAGGGCTCAGGGCTGTGTGTGTGTGTGACTCTGGGTGTTTGTCCCTGGCAGCACAGGGCTCAGGGCTGTGTGTGTGTGTGTGACTCTGGGTGCTCTCCCTGGCAGCACAGGGCTCAGGGCTGTGTGTGTGTGACTCTGGGTGTTTGTCCCTGGCAGCACAGGGCTTGGGACTGTGTGTGTGTGACTCTGGGTGTTTGTCCCTGGCAGCACAGGGCTCAGGGCTGTGTGTGTGACTCTGGGTGCTCTTCTTGGCCCCAGCACAGGGCTCAGGGCTGTGTGTGTGTGACTCTGGGTGCTCTCCCTGGTAGCACAGGGCTCAGGGCTGTGTGTGTGTGACTCTGGGTGCTCCCCCTGGCCCCAGCACAGGGCTCAGGGCTGTGTGTGTGTGACTCTGGGTGTTTGTCCCTGGCAGCACAGGGCTCAGGGCTGTGATGTTGTTCAGGCAGGGGTGTTGGAGCCCACAGGGCTGTGTGTGTGTCACTCTGGGTGCTCTCCCTGGCAGCACAGGGGTGTGTGTGTGTGTGACTCTGGGTGCTCTCCCTGGCAGCACAGGGCTCAGGGCTGTGTGTGTGTCACTCTGGGTGCTCTCCCTGGCAGCACAGGGCTCAGGGCTGTGCTGTTGTTCCAGGCAGCGAAGGACAAGTACCGGGAGCTGGCCATCGAGGGCATGCACAGGGACCTGGTGTTCCAGTTCATCGAGGTGCAGACTCTGCTGCTGGCCCCCATCTGCCCCCACCTGTGTGAGCACATCTGGTCCCTGCTGGGGAAGGTACTGACATTTCAGTTCTGAGCTTTTATTTATTTCAGTAACACCCATGTCAGATATTATTCATGTACAAGTAGACAAAATGTGTCAGAATCCAAGGAGTCAGAGGGGCTCCTTGTCCCTGGGACTGCAGGGAGCTGGCCTGCTGCTGTGATGGTGTGTGCATTAATAACATTAATACCAGTCACTAGCTTTGTCTGCTTATGAAAAGGTGATCTAAAATTAAGTGAAACAACACAACAGTCTTACACTTCTGTGTAAAGCTTACTTTAGATGTTTTTTAAGCCCTCTGTTTGTACAAGATGGCATTCCCTAGGCATGTGGTAGTTGTGATGGTGTGTACAGTCCTGAACACACTTGCAGAGAAGTTCTTGTTGGCCGTGTGCCCCCTCCTTTGGGGTGTTGGGGGTGGTGCTCACTGAGGTCCAGCCTGGCTAAAGTCTCTTTTCCAATCAAGCTACAATGGCTGGACACCCAGCAGCTGTGCTGCCCTCAGTGCATTCCTGTCTTGCCCAAAGGCTGACTCCATCATGAGGGCCTCGTGGCCAGCAGCAGGGCCCGTGGACGAGGTGCTGATTCGCTCCTCCCAGTACCTGATGGAAGCAGCTCACGACCTGCGCCTGCGCCTCAAGAGCTACATGGCTCCTGTCAAGGGAAAGGTGAGGGGCTGTGTGTGTGCATGTGCCACTGATAATTCTGTGTTGCCTGGGCACTCCTTCCTCATTTGTTTTCTTTCCTCAGAAGAGTGCCAAAGAGCCTGCCCAGAAGCCTTCTCACTGCACCATCTACGTGGCGAAGAGCTACCCGCCCTGGCAGCACACCACGCTGTCCGTGCTGCGCAGGCACTTCCAGGTGCTCCTCCCTCCTCCAGCTGCTTGCCTGCTCTTTGGGGACTCATTCTCCATCTGTACAAAGTTTATAAGCTGTACCTTGTTACCAAATCATTTCAATAGATTCATTTTCTTTATGCTTTTACAACTGTCCAGTAAGTTTTGATGCTTAATGAAAATGTCCCAAGGACTGTCATTGATTTGACAGTTGCATTTTGTTGGTTTTGACTATCTGCCTATGCTCTGTTGTTTCTTCCATTTGTAAGTGGTTAACTTTCTTCTTTACAAGTATATTTCTGAGGAAACATGGTTGGTTGACAGACTATTGCTGCCTTACTCTACAAGGGGCTTAGAAGCTTTGCTCTAGTCCTTGATTGTCACACTCAGCAGTGTGACAAGAAATAGCTGAAATGGAGTAAGTCAGTCGTAAGAAGAAATACATTTAGAAAGCAGAAGGATCTATGCTTCTGACAGGGGGAAACTGCTGAGAGTGGCTTTTGGGGTCCTGATGAACCATCCTCAGCTTGAGCACACCAGGCTTGTAGCTGATAGATTCAGGAGTCCTGACTATTCCAGCTTGTGGCAATGAGATAAACCAATATTCCTCATGTGGAATTTGTTCTTGGGGGTATTCACCTTTGGGCATTGTGTAGGCTTTTTTTCTGTATTGGTGGTAAATGCTGTTTGGGTTTCAAAAGGATCTGTGGAATCAAGGATGCTGATAAACCTTGCTGGTGTTTATGGGAAAGCAGGAAGGGTTTATGATAGGGCAAGTTTTTTTCATGATAGCTGTTCTCCTTACTGCTTGTTCATCCCTGTTTAGGCCAGTGGAGGTCAGCTGCCAGATAATAAAGTGATTGCCAGTGAGCTGAACACCCTGCCAGAGCTGAAGAAGTACATGAAGAAGGTGATGCCTTTTGTTGCCATGGTTAAGGTAAGTGTCAGAGGACAGTTCTGGTACAGGAAAGGCTTTTGTGGATGCAGTGTCCCCCCTTGCCCTTTGCTTATTTGCCTTCTTCAAGGGTTTGTTTATAAACATATTTTACATCTCTAGAACTGCACAATAAAAATGTCTCTCTGTGAAGTAGCCCAGGTGGAAGCCTTCAGAGGAGCAGAGTGCACAGAGCAGTTCTGGAGCTTCCTGTCTGAGTTTGTAAGAACAGCAGGGATGTGTTAGATCCACTGATCCAGCTAGGAGAGGTCAGAGCAGCTCTCAGTCCTGAGTTAGGGCTGAAACATTGCTGTGTTTTGGTGTCTCTGGCAGCAGTGAGTGGTCCTGGGGCACGTGGGGAAGGAGCTGAAGCTTTCCTCAAATCCATCTTTTTGCTTCCAAAGAGCAGCAGCCTGCTTCCCACAGAGACATGGAAACATCTGAGCTCGGACTCCCCTGAGCAGTGTCTTTCTCTGAAACTATTCATCAGTTCCAGGGCACAGGAGCATTTCTGCTTGTGCTTCCTACTCACCAGAGGAGGGCTGAAACGTAGGAGCACCTCTGTGATTTACAAAGGGAAGCAGTTCCACGTTAAAAGGGAATCTTTCACATTACACTGATGAGGAAACCAGGAAACCACAACCATGCTGAGGCTGACAAAGCAGAGCTTCAAAGGAGACAGCTGGCTCAGCATGTGAGAGCCAGGCAGGGACAGATTAAACTCCAAAGAGGAAGCTCTGTTTTAGTTTTAAAAAAAAAAAAAAATGGTGTGGTTTTCATACTGCCTTTAATACTGTGTCTCTTGTGACTGTTGCTGCTGGCTTTCTGGACTAATTAAGTTACTTTTATGTTAACTTACAAAGTGGTGGTTATTTCCCTGCAGAGAACTCTGAGCACGTCCAGGTGTTGTGGGCTTGTCCTTTATTTTAAACTGGGTCATGAGCCTGAGTTTCCTGCTGTGAAATGCCACTGAAATGCTGACTGATTTTGTGAATTCTCAACCTGCACATTAAGTAGGGATTTAAATAACTGTGAATGTCAAACACCTTTTCAATTCTATATTAAAAATGCGTTCTAATTGCTCTTACTCCTCCCATCAGTGTCACCAGCTCCCTGTAGAAGAAGCCCTGTTACAAGAAAATTATTGCTCCAATGTTAGTGTTGTGCCAGCAGAGAGCTCTCAGATTTACAAGCCTATTCTTTTCATGACTAATGTGGATAGTTTGCCATTTTGAAGCATCATTTTACTTGCAGCCTTTAGAGGGTTTTAATACTTTTTTTCCCCGCTCCCCCACAGGAAAACTTGGAGAAAAATGGTTCTCGTGTTCTTGATCTTGAACTGGAGTTTGATGAGCGTGCAGTGCTCATGGAGAACATTGTCTATCTGACAAATTCCCTGGAGGTTGGTACAGACCTGGCACCTGGGATAGCTGGGGCAGCAGCCTTCCCTAAGGCTCTGAGCCTCTTTCATTAACTTCTGGGTGTGCATTGATGAAGTAGAAGTTTTTTATGAGCTTTCTGTTTCCATTTGTCAAACAGATGCATATAGATCTGTTCAGTGTTGGCATGAGGTACAGGGGGAGGTGTGCAGTACAAAAGAGGTTCCAGAAAACAGGGCTGGCTTTCACTGCAGTGCTGGGTGTAGCTGTGACAGTGGCATCCACTGGCACTTTGGAGGAGACGTTTTTCCCTGAGCCAGTCTGCATCTCCCATTTCCAGCTGAAGAAATGAGAAGGAGCTGCTTGAAGGCATCAGTCAGTGCTTGGGCACTACCCTGGCATGTTCCCTGTGCAAGGAGCAGGCTCTGGGCAGGGCTTTCCACACTGCTGTGGAAGAGGCATCCAGTCTGGCAGCAGTTGTGCTGCTTCCTGTGATGGGCAGAATTCAGTTTAACAGGCAGCATGGTAATGAGGGGCAGCTCAGGCATGTGGTGTTAAAAAAACCCCAAACAGACAGAACCAAACAACACCAACACCAAAAGTCAAAATCAAAAGCAATTGTGTTTGAAGAATTAGGAGCTGTATGTATTGAAAGCTGGATGTAACCTTAGAGCATGAAACAAGTGTGGCTTTATTGGGCTTATCCCATGGCAGAGCAAAGCTGGGAGCAAGCAGCAGCTTTTACTGTAAATTATTTGGAAATCCACAGCCCCTGACAGGGGAGGGAGCAGTGTGTTCTGAGAACAGGGATGCACTGCTGGCAGCTGCCAGAAGGGCTGGGGGGGTCTCTGGGGGTCCCTGTCCTCAGTCCCACAGGGAGTAGGGGACCCTCAGAGGTCCCTGGGGGTTCAGGTGTGCTTTTGGTGCTTTATGTCAGTGCAGGTTTGGTTTCCCCTTTCCTACAGGAGCAGTTGTTTGATGGGGCTGTAACCTCTGCTCTTCCCTCTAAAGCCTTTAAACTCCTGATTATTCCCTCCTCCCCCATATTTTCTTTGACAGCTGGATCACATTGAGGTGAAGTTTGCATCTGAAGCAGAAGATAAAATCAAAGAAGATTGCTGTCCTGGAAAACCATTTTCTACATTCAGAACTGAGGTAAAATCAGAAATTCAGATATTGGAAGTCTGAAAACTTAATTAAAAAACTTGACTTGAAACTTTACTTTGTCTGGGTTTTTTAAAATATGCCATTGATTTCCCTAAATGTGTCTTACACCCTTGTTACACCTTGGGCTGCATTTTAGAGTTGGGGCAGTGCTGGTATCCAGGGTCTAAAGGGATTTTGTCCCTCTGGAAGGGTTGTCAGCAGCAGATGTTTATTTGGTGTGGTTTCACGTTTCTGCTGAGGGATCATGTGCAAGGTTCTCCTCTGAGGTGTGTGTTGTTTCTCCCAGCCCGGTGTGTCTGTGTTCCTGGTGAACCCTCAGCCCTCCAACGGCCACTTCTCCACCAAGATGGACATCAGGCAAGGGGACAGCAGAGAGACCATCATCAGGCGCCTGATGAAGATGGACAGGGGCATCAAAGGTAGCAGCTATGCCACCTGCTGAGGGGGGACACGGGGTGGCAGACATGGGACATGCCCTGTGTGTGCAGGGATGAGTTCTGCCAGCTCCTGGTGCTGCAGGTGTGGGAATGGCTGGAAAGGAGGAGATGGAGCAGGGACTCCCTCCCTGTCTCCCCAGAAGGTGTCAGTGTGCTGCTGGGCAGGGCTGGGAGCTGCAGGGAGGCTGGGCTGGAGGGTCCCAGATTCTTGGTGTGCTTAGCAGAGTTACTGCTCTGCCTTTTGAAAGGGAGCTGTACTGAAGTCAACTCCCACCTTCCTCTTCTCCCCATCCCTGCAGTCCATTATAACTGTTCAGTTACTCAGACCTGTCCTGTCCATTAAATTCAGTGTTTGGAGTGTGGCATTAGGAGCTGGTGTTTCTGTGTGGTGTGTCCCCGTTCCTGTTGGTGACTGTGTGTAAGCACTGCAGGATACTGTTGTATTGCTGTAAATCTGAACAGGACAGGGATTGCCATGAGAATCCACATCCTTGGAGCAGGTGTGGCAGTTCCAAGGGCTCAGCACTGCTGTGGTTTTCTCTGGGTCCAGCTGCCCTGCCTGACCAGCTGCTCTGTCTGTGCAGATCTCTCTAAAGTGAAGCTGATGAGGTTTGATGATCCCGTGCTCGGGCCCCGCCGTGTTCCACTCCTTGGCAAGGAGGAAGCAGGGAAAACTCCAATCCTGGAGCAAGCCACCTTCCACATCGACCTGGCCCAGAGGCACGTGTGTGTCACTGAGAACGGCCTCACCAGGGACATTGGGGACACGATTGTTTACCTGGTGCACTGAACTGGCACTCAGGAGGTTCGTGGGGGGACTTGGAAACATCTGTATTAAACAAAGGGAGAATTTGTTCTCTAAAATAACAGCCCATCCAAACCCACCTGAGTTCACATGTGTGTTGCCCCTGCTCTTTTAAACAGAGATTTAATAAAATTATTTTCTCTGGTGCTTTGGCTTCTCTTGAAAAGAAACAGTCCCTGGAGCCCCTTCCTTTCCAGCTGTGGGCAGGGCCTTCAGAACCAAATGTGAATGCCACGCTTGGAATTCCTCTGAGGAGCCTGGTGCTGCCTGGGGGGAGAGGGGGGCCCTGGCAGCTGGAACTGCTGTCACACAGGCAGGGAGCACACTGGTGTCACCTGTGCTGCCTCAAACTCCTTCTGCCACCTTGCCTGTCTAAGGTCTCATTGTTTGTTCTTTCCTGGGCACTGCCTCAGGATCAGACTTTTTTAATTCCTTTCCATACCCACAGTCAGGTACCCCTCCTCTGGCCATCTGTTCCCAGCAGGCAAAACCTGAAATAAGAAAGTGAAAATAAAGATTCTTGGGCTTTTTCATGCAAAAAGTTTTAATGGTGCCACAGCAGCTCCCATGGGCTGGTGTCTCACATGGTGGGGGCCAAAGCTTTCCTGAGCCCCCAGTGCCCCCCCAGTGCTTCCAGTGCAGGAGGGGCTGGAATCCATTCAGCCCCAGTTAATTTAATTGTCTACAGGCTACAGAGCAAAGCATTAGTGCTACAAACTTAGATGAATAAACTTCTGAAAACTTAAAATATCCTTAAACCATTGCTTTTTTTTTTTTTGTACAGAAATACAAAATAAATAGCTTGAGGATTAATACAAAACAGGAAACTAATATCTCCTTGTTTATTGACTTTTCTCCCAAATAGTACCCTAAGTTGAAAAAAACTTTTTAAAAATGAACTTCACTTCATGGAAAAAATATTCACCATCCCTGAATTTGTCCAAGTGTCTCTGAACAATAAACTAAATATATTTGATTTATTCCTCCTACCCATCACCGACTAAGCAAAGATTACACATCCTACTGTTTCTAAGATATATATGTAAAAATAGTAATTTATATTTTTCCCTGATGGTGACCTGGCTGTAACATTTCATTGGAGCATTCCCTGGGCTGGGTGCAGAAAGCAGACACTGGAACTCCCTGCTCGCTCGTGTTCATGATCAGGGACCTTTTGTTGACCCCCTCTGCCTCTAAGATCTGTTTTGGCTGTAACTTAGGTGTAAAACAGTTATTTTCCTCCTTCATTACCCTTACAGCAGTCTGGGATCATCCCTGCTTCCCACTGGGAACAAAGGGATCAGCTGTGGAGCCCCCATCGCTTCATGGACAGTTTGGGGTTCTGAACGCTGGTTCCAGGAGTGTTTGGAAATGTTACTTTTTAAATGGGACAGACACTGAAGTTATGGCAGAAAACCTGAGAAGTCTTGAGCTGTGATTACACTTCAAGCATGCCATTTCACAAATTAACTCCAAGGACTGTTGGGCAGTGAATTAACCTCCTTAGAATGATAAATGTGTGATTTTACACAGTCCCAGGCTGCTCTGGTGTTTCCAACTAAAACGTTTTGGAGCCAGAGTTTGCATTCCTAGTTCCCAGAGGGAGGGGGGCTGATGGACTGAGTGCAATTCTGTTCCTTTCTGGGGTGCTGGGCTACGTGGATGTCTCAGAGCCAGAGCCAGCTCCTTTCTGGTCCAGCTTTAAAGGATGGCAGGAGTCCTCAGCAGAGCCAGCTCCTCTCCCGAGGGACTCAGCTGCCTCTGAGGTGCTGAGCTCCTTCTGCAGCTGCTGCCACCTTTTATACCTGGGCACAGAACCTGCTTTCAGCTTGTCAGGGTGCTTCTGCAGGAGCTGGAATACTGAGAGCACAGAGGGAGAACAGATCTGTGCCTCGGAGGTTGCTGTGCCACTGAAAATCCCCCCAGGCAGACCCAGCTTTCCTGCTCTGCAGACACAAAGTCTGCAAGAGGGAAGGTCCAGGGGTGGTGGTGTAGCTTCATTGTTTTATCCCTTCCCTTTGTGTAGTTTTAGGAAAAAATGTCCTTCTCTGAGGCTGTGCCAGGGACAGTTTCCATTGCCCAGTGGATTCCTTCCCTGGGTTTGTGTGCAGGTAACCAAGGATGGGATTTCAGGGCAGTTTTGGAGGGAGCGGGTGGCCAGTGCCTGCAGCTGGGCTGGGAGCTGCTGACGGATAAACCAGCAATGAAAACCAAGTCTGAAACCCAAAATCTGCTGTGCAGAGGTTTGCTGGAGAGCAGGCACAGCTCTGCTGGCTTCCCTGGGATTCACAGCAGGATGCTTGCCCTGGGGCAAGCTGGAAGCCAGAGCTGGTGCTGCTGGGGCAGAGCGGGGTCTGGGCACGGGGAACTCTGAATTCTGCTTTCTGTTACACAGACAGTGTTTCATGCATCTGAAACCCGTGAATCCCACTGCAGATATTTACAACAGCCACATGTGAGTGGGTGGGTGGTGGGGAGAGGCTGGAAGGAGCTGGTGGGCAGGAGGTAGCTGACAGGTGACCAGAGGAAAACAAGCAATGAGGAGAAGGGAGATTCAGTGCCCTCACTGCAGAGCCTGGCTGACTGCAGTGATGGCAAAGCCCTTTCCATTGGCTCTTTGCCCTCCAAATCACCTTTTAGACTTCAGTGTTAAAATTCCTGGGCTAAAACCAATGAGAAAAGCAAGCAAGCGAGCAACCACCCTAACACAAAATCGGAGTGACCCTCTCCCCTCAAAGGCAGCGTGAACCATCAGCCAGGAGCTGACTGGTTCTGATTTATGGTTTCTTTATCCTGAGACAGGCAGGTAATGAGCCCGTGTTTGATCTCTGTGGGCTTCCCTGCAGCCCTGAGGAGATCAAAACGAGTGAAACTCCTCCTGATAGCTGCACGCTTTCCTCCCCTGCCGCTGGGAGCGGCAGCGACCCGGGGCATGGACGGATGGATGGATGGATGGATGGATGGATGGATGGATGGATGGATGATGGATGGATGATGGATGGATGGATGGATGGATGGATGGATGGATGGATGGATGGATGGATGATGGATGGATGGATGATGGATGGATGGATGGATGGATGATGGATGGATGATGGATGGATGGATGGATGGATGGATGGATGGATGGATGGATGATGGATGGATGGATGGATGGATGGATGGATTGATGGATGGATGGATGGATGGATGGATGATGGATGGATGGATGGATGGATGGATGGATGATGGATGGATGGATGGATGGATGGATGGATTGATGGATGGATGGATGGATGGATGGATGGATGATGGATGGATGGATGGATGGATGGATGGATGATGGATGGATGGATGGATGGATGGATGATAAATGGATGGATGATGGATGGATGGATGATGGATGATGGATGGATGATGGATGGATGGATGATGGATGGATGGATGGATGGATGGATGGATGGATGGATGGATGATGGATGGATGATGGATGATGGATGGATGATGGATGGATGGATGGATGGATGATGGATGGATGGATGATGGATGGATGATGGATGGATGGATGGATGGATGGATGATGGATGGATGGATGGATGGATGGATGGATGATGGATGGATGGATGGATGGATGGATGATGGATGGATGGATGATGGATGGATGGATGATGGATGGATGATGGATGGATGGATGATGGATGGATGATGGATGGATGGATGGGTGGATGGATGATGGATGGATGCCAGGTCTGTGTAGGCCACGGCCCCCGGGCACATCTCCCCGTGCTCGGGCAGCCCGGGGCAGGGTGTCCCTCGGGGGTCCCTCGGGGGTCCCTTGGGGTCCCGCAGAGCTCTGCAGGCCCCGCAGGTCCCACAGGAGCAGCGGCCCCAGCCCAGGCGGGGAGCGGGGCGAGGACGCAGCGCTGGGCGAGGGAGAGGAGCAGGAGCGGGGAGGAAGGCAGAGGGTTACCCGGTCAGTTGGCAGAGATGCTGCTGTAGCTCTTCTTGATGGGGAAGGTCAGCTGTCCCGACAGGTCCAGCGACAGCGCCTTGGGGTGCAGCGCCCGGCGCGGGTGCAGGGGGCTGGAGCCCAGGCGGGGCGAGTAGAGCAGCAGCAGCTCGGGGCCCAGGCGGGGCTCGCCCAGGAGCCCCTCGGGCCCGGGCTCTGTCCTGCTGCGGACCAGCCGGGGCGAGGGCTGCAGGCTGTGCCGCTTGGGCGGCGGCGGGCTGTGGTTCTGGAACCTCACCGTCTTCACTTGCTGCAGCGAAAAGGGGACCAGGGTCAGGGGCAGGGGAGCTCAGACCGGCCCGCCCTCCCCACTGCTCCTGCAGGACCGGGGAGATGTGCTGGGCGTCCCTGGGGCACAGGACCCTGCAGAGCCCAGCGAGATGAGCAGGCGGAGCAGAGCCCGGGAGCGGCAGCAGCTCCTGCCCGGCAGAGCCGCGGGCAATCGGCTGAGCTGCCTGGAGCTCCGGGCTTGGCTGCGCTTCTGGGGTCAGCGATTTGGGCACATCTCTGGGTACTCTGGGAAGGGGAAGCTGTCCCAAGGACAATTTTCAGAATGATTTTACCTTTATGGAATTTCTCTCTGGCTGCCAGAAGGCAAAGAAATTCCCATTCCAATTGGCTCAAGCGGCGTGAGGGAGATGGGAGAGTTCTGCAAAGCTCTGCCGGACACCAGGTCTGTGGCATTTGCTCCCAAACTCACAGATTCTTGCCCAATTTATGACCTCAGAAAAGTCACAAGGGATTTACTTGTGACCGAAATTGGTGACATGGACAGACCCCCTGCAATGTCCTGCCTTTCTTAATCGAGTATTTGTGTCAGCAGCACAAACACCCGATTTTCCAAGGCTTGCCAACCCCAGTGATTTCCACCGGAAGGAAAGCTGGTGAGGATGGAGCAAAGCCCTCGGGAGGTTTGGCCCAGGTTAATTTTGGCTGACAGCGCTGGTTCCAAGGGGATGCTCTGGGGCACTGGGGGGTTCTGGGTGGTTCTGGGGAGGTTCTGGGGGCTCTGGGTGTTCTGGGCGGTTCTGGGGGCGGTTCTAGGCGGTTCTGGGGGGGCTCTGAGGGTTCTGGGGAGGTTCTGGGGGGGTTCTGGGGGTTCTGGGGGGGTTCTGGGGGGGCTCTGGGGGTTCTGGGGACTCTGTACCTTCTCGGCGCTGTTGCGGGAGGTTTCTGGTTTCACCAGGATGGACGGCGGGGCTGACGCGGGCGGCTTCGGGGCTGCCTCGCTCTTCGCCGGGGGGTCTCTGGCGTCCAGGATCACCGAGCTGCACACCGAGGGGGTCCGGCTCTCCCCTCCCCTGACCAGCAGCGCCGCTGAAGCCTCGCAGGAGGCGTTTGGCCTCGCTGCCTCGTCCGCGGCAGCCGCTCCGGCGGGGATGCTGAGCGGCGCGGGGTAGAGCTGCAGCTGCTGGGGCCGCCCCGCAGCCGAGGGGCGCCGCAGGGAGCCGGAGATCTGCACGGGGGTCCCGGCCTGCCCTGGCCGCTGCAGGGACCCGTCTGGGGAGCGAGGACAGGAAAGGAGTTTAGTCAGGAATCCAAACCGTGCAGGGTGAGCAGCTCCCTGCTCTCAGACTGTGGTTCTGTTCCCAGGGGTCACCCCGTGCCCACCCCGGAGCACCGGCACCGATTTCGGGTGTAAAAGCACTGACAGTGGCCTCTGCCAGGGCTCGGCTGCCTCCGGGAGCAGCTCTGCTGCCGGAGCTGGGAGCACACCACCTGGCTCCCCAAATACTCCTGCAAGTGTGTTAAAAACAGTGTATGGGATGAAGGTGTATGGGATGGAGATAAACCTCGCAGCCTCCTCGGAAAGAATAAACCCCCCGAGCTCTGCACAAAGCTTTGCAAGGGATTTTTCCACGCTGGAATTCCCAGAGCAGCCGGAGCCGGGGCCAGGCAGGGGTGCGGGACCGTGAACCGCAGCAGCTGCGGTGGTTTGGGGACGTGTACCCCTGCTCCTCTCAGACCCCAACACTCACTTTTCCTGGATCCTTCCCTCCTCACTCACTCTCCCTGGATCCTTTCCCCTTTCACTCACTCTCCCCGGATCTTTCCCCATCACTCTCCCTGGATCCTTTCCCCATCACTCGCTCTCCCCGGATCTTTCCCCATCACTCACTCTCCCCGGATCTTTTCCCATCACTCACTCTCCCCGGATCTTTTCCCATCACTCACTCTCCCCGGATCTTTCCCCGTCACTCACTCTCCCTGGATCTTTCCCCCTCACTCTCCCCGGATCTTTCCCCACCCCATCACTCTCCCCGGATCTTTCCCCATCACTCACTCTCCCCGGATCTTTCCCCATCACTCTCCCTGGATCTTTCCCCGTCACTCACTCTCCCCGGATCTTTCCCCCATCACTCTCCCCGGATCTTTCCCCCTCACTCACTCTCCCTGGATCTTTCCCCCTCACTCTCCCTGGATCTTTCCCCATCACTCTCCCTGGATCTTTCCCCATCACTCTCCCCGGATCTTTCCCCCTCACTCACTCTTCCTGGAGCTGCCGCGGCCGCGCCGCAGCGGGGTCGGTCCCGGGGCTCTGCCGGGGCAGGGCACGGGCACGGGCAGCAGCAGCGGCCGCAGCGCTCGGCTCTGCCGGCCCGGCTCCGACACGCTGCCCTGCGAGGACAGCGACGAGCTCGACAGCGTCCAGGACGTGTACAGCGAGGGCATCTTCGAGTCGGACAGACTGGATTTCCTGTTGGGAGAGAAGGGCGAGGGATGCCGGGTGCCATCCCACCTGGCGAGGGACCCCTGGCCAGTGCTGGTCAGTACTAGGGGGTCCCTGGTCAGTACTGGGGGGTCCCTGGTCAGTACTGGGGGGTCCCTGGTCAGTACTGGGGAGTCCCTGGTCATTACTGGGGGGTCCCTGGTCAGTACTGGCGGGTCCCTGGTCAGTACTGGGTGCCCCTGGCCAGTACTGGGTGCCCCTGGTGAGTACTAGAGGGTCCCTGGTCAGTACTGGGGGGTCCCTGGTCATTACCGGGGAGTCCCTGGTCAGTACTGAGGGGTCCCTGGTCATTACTGGGGGGTCCCTGGTCATTACTGGGGGGTCCCTGGTCAGTACTGGGGGGTCCCGGTCAGTACTGGGGGTCCCTGGTCATTACTGGGGGGTCCCTGGTCATTACTGGGGAGTCCCTGGTCAGTACTGGGGAGTCCCTGGTCAGTACTGGGGGGTCCCTGGTCAGTACTGGGGGGTCCCCGTTCAGTACTGGGGGATGTCTTGCCGTGGGTTCTCCGGGGAAACAAGAAGACCCCAAGTTCTAGGTGTCACCCCCTTCCCTCTCCAAGTTTTTGTTTCCCGTAAGGAATTACAGACCTGAAGAGGGGAGCGACGTAGTTGCTGGGGAAGAGCCCGACTCTGCCGGTGACCAGGGACATGCCCCGCAGCCACCCGTCCTGGTCCTTGCCGAACACTCGGACCCCTTCTCCCTTCTGCAGCTCCAGCTCGTCGGGTCCGTGAGCCGCGTACGAGTGCAGAGCCACGCACCTGGGGACAGAGGGCATCAGGGGAGGCAGAGCTGCCCCGGGCAGGCGGCCGCAGCATCCCCGAGCTCCGGGGATGTCTGAGCTGGGGGACGCTGCTGCTGTGCAGGAGCCAGGGCTGGTCCAGCCTTTGGGGCTGATCCAACCTTTGGGGGCTGATCCAGCCTTTGGGGGCTGATCCAACCTTTGGGGCTGATCCAGCCTTTGGGGGCTGATCCAGCCTTTGGGGGCTGATCCAGCCTTTGGGGGCTGACCCAGCCTTTGGGGGCTGGTCCAGCCTTTGGGGCTGATCCAGCCTTTGGGGGCTGATCCAGCCTTTGGGTGCTGATCCAGCCTTTGGGGGCTGGTCCAGCCTTTGGGGCTGATCCAGCCTTTGGGGGCTGATCCAGCCTTTGGGGGCTGACCCAGCCTTTGGGGGCTGATCCAGCCTTTGGGGGCTGACCCAGCCTTTGGGGGCTGACCCAGCCTTTGGGTGCTGGTCCAGCCTTTGGGTGTTGATCCAGCCTTTGGGTGCTGATCCACCCTTTGGGGGCTAATCCAGCCTTTGGGGGCTGATCCAGCCTTTGGGGGCTGACCCAGCCTTTGGGGCTGATCCACCCTTTGGGGGCTGATCCAGCCTTTGGGGGCTGACCCAGCCTTTGGGGCTGATCCAGCCTTTGGAGCTGCTGTTTGTGGAGAGACCTCGCAGGGAGGACACAGCCCATCACCACAGGCCAAAGGGGATATGAACAAAAGGAGAGCCAGCAGGAATGCAGAATAAAGCAGCTCAGGAGGGTGGTTTCTGTCCCAGAAGTGCCAGCCCAGGGTGGGAAATGTTGGGGAGGAGGAAGGTGCTGCTCTGCACTCACACAGTGAGAGTCAGAAACACAGATCAGGGCCTGACAAGGACCTGTCCTAAGGCAAAGCTCTAGAACCAGCACAATTATGGTGCCTGGTCAAGATAGCATCAGGCAATTCTGCCTTTGAAACCAGAGGCCTTGGACCTGCTTGCCTGGAGCATCCCCAGGAGGTGCTGAGCCCAGGGAAGAGCACCAGTCTTGCCCTCCCTCCCTCCTTCTCCTTGGCTGGAGGTCAGGGAGGATGGACAGAGCAGGAGGTGGGAGGAGGAACATGGCTCCACTCCAGGGTAGCGAGGAAATCAGACCAGAGATTAGTCTGAAATCCCCTCTAGACCTCTTTTGTGATTGGGATTGGGGCCAAGGGCTGAAGCTTTGTTCTTCTCACTGACCCACATGTGAGCATACAGCAAAAGAAAACAGTGTATTTTTCAAAAAATTTCCCTATCTGTTCTTGAAAGAACTTGAATTTGTCTCAAGTGTAACACATTTAATTGCACTGTTGGTTTTTTTTCAAGGGGAATGTGATCTGCTCCAGGAATCAATGAATTACAGCCCAACACTGCAATTCTTGGGTGTTATTGACAAAACACAAACAACAGACTGGGCAGCCAGGGGCTGCCCCAGGACTCAGAAAGGTTTCTCTCTCCCTGCTGCTCAGCAGAAGCCTCTGAAGGTTTGGCCTGCTGGGGCAGTGTGTGCGGGGCTGTTCCAGCATTCCCACAGCCTGGCCCTGCACAGGAGTGCTGGGTGCTGTGTAAACAGTGTGTTGGGATGCTGTTGTTATTTTGGATGCTTTACTAAAGTGCCAGGGTGGTGAATCTTACCTTGATGTAATCATCACAGAGTGTTACCTGCAAATTTTAACTGTGTGAAAGTTTTCAAAAATTGGATTGTTCAAAACACCAGTGGCCATGAAGGTTTCAGGATAAATAACTAGGGGCACTTAAGGAGTAATTGGTTTCTTTACACTCAAAAAATTTAAAATGTGTTGTTGACAAAGAGGCAGAGCTGTTTCTCCAGCTACTGGAGTGAGGCAGAGGGATGCACTCAGCTCTCTGCCACCCCCTGCTCAGACCAGCCAGGTCCATTCCTGCATGGATCTGCCTTTGGTGAGGCTACAGGAAATCCCAGCCCGTCCCCAGAGCATTGCAGTGTCCTTACAGGTAGGCTGGCCCGTGGTGCTGCAGGTGGGGCAGGGTGACGATGGCTGCCGGGGGGCCCAGGGCTCCTGGCGTGGGGTAGTAAGAGGTGCTGACCTGTGGAGAGGGGAGCAGAGAAAACAAAGCATTAATCTGGCTAATATTGGTATTAATCAGCTTCCTTCAGCCACTGGAGGGGCAGCTAACACTGGACTGGCTTCACCCACCCTTCAAAAAACCACCAATGACATTTCAGGAAAGAGAAGAGTCTGGAGTGTTTGAGTTAAGAAAAGACCAGGCAGCAAGAGGAGGACTCAGAATCACAGAATCATTTAGGCTGGAGAAGCTTCCAGAGTCTCTGAGGCCCTGTGACAGATCCCCCCTGTCCTTTCCCCACTGCAGGGAGGCACCAGGCACCACGGTGTCCCCTCTGTGTCCCCACGGGGCTCTCTGGTGTCCCAGGGAGGAGCTGCAGCCCCGTTCCTTGTGCTGTGCCCTGCGCTGAGCCTTGTGCTGAGCCTTGTGCTGTGCCTTGTGCTGTGCCCTGTGCTGTGCTTCTTGCAGTGTCCCCTGTGGGGCACAGAGCCCCGGGGTGGTGGCAATGTCCCCTCCGTGGGGCACAGAGCCCCAGGGTGTTGGCAGTGTCCCCTCTGTGGGGCACAGAGCCCCAGGGTGGTGGCAGTGTCCCTGGAAGCTCAGGACAGCAGAACCTTGGATGTGGCACAGCTCTGCTCTCCAGCAACCACCGCAGGATCTGTCATGATGCAAGCTGGGGCTTTAATCTCATGTTCATTCCAAATCTAATTTCTAGTGGTCATGTCTGTAATGCGGTGCTGAGCACTGGCTTGGCAAGGACCAAGGGAAAAAGCAAAGTGACTCACCCGCTCTGGTGCTCTCCAGTAAATTAAATTAATTAAAACACCCCAGCAATTTCAGCTTCTGTCTCAGACCTGGAGTCTCAGGTCAGCTTCAAACCTTCTCTGCATTCCTCGCTTTCTAGTCCAGGCAGGATTGGACCAGGTGCTCATAAAGTTGACTGGAAGTTATAATTCTGTTTTATTATCATAATAAAAATGCTTGAATTTTAGGTATTTGAAGTTTCTTTTTTCTACACTGGAACCAAAGGACAGCCTTTTGCTGGTTTTCCTGATGGAACTGTGTTGAAATGTCCCTTCTGTGTGGAAAGCTCCACGGTTTTAACCTGTGTGCTCCCCTGTGCCATCACTCAGGGCATCCTCAAATCCTTGCATTTGCAACATGCAGAAGGGAAAAATGATGGAAAGAAATATTTGCGAGTCACGTATGAGTGATTTCAGCACTGATCTCCTGCGAGTACCTTGCCAGCCCTTGTAAGCACAAGGGGTTGAACTCGCTGCCCGTCCCGCTCCGTGTCCCTGCCGGGTGTGCCAGCAGTGTCACCCCAGCGCTCAGGCTCCTGTGAGCCCCATCAGCTCCTGCTCTGGGGAGCTCTGGGGTTTATCCCTTCTCTGAGCAGCAGCTCCAGCCCAGAGCCAAGCGCTGCCAGCCCAGGGACCCAGCGGGGCTGAGGCTGGCGGAGATTCCAGCGCTGGAGAGGGAGGGCGTGGGTGCCCCGCTGCCCTCACCCCACAGCCTTGCACAAGAGGCACAAGCACAGACACGGCACCGCAGCCCTGCAAACTGGTTCTGGCTCACCTGAGCCCGGCTTGGCACCGCAGGGGAAGCAGGAGCGGGAGGAGGAAGCTGGGGCAGCGCTGGTTATTTATTCCCTTTTATGGGCCGAGAGGAGCCCGAGCTGCTGAGTGCCAGGCGGGCAGGGGCTGTGGTGTGAGTCCTACAGCCCTGGCACAGCCCCAGCATAACTCAGCATAACCCAGCACAGCCCTGGCACAGCCCTGTGCTGCGGGTGTCAGTGCCTGGACAGGGACTGCCAGGGGCTGCCAGGGTCTGGGTGACTGCTCCAAAAAAGGTTGGAACAACCTTCACTATGGAAGATGTCCCATAAATGTAAAGCCCCTTTTTGTGCTGTATCAGATGTCTGTGAAGATTGCTCAGACCTGCAGCCAGGGTGGGAAGGAGGAATGAGGCTGCCCGGGGGGATAAACCCCAGCAGGTCTGAGTGCCTGGGGGGATAAACCCCAGCAGATCTGAGTGCCGGGGGTGATAAACCCCAGCAGGTCTGAGTGCCCGGGGGGATAAACCCCAGCAGGTCTGAGTGCCCGGGGGGATAAACCCCAGCAGGTCTGAGTGCCCGGGCAGATAAACCCCAGCAGGTCTGAGTGCCCGGGGGGATAAACCCCAGCAGGTCTGAGTGCCCGGGAGGATAAACCCCAGCTGGTCTGAGTGCCCGGGAGGATAAACCCCGGCAGGTCTGAGCCCCGGTGGCCGGGGGGATAAACCCCAGCAGGTCTGAGTGCCCGAGGGATAAACCCCAGCAGGTTTGAGTGCCCGGGGGGATAAACCCCAGCAGGTCTGAGTGCCCGGGGGGATAAACCCCAGCAGGTCTGAGTGCCCGGGCAGATAAACCCCAGCAGGTCTGAGTGCCCGGGCAGATAAACCCCAGCAGGTCTGAGTGCCCGGGGGGATAAACCCCAGCAGGTCTGAGCCCCAGTGCCGGGGGGATAAACCCCAGCAGATCTGAGTGCCCGGGGGGATAAACCCCAGCAGGTCTGAGCCCCAGTGCCGGGGGGATAAACCCCAGCAGGTCTGAGTGCCCGGGAGGATAAACCCCAGCTGGTCTGAGTGCCCGGGGGATGAACCCCAGCAGGTCTGAGTGCCCGGGGGGATGAACCCCAGCAGATCTGAGTGCCCGGGGAGATAAACCCCAGCAGGTCTGAGTGCCCGGGGAGATAAACCCCAGCAGGTCTGAGCCCCGGTGCCGGGGGATGAACCCCAGCGGGTCTGAGTGCCCGGGGGGATAAACCCCAGCAGGTCTGAGTGCCCGGTGCCCGGGAGGATGAACCCCAGCAGGTCTGAGCCCCGGTGCCGGGGCTGCCTTACCTGCGCAGGGGTCCCGCAGGGCAGCTCGGGTCTCTCGCTGCCCGGGGTGGGCACGCTGGGGTTGCTGGAGCTGATGAGCACCGGGGAGCTGATGTGCAGCGCGGGGCGCTCGGCCGGGGCGTGCACCATGCGGTTCAGGGTGTTGAGGGCTGTGGTGATGGAGAACTGCCGCAGGCTCTTCCTCCTGGAGTCGGGCACCTTGGCGAAAGGCGCCGAGCCTGCGCCCTTGGCCTTGGGAGACGCCGCTCCCAGCGATGTGCCCTTGGCCTGCGGGGACCAGTGGCCTTTGGTGGCCTGCAGGAGCTGCTGAGCGGGGCTGCTGGGCTGGAGGAGACAGCAGGAGACACGGGGGGTGTCAGAATCCCAGCCCTGCACCGCTCTGCTCCCGTCCCCACCGGGCAGAGCGCTGCAGCCAGGGCTCCGCTGGGTACAGATGTCTCTAAAATTCCAGGGCTCTGTCATTTCTCTCATCTGGTGTCAGTGACAAATTCTGGGCGCAAAATTCCCGATTCAAAGCTGACAGCAAAATTAAAATTGGTTTGAAAACCTTTGCTAAGACAAGGGGTTCCTGAGGATGAGTGCTCCCCATCCATCCCTTGGCTGGCACAGGGAGAGCTGCAATTAATAACTCTGTACTTAATAACTCTATCTCTGAGTGAGAAGGGATGTTTGGACTCATCATTTCCCTGTCCGTGCTGGCACACGTGGCTGCACGGTGCAGCTCAGGTGTGCCAGGGGCTCAGAGGGGCCCTCACTGGTGCTGGCATCCCCAGCAGGACCAGATCCCCCATCTCTGCCAGCCTGAGCACTCCCAGCTGGCTGCTGCTCCACTGGAACCCCGGCTTGCTCAGGGCTGGGGTTAATGAGGGAGAGGCAGCCCCGAGTTTGCATAGGGCAGAGCTCACACAGTGCTCCTGGAAACTGCTGAGCAGGGTGTTCGTAGCAAAGGGCATGTGGTGACAGTGTTTTTCACCACGATGGATGCCAGAGGAATTAATCATGATTTACTGCTGACATTAATGAATTGCAAAACTTGGAGATTCTCACCCTCTCGTGGGAGGCAACGTGCTCTGTGCCTGGGGTGGACAGGGAGACCATGCCAGGAGAGGGGCAGGTGGCTCCCAGATTTTTGTCATTTTACAGTAGGAGGGGGTTTCTCATTTTCCCTCTCCAAAATAAGGTTTAAAGCCCACAGTGTGTGACACATGTGCCATGGCCATCCTGTCATTTCTGCATGTGAGCAAACTGGAAACGTTTTTCTGCCTATCTAAATCCCAGAGACATGGTAAATGGGGGCACAAACTGTGTGTCAGAGCCAGGAGAGCCTCGTGTGTCCCACAGCAGCCCTACCTTTGCCTCCTGTAGAATTAATTTCTAATTTCTTGGTGGCTGTCCCTTAACTAACTTCTGTCTGTTAATGCCAGACTTGAATAAGTCATTACTGAAGCTAAAATGATTTCATTAAATGAAAAGACATTTAAAAAAATGTATTAGAGCTTCAAATAAGATGTTTTGCTTGTGTCCTCCTATAAAACAGCCACAAAGCAGAGCTTGCTGTAATTATGGGCATTACAAGTATTAATTTTATTTCTAGGAACTGGTGCCGGTGCCATTTACACCCTGCATCTCAAGCTAAGCTGCACAACACAATTAATGTCTAGACCAGAGTTCTGCCAGGGAGCTGGAAGGGCTCTGGAGCCACAGCCCCAGGAGCTGGCACCGGCCAGGGGCCACCTGCCACGGCTGGGGGCCACCTGCACCCCTGTGAGGATGCTCTGGTCACCTGTGTGCCCAAGGGGTGATCAGAGGGGAGAGAAAACTGCTGGCAGCAGTGTCTGAGGGGCATGGGGACACTTATGGGGACACCCTCATGGGGACACTGATGGGGACACTCATGGGACACTCATGGGGACACTCATGGGGACCCTCATGGGGACCCTGGACCCTTATGGGGACCCTCAGCCACCTGCACCCCTGTAATGATGCTCTGGTCACGATTCTGCCGGCAGTGTCTGAGGGGCATGGGGACACTCATAGGGACACCCTCATGGGGACACTCATGGGGACCCTGGACCCTCAGGGGGACCCTCAGCCACCAGCACCCCTGTAAGGATGCTCTGGTCAAGACTCTGGTGGCAGTGCCTGAGGGGCATGGGGACACTGATGGGGACACTGATGGGACCCTCCTGGGGACCCTCAGCCACCTGCACCCTGTGAGGATGCTCTGATCACGACTCTGTGGACAGTGTCTGAGGGGCATGGGGACACTGATGGGGACACTGATGGGACCCTCAGCCACCTGCACCCCTGTGAGGATGCTCTGGTCACGACTCTGTGGCAGTGTCAGAGGGGCACGGGGACACTGATGGGACACTCATGGGGACCCTGGACGCTCATGGGACCCTCAGCCACCTGCACCCTGTGAGGATGCTCTGGTCACGACTCTGTCGGCAGTGTCTGAAGGGCATGGGGACATTCATGGGACACTGATGGGGACACTGATGGGGACCCTCAGCCACCTGCACCCTTTAAGGATGCTGTGGTCACGACTCTGTGGCAGTGTCAGAGGGGCATGGGGACACTGATGGGGACACTGATGGGGACCCTCAGCCACCTGCACCCTTTAAGGATGCTCTGGTCACCACTCTGTGGCAGTGTCAGAGGGGCATGGGGACCCTCATGGAGACCCTCAGCCACCTGCATCCCTGTAAGGATGCTCTGGTCATGACTGTGGCAGCAGTGTCGGAGGGGCATGGGGACCCTCATAGGACACTGATGGGGACACTGATGGGGACCCTCAGCCACCTGCACCCCTGTAAGGATGCTCTGGTCACGACTCTGTGGGCAGTGTCTGAGGGGCATGGGGACACTGATGGGGACCCTCATGGGACACTCATGGGACACTCATGGGACCCTCCTGGGGACCCTCAGCCACCTGCACCCTGTGAGGATGCTCTGGTCACGACTCTGTGGCAGTGTCAGAGGGGCATGGGGACACTGATGGGGACACTGATGGGGACACTGATGGGGACACTGATGGGGACCCTCAGCCACCTGCACCCTGTGAGGATGCTCTGGTCACCACTCTGTGGCAGTGTCGGAGGGGCCGGCTCAGCCCCGCTCCTCGGAGCCCCACGCCCGCCGTGCCCGCGGTACCTTCTGGAAGGTCAGGATGTCCTTGGCGTCGCCCCGGTCGCGGCCCCGCAGGTCCAGGCTGCAGAGAGGGCGGGGCAGGGGCAGGTGCTGGATGACCTGCACGGAGCTGGCCGGGAACACGCCGCTGCTGCCGTTCAGCTCGCCCAGGTACCAGCCCTCGTCCAGCTGCCGCAGCAGCACGATCGTGTCCCCCTTGTTGAAGCGCAGCTCCCCGGGGTTGTGCCCCCTGTACGTGTACAGCGCCCTGGCTCGGGGCACCTGCGGGGACAAGAAACAGACCCTGCAGTTGGTCCCACACAGACAGAGTTCCCCAAAAGCATTCCTAATTAATGGGGAAAAAATGCAGAGGTCTAAGGCTTAAGCATGCATTTATTAGGATTAACTACCCACATCCTTCCTTGATGGGTTTTACTAATGAAGACAAGCTCCCAAATACTTATGCTAAGTTTGTATCAAGATGAAAAGCAGGCTGGACTTGTTTAAGAATATTAAGAAACAGTTAAGGCCTTAAACTAGTCTTCCCATGGGATCTCATTGCCTGCCATAAGAGCTCCTCCAACACACTATCTATTTTAATGACCCGGGTATTTCTATTCCAGAAGGACTGGAGGTCACAGCCATGGTGACCAGCCGACCTGGTGGCTGTCACCTGCCAGGAGAACAGGGCAGAGCACGGTGAGTGCAGGATCTGTGCTCCTGTGGCTCTATCCCTGCTTTAACTCAGTGGCTGTGGGTTTATTTCAGCATTTTCCTGAGTTATGGCAAGAGGTGGGTCAATGCTATCATTGTTGCAGTGTAACACGGCACAGAAGAGATGTGCCAAACCCAGAAGAGATACAGGGATGTGGGGGTCTTGACTGTCACCAAAATGGAAGGACCAAGATGCCCTCAGGCAGCAGCTGAGCTGAGCCCTGCCTGCAGCAGAACTACCTGGAGCTCCTGCCCTGCCCAGCAGGGTCCCAGCACAGGTCAGCCCCACACTTCAGGTGCTGAGTCCACTCCTGGCTCTGAGCAGCTGGCACAGCTGGGAGCTGGGGCTGAACCCAGCCCTGGAGCCTGGATCAGCCTCAGGCAGAGCTGTCAGTGCCCAGGGACCAGAGGCTGCTCAGCTGCTTCTTCCCTGGGCTCTGCACATCTGCGTTCTCCTCTCTTCTGAGGCTGCCAAGAGCTGAATGTGCCACGGTGAGGACCGAGCCCTGCAGCTTCTCCAAGCCACAGTCACCCACTCATCTCACAGGAGACTTCTGCACAGTGACACATTCCAGATCTCTGCCTTTCACTGGGCATTTCCCCAAATCCACCAGGGCTCAGGCAGGACTCGTGCAGAGCTCCCTCTCCCTCAGCCACTTTTCAGAGGCCAGAAAGAGAAGTGAGAATCTCAGTGTTAGCTTCCAAGAGTGTGGAAAAGATCAAATTTCCCATGGAAATCCTCAAGTTTTTGGAAAGAAGACATCTTCCAGCATCCCCAAACCCTGATGCCTGGTAGGGAAAAGGAACCAAGAAGAGAAAAATTTCATGTACTGCTTTTACTTCAAAGCCTTCGAAATGGGAAGCAATTAGTTTAATGTTTAGTTCTAATTAAGTCATTCTCTCTGTTAATTTGTGCTCACAGTAAACACACATGCTTGGCTCAGTGACACCAACAGCTGGGAGAAGAGAAATGGGGAAGGGAGGCTTGGGCCAGTGCTGCTCTCCATGGAAAACCAGGGCTCAGGTCCATGCCAGGGCCATGGAGACCCCCTGCAAACACAGCTGGGCAGGTGTGCTCTGCCATGAGAGCAGATGTGGGCACAGATGTGGGCACAGATGTGGGCACAGATGTGGGCATGGGCAGCTCTCCCCAGAGCCACGCTGGCACTGCTGGCTGGGGTCACAGGAGCACAGACCCTGGAGCGCCTCAGGAGCAGCCAGAAAACAAACGGGACTTTCACAAGGAGGAGCAGCAAGGTCTGGGATGTGAGGGAACAGCAGGATACAGCAAACATTAAAGGCAGCGTGAACGAGTTATGGAAATGCATCAGAACGAAGAGAAACTCTGAAATGAAATGCATACCTGGGAACAGGGAGCAAGCAGTGGAGTGCTGAGAGTCTGGAATGTTCTTTCCTCAGCCAGGCAGACTGGGAGAAACACCCAAAAACCAGGTGGGCCAGATGTGCTTGTGGGTTAGCTCTGGCTGAGCACATCCCTGCTCCTGGATTCAGGGATGGTTGGATGAATGGGCTCTTTCTTCCTCTAACCACACTCACAACCTCCAGCTCTTCCCCTCCTCTTTAACCCTTTCCTCACACTTTTCTGCCACATTTCAAATCTCCCAACCCAAGGCAGCTTGTTTAAAACTCTGCAGGTTTTGATATTCTACATTTTTTAAAAGAAATTTTGTTTGGCTTCTCAGATACTGAGCCAAAAATATCCCATTGATTTCCCAGCTTTATTTAGGACATAAATTAAGCCTTTAGCTACCCACAGGGAGCAACTAACATGGTTTTTACTGTCACAAAATCAAGCTGCAAGCTGGAGATTTCAGAAAGACAGAGTCCCTGTTCCTTAACATGTTGCAGGGTGTAGGGAAGAGCGACTGAGGCAGCTGGTGCTGGAGCTGGGGTCGGTCCTGGGCCACCCTCAGCTCCGAGCTGATCTGAGCCTGGCTCAGTCTGGGCTGGTTCCTGCCCACTCCCGCCTGTCCCAGATCCTCTGCAAGGGACCTGTTTTGCTTTATTCAAAGTAGGTTAATTGCAAAGGCAGAAACTGGGGTGCTAATTAACCTGCGATAAAGACAAGGAGTGCCTGGAGGTGGCTGAGGGCAGAGGGAGAGGCTTCCCCAGGCCAGGTCCTGGCAGGGGGGAGCAGGACCTGCTTGGTTTTGTTCTCCCGTTAGCTTGTCCAGCTGGTTTGGGTCAGCCAAAGCAGCATTTCATTGCAGCAGGGTGGCAGTGCAATGTTCAGCACAACGGGAGCTGCACTCACTGTCTGAGCATCCTGGTGAGAAAACACTGGGAGCAGCTTTGTGCAAAACTCAGCCAAAGGCTGCCGAAAGTTTGTCATCAGCATTGCTGCCCAGTAGCAGAGAGAGAAAAACTGCAGCAAAGAAACTCATTTTGGGGTGCCTGTAGCTTTTTTTGATGCTGCCTCGTTTTTCCTGATTTTCTCCTCAGTTTTCTCTTCCATCGTGCCTGAGTGAGACCCAGGAGCTCCTCCAGGCTCTCAAGCAGCCCAGCCCCAGGTGCCCCTTGCCATGGGGGGCCAGGAGAGAGCGTGGGACAGCCCTGGGGAGAGAGGGCAGCAGGTAAGGCCAGGTCTGGGGCAGAACCCCTTGCACCAGCACCGTCCCTGGGGGAGATGCTTTTTCCCTCCTCGGCCACCCTGCCAGCAGGGATGGTCATGGCAGATGCACTCCAACTCCTTGTCCCCATTCTCAGTGGATTTGAGGCCAATAAGGGAGAAAAGATTTAATTTTTTCCACTATTTTTGGCATTTGGCATCAGTTGTGCTGGGCAGCCATCCAATGCCTCTGAGTCTCCCTCCGCACAAAACAAAGAAGATTAAAAATATATCTATGTGTGTGAGGAAGCAATTTGGGGCATCTCTTCCTAGGAGAGAAACACGCTCTGTGATTATCTGAAATGAGAGGGTTCTAACTCCTCAATCCTCGTCAAAGACCCCTACCACAGCATGGGAATTTACACAAGGAGCATCTTCTGTCCTCCCCAGGGCTGTGCAGGAGGCAGCACAGCACTGGGCAGTGTGACTGCCCCACCCTGGGGCACCAGGACAGCCCTGAGCTGTGGCTGACACTGAGCAGTGGGGCTGGGAATTGCCCCCACTGACACCGAGGGGCTGCACCTGCTGCCTTTTTATAGAGATGATCAACAGCATCTCCATTCCTGTGGTTACTGAGAGCTGCCCCCAACCTCCTGCCACAGCTGCTCATGAACGAGCCCCATCCTGCCTGTGTGCTCAGCTAGCTCAGCTCAGGGCTCTGCAGCATCCAGGTGCATGAAAAGAGCTATTTGAATGTAAATTAATTGCCATTACGATTCTGTTTTTCTGCATTTTGGCAGAGGAGATAACTTCAGCCTTGTCACAGAGAACAAAACCTTCAAAAGTGAACTTGTCATTTCAATCTCTTCACATAATTACGTTCTGAGGATTCAGACAGTTGGGTGGTTTCTGCATTATTTCTTCCCTGAGGAGGATTGCTCCTGTCTTCCCAGCACACGTAGACTGTGTGCCCCAGGAGAACAAAGCTGCTCACGTCAGCCCTGGAGCTGCCCCGTTCCCTCCTGGGCCTCCACACGGGAGGCCACGGCTAATGCTGGTGGCCACCTGCTCCTGACCCAACTGGCCATCGTGGGAAGGTGCTGGAGATGTGAGCTGTGTGGGTTTAGCTGGTTTGTGCTGCTCCATCTGCACGGCTGCAGCTGCTGGGGCAGTGGCACAGGGGCTGGGAGCACGTCCCTGCTGTGCTCACCAGGGCTCATGGCATCAAGGCTCACAGCACTTCTGAACGTGGCCTGGCTTTGGTAGGCAGAGGGGACATGGAAAATGATTAAATGACTGAAGAAAGCCCAGAGCAGCTTCTGTGATGGAGGGGATGGGAGAAGCTGAGCTCCCAGGGGAATGCCTGGCCTGAGGATGCACCACAGCTCCCCAGGGGGACACGGCTGGGTCAGGACTCACTTGGTGTGTGTGAAACACGGGGGACATGCAGGTGTGAAATACGGGGGACACCCAGGTGTGAAATATGGGGGACGTGCAGGTGTGAAACATGGGGGACATGCAGGAGTGAAAGATGGGGACACCCAGGTGTGAAACACGGGGGACACCCAGGTATGAAACACAGGGGACACCCAGGTATGAAACACAGGGGACATGCAGGTGTGACATACAGTGGACGTGCAGGTGTGAAACATGGGGGACACCCAGGTATGAAATATGGGGGACACCCAGGTGTGAAACATGGGGGACATGCAGGTGTGAAAGATGGGGACACCCAGGTGTGAAACATGGGGGACATGCAGGTGTGAAAGATGGGGACATGCAGGTGAGCAGGAGGAATACCCAGGGCTGGGCTGGGCTGGGTTTGCTCCTTGGCAGAGCTGCAGGAGCTCAAGGAGAGCAGGGACAGTCAGGGAGGGAAGGACAGGACATGGCAGGGGCGTGCAGGGGTCCCAGCGAGCTCAGGCTGCAGGGCCAGCACCAAACCCTCCCTGCCAGGCTCCGGGCTCGCTGCTGCTCTATCAGATGAGGCTGTGCTGCTGTCAGCAGTCCCAGCCATGGTTAATTCGTGTGTCAGGGCTTTGAGCTGCACGGAAAACAAACTGTGTCAGCCCTCGGCGTGCCCGGTCATGACGCTCTGCCTCAGCAGCAGCGAGCCTGGCTGTTGTGCAGGGAGGAAACCTGCGTCCTGCTCCCTGCTGCTGCTCCTGAGCCTCTCCTCTGCCTCAGTGCCCTCCCTGTTGTGGCCAAGGCGCTGCTGATGTGGCTCCTCAGCCCTGGGCGCCATGGCCACCTCTGAGGCCTGGGCCTGTTCCCTCAGCGAGCCAGGGCGCCCGGAGCAGGGAGAGCTCTGCCGTCCCTCAGGGCACCGCGGCCTCCAGCCCTGGCACTCCCACCTTTCCCCTTCCCTCTGGAGGAAAAGCCATGCACTGAGGCAAGGGACCAGCCCCCGGAGCAGGACAGTGGCCATCGGCTGTGGGAGTGTCAGGACAGGGCCCTCAGAGCGGGGGCTCCGGCCGACCATGGCACCGAGCAGGTGAGCTCCACAGCCCTGCTGCGCTATTCCTGACTCGCCATCTGAGCCTGACTCATTGCCTTGGAAACAATTTAAAACACTTTTATGTGTCTGCAGCTTGGTACCTAATTTTGTAAAACCAGGGAAACTGGCTCCTGCTGTGGGCCACGGAGGTCTTTGGGCTTTCCAGGGCTGAGGAACCACCCCGAGTGCCCTGTGCCAGCCCTGCTGCTCACACAGCTTTGGGGCGTGTGCTGTCCACCAGCCTCTGCTTTGTAGAAGATAAAAGTGCCAAAACTACGTGAGAGGGAGAAAGCACAGCAGCGCAGGTGTGCCAGCAGCGCCGTGGGAGAGGCTCCTTGTTCTGGCAGAGTGAGATGAGCCCTGATGGACATGGCAGGGCAGGAGACCTGGGGCAAATCCTCCCTCCAGAAAGGCCCTGAGGGCACACAGAATCGTGCAGCCAAACGAAACATCTCCGTGTCCAGCTGAGGGGCTCTGTGCACCCCACCAGCCCCAGCAGCTGTGGGGTGTGAGGATGCTGTGGTGGGAAAGGAGCTGGCACCACCAGCTCAGGCCCAGCCCAGCCTGGGCAGCACCCAGGGGTGTGTGACACCCCCGAGCCAGCCCCAGGGGACAGGACCGTGTGGGGAGGTCACTGCTGTGACTGCACAGGAGCTGCTGGGGTTTTGGGGGTTTTGGGGAGGGAAGGGGGTCAGTGACGGGGCCAGGAAACTCTCCTTCCTCTGCCAGGTGCAAACATGGAGTTTGAACAAGACTTCAAGGAGCTCCAGCAAGGCAAGTGCTGTCTGTCAAATGCAGAGAGGAGCTGGAGATGACTCTGGAGAAGAAGAAAATACCAAGACGCAGGCACTATCTATAGACGTCCGTGTGAAGGTGGGACGTTGGAGTGCAGAGTATTTTTATCCCAATAGAGGTGTTATCTGTCTATCTCCCATGAAATGCTGGGAGGGGGTGTTGAGCACTCAGTTCATGCAAAGAGAAAATAGCCCAAGTCACAGTTAAATCTGCGTGGTCTGTGTTTTCCCAAGGCAAGCTGTCATACTCGGAACTTTTTTCCTCTGGCTCACTGTCCCGTGTTTGTCCATGACCAAGTTCAGCCCCCAAGCAGTGGCCCAGTGGCCCGGACGGAGTTTTGCAGGGTGCAGTGGGTCAGCTCCATCCTGCAGAGGTGTGGGAGCTCTGTGCACACCTCAGCACACACGCTCTGCTGGCTCACCAGCTCACGCTGGGGCTGCAGCCAGGTGAGGAGGAGCCTCAGCAAAGCTGCAACCACACCTGGCACATGCCACGAGTTCAAAGGCTTCAGCGTGGCTTATTTACGCATACACCTCCCAGCAAGTGCTTTTATTCTTAAATTCCAGACAGTTTATTATGTGGGGATTCTGAAAATCCCAGCCTTGTGCTCCTGCACTGATGTTGGAGATCTGAAGGCCTGGCTGCGGTGCCAGGGGCAGGGCAGGGGCTCAGAGCCGGGCTCAGAGCCGGGCTCAGGGCTGAGCAGGACCTGGCACAGCCAGGCCAGGTCCACGTGCACAAAGCCAGCACGTGCCCACAGCACGTTCGCTCGTAGGAAGTGGATTCAAAAGGGATTTAAATGCCAGCAAATAAATCGCTTGGGATGGGCTGTAATTAGAAAATTCCCTGTTTTTTAACAACTGGCTCTGGGAAATTCCTGACCGCAGACTGAGTGCAGTTTGTGCCCTGCCTGCTCCTCCTGCTCAGGATCAGACCAGCTCCTGCTCGCTGCGTGATGAGGCACTGATTCCATTTTTTGCCTTCATGGATGCTTGTGAGCATGAAGAGCAAAGAGCTGGCAAGGAAACATCCTTGTTGAGAGAGAAACTTTGATCAAACTTGCCATGTTCTCAGCTCCAGGGAGTGCAGGAAGTTTATTTATAGAGCAGGCTTGGTAAAACCAGAGGCTGGCCCTGTGCTGGCTGGGTGGTGGCTCTGCCTGCAGAGCTGTGTGAGGCACATCACTCGTGTTTGCTTCAGAGCACAGGGGTGGGTGCTACTGGGGTAATTAGCAGCCCTTGCAGATTGGGCAGTCTGTTTTTGGGGACCTTCTGCTGCAGCAGCACAGGGACACTGAATTCTGAGTCCCCAGGGGAGAGCTGTGCTGAGGGGAGCAGCACTCACTGTGATTCCTGACAAAAAGAATCTGCTCTGAGGTCTCTGCTTACCCAGATTCCTCCAGGTGGAATTCCCTGGACCTCGAGCACCCATGGGGCAGGGTGATGACAAGTCATCCTCATCACTGCCTCATCTTTGCACTGCACAGGCACTTCCAGACGTGTCCCTGCTGTGCTGGGTGACGTGCTGCTGTCACCGAGTGACACTGAGCTCAGGGGAGGCTCCAAATCATTAACGTCCCACTGGAGCACCCAAAGCAACACCTGGTCCTGAATGCAGGTATTTAAAACCACTAAAACCAAAATGTGACTAATACCTTGCATTCTTCACCTCGCAGCAGAGGATTCCAAAGTGTTTTATAATTAAGTAACTAATTAAGTCTAAGAGTATTTCAGTGTAATGTGTTTTATATCCCTTCCCAGAGAGGCACAGGAGCTCAGAGGGCTGTCCCAGTGCCAAGGAGCAGCCACAGCCTCTGCTCCCTTGGTGCTCACTGGCTCTGTTGATTCCCTGCAGTTTGGTCTTAAGTTGGTCTTAAAATCTTTTGGGAGCTATAGATGGATGGATGCTGCCATTACATCCCAGCAGCAAGTTCCTACCTGTCCCGAGAACCAGTTAAAGAAACAAGAAATGAGTGAGAGAGAAGAAACCAGACAAGTGTATATGTGCTCTTTTATCCAGGGCCAGGAGAGTCCAGTTGGAAAAACTACAACGTTCTCCTTGTCGTCTGGAATGCTGCCCGGGATGGCAGGGACTGAAACCGGTCACTGTGGGGTGGTTTGGCCCCAGCAGCTCCTGCAGCTGCCCTGGGGAGCTGCTGCTCCCAGCGAGGCTCTGTCCCTGCTCAGAGCAGGGGAGGGAGCCCAAGGACCTGCTCCGTGTGCCCCTGGCCCTGTACCCCTCCTGGTGCTGTGCTCTGGGCTGGGCAGTGTCAACAGCCCTGTCCCTGGCTGTGCTGGCCAGGAGGGTACTCTGGGCTGGGCAGTGTCACCAGGCCTGTCCCTGGGCAGTGTCACCAGGCCTGTCCCTGGGCAGTGTCACCCAGGTCTGTCCCTGGGCAGTGTCACCAGCCCCGTCCCTGGCTGTGCTGGCCAGGAGGGTGCTCTGGGCTGGGCAGTGTCACCAGCCCTGTCCCCGGGCAGTGTCACCCAGGTCTGTCCCTGGGCAGTGTCACCAGCCCTGTCCCTGGGCAGTGTCACCCAGGTCTGTCCCTGGGCAGTGTCACCAGCCCTGTCCCCGGGCAGTGTCACCCAGGTCTGTCCCTGGGCAGTGTCACCAGCCCTGTCCCCGGGCAGTGTCACCCAGGTCTGTCCCTGGCTGTGCTGGCCAGGAGGATGCTCTGGGCTGGGCAGTGTCACCAGCCCTGTCCCCGGGCAGTGTCACCAGCCCTGTCCCTAGGCAGTGCCACCAGCCCTGTCCCTGGGCAGTGCCACCAGCCCCGTCCCTGGGCAGTGTCACCAGCCCTGTCCCCGGGCAGTGTCACCAGCCCTGTCCCCGGCTGTGCTGGCCAGGAGGGTACTCTGGGCTGGGCAGTGTCACCAGCCCCATCCCTGGGCAGTGTCACCAGCCCTGTCCCCGGCTGTGCTGGCCAGGAGGGTGCTCTGCGCTGGGCAGTGTCACCCAGGTCTGTCCCTGGGCAGTGTCACCAGCCCTGTCCCTGGGCAGTGTCACCAGCCCTGTCCCCAGCTGTGCTGGCCAGGCAGTGCTCCCAGGACAGGGACACGGTGCCTGGGCTCAGGGAGAGCAGCTCCTGAGGGATGCCTGGTTTTGGTGTGTGATCCATGCAGATCCCTCACCCAAGCACGGAGGTTCCTGCACACACGTGCCAGCTCATTCCCACAGCACACAGCAACACCTGCCCAGCTGTGGCCAGGGCACAGCACCTGTGCCAAGCCTGACCTCACAGCTCTGTGCTCTAGCAGGAACCCAACAGCCCTTCCAGCCAAGCCTCCGAGCGCTAGTAAAAGGTCTTGGAGATGTTGTACAGAACAGTTCAGGTGAGAGAAATGGAAATCCAGGAATATAATGTGGGAAAGGTGAAGCCACAAGTCTCTACCCTAAATTCCATCTGAGCCAAGCTCTTTTAACAGGTCTAGTATCACGTCCTCATTATTCAAGAAAAGCTTTTGTATCATTACAGGAAATGATGGAAAGAACTTAGAATTTTAAAATTAGCCTAGTAATTAATCCCTAGGTACAGTCAAAAGTGAGTCAAATTCAATATTTTTAACTAGTGAACCTCTGAGAACTTTGGAAGGAACAGCAAGGAGCATCAGTGGGCACCCCCCTTCTTTTCCAGTGCGGGGAAACTGAGGTGCAGTATGGAAATACCTTCTGCTCCACTAAGAGTTACAGCTCTGCAATTACCGACTCAACTGCTATCAGTCAAAAGCAATGCATTGCCCAAAAGTCCAAGCACCTGAAATGCCCCCAAAAACCAGGAAGCATCTGAAAACTCTGGGAGAAAAGAGGTGCTGGAAGTTTTTGAAGGGAGAAGGGCAGGCTGGCTTTGTCTCAGCCTAGGAGTCAATTTCTGCTGTTGTGAGCTTGAAATAGTCAAATATCACATGGAAGCAGCAGCCAAATTTACAAACAAAGCACTCAGTCTCACTTCAAACACTCTGCAGCGCTGCTAACAGAGAGGGTTCCTGGCTCTGGCACACAGCAGGAACCTTTCTATGCCCATGGGCAGAAGGAAGAACCGAGAAGCTCCTTACCCCTTCCATGTGGATCCTGGGGTTGGTTGCCAGCCGGTGCTGGTGCAGCTGCAGCCCCCGGGGCACCCTCCTGATGGAGGCGGGGGAGGACAGGACCCCCGACCTCTGGATCGAGCCAAACCTGCTGACGTTTTGTCCACACCTGACTCCATCCAGGAGGCGAATGAGGAGCAGGTTGGAGGGCAGCTGCTCGATGCTGCCCAGGACGAGGGTCCTGCACTCGGGGCACCGCAGCTCCTTCTGGGACTTGAGGATCCTCTGCAGACAGGGCTTGCAGAACGTGTGCTGGCACGGCAGCACCTTCGCTGTGGCGTCGAGCTTTTCAAAGCACACGGGACACTCCAACAGGTCAAGGAGAGCCAAGTCATCCATGTTCAGCGCAGAGCCCCCTCCGGAGCGGAGCCGGGGCCATCCACGCCCCACATCCACCGGCGCCGGCTGGGGAGCGAGCTGGGCTCAATCCTGCTCGGAGGGCGAGGAGGAGGAGGAGGGAGCCGGAGCAGAGCTGGGAAGCAGAGCTGAGCTCAATCCTGCTCGGAGGGCGAGGAGGAGGAGGAGGGAGCCGGAGCAGAGCTGCTGCTGGAGCGGGTAACGCAGCCACCTACATCCAGAGCTGCGCTCGCCAATCTGCGAACGCACCCAAGCGCTGCAGCCCGGCTCGGAATGAGTCACTCCTGACTCAGCCGGAGCCAGGGGCCGGGGCCGGGCTGGGGCTGGGATGGGGCCGGGCCGGGCAGCCCCAGGTCCTGCTGGGCAGGGGTCCCGGGGCCGGGCCGGGCTGCAGCGCTCCTGACACGGCTCGGAAAAATGAGATGAGTGCTGATAAACGTCAGCCCCGAGCTGCTGGCGCTGCAGCACACTCTGCACACCCCGCACACCCCACACCTGCACACCTACACACCCTGCACACCCTGCACACCTGCACACCTGCACACCCCGCGAACCTACACACCTGAACACCTGCACACCCCGCACACCTGCACACCTGCACACCCCACACACCCTACACACCTGCACACCTGCACACCCCACACACCCTACACAACTGAACACCTACACACCCTGCACACCCTGCACACCCCGCACACCTGCGCACCTGCACACCCGCACACTCGCACACCTGAACACCTGCACACCCCACACACCTGCACACCTACACACCTACACACCTATACACCTATACACCTGCACACCCCGCACACCTACACACCTGCACACCCGCACACCTGCACACCCGCACACCCCGCACACCTTCACCCCTGAACACCCCGCACACCTGCACACCCGCACACCCGCACACCTGCACACCTGCACACCCGCACACCCCGCACACCTTCACCCCTGAACACCCTGCACACCTGCACACCCTACACACCTACACACCTATACACCTATACACCTACATACCCCGCACACCTACACACCTGCACACCTGCACACCCGCACACCCCGCACACCTTCACCCCTGCACACCCCGCACGCCTCTTGCCCGCAGGCAGTGCCAGCCCGGCTCGCTCCCTGCGCGATCCCACAGCAGCTCCGGGGAAAGTCCTTCACTCGCCTCCGCTGGCCGGGGCTACCTGGCGGTGCCAGGGCTGGTTCCCAGTGCCATCCTCGCCCTCGCTGAATCAGCCCCGAGCGATTATTCCTCCCCCAGCCCGGAGCCGCCCAACCTGTTCGGCTCCGGCTCGGGGCTGCGGCCGGCGCTCGGCGCGGCTCAAGCCCGGACCTGCAGCTCAGCCGCGATGGCCCCAGGGCCCCGGGCAGCCCTGGCACCAGGGGCTGGCACGGGTCTGCTGCGGGAACAGCGTGTGCCAGACCCGGGCCGGGCCCGGCTGCCTGCGCCTGGTGCTCCGGACGGGCTCCAGCCTGGCGTTCCGGGGATGCTCACCTGGAGAGCACCTGCCCGGTGGGACCGGGGCCGGGACGGGGCCGGGCGGACCCTGTGTGTGCTTCTGCTGCCACCTGTGTCCCAGCAGCTCCCAGCTCCAGGTTGGTGGGCAATGGGCTGGTGCTGGGGCACGGGGGCCACAACTGAGCGCTGAGCACGGCCAGCACCTGCTCCCTGCGGGCAAGGTCCGAGTGTGAGCCCAGCCCAGCGGGACCCGAGCCCAGCGAGACCTGAGCCCAGGGAGACCCGAGCCCAGCAGCAGCCAGAGGGGTCTGAGGGGCTCCTGCCCGCCCAGCGAGGCGCTGCCTTTGGCAGGGGAGGCCAGGGAATGTCCCGGTACCTGCAATTTCCATTCCCTTTATCAGCCGCATTCCTATCTCGGCTCTGCCTGTCGCACATACTGATGGATTGCCTAAGGAGAACAGGGGGCAGTTAAGGCCCAAGACCATTTTGCTTACAAACCTTGCCGTGTTTCAGCCCTGTGTTTTCAACATAAGAATACTACAAATACCAGAGGACAAGACTGTAAATCTGCAGATGTCTCAGATAACGCCATCAGGCTGCAGCCATCCCTGCCCTACTCTCAGAAAAGGTTAATGTGGTTTTCTAAAGCTGTCCCCCCAGATCATTATCATGTCGTAACAAAATATTTCTGTATTTTTGTGATATAGTGTCCATTCGGCTAAACTAAAATGTTGACAAACATCTTCAGGATAATGTCAGGAACTAATGACCTCGCCCTGTTCCATCTCAAGTTTCCTTTTGCTCTGCAGTCTGTCACGGTGATGTGTGCACTGCTCAATGAGTGATGCTGCAATCAGCACCAGCTCATCTGCCAGCGGTTCTAAATGCAGTGCCTGACATCAACTTCACTGAAAACAAAGGTGGTGGAGGTTGCTTTTCTTTTTTATGTATTCCTCCCTATTTGTGCTCTGTGATTAGCACTCAGTTTGTATTTTCATCTGATTAGATTAGAAAGGACATGGAATTGTGAAGTCTCCTCAGTGGGGGTGCTGGAAGTCGAGGGACAGTTCTCTGCATGCCAGCTCCTGCTCATCTCCAGCCAGACCTGTTTGGTTTCTGCTCTTCAAGGGCCAGGCTGCATTAGCTGCACCCTCAGAGCAGTGAGTGGGACCGAGGCTCTGCTGGGGACACACATGCACAGAGCCCACTGAACTCCCAAGGGAAACCACTGGCCACAGCTGGAGTGCCTGCTCACCTCGCAGAGGGCCAGGCTGGGGAATCCAGCCGTGCTGAGCACACTCGGGGGGCCCAGGGACTGGGGGGCTGGGGGTCCCTGAGGGGCCTCAGTGACGTGGGTCATTGCAGGAGGCCCCCTGTGTCCTCCATCCCCTGGGAATGCCACCAGGGATATGCTCTGGGCAAGCTCCCCTGAGCCTGGAGCGGCTCTGGCCCTTCCTGAATGCCTGGGGCACTGGATCCTGATCGCCCAGGTGGGGTCAGGGCTTTTCCAGCCACAGCTTCTGAGCTGCCAGAACAGCCAGGGCTCTGATCCAGGCTGCAATACAAACCCTGTCTGTGCTAACACATATAAATATAACATGTTAAATCTTCAAAGCACTTCCCAAAAGCTAATTCATCTCTGGAATGTCCTCAGACTAAGCATCCCCCAGCCCCAGTTCACATGGAGAGAACAGGGCACGGGGAGGAAACCCAGCACATCAATGTCCAGTTTGGGATCAGGGTGTGAGGCTTTCCTGGCTTTCCACTCCACACTCCGACCATTCCCTTGAGCTCCATTATCTGTCACTGCCTCTCTCTTCCAGCATGACTCGTAACTGGGGTTAGAAAATAAAGGCAGAGCTAGGAAGCTGCTCAGCCTTCCCTTTCATTTCAGCAGAGTGGTGCCGGGGCTGTAATTATGTCGGGCTGGATGCAGCGGGTGCCTGCTGTGCAGGACGCTGCTCTGGGGCCGCAGGCTCTGCCTGGGCACGGCCCCACTGACCCAGCCCCGGGAGCCCTCTGCAGCTTCCCGGGATGGATGCTGGCTGCTGAAGGGATGGAACGCTGAAATGTGTGTTGCAAGGCTGGGTTACTCAAAGGGGTTTGTCATGGAGCTGGATCAGTGGAGAGCAGCGTGCCCACCTTGGGCTCCACACCGAGCTGCACACGCATCTCCCCCGGTGCCTCTTGGCTTCCCCAGCTCCAGCACTGACTCAGAAACAGCTCCAGTGCATCCCAAAGCAAAGTGCAAGCGGGTTTTGGGCTCATCCTGCAGGAGCTGCAGGGGCACTGGGGTTCCATGGCCCCTGGGCTGGGTTCAGTGGCCACTGGGCTGGGTTCCATGGCCACTGCAGCCAGGGCTGTGCGTGCCATGAGAGGGCACAGCACAGCAGCACCTGCAGGGGGAATAAAAAGCCTCAGGCACTCTGCACCATGCGAGTGGATGCCACATGCCTCCTTCCCGGGGGAAGAGGGACCTTTGAGGCTGTTTTTAGCTGCTGGAGGGCAGAAGAGGGGGTGCCTCTCACAGGCTGCTGCAGATTCCAGATCTGAGCTGGCAGCTCATCCTCCCACCCACCCTCAAGCACGGCGCCCAGTGCTGCTCTGCAAGGGGCAGTGGCAGGACCTGCCTGAGCCCCAGAGCAGGGCAGGGATGGGAGGGCTCCTGCTGGGCCTGTGGCTGCTCCTGGGCAGTGCCTGCTGGCCGTGGGCTCTGAGCACACAGCGGTGCCGGCGGCAGGACCCAGCACTGAGAGTAAATAAATTGGGTTTGCCTGAAGACAGAATTAGGGCAGCGTGACTCTGCAGGGGTGTGCAGAGTGTGGGGACCTGCAGCCAGTAGAGAAGGAGCCTCTCTACAATTTTCCACCTCTCCAGGCAATGCCTGGTGTCCTGTGCTGGGCACAGCAGTGGCCACCCTGCAGCCCCCAGGGCACCAAGGGACAAACCCTCGGGGAGCTGTGTGCTTCAGGCTGTCCCCTCCTTTCTGCCCCTTCACACGGTACAAACACATCAGCTGGGGACAGAAGCCAAACACTGAGACCCCATCCACACTTCATACAGAGGAGGGGTTAGGGAGCTGTTTATGAAGCTCACAGAGGGTTGGATGCTGTGTTTTGCCATTACAGCCCTGTGCAGTCTGGCTGTTGGGTGCTGTGAAGGCCTCAGCTGATTCTGAAGTAGCTGGAGCAGAGTGGTGCCTGTCCAGAAATAGAAAAGTATTTTTAAATTAAATTTATTCACTGATTTTCATGAAGACAGATTGTTGTGTGTTTGTTGAAGTGTCATTAGGAGTAGTTGGCGGTGGAACCAGGCTGAGCAGCAGTGAGAGAGGATGGATGTGTCCTTCCTGTGACTGGAGAGGTCACCCAGGCCACCTCCTGCTGCTCCTCCTCCTCTTCCTCCTCCTCCTGCACCTGGCAGGAATGGGGTGGGGGTGGTTAAAGCTGACACCAGGCATGTGAGACTGTGGGGCTGACACAAAACCAGCTCTGACACCTCTGATCTGCGCAGCCCAGGGTCCCTGCTCCTCTGCTGGGAGCTGGAGCTGCCTGCGAGCCCCCGGCCCCAGCAGTGCCCAGTGCCCCCCAGCAGCTCTGGGCTTTCTGGTGCACTCATCCTTTCTCCCTGCAGAGCAGAACCACAGAACACCCAGCACAGTTTCCTGCTTCTCTGGGACCTGCCTGATAAGCTGAACCTGCAGGGATGCAGGTTTAATTCTCCAGGACAATAAATCAGGGTTTCCAAGTGGTCTGGACCTGAGCACAGGCCTTGAGAAGCTGCTCTCTGTGTGGGTTTGACAGCAGAAAATATCAGGCTACAGTTACCTAATTACACACATGGAAATTACCCCTCAGCCTGCAAGGCTGCATCAATTTAGGGCTCCCAGCTGCTTCTGGGCAGCAGTGGGAGCACAGGTTATAAATCCTGCTGGGAGCCCCCAGCTGCAGGAGGGGCAGCATGGAAAGGTGAGCACTGACCAGGGCACTACAGCTGTGCTGCTGCTTTGTGGGGTGAGGGACTGCTGCTCCCTCTGGGTGTGCTGGGGGCTCAGGGTGAGCTTCTGCCACAGCTCCTGCTTGCAGAGCAGTGACCCTGTGGGAGGGGGGCTGGGGAGCAGGACAGGCTGCTGGGAATCCACTGGGAATACATGTGAGCACACTGGGAACACTCGTGAGCACACTGGGAACACACTGGGGGCTTGAGCCCTCTGGGGGAGCTCCTGGTGCTGGCAGGGCAGTTCCTGTACCGGCAGGCTCTGGGAGCTGCAGCCCAGCTGTGGGGCACAGCAATGCTCCTCAGGTGCCAGGTGGATTTATCCAGCAAAGAGCCATTTCCCTGCCTTGTGCTCCTGGGAGCTGGGTGGCCAGTGCCCCTGCAGCATGGCCAGTGCCTCTGTGCTGTGGCCAGTGCCGTGGCCAGTGCCCCAGTGCCACGGCCAGCTCTCCCAGTGCCCTGGCCAGTGCCCAGACTGTTCCTTGCCCACTGCACCCAGGGTTCTCCTGGTGCTAGTGCTCTCAGAAGCCCAGGGGGAGAGTTGTGTCCATAGATAAAACTCAGCACCTGGGAATTTCCCTCTTTGAAGCTCCTTTTCCTGTTTTTCCCTTTGTTTCTTTGTGACTTCAAGATTTTTGTGCTTACTTAGGTGCAGAGTAAGCTGCCTTTCCCCATGGAGCTCTCCCGGGGGTGCTGAGCTCAGCCCCCAGGAATGTGCAGCGGGCCCTGCCTTGTGCTGGCACAGGGAAACCTCAGCTTGGGTTCCTGGAAGATGGATGGCTCAGGGAGTGTGTGAAGGTGTGTTTGTGCAGCTCTGTGCGCCCTCGTGACTCCAGCTCAGTGCAGTGTTAAAGCATCCAGAGTTTTAAATAACCTGTGAAAACAGGAGGCTGAGCACAGAAGGAAATGCTGTCAGCCCCTGCATGAAGGCAGATGATGCAGCATGACATCACACCTTGGCTCAGACCTAACGAGGTGCTCAGGACTCCAGAGGAGATGTCAGATATTTGCACCAGAGTCCAGCCCTGAGCTAAATCCGTGCCCAGCCGTGCTGGCTTTAGCTGAGACTGTCTCAGTGCTGCTGGACAGGAAACTCCCGAGCAGCAGTGAGCAGAACACTTGTGTTTTTGGGGTTCCCTTCTAGCTGCAGATGCCTGTGTCTCCTGGCACAAGGAATGATGAGATCCAGGTGCAGGCTGCCTGGGAGAGGGAGTGGTGGCTGTGCTGGCTCCCAGGCCTTGCTCTGTCTGTCCCATGGCTTTGGCAAACAGCCCGGGTGTCCTGGCCCCTCACTGTCCGTGCTGTGTGGTGAGAGCAGGGCACTCCTGCAGCTGAGAGCCCCTGCTCATCCCTTGCTCGTCCCCTGCTCATCCCTTGCTCGTCCCCTACTCCTCCCTTGCTCATCCCCTGCTCGTCCTCTCCCGTTCCCGTGCAGGGGAACGAGGGCAGCAGTGCTTGCTCCAAGGAAGCACAGCACAACAGAGGATTTCCCAGCAAAGTTTGCAAGTGGAAATGCCCTCAAAGTCCAGCTCTTCTTTTGGCCCTGCTTTGTGCAGCAGCTCCAGTGCAGCCCTGGTGCTGCTCAGGGCAAGGGCTGGCTCTGTCCTGCAGCACCTGCAGCTCCCTGATCCTCCCGTGTGTGCTGGCAGGAGAGACCCACGCCTGAAATACAGATATCACTGAAATGAGAGGAACAGAGTGAACAGTGCTGTGATGATCTAGGTCGTGCAGTTTAATGATGTCACTGCTGAATGCTGTATTTTTGCTGTATTTTCAGTAGGGCTCGTGCAGGCTGTGGGATGAGCAGCTGCCTCAGTGTCCTGGCCTGGGGTGACACGGGGAGCGTGTGGCTGCAGGACACCGGGCAGCAGTGCCAGGGGCTGGCAGTGCCAGGGGCTGGATCCTGCAGGGGCTGGGCTGTGGCTCAGCTGTGGCTCAGCTGGGGCAGCTCCTGTGACTGCACACCAGCACTGCTTTGCTCTGGGCTCACAGCGCTGCTCAGGCTCTGCTCTCCCATTGCTGCTTCCTTTCCTGGCTGCTTGTTCCTTTACCAAAAGAAAACGAGCTCCAGTTGAGGTGTCTCCCAGTGTCATTTGTGCTGGATTATGGCTGCTGGGACCCTTTGAAAAGCAGCAGTTCTGAGGCCTCATTCAGTGGGGTTCACAGGGGAGGGGTGGCTCAGCCTTCCCCAGTGAGTGCAGCCATCCCCAGTGTGAATCATGCAAATCAGAGTTTTCACAGGAGGCTCTCTGGTGCGAGGTAGGATGGAGCCTGGCATCAGCCCTGCAGAGCTGGGGATGCCAAGGGCGGCTCCAGGGCTGTGTGCTTGCCCAGGCTTGTTCTCCTGGTACTAGAAACAATTTTTACCTGTCCTTGTGATGGGGCTTCCAGCAGCACAAGGGACCCTCCGAGCAGAGTCTGACAGAAACAGCTTGGTCGGTGGAAGGTGTGGCAGTGGAGTTATGGGCAGGCAGCTCCTAAACTGTCATGCCAGGATGTCATCAGCAAACCTCTGAAAGACAAAATGAATTAATCCATTGAGAGCATGCAGCTTTAGCAGTGCTGGGTCTGAACCAAAAGGAGTTAAATGAAGCTCTGCCAAGGCAGAGTCCCACCTGATGTGCAATGTGGATATCTACTAAAGTCTTGGAACTCAAAAAAAAAGGAGATTTAAACTCCTATTGGGCGTGATTCAAGTAAGTGTTGGGAAATGTTTAAAGCCCAGACAGCAGCTACCTGTAGATGTGTTTTGTACCACAAATACTCTTTATTTTACCCCTCAAATGGCAGAGGAGCCCAGGGGATGGGTGCAGGAACCAAACCCTCAGTGCCAGAGGTGCCAGCTGTGGGGTGATGGGTGGGATCTCTGAGCTTGGGCTGTCCTGGCATGGAGCTTTGGGAGTGCTGGGGAAATGAAGTCCCTCAGCTGGGGCTGTGTGAGGTGATGACTGTCTCCTAAAAATGGAAACCAAACTCAGAATGGTCCAAAAGGCCCTGAAAGGCATCAAGGATTATAAATAGGAATCGAGCACTAACAAGAGAATATCTTAATTAGATCTCACAACCTGTAGAGGAACATATTAGATTAAAATGAACCCGAGCTTTGTGCTCTCAGGGTTTCAGTGTGAGAAAGGGACAGGAATTATTCACATTTGCAATTTGTGAGGCTGGATTGCTTTTCCTCTGAATTTGTCTTTTTAACTTTTTATCTTGTCAGAAAATTATGAGAAGCTACTGGGATGGTGTATTTGGGATAGTTCTTATCACAGCACGTGGCAGAAACATTTCCATGGTTTCAGAAGCAAGGGTAGAGTTTCCTGTGCAATCCTCTCCTTCCAGGTTAACTCCTTTCCTCCTGTGTGTACAGCCTGGCCCCCACTCACCAACTTCCCTACCAGCGATATTTTCTCTTTGTGAATTTCTATCAATATTTAATCCAGTGGTGTCAGTTTTGCTGTAAGATGAGAGGAACTACTAGAAACCTTGAATTATACATCACGTGGCGGGGGGAAGCTGCAAGCGTTTTCTTTTGGACCCAAAGCTCGGAGCTGATCTCCAGGACCTGCAGGGCCCAGGATGGAGGAGCCCCAGCAGCAGCTGAGCCAGCAGCCCCGCAGGGTGAGGTTCAAGATCTGCTCAGCCTACAGCGGCCGGGTGCTGAAGCAGGTCTACGAGGACGGGCAGGAGCTGGAGCCCCCGGCCAAGGAGCACTCCAGGCGCTCCCTGCGCCACTGCTTCGAGCCAGAGGAACCCCTGTGCGAGCCCAGGGAGCCACAGAGCAGCTTCTACTGGCCCACAGCCCTGACTGCCCAGAGGATCAGCATCCTCCGACAGGACCAGAGCCACGGGCTCACGGGGACTGTGCCCCTGCCCAGCGACTGCCAGCCTGGAGCCAGCCACTGCAGGGTGAGTGCTGCCCATGGTGTGCCCTGTCTGGGGACCAGCTTTGGGCTAAACCCTGCTGGAGCAGCTGGGGACAGCAGTGCCACACTGCAGGGTGAGTGCTGGCCATGGTGTGCCTGTCTGGGGACCAGCTTTGGGCTAAACCCTGCTGGGAGCAGCTGGGGACAGCAGTACCACACTGCAGGGTCAGTGCTGGCCATGGTGTGCCCTCTCTGGGGACCAGCTTTGGGCTAAATCCTGCTGGAACAGCTGGGGACAGCAGTGTCACCCTGCAGGGTCAGTGCTGGCCATGGTGTCCCTGTCTGGGTCCAGCTTTGGGCTAAATCCTGCTGGGAGCAGCTGGGGACAGCAGTGTCACCCTGCAGGGTCAGTGCTGGCCATGGTGTGCCTGTCTGGGGACCAGCTTTGGGCTAAACCCTGCTGGGAGCAGCTGGGGACACCAGTGTCACACTGCAGGGTAAGGCTGGCCATGGTGTGCCTGTCTGGGTCCAGCTTTGGGCTAAATCCTGCTGGAGCAGCTGGGGACAGCAGTGTCACACTGCAGGGTGAGTGCTGGCCATGGTGTGCCCTCTCTGGGGACCAGCTTTGGGCTAAACCCTGCTGGGAGCAGCAGGGGACAGCAGTGTCACCCTGCAGGGTCAGTGCTGGCCACTGTCCCTTTCTGGGGACCAGCTTTGGGCTAAATCCTGCTGGGAGCAGCTGGGGACAGCAGTGTCACACTGCAGGGTGAGTGCTGGCCATGGTGTGCCTGTCTGGGTCCAGCTTTGGGCTAAATCCTGCTGGAGCAGCTGGGGACAGCAGTGTCACACTGCAGGGTCAGTGCTGGCCATGGTGTGCCTCTCTGGGGACCAGCTTTGGGCTAAACCCTGCTGGAGCAGCTGGGGACAGCAGAGCCACACTGCAGGGTCAGTGCTGGCCACTGTCCCTGTCTGGGGACCAGCTTTGGGCTAAATCCTGCTGGGAGGAGCTGGGGACAGCAGTGTCACACTGCAGGGTCAGTGCTGGCCATGGTGTGCCTCTCTGGGGACCAGCTTTGGGCTAAATCCTGCTGGGAGCAGCTGGGGACAGCAGTGTCACCCTGCAGCCTCATCCACATAAAACTGTTTTGTCAGGCCAGGACTTGAAAAGGGTGGTTGTGACTCTCCAGCCATTATTCCAGGAATTCCATATGCTGGATATGCCACACGTGGCAGGATCCTCAGGGTCTGCAGCAGTGCATCTGCCAGCTGTGCTCCAGCTGTGCTCTGGCTTCTCCCAGTGCTGATCTGCATCTGTCCTTTGGGTAAAAGAGAACATTTTCATACATATTGATATCTGTTCATGGGAATCCTACTGCACCTGGATCAGTCAAATGTAAGGAGGATGTTAATTAGATATATTTAAAATATTGAAGTTGTGTGACTTCAGCTGGCAGGAAGCCAGTGCTGCCATCAGGGTACCAGGTGTCCACATCCTCTGGCAGCCAGAATTCCTCCTTGGCTACTTTGAGAATCCCAGCTTAGTTTCACTGGCTATTTTATTAACATATAATTAATACCACTGATAGAGAAGCGTTTCTATAATCCTAATACAGAAGCAGCCCATGCACAGTGTGTGTAAATACCTTTTATGGCCTTGATCTGAGCACACTGAAAGTCTGTTAATTCCTGGTGCTCACCAGAGCTGTGTGTGGGAAACCCAGCTGGCTGATATTTGACCTGCTGACACACTGGACATGGAGCTCGCCTGAAAACATCAGGCCACAGAAATCTCTCCTGCCCAGGGACAGGGCACTGCTGTGATCTTATCCAGCCCCTTAATTTGTTTTGCATTCCTGGGTAAGGCTGCTGTCCCTCCCCAGCCTCCCCAGCCACAGATACTGGAGCAGCCACAGCGTCCAGTCCCAGCCTGTGCTGCAGCAGCTCGCTCTGGAGCTGGAGACGCCGTGTCTGCAGCACACCTCAGGCTCCCACCTGCAGCTGGGCACACCTGGGCTCACCTCCTGCTTCTCCTGGAGCAGGTGCCCCAGTGCCAGGACAGCAGAAACTCCTCAAGGCAGCTGATGTGGCTCAGGGCGTTTTTTAGGGAGCATCTTTTGTGTGGCTTCTTGACACAGCACTTGGAGTGAAATATGAAGAGTGTGTAAAACAATAGGGCCCAGTAACTCCATATGGCACCAGGGACGAGGGGCCAGGTCAGCAAGGTGCTGCTCTCAGGGAAACGTTTCACCAAGCTTAGCTTTAAAACTACTACAGAAAAATACAAATTCACCCATCAGGGCTGTACCTCCATTTACCCCTGGGTGCCCTGGGGGTGGTCAGGGGAGCTGGCCTGGGGGAGGGGATGCTCTTCTGGAAGCACAGGGACCATCAGTGTTTGCAGGGTGAATTTATTCTGGTGAGACTGGTAACTTCCTCCTTCAGACTTCTCCAGTTGTAGATTTTGGCAAGATCATCATCTACACCAATAACCTGAAAATCATCCGTGCCCCGATGGACCAGAAAGAGCTCATGAGGAGAATCATCCAGACCGAGGGCGTGAACGACTGGACGTTCGTGTACCGGGACAAGAGAGAGCGCTTTGGTGGTGGGCACAAAATAGAGAGCACGGTCACCTGTGACCAGCACGTGCAGGTAAGGGAAAATGGAAAGGGCATTTCCCCCCCAGCCCTGGTCAGACCACCCAAGCCCTGTCCATCTCTAGCTGGCTGCTGGGTAAGTCTGGGTGAAAAGCATCACTCTGCTCCTCATTCCCCTCAGGAGACAAGGACCAGCCTGTGCTGAGCTCCTGCTCTGGGGACAGCTCTGCTGCTTCCAGCTGCTCCTGTCTCCCACTGATTCCTTCTCCTGGAGATGGCTGGCATTCCCAGAGCCTGGCTGGGCTCCATCCCTTGTCACCCCTCCCAGTGGGATGAGAGCAGGCCAGAGTTTCTGCAGCCTGACAAGGCTAAACACAGCTGCTCTGTGGCTGAGACTGCTTCAGGCTAAAACTTCAGTATCAGCTGAAATAAAGTCGTGCCTTACATGTGCTTTCTCACGGGGGAGTCTTTGTTGGTCAGAATCCCAATTAGCCTGACCATGATTTGATCCCACAAGTGCTGGTGGTGTCATGTGGAGCTGATAGAGCTCCGTGGAGCTGAGCCTGGTCTGTCTGGGCACGGGTCAGCTCTGCTTCTGCCCCCAGGATGTCCAGGTGGGCTTGAGAGAGGCTGCCTGGCACAGGGGGACAGAGGCAGGCACAAAGGACAGCTCAAAGGTGTGCACGGCGTTTGGGGAGAGAAGGTGATGGGCAACCCCTGGAGAAACGAAGTGTGGCTCCAACCTGAGGCTGCAGAGTGGCAACGGTGTGATAAGAAATCACAGGAGGGGGCAGAAGAGAAAGAGTTTGGGGTATTGTGTGTTCACATTAACTTCTCATTTTCTAGCTTAGCCACAAATTGTCCCCAAGCGTGTGGGAGCCTTTTGGTCCAAGTCCTTGCTGAGGAGAGCTGATAGTCCCAGGCAGAGCGGTGTGCCAGGATGGCAAAGGCCAGGAGACAGAGATTCCCTCCAGAACGTTCCAGGAGACAGAGATTCCCTCCAGAACGTTCCAGGAGACAGAGATTCCCTCCAGAACATTCCAGGAGAGAGAGATTCCCTCCAGAACGTTCCAGGAGACAGAGATTCCCTCCAGAACGTTCCAGGAGACAGAGATTCCCTCCAGAACGTTCCAGGAGACAGAGATTCCCTCCAGAACCTTCCAGGAGACAGAGATTCCCTCTAGAACGTTCCAGGAGACAGAGATTCCCTCTAGAATGTTCCAGGAGACAGGGATTCCCTCCAGAACCTTCCAGGAGACAGAGATTCCCTCCAGAACATTCCAGGAGACAGAGATTCCCTCCAGAACGTTCTGGGAGACAGAGATTCCCTCCAGAACATTCCAGGAGACAGAGATTCCCTCCAGAACATTCCAGGAGACAGAGATTCCCTCTCGAACCTTCCAGGAGACAGAGATTCCCTCCAGAACATTCCAGGAGACAGAGATTCCCTCTCGAACCTTCCAGGAGACAGAGATTCCCTCCAGAACATTCCAGGAGACAGAGATTCCCTCTCGAACCTTCCAGGAGACAGAGATTCCCTCCAGAACATTCCAGGAGACAGAGATTCCCTCTAGAACCTTCCAGGAGACAGAGATTCCCTCCAGAATGTTCCAGGAGACAGAGATTCCCTCCAGAACCTTCCAGGCTTTGCTCTCTCCCACCACTAACAGATTTTTCCCTGCTGTCTGCTCCAGGAGGGCTGCTGGCAGTGCAGAGGCTCGGGCTGTGCCCCCTGCTCGCTGTGCCATGGAAGCAAGTTCTCCATGCTGGCAAACCGATTCCGGGAGTCGTTCCGGGCGCTGCGCTGCCCGGCGTGCGACGAGAGCGGGCGGCAGCGCTGCCGGCTGTGCGCGGCCTGAGCCGGCCGGGCTGGACACGGGGGCTTGGGGCTGCTGGGGACACCTGGGGGGGCTTGAGGACACATCTGGGGGGGCTTGGGGCTGCTGGGGACACCTGAGGGCTCCTGGGGACACCTGGGGGCTGCTGGGGACACCTGGGGGGGTTTGGGGCTCCTGGGGACACATCTGGGGGCGTTTGGGGCTGCTGGAGACATCTGGGGGGGTTTGGTGATCCTGGGGACACACCTGGGGGGGGGGTTTGGGGCTCCTGGGACACCTTGGGGGGCTTAGGGGCTCCTGGGGACACACCTGAGAGGTTTGGGGCTCCTGGAGACACACCTGGGGGCTCCTGGGGACACATCTGGGGGCTCCTGGGGACACATCTGGGGGGCTTGGGGCTCCTGGAGACATCTGGGGGGGCTTGGGGCTCCTGGGGGCTCCTGGGGACACACCTGAGAGGTTAGGGGCTCCTGGAGACATCTGGGGGGGGTTTGGTGATCCTGGGACACACCTTGGGGGGCTTAGGGGCTCCTGGGGACACACCTGGGGGTGTTCAGCCTTCCCACATCCCGTGACAGGGACAAGTGTTTAACAGAGGGGAAAGGCACAGCCAGGTCTGCCACGGGCTGCTCCTTCAGCAGGAGCAGGGCAGTGTCAGCACTGTCAGGGGTGCAGGGGGTACTGGGACCAGTCTGTACCAGTCCAGGGGGTACTGGGGGCACTGGGACCAGTCTGTACAGTGCAGGGGGTACTGGGACCAGTCTGTACCAGTACAGGGAGTACTGGGGGTACTGGGACCAGTCTGTACCAGTGAGGGGGGTACTGGGGGTACTGGGACCAGTCTGTACCAGTGAGGGGGCACTGGGACCAGTCTGTACCGGTGCAGGGGGTACTGGGACCAGTCTGTACCAGTGCAGGGGGTACTGGGACCAGTCTGTACCAGTGAGGAGTGCAGGGGGTACTGGACCAGTCTGTACCAGTCCAGGGGGTACTGGGACCAGTCTGTACCAGTGAGGGGGTACCAGCCCAGCTGCACAGGGGGACTGGTACCAGTACGTTCCAGCCCAGCTCTGTGCTCATCTGTCCCAGCGGTGCCTCTCAGGCTGAACTTGCTGAGCACTGAAAATGCCACTGCTGCTGTCTCTGTGCCCTGCAGGGTCAGAAGCATTCCCTGGGGTTTTGCTGACCTGCTTCAGTGACACAGGGATTCCTTTGGGGTCTGATTCGTGGGGGGAGTTGAAAACCCTTCCCAGACTTGGGTATGTGAATTTATTATTCTAAATAGAAGTTATCAGGTTTGAGCCTCCCTACAAGGAAGGGCTGGATTAAAACTCCCCTGTGTGCTGCTCAGCACTTCTCAGGACCAGGCTGAGGGTGAGCAGCACAGCTCTTGCTTAACGCTAATCCTGTGTTGTAATCTGCAGCAGGTAAACGCTAATTAGTGAGATGAAGCAATGATGGGGATCCTTTGCAGGCTGCCGCTGGTGCTCGGAGCACAGGGGCTGGGAGAGCCTGAGGCAAACAGGGGAAACGCTGCTTTTCCTCTAAAGCATTAACTTACTGCTTTTTGTGTTGAGGAGTGATGTCAGGGCAGCCTCAACTCCTGTATCCCCTCTGAGGCTGCTCACAGGTGCTGCACACTGAGCTGCAAGCCCAGGCAGGATAATTTATGGCCAAGTTTCTCTTTTCCTGTGGTAGGTTACCAAGTTTCTCTGCAATTCTGAAATCATTCAAAATAATACTGTTGTAGCTCCTGCACTTCCACTTCTGCTGGAATTGTGCTGTGGGTACTGAGGGTTTCTTTCCTTAAAAGTGCCCCAATCTACAGAAGGCTTGATTGGCTTCATTCATCAGATCAGTATCCACCATGTGAAAAATGTTGTCCCTGGGGTATCACTGAGGGCAGGTGAGACTTCCCAAGTCAGGGGTTGCTGTCAGGCAGATCCCTTCTCTCAAACACCTGTTTGATCTCTGTTTGTTGGGCTTCTTGGAGAGTTTGCTGGCTTAAGATAAGAAAAAAGCAACCAGGCAAAATTGCCTGATAGTGTTTACAATAAAACCAGGCTCAAATACGCACTCATAAAATCACTATTTATTGTTCTCTGGCAATGATAATGTTTCTCAACCCCTGTCCCTGCTCCTGGCAGTGTCAGCTCTGCCATCAGCACACGGCACAGGTGGTGCCTGCAGCCAGGACTGAGCTCTGCCCCGGCTCAGTGCTGCCCACAGCTTCCAGGGCCCTGGAGACTGCACTCCAAGCCAAGCAGGGATTTGTTCCCCAGCTTCCAACGTGCTCCTTTATCTTTGGTGATCTGCTTTGGTTTACCCAATAAATGCCCTTATTTCACATGGCAGAAGTCTGAGCTTTCCTGCAGCATCCTGCTGAGCTGGCTGTCAAGGCAATGGGCTCCTGTTCCATGTTGGTGGTTTAATTTCTGCTGCCTCCAGAGCCCCCATCCCTGCATCCCTGCATCCATCCTCCATCCCTCCCATCCCTCCATCCCTCCCCACGGGGCTGGTGGCACAGGGTGCAGGCACAAGCTGAGCCCTGCTCCAGCCTGGTTCTGTGCTCAGAAGCACAAATGTGGCTCTGGCCTGGCCCAGGGCAGTGCCCAGCACGGAGCAGCCTGGGGCTGGAGGGCTCCTTCTGCCGGGTGAGCCACCAAAAACTGGCAGATCTTTGTGAGCTGGATTGCTTTATGGGTCAGGGTAGGACTGCGAGATGACGTGCTGAACTTCTGCCAAAAAATAACCAGTCTTTCCAGTCTGCTGAAGGCTCCGAAGGATGACACTGGATTTGCTGAACTCACCAGGCTTCTGCACCCCAGTGGGGTCAGTGGAGTGTTTCTGATGAGGACGGTGGATGAAATACAGGAATCTCTAAAATTGGTGGTTTTGGTTTCATTGATCACCTTTTTTTTTTTATTTATTTTTTTTTATTCTGGAGTTTAATGGCTCAATAACAGAAGCAGACCCCTGGAGGGGTGGTGAGCCCTGTATTAAACCCCAAACTGTCCTGTGATTTTCTTTTACAAAGGTAAAACCCAAACCTCACAACTGCCAGGACTTTGAGCAGTAAATACAGGTAAAGATGCTCAGCCTGGAGTCTGTTTCTCACGTTTTTGTCACCTTTCTACAGCTGCTCCTGCCTTGCCTTAGAACAGGAGCATGAAAAAGGCATTTAAGGGCTTCTCTAAAGGAAGAAACAAACCCAAGAGCAAGAAAGCAACCATTTCTGCTCCAGCCTGCTGCAGACTGTGTCTCTGCAAGGCTCAGGCAGCCTCAGTCACTCACTGTTGTTGGCTGCCACACCATGGTGAGCTGATGGATGTGCTCTGAAATGCCTGGGAAAACTGGGAGCAAACCCGGACAAGAGGAGTCAGGGCCACCCCTCGCTGCCTTTGGGTGCTTGGCAGCTCAGGGTGACAGGGGAAGCAGAGTTTAGTGCTCCTTGATGAGAAGGGTTTGAGCCAAATCAGAAGTGCAAATGGAATTGTTGCATGTCCGTGGGAAGCAGGGAGGGCCCTGGAGCTGAGCAGGGACAGCAGCAGCCAGGAGAGCAGAGCTGGGAGGAGAAACAGCCCTGGCTTGGATGGGAGAGCAGAGCTGGGAGGTGAAACAGCCCTGGTTTGGATGGGATTGCAAACCAGGAGAGCAGGGCTGGGAGGAGAAACAGCCTGGTTTGGATGGGATTGCAAGCCAGGAGAGCAGAGCTGGGAGGAGAAACAGCCTGGTTTGGATGGGATTGCAAACCAGGAGAGCAGAACTTGGGGTGAAACAGCCCTGGTTTGGATGGGATTACAAACCAGGAGAGCAGAGCTGGGAGGTGAAACAGCCCTGGTTTGGATGGGATTGCAAGCCAGGAGAGCAGGGCTGGGAGGAGAAACAGCCCTGGTTTGGATGGGATTGCAAGCCAGGAGAGCAGAGCTGGGGGTGAAACAGCCTGGTTTGGATGGGATTGCAAGCCAGGAGAGCAGAACTTGGGGTGAAACAGCCCTGGCTTGGATAGGAGAGCAGGGCTGGGAGGAGAAACAGCCCTGGCTTGGATAGGAGAGCAGAACTGGGGGTGAAACAGCCCTGGTTTGGATGGGATTACAAACCAGGAGAGCAGAACTGGGGGTGAAACAGCCCTGGTTTGGATGGGATTACAAGCCAGGAGAGCAGAACTGGGGGTGAAACAGCCCTGGTTTGGATGGGATTGCAAAGTGTGCTGCATGGGTTGAACCCAGGAGGCAGCAGCTCTGCAGAGCTGATTCCCAGAGCTCCTAATAAAGGCTTGGTTAAACTGACTCGAGGCTCCTGCCCTGGTTCTGTCTCTCGGGACTCTGCAGGTGGAGCCTTGGAATGTTGCTGTGCTGCAAAACAGGGTGGGAAGGTGTGACCAGACAAGCTCCCAGAGAGCAGAGCCAAAGCTCTTGGGGTTCTCCAAGGGCGTGTTGGTGCCAAGACATCTCCTGAGCAGAAATCCTCAGCTGGGGCCTTTTGTGCATCAGCTCCACCCGGGGTCCACGAGGAGGGAGCACAGAGGTCCCTTGGACACTGCAAACACCCATTTGGAGTTTGGGTTCTTTTGGGTGGCCTTTAATTGATTGCAGGGGTCGCTTCAAACCTTGTCCATGACCTGGGAACAAAACATTTTGTTCAAGGGTGATGAATTGATCTGTGTTTGAAATATGCACATCTGTATGTGAGAGGCTTCTGTACTTATCAATCTTTATCACAGCGACTAATCTGTGCAGTGGGTTTTTAATTTACATTTATTCACAGCCACCACCCTTCCAGAGCAGAAAACAAGTGGAGGAATCTGGAAAGGTTTAGCTGAATTTGCAATATCACTGCCTTATTTCCCTGCAGTTAAAAAGGAAAGACTTGGAATATTTATGAATTTAAACATTATTATTTTTGCAAGCCTTTGAGGCTGTCGTTTTGATTTATGTGGGCTACATTTGATTTGCATGTAAACCCAGCCCTTGATTGCTTTGAAATCTTTTGGTTTTACACAAACTGTGGTGTGTGAGCTGCAGTGATGGCTCTGCTGAGAACTCTGTGCAGCCCCAGTGATTCCCCTCCAACAACTTCTGGCTCCAGCTGGGGATGATGGCACGTTCCAGCCAGCACAGGTACGTGGGTCTGAGTGCCCAGGATCCGGAATTGTGAGCAGTGCAGCCAGTCCTGCTTGTTGCTGTGAGTGGAAAACAGAAAACAATCGATGCTCTTGCTGGAGGATGAGGGAGAGCACAGGGATTCTTGGCGTGTTTTATTTGCCGGGTTTTTGTAAGAGGGGAATGGCTGGTTCTGGCTGGAGCAGTGTGAGGATTGGCCCTGGAGCCCCTGGGACCCCCGTGCTGAGGTGATGAGGGCTTCTGGAAACACTCGAGGCCACCACTGGGCTGGGAAAGATACTTGGGAGCTGTGGGTGAGTTACAGGCAAAGTCAGCTCTGTGTCTGCCTCAGGTGCGCTGCGTGTGATGGAGCAGGAAAGTCCTGGAAATAAGGAAATCCCTGGGGAAAGAAATGTACTGCAGGAGCTCATTAGCGACTGCAGGAGAGCGTGCACGCTTCGTCGGGATCCTGTCCCCGTCTGTCTGTCCTCGTCTGTCTGTCCCTGTGCCCCTGTCTGTCTGTCTCGGCTCTATCTGTCTGTCCGTCCTGGTGTCTGTCCCTGTGTCCCTGTCTGTCTGTCCCGGCTCTCTCTGTCTGTCTGTCCTGGTGTCTGTCCCTGTGTCCCTGTCTGTCTGTCCCGGCTCTGTCTGTCAGTCCCTGTGCCCCTGTCTGTCTGTCTCGGCTCTATCTGTGTGTCCCTGTCTATCTGTCCCAGCTCTCTGTGTCCCTGTCTATCCCGGCTCTCTCTGTCTGTCTGTCCCTGTCTCTCTGTCCCTGTGTCTCTGTCTGTCTGTCCCGGCTCTCTCTGTCTGTCTGTCCCGGTGTCTGTCCCTGTGTCCCTCTCTGTCTGTCTGTCCCTGTGTCTCTGTCTGTCTGTCCCGGCTCTGTCTGTCTCTCTGTCCCAGTGTCTGTCCCGGCTCTCTCTGTCTGTCTGTCCCGGTGTCTGTCCCAGCTCTCTCTGTCTGTCTGTCCCGGTGTCTGTCCCTGTGTCTCTGTCTGTCTGTCCCGGCTCTGTCTGTCTGTCTGTCTGTCCCGGTGTCTGTCCGGGGTCCCCGTGCAGCGCTGCGGGGCGGCCACACGGTGGCGCTGCTGCCCGGGAGGTGCCGGGAACCGAGGGGGGACAGAGGGACAGAGAGAGAGGGACAGACAGCGGGACAGAGAGAGGTACAAGGGGACAGAGGGACAGGGGGACAGAGAGAGGGACAGGGGGACAGAGGGACAGAGAGAAGGGACATGGGGACAGGGGGACAGTGGGGGCAGGAGGACAGAGGGACAAGGGGACAGGGAGAGGGACAGAGAGAAGGGGCAGAGGGACAAGGGGACAGAGGGACAGACAGAGGAACAGGGGGATAGACAGACGGCCAGCAGGGACAGAGGGACACTGGGACACAGGGACACGGTTGAGAGGAGGGCTGGGGCTCTTCCCCCGCAGTGTCACATACTCGTACACCTGCACCGTTATTTCTGTCCCCGTCGGGTGTAGGAGCTCCGGGCTGTTCAGCACTGGTGTCAGAGGCTGCTGCTCGGTGAAGATTGCTGTGAACGCTCCTTGTCTCACTGGGGCTCACAGTGCAGGTGACATCCATGGTGTGGTGGTGCCATTTCAAACCAGCACGTGGGGGAGAAACCCCCAGTTCTGGTATAGAACAGGCCTTGCAAACCTTGTGCTTTTAAATCAACTCGTATTCTGCAACAAGAAAAACCAGTAGAGCTGGGTTTATTGAACAGTTTTGTTCTGGAGTTGTCAACCTTTTTAGCTTAGAACACAAGATTCCTTTTACATCAGAATTCTGTTATATCAGAGTTCTGGCTCACCTGTGATTGCACATCATAATTGCACTATGTAACTGTGTTAGCCTTAAAATGCAATTTCCCTGCCTTTCCTAAAGCTTCTGTTTGCTTTCCTGCCAGGCTGATGGCAGTGTTTCTTCAGCCTGGCGTTTGCATTAGCATGGAAGTCACAGCAAGGTTCTGGTGTTATTTGAGATCACCGAATTATCCTGTGCTTTACAATACAGATTGTCACCCAGGTGAATGCTGATTGCCTTTGCCACAGGGAGTCGGGTCCCTCCTGTGCCTCGCTGCTGCCCAGCTGTGTAACCTCGCAGGCAGAGCGTTCCTCCCCAGCTTTGTGCTGCTTTTCCTTGGCAGGATGGTGCCCACAGCAGCCTGTGCAGCTCAGGATGTGTTCACAGTTGTGGAACCACGCGGGAAACGAGAGCCTTAGGACCTGGGGGGAACAACCCACGTCCTTCCTCCTGCAGGAACTGCAATCAGACACTCATTTTGGGTCAAACAGCAGCTCTCAGGCATTACATTTTTAGTTCCCAGTGCTTTAATCCCCAGAGTTTTAGCCCCGGAATTCTCTGTCATCATTCAGAGATGTGCCTGGCTCGGTGGTTTTTGTGCCTGTGTGATTTACCAAAATACGAGTATTGGTCTAATACCGATACTCAACTGTGACGGACAAAAGACTCTCTAACAATTTAAAGTTAGAAAGGGTATGTTTATTCAGCGCTGGGCAGCAGCGTGGGGTAGCCCCCTAATACGCACTGCGAAATTACAGGTGGTCACAGAGTCTATTTATTAACAAAAGGTTTAAATAATTACATATTCATAATACCAACCCCGCCCATCCCCTGCTTTCTATGGTAATTAGCTGGAATGGCTATTAAGCAGCGTGGTTGGCTTCTTGAATTAAGTCTGGGGTCGTTTTTGTGGGGAGGGGTCCTAAAAGGAGGAAGTAAGGCGAGTCTTCCTCGCCCTGAACTTTCGAGCCTTTTCTATTAATGACAATACAAATGATTTCTGGGGATATTCCAATTTTTCAAAGAATGGGTTTCTGGTTGTGATTGTTCGTGCTTCTTCAGGCCTGCTTACCAGTTTCATCTTTTCCCATTTTAAGCACAGCTGAGCAAACATGAGATGACGGACGATCAATCAATTATTTAAGTTTAACTAAAATCTTAATTTTTCTAAGATTAGTGTTTGATGTGAGCGCGGGAGGTGTCGCTCACCCGCTGCCAGAGCAGCTCTGCCCTGCTCTGCAGATGCTCCCTGCTCTCCCCGTGAGCTGTTTGCTCCCGTTCAGGAACCAAGCCCAGGGAAGTTCTGTTCCAGCTCCCCCCGAGCACAGCTGCTGGGGAAGGTGCTCTGTGATCCCAGAGAATTCTCTCCCCTGGGCTCCCTGCCAGCTGGCTGCTCCTCCGGGAGCGTTCTGTTCTTGATCTGGGTCATTAAATATTAAAAGGCAAAGTGATTCTAAAAGCCAGCCGTTTTTTAGAAGTACTAAATAACTGTAATTTGTTTCCTAATAGATAGTTTTGTCCTTGTCACGGAGTCCAACTCAACAGAAAAAGCGTGTGTGATGAGGAGGAGCGCCCTGTAAATCCCATGTGAGGACAGGCCTGGGAACAGCAGCTGGGATAAGGGCAGGATTCAACTAAAGCTCAGCCTGGGGCTGTCCTGTCCCACACAGGCTGTCCCTGGCTGTGCAGTGCTTGTCCCCTGGGCTGTGACAGGGCCCAGGGTGGCACTGTGCCCTCCTGACCCTGCCACAGCAGCAGCAGCACTGGGTTGTGCTTGGGGAAAAAAAGGAACCTTCCCCAAGCGCTCTGTAATTTGCCAGCATTCCTGCTTGTACATTTGCTGTGCTGTAAAGTCTTCCAATTCTTTGTTTTTATTTAAAAAATGGTAATATATGCTGCTGTGACTCTTCCCTTCTGATTCTCTTCTCTCATCAGGTTTGCACTGGGGATTACTTACTGGAGACTTGCAACGTGCCAGGATGTAATTCCTGAAATTGTACGAAAGGTAATTTAGTCAAGTTGTAAAACCTTAATGCTTTGCTGTGGTTTGTCTCGTTTGAAGGGATGACATTTCCTCAGATGGGTTTTTTGGGGCTTAGAGGAGCTGCTGTAGGAGCAGCCCGAGCCTTGCCCTGCTGCTGGCCCTGGCTGGGCTGTGCTGCTGTGCCTCAGCCTGGCCCCCTGACGCTCCAGGGACACGAGGGGCTGTCAAGGTGGGGTCACTGCAGCCTCTGGAGCCCTGCCTGGGGCCTGAGCAGCTCCCTGAGCCCTGGGGGCTGTGCAGGGCTGAGGAGGAGTGCTGTCCCTGGGATGGATAACCCAGCTGATGTGCCCAGTGCCCATCCAGTGCCTGCTGCCAGCCAGACCCTCAGAAATGGTTTTGTTGCCTTTGGAATGCTTGGAGTGAGGGGTTTGAATAATACTTCTTGTTCTCCTCAGTGCATGTGGAGCAGCAGCTGCAGTGTCCTGCAGCTCTCCCCTGGCTTGCTCACACACCAGGCTGGGCTCTGTGGCCAGAGCACAAACAGTTGCTGGGAATTAATTTTGTGTGCTGCTCTGCAGCAGGAGCAGGCTGCCCACTGCTCTGCACAGCAGGTGAGGCACAGCCTCTGCCCTGCTCTGTGTCCACAGCAGATGCTTGGGCAGGAATTTAAGAATTATCAGCTCCCTCCTGCTTGCAGCCCTTGGCATGGAGCGTGCTCCTTCCCAAACCCTTTCCCATCCTCTCCTCTGGTGCCTGCTGTGCCCAGAGGCACGAGGTGCCACAGGGCTTTGCCTGGAGAACATGCCCTGAGCACAGTGGAACCTGGCAATGTCTGCATGCACATCCATGGCAGGATCAGAGTGGAATTTCTAATTCCTGCAGCTCTGAAATGAGCAGGTATGTGATACATGTGACTGTCTTTAAAAAAAAAAGATTTATTTCCAGCTGATGTCAACCCCATTAATTCCTGCTTTGTTCTGGTGTCTCTTGTAATTTGTCGTTGCCTTTCCCTGGTGCTCTCCCTGGAAGTGTGGCAGGGCTGTCCAGCACGGTCCACGTGCCTTCAGAAATCTCTGAGGGTGTTCAGGGAAAAACCCAGCGACTTCAGGGGAAGCTAAATCCCTTTGGCTGAGGCATTTCTGAAACCCCACACTGGGATGTGGACACATTGCTCTGGCTTTTTAAACTGTTTTGTTTCAGAGGTTTTCTGGGCCCTGTGCCCTGTCTGGGGCTCCAGCTGTGGGTGCAGAGAGGTGAGCTGGTCACTCCTCATGGCTCTGGTTTGGGAAGTGCCTGCACCTCTGCCTAACCCCTGATCCAGGCACTGCAGGCACCAGGGCTCAGGCAGACCCTGATCGTGGGTGAGTTTATCCAGTTTAACTCTGACAGTCACATCCTTTATCTACATCTTTATCTACATCCTTTATCATCTTCAGCCAGAGAACTGCAGGTCAGGGAGCAGAGACTGCGACTGCCCAGTGTCCTGGTGGAGCTGGGGCGATGGAAGTGGCACCTGCTGAGTCCCAAACAGCCAACTGACCACAGCACAGCTCCCAAACAGCAAACTGACCACAGCACAGCTCCCAAACAGCAAACTGAGCCACAGCTCCCCAAACAGCAAACTGACCACAGCACAGCTCCCCAAACAGCAAACTGACCACAGCACAGCTCCCCAAACAGCAAACTGACCACAGCACAGCTCCCAAACAGCAAACTGACCACAGCACAGCTCCCCAAACAGCAAACTGACCACAGCTCAGCTCCCCAACAGCAAACTGACCACAGCACAGCTCCCCAAACAGCAAACTGACCACAGCTCCCCAAACAGCAAACTGACCACAGCACAGCTCCCCAACAGCAAACTGACCACAGCTCAGCTCCCCAAACAGCAAACTGACCACAGCACAGCTCCCCAAACAGCAAACTGACCACAGCTCCCCAAACAGCAAACTGACCACAGCTCAGCTCCCCAAACAGCAAACTGAGCCACAGCTCAGCTCCCCAAACAGCAAACTGACCACAGCACAGCTCCCCAAACAGCAAACTGACCACAGCACAGCTCCCCAAACAGCAAACTGACCACAGCTCAGCTCCCCAAACAGCAAACTGACCACAGCACAGCTCCCCAGACAGCAAACTGAGCCACAGCACAGCTCCCCAAACAGCAAACTGACCACAGCACAGCTCCCCAAACAGCAAACTGAGCCACAGCACAGCTCCCCAAACAGCAAACTGACCACAGCACAGCTCCCCAAACAGCAAACTGACCACAGCTCCCCAAACAGCAAACTGACCACAGCACAGCTCCCAAACAGCAAACTGACCACAGCTCCCCAACAGCAAACTGACCACAGCACAGCTCCCAAACAGCAAACTGACCACAGCACAGCAATCTCTGAACGGGGCTGTGCTGGGACCAGCTCACCTGGGCAGCTCTGGGCAGGGTCTGGAAATGCTCCCAGTGCCAAACCAAAGGGCAGGCCGGGGCTCAGACTCTGCTGTGCCCTGCATTTATGCTGAGTTGTGCACTGTCACATTGCCCTGTGTCCAGGCAGGTGATTCCTGTCCTGCTGCAGTGGACAGTCGTGTGCAGCCTGGATTTTCAGTGTCATTTGCTGTCCCCCAGTGTTTGGGTTTGGCTGCTTTCCCCCTCCTCGCTGGGAGCCTTCCTTCACTTCTCATTTGCCATCAGATTTCCATCCTGCCCTGCACTTCCCATGGCCCTGGAGCTGCATTCTCCAGCTCGGTGGGTGCAGGGTGAGATTCTCCCAGATGGGAGAGCACACCTGGCTCAGGAGCAGGACTGGGAGCTGGAGCTGGGAATTACAGGGCTCTCCCACACAAAAGCTCCCTCTTTTGAAGAGCTTTGCATTGGATGTAACTTTTAATTTGGTTTTGAAAGCCAGGCAGGCTTTGGAAGCTCTCCCTGACACTATCTGAACAAGGATATTGCTAGACTTTTTATACAAAAGACACTTTAATTAAACTCCCATCATGAAAACAATTAGGCCAAATTTGCAGTACTTAACTAGTCAATAATTTAGTAGCTGGAGCTCATTAATAGCCTTCTCTCCGTGCCTGTGTTGTGCTGCTGCAGGCCTGGCAGCTGCCAGGGGATCAATGTGGGGTCAGTGTCAGCCCCTGTGTCCCCTGCCATGGGGACATGGAGGGAATGAGCAGCTGGTGCAGAGCTGGGAGCTCTGGGCTGCTGTCCCCAGGGTCAGGGAGCTGCTCCCTCCTGCAGCCCCCTGCACTGCCCTGCTGGCTCTGGGGGTGTCCCCCTGTGTCCCCTGTGTCCCCTGTCCCTGCCCTGTCCCTGCCCTGTCCTGTCCTTGCCCTGTGCCCTCTGTGCCCTGTCCCCCCTGTCCCTGCCCTGTCCATGTCCTGTCCTTGCCCTGTCCCTGTCCTGTCCCCCCTGTGCCCTGTCCTTGCCCTGTCCCTGCCCTGTCCATGTCATGTCCTTACTCTGTCCCCCCTGTCCCCCCTGTCCCTGTCCCTCCTGTGCCCTGTCCCCTGTGCCCTGTCCCCTGTGCCCTGTCCCTGCCCTGTGTCCCCTGTGCCCCCTGTCCATGTCCTGTCCATGCCCTGTGTCCCCTGTGTCCCCTGTCCTCTCTGTCCCCCCTGTGCCCTGTGCCAGCCCCGCAGGAGCTGGGGCAGTGCTGGCCCTGGCAGGGCACATCCCAGCCCCTCGTGGCACTGATGTCCCTCTGTCCCCTCGTGTGGCCTTTGGGGCTGTCAGGCAAAGCACTGAAGAGACAAATCCCCTCCTCAGGGATGGAGCAGCAGCTCCCAGGGCACAGTTTGCTCCGTGTTTCCTAAACAGGAACAGGAAGGGCTGCTCTGCTCTGTCCCTGTTTTTCAGGACAATGTGCTGGAAACTCACACAGTTTTGGAAACCAGGTGTGAGGAAGGTAAGCCATTCATTACTTGAATTTCTTCCCTGAATTAGATTCTAATTTTTCTTCAAATCACCAGATTATCTGCGCCCAAAATTAAATTGATGTTTTGAATCCTGATTCTTTACATCTTTTAATTGATAAAAAAAAATGCTTGACCCTTTCTTTTGTCTACAGAGAATAAGCAGAACAGAAATGGATTTTACTTTTATTATGGTAATAGTTTTGTTTCAAATAGATTTTAGAACAGGGCATTTATAACTGTATCAGTTTCTGTAATTCATTCTCATTCCTGATTTCCCCCAGGCATTGAGGCAGTTCCTCTTCCTAATGCCTCGTTGTACCAGCTAATACTGCAATAACAATTTGTGCTTCTATAGCACCTTTGCACTGGAATAGTCAAAAGCAGGCCCTGGGAATTTGCATCCTGCCACGCATCCTCCTCCAGCCCTCGGATGGTTTTTGCAGCTGGATGTATTTACTGCAGCCCCAGGCACTTCCCCCCAGCAGTTCTGCACTTCAGGAGCTGTGTCTCAGAATTATGAGCAGGATAAAAGCTCTGCAGCTTCCACCCCGAGGGAGCCAGAATTCCAGAGAGCCAGCATCCCAGGGAGCCAGCATCCCAGGGAGCCAGCATCCCAGGGAGCCAGCATCCCAGGGAGCCAGCATCCCAAGGAGCCAGCATCCCAAGGAGCCAGCATTCCAGGGAGCCAGCATCCCAATGATCCAGCATCCCAAGGAGCCAGCATTCCATGGAGCCAGCATCCCAGGGAGCCAGCATTCCAGGGAGCCAGCACCCCAAGGATCCAGCACCCCGAGGAGCCAGCATTCCATGGAGCCAGCATCCCAGGGAGCCAGCATCCCAATGATCCAGCATCCCAAGGAGCCAGCATTCCAGGGAGCCAGCATCCCAGGGGGCCAGCATTCCAGGGAGCTGGAATTCCAAGGGAGCCAGCACCCCAAGGATCCAGCACCCCAAGGATCCAGCATTCCAGGGAGCCAGCATTCCAGGGAACCAGAATTCCAGGGAGCCAGCATCCCAAGGAGCCAGAATTCCAGGGAGCCAGCATTCCAAGGAGCCAGCATCCCAGGGAGCCAGCATCCCAATGATCCAGCATCCCAAGGAGCCAGCATTCCAGGGAGCCAGCATCCCAGGGGGCCAGCATTCCAGGGAGCTGGAATTCCAAGGGAGCCAGCACCCCAAGGATCCAGCACCCCAAGGATCCAGCATTCCAGGGAGCCAGCATTCCAGGGAACCAGAATTCCAGGGAGCCAGCATCCCAAGGAGCCAGAATTCCAGGGAGCCAGCATTCCAAGGAGCCAGCATCCCAGGGAGCCAGCATCCCAGGGAGCCAGCATTCCAGGGAGCCAGAATTCCAGGGAACCAGCATTCCAAGGAGCCAGCATCCCAAGGAGCCAGAATTCCAGGGAGCCAGCATCCCAAGGAGCCAGCATCCCAGGGAGCCAGCATCCCAAGGAGCCAGAATTCCAGGGAGCCAGCATTCCAAGGAGCCAGCATCCCAGGGAGCCAGCATCCCAAGGAGCCAGAATTCCAGGGAGCCAGCATTCCAGGGAGCCAGAATTCCAGGGAGCCAGCATCCCAAGGAGCCAGCATCCCAGGGAGCCAGCATCCCAAGGAGCCAGCATCCCAGGGAGCCAGCATTCCAGGGAGCCAGCACCCCAAGGATCCAGCACCCCAAGGATCCAGCTCCTTCTGTGCTGGCGTGGGGCACCACAGAGCCGTGGGTCACACGTGGTGAAAGCTGCCCTGGTGCCTGCACAGCAGGGGTGGCTGAGGCACGTCAGGGGTGGCTGAGACCTGGCACACCTGGCCAGGTGAGCGCTGCTCGGAGCCCCACAGCCCCTGTCCCTCAGCAGCAGCTGGATCTGGGCATCCTGCCCTGCTCAGCCACGTTCTGGGGCACAGACACACAAATGCCATCAGTGACAGCACGGTGAGGACACTGACAGATGTGTAATGCACACTGCAAGAGTGGCAGTGATTGATAAATGCTCCCTCTGTTCCCTCCTTATCTCCAGCCCTGCCCCGAGCAGCAGCCCTGCTCCCTGCACCTGCACTGTGGGAGCAGCTCAGCCCTGCTCAGCTCAGCCCTGCTCCTGCTTTATCTCCTGATCCTGACAGCTCTCCAGTGTCTGAGCAGAGCTGGGAGATAAGGGAGGCAGGGGAGCAGCACAGTGAGGGGCAGGAGATGGAGAGGGGACGAGCTGCATGACGAGCAGGAGAACGTTCTGTGTGAATGCTAAACCTCGTGCAGGGCTATGATAAAACTCATGGCTTTACACAGTCCACTTAAAATAAAAAACAGTCACAGGGGGAAGCAGCAGTGCCAAGCACCAAGCTGGGGAAGGAGTCAGGATGTCAAAATCCTGAGCTGCCCTTGGTACTGCTTTATTTGCTTTAGAGTCATTGGAGCTCTGGGCTTTGTGCTTTTCTGAACCCTCCATAACCCTAGGCATAATGCTAATCCTAGGCCTAACCCTAATCCTAGGCCTAACCCTAACAGAGATGTTGAAGTCACACGTGGGTAGCAGTGGTTCCAAGGAAGAAGTGGAGTGAGCTGTGATAATATCTGTATTTTACAGAAAGAGAGAGAGAAAAGTTATGCTTCATAAAACTCGTCAAGGTCAGCAAAGGCACTGATTCATTTAATCATTATTTTTGTAACTGAGACATGAGCCCATTCTGTGGGTGGGGTGGGGGTATTTCAATGCCTAATGGACTGCCAGTGCCATTTCACAACTCCTCATGTTTGTCACATTTCTCTTATTTAATTCCAACTCTGGCTAAAAATATATGAGTGAAAGTTGACCTGCTCCACTTTGGGTTTTTTGGTGGAAGTCATAGTGCATCTGGGTGGAAATTACAGCATTTATATTTATTTTTTATTACTTGTTCAGGAAAGGTGTTAATGAATGATGTGCACCCACATTATTGCCAAATGATTTCTCTGTGAATAGTTTGCAAGTCTGAGCAGATATGTCAGTAAATCCCAGCCTGGATCTGTGGTAGAGCATGATTTCCTCCTGAGAGGGTGAAGGCAGCTCTGGGATCTGCAGGCAAAGTCTGGGCAGAGTTTCCAGCCCAGGAGGGGGAGTGGTAAGCCAGGGTGTGTGGGGAAGTTTGTAAAACTTTATTCCAACGTGGCTGAATTAACTGGCCCAGTCCAAGGAAGGATCTCCCTGCCAGGGCGGGGCAGGAGAAGCTGTAGGAGCAGCTCTGAGCCAAGTTAGGGCCTCACAATGAAGGATGCTTTTGCAGGAGGAGATTTCTGCTATGTTGGTACATTATTTATCCCCTGCAGGTGCTCCAGCATTTCTACCGTTTTCACTTGGTTTCCTTTTCAGGTTCCTTGTGCTTGACTTGAAGGCAGGGAGGTGACAACTGCCTGCAGGACGTGGTGTTAGTGAGGATTCATTCAAACAATGAATACTGAACTGAACATTTTGTGCTGCTCACAAGAAGGAGGAAAGGGTTTGGGTGCTCTGTCCAGAGGCTGCACAAAACGTTCTGGCCAGGACAGGGTTCTGGTGTGGTGATGAGGATGCTCCATGTCCCCATCACCTCCCCTGGGGTCACTGCAGGTGCTGGTGCTGTGCAGCTTTAACCCCGTGCTGGATCCCCACAGGGCTTGGGGAGGGTGTGGTGTGTGCTGCAGGTGTGCCACCTGTCCCTGTCCCTGTCCCCTGGCAGCCAGTGCAGCTCCTGCAGATATTCCAGGTACACACCTGGGCTGCTCAGTGCTGCTGGAAGCTCTCAGGCTGTTTTGTGTTTGCCTCGTGGTCCTGCCACCCTGGGACAGTGTCCCTGTCCTGCCACCCTGGGACAGTGTCCCTGTCATTGAAACCTGGGACAGGCTGTCCCTGTCCTGCCACCCTGGGACAGTGTCCCTGTCATTGAAACCTGGGACAGGCTGTCCCTGTCCTGCCACCCTGGGACAGTGTCCCTGTCATTCCACCCTGGGACAGTGTCCCTGTCATTCCACCCTGGGACAGGCTGTCCCTGTCCTGCCACCCTGGGACAGTGTCCCTGTCATTGAAACCTGGGACAGGCTGTCCCTGTCCTGCCACCCTGGGACAGTGTCCCTGTCATTCCACCCTGGGACAGGCTGTCCCTGTCCTGCCACCCTGGGACAGTGTCCCTGTCATTCCACCCTGGGACAGTGTCCCTGTCCTGCCACCCTGGGACAGTGTCCCTGTCATTCCACCCTGGGACAGGCTGTCCTTCTGCCACCCTGGGACAGGCTGTCCTTCTGCCACCCTGGGACAGGCTGTCCCTGTCATTCCACCCTGGGACAGTGTCCCTGTCCTGCCACCCTGGGACAGTGTCCCTGTCATTCCACCCTGGAACAGGCTGGTCTTGTCATTCCACCCTGGGACAGACTGTCCTTATCCTGCCACCCTGGGACAGTGTCCCTGTCATTCCACCCTGGGACAGGCTGTCCCTGTCATTCCACCCTGGGACAGTGTCCCTGTCCTGCCACCCTGGGACAGGCTGTCCTTGTCCTGCCACCCTGGGACAGTGTCCCTGTCATTGAACCCTGGGACAGGCTGTCGCTGTCCTGCCACCCTGGGACAGTTCCCTGTCCTGCCACCCTGGGACAGTGTCCCTGTCATTCCACCCTGGGACAGTTCCCTGTCCCAGCTCAGTGACAAGGTGGCCCTGACTCGAGGCTGCCCTGGAGCTGTTCCTGGGGCCCGTGTGGGGTGTCCCAGCAGAGGGACGGTGCAGGATGGCTCTGCAGGGGCTGAGTGCCTCCCCAGGGCTCTGCTCCATCAGGGAAGCTTTTAGCTGAGGCTGTGAGTGCAGAGTTTAATGGGCAGGGGATGTTTGCTCTGCATGGCAAGTGCATCCTTGCCCTCTGAGCAGAGCAAATTTAGCTCCCTCAAGCCTGGCCTCCTGGGGCCGAGATTTGTGTTTGAACTTTGGTTGAAAGGAATATATTGATTAGGCTTTGATTTAGTTGTTCCTTGCTGAAAAGACACCAGGTAATGACTCCACCTGCCCTTTCCTATTTTATTCACTTAATGGAGTCCCCTCCTTCCCCTTCTCCTCCTGGAGACCGTTTGCCTGGAAGTCTGCAGCACTGTGAGAATAGAAGAAAAAGCAATTGTCACAGTGCCAATGTGATTGATTCCATAAGTAAGTCCCTTGGCAGAGCTGAGAGGCTGCACTGCTGTCAGCCAGAGTGCCAGGGCCATGTCCAGCTTGGACTGAGGGACAGAGGGACAGAGGGACGGAGGGAGCTCCTGCTGCCCTCTGCCCAGCTGTGTGTGCTCCTCTGGCTGTGCCCTGGGGTCCCTCTGTGCAGCCCAGCAGGGTCTCTAGGAAATGGGCCTGGTTTGTATTGGCACAGCACAACAAAACACTTCACACTTCTTGTTTTGATTGGTAACTGATTCTTGTGGATTGGGACTCTGAATAGTGAGCAGTAAATATTTATGAAACGTAATGGCCAAGACTAAATACATTCATTAGCATATTTATTCTTATTGAGTTGCTGCTTTGTGTGCCTGAGGAAATTATCAAATTGCTTCTATTTGAACTGCTGCATATAATTTTAGGACTGGCATTTTCAGTCTCACATCACTCTGGATTTTGGAATTAGGGTGAGGAAGCATTTGTGTCTGCCCCCAGCCCCAAAGTAAGTCTATGAACAGTAGAAGTTCAATAAATCCATTCTGTTCTGCAGAGTTCCAGTTCCCCATCAGCAGGAGGTGAGTGCAGTGCCCCCAGTGAGGATGGGAACGTGGGCAGGGCACTGGGATTGTCCCAGCCAATCCTCTATTTCCTGTAAAATCACACAGGTGTATTAAACATCCCACCTGGGAGGGGCTGCAGGAGGCAGCACAGGAGCTGGGTGAGGGCTGGCTAAGGGCTGGATAAAGGTAAGAGCTGGATAAGGGCTGGATAAAGCCTGGGTAAAGCCAAGGGCTGGGTGAGGGCTGGATAAAGCCTGGCTGAGCCTGGCTAAGGGCTGGGTGAGGGCTGTGAACCCCAGCCCCTGTGGCTGTGCAGGCTCAGCTCAGCTCTGCTCACCCAGAGCTGCAGCATGGGCATTGCTGGAGCAGCACTCGCAGCAGCTGGCTCCCAGGAAAAGTTTCCCTAGGAACAGATTTTTGCTGTGAATATTTAACTGCAACAAAACCTGAGCCAGAATGGAAGGAGCTGCTTTGGGGAAGCTCCAGGCTGGGCTGGGGTGCAGAGGGGGAGCTCTGGGAATTGGGAACAGAGGTGTGAAAATAATGACACAAAATCCCTGTGCAGGAAACTCATCTGGGTCACAGAGGGACAGAGGAGCAGGGAGTGAGCCAGGCCAGGAGGGAGGAACCAGCCCTGGGGTGGGACACAGGGTGACCATGAGCTGTCTGAGCTGGCCTGGCTGTGCCACAGAGCTCTGCTGCTCCCAAAAGTGCTGCTGGAAGCTTGTCCTACAGCCCTGCTGCTCATTCCCCCCCTGGCAGGGCTGGCAGCTCCCAGCACACCAATTAATTCAGTTCAGGGTAGCTGTGATCTAAACCCATCATTCGAGCACCTTGCTCCAGCTCTCAGCTCGGTGTGATTTGCTGCTGTGTTTATTTGTTTTGTAAATGGTTTTCTGTCTGTCTCACTAATGGGACAAACATCCCAGGAGGAGTGGCAGGATTTGGGGCATTAGCTGCTTTAATATTTATCAGTTGTGGGGTTTGAAGTAGTGCTGGGGCCCTGGGGAGCTCGGTCCCAATTCCCTTTGCACGGGAGCCCCTGGCATGGGGAGCCAGGGACGTGGGGCTGTGGCAGGGTCTGACCCTGGGGACGTGGGGCTGTGGCAGGGTCTGACCTTGGGGACATGGGGATGTGGCAGGGTCTGACCTTGGGGACGTGGGGATGTGGCAGGGTCTGACCTTGGGGACATGGGGATGTGGCAGGGTCTGACCTTGGGGACGTGGGGCTGTGGCAGGGTCTGACCCTGGGGATGTGGCAGGGTCTGACCCTGGGGACATGGGGATGTGGCAGGGTCTGACCCTGGGACATGGGGATGTGGCAGGGTCTGACCCTGGGGACATGGGGCTGTGGCAGGGTCTGACCCTGGGGACATGTGGCTGCTCTCAGGGTCCCACCCTGGGGACATGTGGCTGCTCTCAGGGTCCCACCCTGGGGACATGTGGCTGCTCTCAGGGTCTGACCCTGGGGACATGTGGCTGCTCTCAGGGTCCCACCCTGGGGCTCCTGGTGCCTCTGCTTTTCCCAGGACACCCCTGGGTCCTGTGGTCACACTCCAGGCTGTCCAAAATCAACCTCACTCAGCTTTTGCTATTGCTGGGTCTCGTGGTTGTTCACACAGTCAAATGTTTTTGCTGAATGTGACTGAAGCTTTGTTTTGTGTTTATTCCCAGGGAATGAACTGCTCACCTGAGCTGCTGGCTGGAGCCTGGCTTGGCCCTGGAGCAGCTGGCACTGAGGGCAGGAGCTCAGGCAGGGCCAGCTGAGCCAGGACAGTCTGTCCATGTGCAGGGAGCTGCTGTTTGCACTGAGTGCAGCTCCAGAGCCTGGATGAGGGCTGGCAGCCCAGCCTGGATCTCCTGGATCTTCAGAGCCCAGGCTGGGAAGGTGCTGAACATGTGCTGGAATTATTGGGGGTGGGAAGGAGACAATCTTTAAGGTCCTTTCCAACCATGCTATGATTCTATGACAGCGTTTTCCTTCATAATAAGAGTAATATTTCAAAGGAAATAAAGTCTGCCCAAGACTGGATCCTTTCAAAGGGAGAATAATTCCATTTTCTCCCAGGATCCTCAGGCAGGACTGGGAGAAGGGAGCTGGGCTGGGAGCAGGATGTGTCCAGGGCTGAGCACTGGAAACTCCCACATTTGCTGCTGCCTTGTACACAGAAGGTGGTGAGAACATTTGTGACATTTGGAGGGACATTGCTGCCAGCTCGGGTCACCACCCTGGCTGTGGGACAGCACACTCTGCGTCTCACTGCTGGTTTTAAACTGCCAGACAGCATTCGTGTGAAACAGAAATGGTTCCAAATGTCAGGAATCAGCTTTCCTTTGTGGATGTTTTGTTCTGCACAGGGTCAGACACAGCTTTGGGAGAGGGCTCCTGGGCAGGGCCGTGGGCTGTGCCTGCACTCTGAGCTCAGAATTTCAGTGGTGATTTCTCTGTAAATTCCTTCATGCTCATTTTTCTCTTCCTTAGGCGTTGGTTCTGACGTGCTGTGAGCCCCAGCAGAGCCCCAGCCCCGCTCCCCTTGGCTCCTCACCCTGTGCAGATGATGCTGAGCAAGCGCCAGGGTTTTGTACGAGTTTCCCACTGACACCACGGGAAAGACCTTGCAGCCCAAGAGCTCTGCCTTGATTGATTCCTTCTCATTACAGCCCTGAATTATTTGCAGAGGGAAATGACAAGGCTTCATTTTCTCCTGGTGCTTTATCTTTCCATAAAACACATCCAGTGAAGCTGCTAATGGAAAAGCTTTTAACCTGGGGCAGGGAGCAGCGTGTCCAGGAGGTGCTGGGGCTGCAGCAGCTCCACAGTGAACCCAGGGCAGCCCAAAGGGACTGGCACAGCTCTGAGGACGAGCTGTCTGCCTCAGGAATTGAGGAGAACAGAAGGGACAGGCAGGGATGCTCCTGGCGTGTCCTGGTTTCACCAGAGAGCTGGAGGGATGGTGCTGCTTGTGCTCCAATAAAAAACAGATTCCCAGGGGCATGGGAGGAGTTATCAGACAAAACTTTCCCTTGCCAGGCAGGCAGAGCACAGGGGACCTGGGGCTGGCACTTCCAGGTGTGTCCTGTGCCAGCAATTTCTCCCCTTCTTACATCTTGTTGGGTTTTACTTTTTAAGCCTACAGCGTTTTCTAATGATGAAAAAGCAGGCTGGCTGGGCATCTGGGGAGAGATGCAGCTCTGAGGAAAAAGATAAAGAGCTTCTGCAAATATTTATGTACAGAAAATCGAAGGAATGGTAATGAACCTCATTTCCAGAGGAGCTGGACGTGTTTGTGTGGCTGGAGCGGGTGCAGGAAGGGGCAGCTGCTCCCCACGGCCTGGGCTGGGCTGGAGGATACCCAGGGACACACCTGGAGGTGAGGGGACAGGGATTTGTGACACCCAGAGATGTCTGGAGGTGAGGGGACAGGGATTTGTGACACCCAGGGACACACCTGGAGGTGAGGGGACAGGGATTTGTGCTGCTCCCTCCTGGTCCAAGCTCTGGGCACTGTGTGCTCTCAGGTGATGCTCTCAGGTCGCTGTCAGTGCCACCAGCCCTCCCTGTGCCTGCCCAGCACCTTTATCAGCCCCTCGGGCAGGGGAAGCCAGAGCCCACAGCTGGGTTTCACATTCCGAGGTGACCCTGAGCCCATTTTCACCCACAGTGTCAATTTGTTCCCTCCAGTGTTTCTACTAAAAGGTGCAAATATCTGGGAAATTCCATATTGTGCAGTGACCTACTTTGCAGCTTTTCAAAAAGTACTGGGAAGACTGCCAGAAAGTCAAGTCTTAATTTTGGTGAGGCTGGGCGTGCTCTGCTGCCCGTGGTGAGTGCAGCTGGGGGAGCTGTCCCTGGCACCCAGCAGTGCAGCAGCCTCGCAGCTTTTCCACCTCTTGGCTCTCAACCTGCTCCTGGTAACAGAATTCACACCTTGCCCTGCTGCTCCTGCGAGCCTCTGGCACCTCAGTGCCAAAGAGCCTGGGGGTGTGGGGGTGCTGGGCTTCATATCCATGTCCAGCCCCATGTCCATCCCTGTGTGCATCCCTGTGTCCATTGTGTCCATCCCTGTGTCCATCCCTGTGTCCATCCCCGTGTCCATCCCCATGTCCACTGTGTCCATCCCCGTGTCCATCCCCGTGTCCATTGTGTCCATCCCTGTGTCCATCCCTGTGTGCATCCCTGTGTGCATTGTGTCCATCCCAGTGTCCATCCCAGTGTCCATCCCCGTGTCCATCCCCGTGTCCATTGTGTCCATCCCCATGTCCATTGTGTCCATCTCTCCATCCCCATGTCCATTGTGTCCATTCCTGTGTCCATCCCTCCATCCCCGTGTCCATCCCCGTGTCCATTGTGTCCATCCCCGTGTCCATTGTGTCCATCCCCATGTCCATTGTGTCCATTCCTGTGTCCATCCCTCCATCCCCGTGTCCATCCCTGTGTCCATTGTGTCCATTCCTGTGTCCATTGTGTCCATCCCCGTGTCCATCCCTGTGTCCATCCCTCCATCCCCGTGTCCATCCCCCTGTCCATTGTGTCCATCCCTGTGTCCATTGTGTCCATTCCTGTGTCCATCCCTCCATCCCCGTGTCTATTGTGTCCATCCCCGTGTCCATCCCCGTGTCCATCCCCGTGTCCATCCCCGTGTCCATTCCTGTGTCCATCCCCGTGTCCATTGTGTCCATCCCTGTGTCCATCCCTGTGTCCATCCCTGTGTCCATCCCTGTGTCCATCCCCGTGTCCATTGTGTCCATCCCCATGTCCATCCCTGTGTCCATTGTGTCCATCCCTGTGTCCATTGTGTCCATCCCCATGTCCATCCCCATGTCCATCCCCATGTCCATCCCCGTGTCCATCCCTGTGTCCATCCCGGTGTCCATCCCTCCATCCCCATGTCCATTGTGTCCATTCCTGTGTCCATCCCCATGTCCATCCCTCCATCCCCAGGCTCCTCTCCTCTGTGGTCACTGCACTGTTTTGACCCCTCTGAAGCAGGAACAGGTTGGGCTCATCACTCACATTAAATTTTCCCTGTGTTTAGAAGGAAGGGAGGAAAATAATTCAACAGAACGTGGCGAGGAATCAGAGTTGTTTTCCAGAGCCATCTCTGAGTCCTGCTGGAAACATAAAGGAGGAGTGGGAAGGGCTGAGGGGCTGCAGTGCAATTAGAGACCATCTGCTCGAGTGCATGGTGATTTGTGCCAGCCTGGCAGGGCTGTGCATGCCTCAGCTGCTGGGAGGGAGGGCAGTGCTCACCTGGAACCTGCCTGTCACTGCCTGTGCTGCTTCTGCAAGGCATCGTTTAGAAACAATTCTTCTGAATTGCACCATCTGGAGGGAGCAGGAAAATCGATGAAGTATTTACACGAGGCTGGGCACTCTGGGGACAGAGCTGGGACAGCAGTAAGGGCTGTGGGGAAACCTGAGCCCAGGCTGGACTTGGCTCTGAGCAGCAGTCTGGCTTCTCCCATTGTACCTTAGATAATTCCTGACCCCTCCTCAGCTCCTTTGTGATTAGTTACCATCCTGACACTGCTTCGTGGCATTTTTCAGGAAAATGAGGTTTGGGAACTTCCTCCCTGATGGAAGGGATGGGAAGGAGCACGTCTGGGTGAGGACAAGCTGGTGACAGGAGATGTTCAGGTGGGGCTGAGGCTGCCTTGGTGACACTGGGGACACTCTGCACCGTTTTGTTCCCTTGTGCAGGAGCAGCACAGCTCTGCAGGATCCCTGTGCTGCTCTGTGCCCAGGGCTCTGCTGGGTGCTTTGGAACTGTTCCAGCCCTCACCAAAACACCCCTGCTGCTGCTTGTCCAGGATTTCGGTTTTGCTGGAGGTGCAGATAAACTGAAGGTGAGCAAAGGGAGGATTTGAGAGAGGCCAAGCCCAGCTTTGCCTCTGCTGCCTCCCAGCACGGTGTCTGGCACCGGCTGGCAAACCTGTGACAGGGACCCTGCAGCTCTGATTTTCCTTCTGAGAGCCCGTCCTGGAGCTGGGAAATTGCTGCTGAATTGCACCCTGAAAGCAGCTCGGGGTGAAGCAGCTTCTCCTTCTCCAGCCTCGTGCTGATGGCTTGGGGCTCTCCCAGGGCCCCTTCCCTTGGAGTGTGGGGAGCAGGAATTTGGGGGGCAGGATTTGGGGATCAGGATCTGGAGAGCAGGAATTTGGGGATCAGCATTTGGGGATCAGGATCTGGGGAGCAGGAATTTGGGGATCAGCATTTGGGGATCAGGATCTGGGGAGCAGGAATTTGGGGGGCAGGATTTGGGGAGCAGGAATTTGGGGGGCAGGATTTGGGGGGCAGGAATTTGGAGATCAGGATTTGGGGAGCAAGATCTGGAGAGCAGGAATTTGGGGATCAGGATCTGGGGAGCAGGATCTGGGGATCAGGAATTTGGGGAGCAGGATTTGGGGAGCAGGAATTTGGGGGGCAGGGTTTGGGGAGCAGGATTTGGGGAGCAGGAATTTGGGGAGCAGGATTTGGGGAGCAGGATTTGGGGAGCAGGATTTGGGGAGCAGGATGAGGGGAGCAGGATCTGGGGAGCAGGAATTTGGGGAGCAGGACTTGGGGAGCAGGAATTTGGGGATCAGGATCTGGGGAGCAGGAATTTGGGGAGCAGGAATTTGGGGGGCAGGATTTGAGGAGCAGGATCTGGGGATCAGGATTTGGGGAGCAGGAATTTGGGGATCAGGATCTGGGGAGCAGGATTTGGGGAGCAGGATCTGGGGAGCAGGAATTTGGGGAGCAGGATGAGGGGAGCAGGGTTTGGGGAGCAGGAATTTGGGGGGCAGGATTTGAGGAGCAGGATTTGGGGAGCAGGAATTGGGGATCAGGATCTGGGGAGCAGGATCTGGGGAGCAGGAATTTGGGGGGCAGGATTTGAGGAGCAGGATCTGGGGATCAGGATTTGGGGAGCAGGAATTTGGGGATCAGGATCTGGGGAGCAGGATTTGGGGAGCAGGATCTGGGGAGCAGGAATTTGGGGAGCAGGATGAGGGGAGCAGGGTTTGGGGAGCAGGAATTTGGGGGGCAGGATTTGAGGAGCAGGATTTGGGGAGCAGGAATTTGGGGATCAGGATCTGGGGAGCAGGAATTTGGGGAGCAGAGTTTGGGGGGCAGGATTTGGGGATCAGGATCTGGGGAGCAGGAATTGGGGAGCAGGAATTTGGGGGGCAGGATTTGGGGATCAGGTTTTGGGAGGCAGGATTTAGGGAGCAGGGTTTGGGGAGCAGGGTTTGGAGTTCTTTGCTCTCGTGTGAGGGCAGTTCCAGACAATCCGGGCCAGCAAACGCAGCCGTGCCCTGCTCAGCCGGGGATGCCCACGGGGCTGTCCCTCTGTCCCTGCCCTGCTGCCGTGGCTCCTGCTGGTTTTTGGCAGGTGTGGATGTGGCCCCTGGGGATGTGTTCATTCTGGGGCAGTGCTTGGCGTTGGAGGCTTTTCCAGGCTCTGGCTCTGGGATTGACTGGATATTCTCCTTTCCAGTGTCACTGTAAGAGGGTGACTCTCTTGGACTCTGTCCTGCTCTTTCCCATCTCCCCTCCCTTCAGCCTGGCTCAGCTGGAGCTCAGACTGGGCTTAGCAGGGCTGGGCTGGGCTGGGCTCAGCAGCACCAGGAGATGTTCACAGCCCATTATTGGTGTGGGACCATTCCCAGGAGCCAGCCATGGGCAGGATGAATGCTCCTTGGTTTCACTTGCACTAAAATGTGCCCAGGAAGGAATGGCCTGGTCTGCTCAGTGCTACCTGTGCTTTTCAGCTGATTGAATTTCATTGACCAGGTTAATATTGAGCCCTTGTGCAATTACTGGCAGAGAATGGAATATAATTTTTTTTGCCTTGCTTTTGAGCTGTGGAAGGAAGGTTTATATTTCAAATGTTCTTTTAATCGTGCAAGCAGGGTCTTGAAAAAGTCCCTTTAATTTAGGGCAGGCTGGAAGAGTGCAGTTCATGAGGCTTTTCCCCAAGTAAAACTTTTCAATTTTTTTTTTTTTAATGCTGAATTATAGCTAGAGAAGGCATTAATCTTCATTACAGAATAAACTTGATGTAAACCTGTGTGGCCTCTGTGACCAAAGCAGTCTTAATGCACAGCTCAGGGAGCAGGACTGGGAGGGCTGGTGGCTCTATGTAGCTTTGGTTTTGGTTTTTTTTTCATTCTTGGCTTTATGGCTGTTCAAAATCTTACTGTACAGGTGCAGGTTTGTTTTTAAATGGAAATAATCCCTGCCTTCAGTTCTCAGTGCACTGAGAGTCTGGCTGAGGGTGGGCTGGGTCTGCACAGGGCAGGGATCCATGGAAAGCACAGGAAAGCAGGGAAGGGGAAGGTGTCACTGAGGTTTCTGTTTCTGGGGACTCCCAAACAGGGTCTGAACTGAAATGTGGAATTCAAGTGAAATTCTGAACATCTAAGATCAATTTGAGTATTTTCTGTGATGAATCTGTCGCATTAAAAATAACAACAAACATGGGAATGGAAAACGATGGGATGCCTGTTTGGACACTCCTGGCAGTGTTTAATGACAGGTTGTCAATGGATTGGTTGAACGTGGATTGAATGCAGGAGCATTCCCAGTGAGACCAGGACCAGGATGAGGGGCAGAATCTGCTGCTGCAGGGGTGCTGCAGGGGTGCTGCAGGAGCTGGGATGCTGCAGGTGGTGGGATGGTGCAGGTGCTAGGTGCAGTGACACCCTGTCCTGCAGTGACACCTTGTCCAGACCCTGTCCTGCAGCTTTCCTGGGCCCCTGGCAGTGCTGAGCCCTGTCTGTGCCCTCCCAGCTCCCCATCCTGCTCTCCCAGCTCCCCATCCTGCTCTCCCAGCTCCCCATCCCTGCTCTCCCAGCTCCCCATCCCTGTCTGTGCTCTCCCAGCCCCATCCCTGCTCTCCCAGCTCCCCATCCCTGCTCTCCCAGCCCCATCCCTGCTCTCCCAGCTCCCCATCCCTGCTCTCCCAGCCCCATCCCTGCTCTCCCAGCTCCCCATCCCTGCTCTCCCAGCTCCCCATCCCTGCTCTCCCAGCTCCCCATCCCTGCCCTCCCAGCTCCCCATCCCTGCCCTCCCAGCTCCCCATCCCTGCTCTCCCAGCTCCCCATCCCTGCTCTCCCAGCTCCCCATCCCTGTCTGTGCTCTCCCAGCCCCATCCCTGCTCTCCCAGCTCCCCATCCCTGCTCTCCCAGCTCCCCATCCCTGTCTGTGCTCTCCCAGCTCCCCATCCCTGCTCTCCCAGCCCCATCCCTGCTCTCCCAGCTCCCCATCCCTGTCTGTGCTCTCCCAGTTCCCCATCCCTGCTCTCCCAGCTCCCCATCCCTGCTCTCCCAGCTCCCCATCCCTGCTCTCCCAGCTCCCCATCCCTGCTCTCCCAGCTCCCCATCCCTGTCTGTGCTCTCCCAGCTCCCCATCCCTGCTCTCCCAGCTCCCCATCCCTGCTCTCCCAGCTCCCCATCCCTGTCTGTGCTCTCCTAGCTCCCCATCCCTGCTCTCCCAGCTCCCCATCCCTGTCTGTGCTCTCCTAGCTCCCCATCCCTGCTCTCCCAGCTCCCCATCCCTGCTCTCCCAGCTCCCCATCCTGCTCTCCCAGCTCCCCATCCCTGCTCTCCCAGCCCCATCCCTGCCCTCCCAGCTCCCCATCCCTGCTCTCCCAGCCCCATCCCTGCTCTCCCAGCTCCCCATCCCTGCTCTCCCAGCCCCATCCCTGCTCTCCCAGCTCCCCATCCCTGCTCTCCCAGCCCCCCATCCCTGCTCTCCCAGCCCCCCATCCCTGTCTGTGCCCTCCCAGCTCCCCATCCCTGCTCTCCCAGCTCCCCATCCCTGTCTGTGCTCTCCCAGCTCCCCATCCCTGTCTGTGCTCTCCCAGCTCCATCCCTGCTCTCCCAGCTCCCATCCCTGCTCTTCCCAGCTCCCCATCCCTGTCTGTGCTCTCCTAGCTCCCCATCCCTGCTCTCCCAGCTCCCCATCCCTGCTCTCCCAGCTCCCCATCCCTGTCTGTGCTCTCCCAGCTCCCCATCCCTGCTCTCCCAGCTCCCCATCCCTGCTCTCCCAGCTCCCCATCCCTGCTCTCCCAGCCCCATCCCTGCTCTCCCAGCTCCCCATCCCTGCTCTCCCATCTCCCCATCCCTGCTCTCCCAGCCCCATCCCTGCCCTCCCAGCTCCCCATCCCTGCTCTCCCAGCTCCCCATCCCTGCTCTCCCAGCTCCCCATCCCTGCTCTCCCAGCTCCCCATCCCTGCTCTCCCAGCTCCCCATCCCTGCTCTCCCAGCTCCCCATCCCTGCTCTCCCAGCCCCATCCCTGCTCTCCCAGCTCCCCATCCTGCTCTCCAGCCCTTCCCCTGGAGAAGCAGGTTATTTGTGAGGTTATTTGTGAGGTTATTTGTGAGTCACAGCAGCGAGGTGAGCGCTGCAGAGCGGAGCAGTAGTAAACAGGATCCTACAGACTGAGAAAAGTGCTGACTTACAGAATGCAGAGCTTCCACCTCCCAGAAAAGCGCCGCTAACACGTTTGTTTTCGTGTTGTCTTTGCGTGGCTGCGGCTGATGAATCACGGCAGGGTCAGCCCTGGAATCACATTCAAACACATGTGCTCGTCCCAGTCCAGGAATCTTAATTACCCAGGCTTGGTTCCTGGAGTTTCAGCATTAACTTGTGTTTGTCTGGGCGAGATCTGGGCAGCCCTGTAATTGAGTAAATAGGGTTTTTTTTAATTCCACCACTGTTAATATTGCTGGTGCTTGTAATAACTGCAAATCTGTACAGCCAGCAGCAGAGCTCACCTGGGGAGTGCTGCAGCCCCAGCCCTGCTCGGCTCAGACCTTCCCTGCCAGGGACACACGTCTGTCTGCACTTCTCCAGTGTTTGTTTAATTTGGGCTGCCTCTGTTACATAACATTTCATTTTCCCCTGCAGTTTTCAAGGTCAGGTTTTACCTGAACAGGAGCCTGGGTGGGATTGGGAGCCCTGGATGGAACGGGAGTGCCACAGGAGGATCTGGAAAAGCCGGTTGCAGTGTTGTCTGCTGTGTGAATGTTTGGGGAGAATTACTTCAGAGCTGGGCCTTTGCTTACAAAGGATGTGTTAAAGAGCTTTTCTGAATTCCAGGAGCTCGTCTGAGCTCAGTGAGCTTTCTAACATCAGCTCATCTCTAATGGCTTTACCTGCTGGCTGGAAACACGGACAGGGCAGCTGGGGACCTTTAAACACAGGGAAAGGAATGAAACCTGCTCGTGGGTAATTTGCCTTGACAACATTTAATTGTAAAACTGGGGCAGGTCGGAATTTATCAGCACTGAGTCATCTTCCATTAATTCCACCTGAGGTTTGCCAAACTTCTGGGTGTATCAAAGCTGTCCCTGTTTTCCAGTTGATTCCTGCAGTGTTTGAAAGCTGCTGTGGCACCCAAGGCTTTGGACACCAGAGCTCCAGCCTGCTCCTCACATTTCTTATTCCAGACCCAGTGGTGCTGTCCCTTTGCTCTTACCCAGGGTGGTCCCAAAGGTGAAGTTACCCAGAGCAGTTTCTGGCTGTGGGAGTGTGAAGGGTTAAAGATGCACAGTAAATAGCAGAGCAGAATCCTGGGCTCTGATGCACTCTGCAGCATCCATGCTGTCCTCAGTCTCATGCAGCTGGCAGTTCTGTCTTTCCAATACCTTAAAAAGTGCAGCCATAGAATTTCAATCTTACCAAGAGCCTGACTCCTCCAGAATAACTCACAGGGATTGACTCAAGCATATTTTTCATGTCTCCCAGATGCAGTGCAATGCCATGGAAATCAGGAAATAGGCAGCAGGGCCATCTCCATCTGAGGAGATGAAGGTCAAAGACACCTTCATTCTTCTCAGCATTCTTCCTTCCAAATGGGTTGTAAAAATGAGCACAGAGCAGGCAATTAATTGTGGGGAAAAGCAATTCTTGGGGCGTGTGAAAGGCTGGAGAGGAGGTTCCTTTGGTGCAGGCTGTGTGTGTGTGGTGCTGTCACCTCCTGCAGCATTCCCTGTGCTCCTCAGGTGGCAGGAGCCCTTTGTCCCCTGGCACACATCTGGCACACATCTGGCACACACCTGGCACTGCTCTGTCCACCTCCAGTCCCAGTGCCAAAGCTGGCAATGCCCTGACCTGTCATCCCCCACTGCAGACAGCTTTTAGTCCTCTGTGTGCAATGCAGGTGAGCAATGCTCAGATTGCCCAGAACTCCTGAACTGGAGCATGTGCAGGGTGGGATCAGGGAGGGAATTGTGCCAGCCAGAGCAAACAGCTCCTGCACTGACCCGGGGGGCCTTGGCTTTGTCCACCTTTGATAAACAACTGATTCCTTTAACAATGAAACCTTCCTCTGTGCTCGTGGCATCCCTTTGCTTTGCACACTCACAGTCCAGAGAAATCCTCACTCGTTCACATCTGAAACAACCCCATGGATTGCCTGGAAAACAAAATGAAAACCCATCCTCACCTCCTGGTGAAAGGTTGGATTTAACCCAGGGCCAGTTTCTGTGTGCTGTGTTTTGTCTTCACCTGGTTCTCACAGGTATTTATGTTTGTGTTCAATAATCCCTGTACACCAATTTCTTGGTGCTGTTTAAATCCCAGGGCTTTAGTCTGTCCTCTGCTTTCAGCCCAAGGAACAACCATAACAAAAAGCAGGAAACCAAAGATGTGATAGAGGCTATTTTCTAAAAACAACCCTGTGTGGGGATGTTTTCATGGGAGGCATCTTGCAGCTCTCAAAGAATGGCCCCATTTGCTAAGGCACCAAATCTTCCAGCCTGGCTGCCTTGTGTTTTCCTCATGTGTTTGGAAAGGAGATCTGGAAATTATCCTGAACACGTTTAAACTTGTGTCACCAAGGAGCTGCCACTTCCTGGGACATCTGTGCCTTAACTAGAGCACAAGTCTAACTGCAAGACAAATGCCCAGATTTGGTGTTTTTAACGTGCAACACTCAGCTGTGTGAGGTGAACGTGCTCATTGTGGGCTGAGCCTGAGCTCACCAAACCCTGATTCTGAAAGGTGAAACATCAGCTGAATTGTAATGTTCTTTCCTCTGGGGTCACTGTGCAGCACTGGAAAGGAGGGAGATGCTTTTCATCTCTTCTGAGGCTGAAGCTGGAGTTGTTCTGTAGTAGAAAAACTGTCACAATATTAACACAGTGAATTTTATTAAAAGCCCAAACAAATGTATTTACATGTGGCAAGTATATTCGGCCTGCTCCATGTATTGCAGCGTCTGCTGAGCTTATTAAAAATGGGCAGAAATTTATAAGGACTGTGTTTGTTCAAAGTATGCAAAAAAAGCTCAATATCAATTTAAAGTATGGGATTTTTCTTCAACTGTAGTTGATGGAAACAGTTTAGTGAGTTTTGTGTGAGAACCTCCAACCTGTGAATTCCAATTTCATGGTTCAGCCGTACGTGGGAAGTGAATTTGGGCAGTCCTGCTGTGCTGAGCAGCTCAGGAGCTTGGGCTGGGCTCTGTGTGGGGCTGGGGGCTCGGGGGGCTCTGCCTGTGTGGGTTTCTCAGGGCTGCTCCTGGCAGAGAGTGCAGAGGCAGAAACTGCCACAGAGCTCAGGGAGGGCTGGGAAGGGCCCTGGGGCTGCTCCTGTGCCAGCCCTGCCCTGGAGATGCTGCTCTGCTGTTCCTGCTGCTGGGGGGCTTGTGCAGGGTGTGAGACCCCTCCAGCCGCCTCTCCCCTCCCAGCTCAGACCAGGGAATTCACACTTTGGTTCCAGGATTTGTGCCAGCAGCCTCAGCTCCATTCTGTCCCCCCAGCACAGAACACAGAATGCCTTTCCGTGTTCGTTACCCGGGCTGTTGCCTCGGCTCTCCCAGGATTTATCCGAAGTGACTCGTTCCAACCTTGTGGAAATTGCAGTGATGGAAGATGCATCAGCAGCTCTCCGTCCTGCCTGGTTTGCAGGGGTGCCCATCAGGGATGAGCTCACCTGTGCTGCTCTGCAAGGAGCCAGGCTGAGCTCAGCCACACAGGTGGGACAGGGAAGGTGAACCCAAGTTTACCTTTGTTCATACGTGTCTAACAGGATACGATTAAATATTAAAACCATGCAGTTAATTCTGCTGTATTTACCAAAAGAAGATTTTCTGAGGAGTGGTTGTTATGGAAACAGTGGCCCTCTGTCCTTCCACTTGGAAAGGATTTATTTTAAGGGAGCTAAAACCCTTTAAATATTCAGCAAGTATAAAAAGGTGAGATCATAATATTCATCTTACATATTCTGTGCAAAGCTTCAAGAACTTCCCTGACATGAGAAGCAGCGGAGGCTCCAGAGCCTGTCTGTAACGGGGAAAGGGAAGGGGCTGATAAATCAGGAACAGGACAAAGGGCAGACAGGGGACACATGGCTGGGTGGGAACCCATCCAGGAAACCCCACTGGGAATTGAATTGTCTTTCCTTGGGACCTGACCCCACTGCCCTCGGGGCACTGCCACTGCTGGGACGTGCTGGGGACACCCCTGGTTGTGGGGTTCTATAGGAACAACCCCTGTTTATGGAATTCTGGGGGACACTACCCATTTATGGGGTTCTGGGGGACACCCCCTGGTTGTGGGGTTCTATAGGAACACCCCCTGATTGTGGGGTTCTGGGGAACCCTGACCATTTGTAGTGGTTCTGTGGGAGCACTGCCTGTTTGTGGGTTTTGGGGGACACCCCCTGGCTGTGGGGTTCTATAGGAACAACCCCTGGTTGTGGGGTTCTGTGGGACACTGACCATTTATGGGGTTCTATAGGAACACTCCCTGTTTGTGGAGTTCTGGGGAATACTCCTATTTATAGGGGTTCTGGGGAACCCTGACCCTTTGTAGGGGTTCTGTGGGAGCACTGCCTGTCTGTGGGGTTCTGGGGGACACCCCTGGTTGTGGGGTTCTATAGGAACACTGACCATTTATGGGTTCTATAGGAACACCCCCTGTTTATGGAGTTCTGGGGAATACTCCTATTTATAGGGGTTCTGGGGAACCCTGACCCTTTGTAGGGGTTCTGTGGGAGCACTGCCTGTCTGTGGGGTTCTGGGGGACACCCCCTGGTTGTAGGGCCTCTGTAGGACACCCCCTATTTGTAGGGTCCTGTAGGAACACCTCTTGTTTGTAGGGGTTCTGGGGGCATCCCCCATTTGTAGGAATTCTATAGGAACACTCACTGTTTGTAGGGGCTCAGTGAGCTGGGCAGTGCTGGGATCTGGGATGTGGGACCTGAGATATGGGGTCTGGGATGTGGGGTCTGGGATTTAGGAGGGGTGGGCTCAGCCTTTCCTGGCTGTTCAGCAGCTCGGAGCGGGTCCCTGTGGGGTGTGAAGGGAATTTTGTGTTCAGTGAACCAGAAATCAGCACCACGGTGTCTGGGATGGCAGCTGCAAACTGTAATTTGCTGAACAATCACAGGCGTTAAAAAACCCAACAAACCAGTTCCTGGGCTAATGGCAAAATAACCCACCTGAAGCTGCAGCAGGAAAATTGTTCCCTCAAGTATTTTCAAACTAAAAATCAAGCTTCAGCTTTGCTACATTCCTGTTTCTTTTGTGCTGGCTTTCAAAAAAAAAAAACAACATTTACAGCTCAACTATAGGTTAGAGAATTTATTTTTTTTTCCTCCTCTGAAAATGAATTATAAATGTATCTTGGATTGGAATTTTCTATTTCTTAACCTCTCTTTGGCTACAGCACACATATTGGTGTGTTGTGTTTGTGACACTTCCCTGGCTGGGATTTCTTCCCACAGCAGTTATTTTCAGGTTACCCCACGGATATGGCGAATCTGAGCATTATAATGAGGCAGAAACCTTGAATTGCTTTTTGTTTTGGACTGAATCCAGTGATGAACTGCAGTGCTGGAGCAGCAGGGCTCTGGGTGCTGGGGGGAGCAGGAGGGGTGAGGAGCTGGGGCTGGGAGTGCTGCAGGGCTGGAGGGATGGCAGGGGTGTCTGTCAGGGATGTCAGGGGTGTCAGGAGTGTCAGGAATGTCTGTCAGGGATGTCAGGGATCCCAGGAGTGTCCCTGCAGCAGCAGCACCCCCTGTCCCCTCGTTTCACCGCTGGGTCTGTGTGAGGGGGCTCAGCCCAGCTCCTCCTCTGCAATCCCTGAGACTGGAGCCAGGGAGGACACTGCTCACCAACCCTCATCTGAATTCAGCTGGCAATATTTCACTGAGTGCCAGGAAGGGTTTATTAAGCTTCCAGATCAAACAGGAGCTGACGAAGGGATGGGAAATCAATGCTGCTTTAATAAGTGTTTTGCATTTGAGAAGGGGAACATCCCTTTCAGTGGGAAAAAAATTGAAATTACCCCTCTTCCAAACTCCTCCAAAGGCAGAGCTTTGGTAAAATGCAGCCTGGGGGTCACAGGGGCTGCTGCTGGGCAGGGGACCCTGAGGTGTCCCTGTGCCCTGGCCTGGCTGTGACTTCTCTGGTTGGCTGCAGCAATCACTGATGTGGCTCCATGCTCTGCTGCTGCTCCCTGGAAGAGTGGGAATGTCACCTCCAGAGAGCAAAAGTGCTGGTGGCCTTGGGAGGGTTTGAGTTGTACTGAGCTTGCTGGGTTCTGCTCCTCGGGTTTAGACTGCCACTGTATTTTCCTGTCAGGTTTTACGCTGCAGAAATGACATTTGTGTGACTTTGAGCACCTTTGTCCTGTCACATCCGTTCTCTACATCTGTTAAACCATTTTTAAACACTGCCTTTCAGTGCTGAGGATGGGTTTGAAGAGTTTGGTGATAGGAAATGTCAGCAGCCCGTGGCTCCTGGTCCCAGATCCGTCAGGAGAGTCAGTGCCTGGTTCCCACCCCAGTGCTGGGTCTGGCCCTGCTGGGGCTCCTCTGGGCACATCTGGGCACATCTGGGCACATCTGGGGTTCCTCTGGGCACAGCTGGGCACAACTGGGGCTCCCCTGGGCACAGCTGGGCCCCCCTGGGGCCCCCCGGGCACAGCTGGGCACAGCTGGGGCCCCCCTGGGCACAGCTGGGCACAGCTGGGGTTCTCCTGGGCACATCTGGGGCTCCCCTGGGCACAGCTGGGCACATCTGGGCACAGCTGGGGCTCCCCTGGGCACAGCTGGGCACAGCTGGGGCTCCCCATGGCTCATCAGGGGTTCCCCTGGGCACATCTGGGGCTCCCCTGGGCTCATCTGGGGCAGGGGTTGTGCTGGGGTGGCACTGCCTGCCTGTGCTCCTTTCCCATGCACTGCCTTAGGGTGAGAGCTGTGCCCACCCCATCCTTGAGGGGCTGCACAAACCCTGCCCTGCCTTCTGCACAAACCCATCCCTGTGGGGCTGCACAAACCCATCCCTGTGGGGCTGCACAAACCCATCCCTGTGGGGCTGCCGTGCCTTTGTTCAGGCAGAGGAGCTTTGGTGTGACCTGAGCAGCTGAATTTTACTCGTGCCCATTTTCTCCTGTGGTCCAGTGACAAATGACCTGCTCTGAAATCCAAGATAATGCTTTGGCTACTGCTGGGCTGATCCTCACAGGCAGTCAGCGTTGAAAACCAAATTCCACCCCAAGGTGCTGATTCTGCAGCGAGCTGCAGAGTTTTACAGTCTGTTTGCTAAAGTTCGTTTTGGAAACTCTACAACAAATGTATTTTGCTTCTCTGCTTTGATTAATTTTTAATGAGAAATAAAATACAATTGTTACTCCTCTCCTCTAAAGACAAGGTGATCAGAGAGAAACTGCTTTAATCAGAAGAAAAAGTTTTAAAAACAAAATTTTAAAGGATTTTTTTGTACCTTTCTTAAGAAGAGGGAGCAGCTGGGAACAGAGAAGGGAAAATCAAACACCTCCAGCCCAGTGAAACTGAACATTGAATTGCTGTGCCTGTGTCCTTTCCAGAAAGGTTTCATGTCAGATTTTGAGGTGTGTGGGGCTGCTGTATCCACTGCTGTATGTGATATAGTCAACAAGAAAAATAATTTTATACCATATGTTATTGGAATAATTTTGACTCTTTATTTTAATATATGGGTCATTCCAGTCTGGTCGTTTTATGTGTATTTAAGTAGGAAATGAATTCATCATGGAATGGTTCAACACTTCCAATTATTTTAATGGAATACTGGTTTTGACCTGGTTGGATCAGAGCCTGGGAGTGAATCGTGGCTGAGCTCTGCAGTGACCTGGCATTGCTGCTCTGGGTGCTCAGAGCTCAGGGCACTGCTCACCCAGCAATGGGGGCTCTGAAGTTTAATTTCATTAACACAGGAACATTTGCAGAGAGGGCTCAGCACTGTGTGGGGCTGCTGTGGCAGGACGTTAATCACCCTGAAAAAAACAGGAAAATTCTTCAGGGCATGTGGGGAGAGTGGCTTTAGGTTTGCAGTCCCTGTTGTGCCCACAGCAAACAGAAATCCCTGCACAGGCTGGCCCAGCGTGGCTCGGGCTGGAAGCACCTTCAATGCCAGGGCCTCACACCCTCGGGAGGGATTTGCAGCAATTCCCTCCCCATCACCCCTGAGAGCTCAGAGCTGCTCCTGTGATGCAGCAATTTCTGAGTGAGGAGCTCCTTGGGGCAGGGATGGCAGCTGGGGGACAAAGCCAGCAGGGAACTGGAATTCAAAGTTAAAAATCTTCCAGGGCAGGGGGATGGGATCAGGAAAACCTGTGAGCCTGATTTTGGGATGTCTGAAGGCAGGGGAGCAGCCCCAGCTGAGCTTTTGTGCCTCTCCAGGAGGAAGAATTGAGCACTGGGTTTGGCATCAGGGCTCACCAAACCTCTGATCCAGCCCTGTTTGCTTTATGAGCTCTGACAGGAGCCCCACATAAAACCCGGTGGCTTCAGGCAGGTGATTAGTGTAAGCACAGTGTATAATTAGTGAAGATGTTTATCGTGCAAATTAATGGAAATGAAAGCTTTACTTGTGCACATTAAATGGAAGTGTTTGTGTGGGTACAGATGGGCAATGAATTCTCTTTTATATATGTGTGCAGTGAATTCCAGTTTTCTTATATAGAGGTGCAATGGATTCAATTTATATAGATGTATAAAATGTGCAATGAATTCAGTTTTTATATATACACACACACATATATATATATATTTATATATATATTTATATATACACACCAAGGTGCCATCCCAGCAGCTCCTCCACTCTGGGATTAAACTTTCAAGCATGCTCAAAGCTATTTTTGTATTTTATCTTATTTCGTATTAAAAACTGGGTGAGGGAAGGGAATTTGGAGAAACTTGTGTGTTTCTAATCCATTCAGCATTGACCCTTCTTATCTTGCACATGCTTTGCCTTGGGAGTCAAGAATATTTTATTAGTTCTCAGGGTTTTATACACTTCCAAATAAAGTCCCTGTGCTGGAAAGCTGCTGTCCAAGCACCCTGCTTATATCATCTCCATGAATGTTGTTCCAGGAAAGGAATATACTGAAAAAAATGAAATTTGGAATGAAATTTGAGATGTGGCAATAAACTCTTTGACCAGAAAATAGGTTATTTTTTAATTCCTTCATTCCCTGATGATAAAGTCATTCCCAAAATAACTGCTCCAGACAGAATTTTGGCTGTGACTCAGAGAACTGCAGGGAACTCTCGGAAAAGTGAGGATGTAGTTATTTCTGTTGCTTTTAGGGGGGATGGACTTGGAAGACACCGTGGTGGAGTTGGATAAATAATTGAAAAAACTTTTGGCAGAGTTAGGTACAGAATTCTAAACCTGTGAGTCCAGCTGTATTTTCTTATAATTTCCTCTTTTTAGAGGAATAGTTTATAATTGCTTCTTAATTTCTGGATTTAGGTTGTTTGTTTTCTTTTTAAAATTTTTTTTCTTTGCTAATCTGCCTTGAAGCACAGCAGAGGGTTGCTTTGGGGTGAAAGAGCATAAAGGTGAATTGCTGCAGACTTCAAACAAACTCTGCCGTGAGTAAATCCGCATCAAATTCACATCAAATTGTTTGTGTGGAAGGCTTTTGATGTTGTGGAGCTGGGGTGCCAGCAGGGCTCAGCAGAGATGCTCAGTGAGGGTCTGCAGGGCCGTGGGGGCTGCTCTGAGCAAGCCCAGCTTTGATCTCGGGGTGCCAGCAAGGAGCAGCTCCCTGCCCTCTCACCTGGGGCTGTTCTGAGATCCTGCAGCCCCCAGCTGTGCCTGGCATTCCCAGGGCTGTGGATTTACTGGGGGGTGTCAGCTGTGAGCAGTGTGACCCTGCTGGTCAGAGCTGTGTGACCCTGCTGGTGTGAGCTGTGTGACCCTGCTGGTCAGGGCTGTGTGACCCTGCTGGTGTGAGCTGTGTGACCCTGCTGGTCAGGGCTGTGTGACCCTGCTGGTCAGAGCTGTGTGACCCTGCTGGTGTGAGCTGTGTGACCCTGCTGGTCAGGGCTGTGTGACCCTGCTGGTGTGAGCTGTGTGACCCTGCTGGTCAGGGCTGTGTGACCCTGCTGGTCAGGGCTGTGTGACCCTGCTGGTCAGAGCTGTGTGACCCTGCTGGTCAGGGCTGTGTGACCCTGCTGGTCAGAGCTGTGTGACCCTGCTGGTCAGGGCTGTGTGACCCTGCTGGTCAGGGCTGTGTGACCCTGCTGGTGTGAGCAGTGTGACCCTGCTGGTGTGAGCTGTGTGACCCTGCTGGTGTGAGCTGTGTGACCCTGCTGGTCAGAGCTGTGTGACCCTGCTGGTGTGAGCTGTGTGACCATGCTGGTCAGAGCTGTGTGACCCTGCTGGTGTGAGCTGTGTGACCCTGCTGGTCAGAGCTGTGTGACCCTGCTGGTCAGAGCTGTGTGACCCTGCTGGTGTGAGCTGTGTGACCCTGCTGGTGTGAGCTGTGTGACCCTGCTGGTCAGAGCTGTGTGGCCCTCCTGGTCAGAGCAGTGTGACCCTGCTGGTGTGAGCTGTGTGACCCTGCTGGTGTGAGCTGTGTGACCCTGCTGGTCAGAGCTGTGTGGCCCTCCTGGTCAGAGCAGTGTGACCCTGCTGGTCAGGGCTGTGTGACCCTGCTGGTGTGAGCTGTGTGACCCTGCTGGTCAGAGCTGTGTGACCCTGCTGGTGTGAGCTGTGTGACCCTGCTGGTCAGAGCTGTGTGACCCTGCTGGTCAGGGCTGTGTGACCCTGCTGGTCAGGGCTGTGTGACCCTGCTGGTCAGAGCTGTGTGACCCTGCTGGTCAGGGCTGTGTGACCCTGCTGGTGTGAGCTGTGTGACCCTGCTGGTGTGAGCTGTGTGACCCTGCTGGTGTGAGCTCTGTGACCCTGCTGGTCAGGGCTGTGTGACCCTGCTGGTCAGAGCTGTGTGACCCTGCTGGTGTGAGCTGTGTGACCCTGCTGGTCAGGGCTGTGTGACCCTGCTGGTCAGAGCTGTGTGACCCTGCTGGTGTGAGCTGTGTGACCCTGCTGGTCAGGGCTGTGTGACCCTGCTGGTGTGAGCTGTGTGACCCTGCTGGTCAGAGCTGTGTGACCCTGCTGGTGTGAGCTGTGTGACCCTGCTGGTCAGGGCTGTGTGACCCTGCTGGTGTGAGCTGTGTGACCCTGCTGGTCAGGGCTGTGTGACCCTGCTGGTCAGAGCTGTGTGACCCTGCTGGTGTGAGCTGTGTGACCCTGCTGGTCAGGGCTGTGTGACCCTGCTGGTCAGGGCTGTGTGACCCTGCTGGTGTGAGCTGTGTGACCCTGCTGGTCAGGGCTGTGTGACCCTGCTGGTCAGGGCTGTGTGACCCTGCTGGTGTGAGCTGTGTGACCCTGCTGGTGTGAGCTGTGTGACCCTGCTGGTGTGAGCTGTGTGACCCTGCTGGTCAGAGCTGTGTGACCCTGCTGGTCAGAGCTGTGTGACCCTGCTGGTCAGGGCTGTGTGACCCTGCTGGTCAGGGCTGTGTGACCCTGCTGGTGTGAGCTGTGTGACCCTGCTGGTCAGAGCTGTGTGTGACCCTGCTGGTGTGAGCTGTGACCCTGCTGGTGTGAGCAGTGTGACCCTGCTGGTGTGAGCTGTGTGACCCTGCTGGTCAGAGCTGTGTGACCCTGCTGGTCAGGGCTGTGTGACCCTGCTGGTGTGAGCAGTGTGACCCTGCTGGTGTGAGCTGTGTGACCCTGCTGGTCAGGGCTGTGTGACCCTGCTGGTCAGAGCTGTGTGACCCTGCTGGTCAGGGCTGTGTGACCCTGCTGGTCAGGGCTGTGTGACCCTGCTGGTCAGAGCTGTGTGACCCTGCTGGTGTGAGCTGTGTGACCCTGCTGGTCAGAGCTGTGTGACCCTGCTGGTCAGGGCTGTGTGACCCTGCTGGTGTGAGCTGTGTGACCCTGCTGGTGTGAGCTGTGTGACCCTGCTGGTCAGGGCTGTGTGACCCTGCTGGTGTGAGCTGTGTGACCCTGCTGGTCAGGGCTGTGTGACCCTGCTGGTCAGGGCTGTGTGACCCTGCTGGTGTGAGCTGTGTGACCCTGCTGGTCAGAGCTGTGTGACCCTGCTGGTGTGAGCTGTGTGACCCTGCTGGTGTGAGCTGTGTGACCCTGCTGGTCAGGGCTGTGTGACCCTGCTGGTCAGAGCTGTGTGACCCTGCTGGTCAGGGCTGTGTGACCCTGCTGGTGTGAGCTGTGTGACCCTGCTGGTCAGGGCTGTGTGACCCTGCTGGTCAGGGCTGTGTGACCCTGCTGGTCAGGGCTGTGTGACCCTGCTGGTGTGAGCTGTGTGACCCTGCTGGTGTGAGCAGTGTGACCCTGCTGGTGTGAGCTGTGTGACCCTGCTGGTCAGGGCTGTGTGACCCTGCTGGTGTGAGCTGTGTGACCCTGCTGGTCAGGGCTGTGTGACCCTGCTGGTGTGAGCTGTGTGACCCTGCTGGTGTGAGCTGTGTGACCCTGCTGGTGTGAGCAGTGTGACCCTGCTGGTCAGGGCTGTGTGACCCTGCTGGTCAGAGCTGTGTGACCCTGCTGGTCAGGGCTGTGTGACCCTGCTGGTGTGAGCTGTGTGACCCTGCTGGTGTGAGCTGTGTGACCCTGCTGGTCAGGGCTGTGTGACCCTGCTGCTGTGAGCTGTGTGACCCTGCTGCTGTGAGCTGTGTGACCCTGCTGGTCAGAGCTGTGTGACCCTGCTGGTCAGGGCTGTGTGTGACCTTGCTGCTGTGAGCTGAGCTCTGCACACCAGTGGCAGCACACAGCCCTGAAGCTGGGCTGGCGTGTGTGGGAGGTTCCCTGGGGAGCTGGTGCTGGCCCCAGCAGCGTCCCCTGGGCACTGGCCCGGGATGTTTTCCACCAGGCTGCACTGCTCTTGCTCTATTACATGGTCCCTTGCCTCTCAGCTTGAGTTATTGCCTACATGCATGGGTAGAGCCTTTAGAAAAAAACTAAGCATGTAATTAGGAGAGTGAGTGTATTTTACGGGGATAGTGACTAAAGGAAACAGCTTTTCACTGTAGGATTTGTGAGCGCCTGTCAGAAGCGATTTGTGGTGGAGGGAGGTCAGTCAGGAGGAGAGCTCCTGCCTGAGGAGTGCTGCTTCCCTCCTGAATGGGTGTGATTGTGTCCATGGCCATGGTGTGATTGTGTCCATGGCCATGGTGTGATTGTGTCCATGGTGTGATTGTGTCCATGGCCATGGTGTGATTGTGTCCATGGCCATGGTGTGATTGTGTCCATGGCCGTGGTGTGATTGTGTCCATGGCAGGGATGTCATTGTGTTCATGGCCGTGGTGTGATTGTGTCCATGGTGTGATTGTGTCCATGGCCATGGTGTGATTGTGTCCATGGCCATGGTGTGATTGTGTCCATGGCCATGGTGTGATTGTGTCCATGGTGTGATTGTGTCCATGGCCATGGTGTGATTGTGTCCATGGCCATGGTGTGATTGTGTCCATGGTGTGATTGTGTCCATGGCATGGTGTGATTGTGTTCATGGCCATGGTGTGTCCATGGCCATGGTGTGATTGTGTCCATGGCCATGGTGTGTCCATGGCAGTGGTGTGATTGTGTCCATGGACAGAGGGGTGTTCATGGCCATGGTGTGATTGTGTCCATGGCCACGGTGTGATTGTGTCCATGGCCGTGGTGTGATTGTGTCCATGGTGTGATTGTGTCCATGGCCATGGTGTGATTGTGTCCATGGCCATGGTGTGATTGTGTCCATGGCCACGGTGTGATTGTGTCCATGGCCGTGGTGTGATTGTGTCCATGGCCACGGTGTGATTGTGTCCATGGCCGTGGTGTGATTGTGTCCACGGTGTGATTGTGTCCATGGCCGTGGTGTGATTGTGTCCATGGCCATGGTGTGATTGTGTCCATGGCCATGGTGTGATTGTGTCCATGGTGTGATTGTGTCCATGGCCATGGTGTGATTGTGTCCATGGCCATGGTGTGATTGTGTCCATGGGACTCAGTTGTGTCCCCATGGCACACAGGGATGTGCTGTGGCACTGGGGACACTGTGCTGTGGCTGCCCCACGCTGGGACAAGCAGGGCTCCAGGCAGGGCAGCCCTGTGCCCTGTTCTGGTCTGTTCATGGCTGGGAGCAGCCAGCAGTCCGTGCAGGAGCTCTGACCCCGCTCCTGTCTCCCTGGACACAGATCCTGCTGGTCCTGCTGCAGCCCCAGCTCTGCCTGTCCCGCTGTGCTTTTCTCTAAAATGTCCCCAGATGTTTCCATAGGGATGTCACAGCAGGGCATGGCTGGAAGCACAGCCTGGTGCTGGCCAGCACAGCCTGCTGAGGTTTGAGATCCACCACAACTCCTGGCTCTGGAGTTTCTGCTTTTCTCTCCTCAGTACATTAGCAAGTGCTGTGAGGTCGCCAGGCCTTGGTATTTTCTGTTAAACAAACAAATTGGCCAATTTAGCAATGAAGGAGGACAGGGGGCTTCCAGGCCCTCTTGTGACAACCACGTGGAAACCAGCAGCAGTGACTGGATGAAATTTTAAAAAGGGGTTTATTTGTGAGTGGATTTTCTGACATCTACAAGCAATGGCAATGGCAGACACACAGATACACAGATAAATAAAGACAAGGTAAAATAAGGAGCCTGCTGGATATTTAGGTGGTTGTGCTCTGGAAATACCTAAAGAAGTGGCATATTAATGTATCTTACTTGTTTTCCAGTAAGTCATTAGTCGCTTAAGTGAAGTTGCTCATGCCATTTTTCCCTTTCATTAAATATTCATGTTTACTAATGGAAATTGCCTTGACAAATTGGTCAAACTGAGCAGCTTATGAATTTATGCCACAGACTAAAAAAAGTTGTTTTGAAACTCCAAGTGAACTGAAGTAATTCTTAAAATCATTAACACTTCATTGATTTTATAATTAAAAAAAATCCCTAGAATAAATAGAGCATCTTTTAAATGTAGCATGGCTGTTTATCTCAATGCTTAGGATTAATATTATATTTTTTCCCTGAAAATATCCATGAGCTTCTAAAGATGCTTTTTTATTGCCAAGCCTTAGGATTCCAGCAGCTCTGGCTGGGGCTGTTACCCTCACTTCAAGGGGCTCCATTTTTGGGGTTTGCCCACCCCAGTTGCAGGAGGTGCAGGAGCTGCAGTAATGTGGGTGCAGCAGGAGCTGCAGATAATCTGGGTGCAGCAGCAGCTGCAGTAATTTGGGTGCAGCAGGAGCTGCAGTAATGTGGGTGCAGCAGGAGCTGCAGTAATCTGGGTGCAGCAGGAGATGCAGTGATGTGGGTGCAGCAGCAGCTGCAGTAATCTGGGTGCAGCAGGAGCTGCAGTAATCTGGGTGCAGCAGGAGCTGCAGAAATTGGGTGCAGCAGGAGCTGCAGATAATCTGCGTGCAGCAGGAGCTGCAGTAATCTGGGTGCAGCAGGAGCTGCAGAAATTGGGTGCAGCAGGAGCTGCAGTAATGTGGGTGCAGCAGGAGCTGCAGTAATTGGGTGCAGCAGCAGCTGCAGATAACCTGAGTGCAGCAGCAGCTGCAGTAATCTGGGTGCAGCAGCAGCTGCAGTAATGTGGGTGCAACAGCAGCTGCAGTAATCTGGGTGCAACAGGAGCTGCAGATAATCTGGGTGCAGCAGGAGCTGCAGTGATGTGGGTGCAGCAGGAGCTGCAGTAATGTGGGTGCAGCAGCAGCTGCAGATAATCTGGATGCAGCAGGAGCTCCCTGCAGCAGTGACCCAGGGCTGTGGGACAGGCCCTGGGGTCCCTGGGGGTGGCTGCAGCCAAGGGAGGACCCTGGGGACAGGGTGGGGTCACCAAGGGGGCTCCTGGGACCCCACAGGTTCTGAGCCTGGGGTGGGGCAGGGAGGGAACAGGAGCAGCCCTGGGGCTGTGACTGCACAGAGCCCTCCTGGGACGGGCAGGGCAGAGGAGGGTCCTGCCCTCGAACGGCCCAAACTGACCCCAAATGACCCCAGATATAGAAAACCCACCTGGGCTGGGGGTCTGGGGGAGCCCTGGGTGGGGCAGGAATATTCATGGGAATAAATCCTGGGACTCCAGCTGCTGCAGCTCCGGTGAAACGAAGGCCACCCGAGGCAGCGGTGATGAGCACTAATTAATGCACTAATTAATGCACTAATTACTGCACCTCTGTCTCCTCCGAGTGTGTGTGGCCCAAGGCTTGCCATGAAGTCAAAGGGGGTGATTTTCCAGGGAGACTGATTTATCCCAGTGGCCAACAGCCCACACCCAGCTCCTCACAGCAATATTTCAGCTCCCTGCCCAGGGCAGCGCTGCTGGGCTCCGGAGGAGAGGGAAGGTCTCAGCTGACTCCACTGCTCTTTATTTTATTTCAGCTCACACCCCTTGGGTGTCACCGTTCTGAGCTTGCACTAACGAGCGCCTTTGTCACCTGGATATCAATCTCTTTGCTCTTCTAATCAGTTTTCATCTGCCTACAGATCATATTCTAGGGGCAAATCGGAGCAGGGCAGGTGGAACAAACCACGACAGAAGGTCCAGCCAGCCCCTTGGCTCTCAGGAGCCAGGACCTGGTGGCCAGTGAGAGCCACGGGCTGTGTGTGCCCAAACAGCCCTGGGATAAACACCCCATGGGCAGGAAACTGGTTTTGATAAACAATTTACCCAGATTCTCCACAGGACATGATTACAGGACAAAGCATTCTGCAGCAGACAGGGACAAATCTTGTTGATAATGTATTGCTGGGTGTTTGATGAAATGGAAAGCATGAGCTTGTTTTACTGGTATTTGATATTTTCTGGGGTGCTTGGTTTGTTTGAGTTTCCTGAATTAGTTTTTCCTTCGGACTCTTCCATCTTGATTGGCTGATAAAGATCTCACGGAGGTTCACAGCTTTTCCAAGGCTGCTGTCTCTGGCTGTTCAGCCTACCTTGGAAGGTTTCCAAGGCAAAAATGTCAAAATTAGGCTCAGCATTAAGCTTTCATTTCTGTACTTTATATTTGAGTTCATCAAGATTTAGCCAGGAGTCTCGGGATCCCATAAGGCTCAATATGATCTTAATAAACCAAATACTCCTGAGTGTTTTATTCCCACACACCATCCATAATCCCATGATTTGTCTTTGCTTCCGTCTTCCTACAGCTTTGGATCTTTAGAGAAAGCTGAGCTTAGTTTGACAAAAACAAATACTACACAAAATTTGTTCTGGATATAAATGCACCCCAATTCCAAATCCAAGAAGATTTTATCTAGATTTTCTCTTTTTCACTTTTTGCTGTCAGAAGAAGGAAATTGCTGCTGGGAAGAGCCTGGCTAACCAAAGCAGAGATCCCAGACCTTGGAGGAGTCCGAGGGGGGAGCCTGGGGAGGCTGAAGCAGCAGTGAGGTGTGACCAAGGCAGGGAGCTCCAGGGCTGAGGTTCTGGGATTTTGGGCACCTTGGGCTCCCCAGGTGAGGCCCCTGCTCCCTCAGCAGAGGCTCTGGTGTCAGCCTCAGGAGCCTTTTCACCGTTCTTGGTGCCTCTGCTTGGCTGGAACCCCTGATCCAGCTGTGCCAGCAGCTGCAGCCACACAGAAGGCACCAGGGTCCCGACAGAGAAAGGGGAATTCCTCCCTGGATCGAGACAATAAATGTCAGAGTTATGTAAGAACTTTATCTGGAGTGAATCAGGACAAAAGTGATTTAAATGTCTCAAATGCCATCTGCTTTCAGCTCAGCCTGCTGAGCCTGGAGACTCCAGGGAGAGCTGGGCTGAGGGGCACAGGGGGACAGCCCAGAGGGACAGGGGACTGGCTCTGTGACAGGGGACAGCCCAGAGGGATAGGGGACAGCCCAGAGGGACAGGGGACTGGCTCTGAGACAGGGGACAGCCCAGAGGGACAGGGGACTGGCGCTGGGACAGGGGACTGGCTCTGGGACAGGGGACAGCCCAGAGGGACAGGGGACTGGCTCTGGGACAGGGGACAGCCCAGAGGGACAGGGGACTGGCTCTGTGACAGGGACTGGCTCTGTGACAGCCCCAGGGTTTGGGTTTGTGCTGCTCTGTCTGACTGCACTCCCTGTTTTATCTTTCAGGATGATAAAATGATCTTTTGTCTCCCACGAGCAGCTGGCAGCCTGAGCAGCCTGGTCCAGGGAAGGTGTCCCTGCCCAGGGCCCAGAGGAGAGCCCAGGTCCCTCCACCCCAAACCACGCTGGCACTCTGGCCATTAACTGGTTATCATTTCAGTGATGGGTGCCAGAAGCGCCCTGCTCATTTCCTGATGTGAGCTGTGCCCGTGCTGGGGGGTTTGCAGTCCTGAGAGCCTCTGGTGCTGTGGGAGACAGGGTGACACTGGGGGTGAGATGGTGATGCTGTGGGAGACAGGGTGACACTGGGGGTGACAGGGTGATGCTGTGGGTACCAGAGTGAAACTAGAGGTGACACTGTGGGTGCCAGGGTGACACTGTGGGTGCCAGGGTGATGCTGTGGGTGCCAGTGTGGTGCTGTGGGTGCCAGGATGACACTGTGGGTGCCAGGGTGATGCTGTGGGTGGCAGGGTGACACTGGGGGTGGCAGGGTGACACTGTTGGTGCCAGGGTGATGCTGTAGGTGGGTGCCAGGGTGACACTGTGGGTGCCAGGGTGACGCTGTGGGTGGCAGGGTGACGCTGTGGGTGGCAGGGTGACACTGTGGGTACCAGGGTGGTGCTGTGGGTGCCAGGGTGACACTGGGGGTGACACTGTGGGTGCCAGGGTGACAGTGGGGGTGGCAGGGTGACACTGTGGGTGCCAGGGTGACACTGTGGGTGCCAGGGTGACGCTGTGGGTGGCAGGGTGACGCTGTGGGTGGCAGGGTGACACTGTGGGTACCAGGGTGACACTGTGGGTGGCAGGGTGGTGCTGTGGGTACCAGGGTGACACTGGGGGTGACACTGTGGGTGGCAGGGTGACCCTGGGGGTACCAGGGTGACATTGTGGGTACCAGGGTGATGCTGGGGGTGCCAGGGTGACTCTGTCAGTGCCAGGGTGACACTGTGGGTACCAGGGTGGTGCTGTGGGTGCCAGGGTGACGCTGGGGGTACCAGGGTGGTGCTGTGGGTGGCAGGGTGACGCTGTGGGTGCCAGGGTGACACTGGGGGTGACATGGTGACACTGGGTGCCCTCTCCCAGCCCGGCTGCCCCACAGAGCATCCCCCAGCCCAGGGCACGAGCCCTCCTGGCTGCAGGGAATGGTTCAGGGCCCCAGCAGCAGCAGCTGCCTCTCCCCGTGCCCAGGGATCACTCTGTGCTGCTCCTTCAGCCTGCACAACTTTCATGTCTCACAAATTAAATTCCTGGGCAAAATAATTACATGGAAATGCTGCTGGGCTGTTATTCACAAGGGGCCAATTTTGTAGCCATTTGTTGGCATTTGAAAAGTCAAATTTCTTGTGCTGTAACATATGCAACATATAATTCAAAAACAGAACATGAAAGGCTCCAACCCAGTCAGCAGATGTAAATTTTGAAGAGAGCTGGACATCAGAGAAGAAATAAATTACGGAGTTTAGCAGAATGAACACTTGATTTCAGCTGTGCTTTGTGCCCCCCGTGCTGCCGGGTTCCTGGAGATGCCACTCCACCCTGGTGAGTGTTCTTGTGGATTGCAGCTGGAATCCTGCCTGTGCAGCTGGCTCAGCAGCTGGGGCTCCCTGCCCTGCCCTGCCCTGCCCAGGGGTCAGCAGGGTGCTGAGCAATGATTTCATACTCGGCTCTGCATCCCCAAGGATCACAGTTAGGAATGATGCTGCACTAAGAGCAGTGCTGCTGCTTGCAGAGCCTCCCTGGCTGCTGGAAGGGGCCTGGGTACAGACCCCATTTCCCAGGGATCTGCATTGGTATTGTGAACAAACTCCTCAGGAAAAGCAAAACCTTTCAGTGAAAACAGTGTGGGCTCTGCTGTTCTTGTTACTGTGGGAATTCCCAGAAAAGCCAATTGCTGCCCAGGCTGGATGTTATTTAAAATATTCCACTCTGCTCCATGCAAAGGAAAGCTCTGGAGACACACAGGGAGCTGGCAAAGCCTGCTTGTTGCTATGATTTTATTAGCACACGTTGTGTGTGATATTCCTGCTTGGTGTCAGAGCTCCCTGTGCTGATGCAGAGCGTTTCCTGTGAGTGACCAGAGAGCCTGAAATGACCCTGAGGTGGGACCCTGCAGTGGGATCCTGCAGTGGGATCCTGAGGTGGGACCCTGCAATGGGACCCTGCAGTGAGAGCCTGAGCTGTGACCCTGCAGTGAGACCCTGCAGTGAGAGCCTGCAGTGAAACCCTGCAATGGGACCCTGCAGTGACCCTGCAGTGACCCTGCTCTGCTCCTGAGCTTGGCCACTGTGCCCCCGAGCTCGTGTGGAGTTTTCTGAGGAAACTCAGAATTTTTGCACAGTCCAGGCTGGGACAGCCCCTGACAGTGCAGTGACATCATCCCCGTGGCTTTGGCAGCCGCTGGGAGGTGCAGGAGGAGCTCTGTGGCAGCTGATGAGTGGGATGCACAGGGACTGTGGCTGTGGGATCCCCTGGTGAGGGGCACCTGCGTGGGCTCTGCTCCCACCCTGATGCCCCTGGGTATCACAGAACCCCCAGGGTATCACAGATCCACCCCTGGGTATCACAGAACCCCCCTGAGCATCACAGACCCCCCAGGGTATCACAGAACCCCACAGGACATCACAGAACCCCCCAGGGTATCACAGAACCCCTCCATGGTATCACAGAGCCCCCCCAGGGTATCACAGAACCCCCCCAGGGTATCACAGATCCACCCCTGGATATCACAGAACCCCCCCAGGGTATCACAGAACCCCCCAGGACATCACAGAACCCCCCCAGGGTATCACAGAACCCCCAAGGGTATCACAGAACCCCCCCAGGGTATCACAGACCCTCCAGGGCATCACAGAACCCCCCTGGGTATCACAGAACTCTCCCAGGGTATCACAGAACCCCCAGGACATCACAGACCCCCCCCCAGGGTATCACAGACCCTCCAGGGCATCACAGAACCCCACAGGACATCACAGACCCCCCCCCCAGGGTATCACAGACCCCCCCCAGGGTATCACAGAACACCCAGGACATCACAGAATCTCCCAGGGCACCACAGAACCCCCAGGACATCACAGACCCCCCCCAGGGTATCACAGAACTCCCCATGGTATTACAGACCCCCTTCCAGGACATCACAGAACCCCCAGGGTATCACAGAACCCCCCAGGACATCACAGAACCCCCCCAGGACATCACAGAATCTCCCTGGTATCACAGAATCCCCCCAGGGTATCAGAGACCCACCCCTGGTATCACAGACCCCCTCTATGGTATCACAGACCCCCTCCTGGGTATCACAGACTCTCCCAGGGCATCACAAACCCCCCAGGGTATCACAGAACCCCCCCATGGTATCACAGACCCCCCTGTCTGTCCCTGCTCTGGCTGTGTCCACGGGGATTGCAGAGCTGTGCTGTCTCCACACCCAGCCCTCACCTGCTGCCCCCTCCCCTGCAGCTGCTGTCACAGGGACCCCACTCTCTCTCGTTCTCTCCTCTGGAGCCCCTGCACCAGCAATGGATCCATCCCCGGTGTGTGTGTGTGGCAGAGCTCTAATGAGCAGTAATTGCTCCCCAGCCCCACAGGAAGCGAACTTGAGGAGGGGCTGAGGATTATCCAGCTGCACGTCCCTGGGAGTTGTTATTGTGGGAAATTAATTAGCTCAGAACTATTAGAAACATGGAGGGAGAGCTGAGGATTGGGAGGGCAGAGCAATGTGTTGGATACCAAACTGAGTGAACGGTGTCATTTTAAGTTAAAATTGCTTCTCCCTGCTTTGGGGCTTTGTTGTTCTCAATATAAAGCTGTGTGCTGATGTTTCTGCAGGCAAACAGCCTCCTCCTCTTCTCCTGCAGGTGTGCAGGGTGGCTGTGCCATCCTGCTGGCTCCCTCTGGGATGGGCAGAGCCCCCCACACCCCAGAATCGTGTCCATGTCCAGCTGTGCCAGCTCTCACAGCTGCACAGTGTTCAGGGGAATTCCCAATGCTGTGTGTCCCAGTTCCTTTGCTGGGGTTTGAATGGGACCTGACTGTGCCTCTGTGGTTGGGACACAGCACTGGGTGGTGTGAGATAAAGAGCTGGGGGAGCACTGGGTGGTGTGAGATAAAGAGCTGAGGGTACCAATGAGAGGGGTTACAGCTGCCCCCAGCGTGATCCGTGTTCAGGGGCAGGAGAAAGGATGGACGGGGGTCCCTGCTGAACCCAGACTGATTTTGTGCTTGGTGCAGGCAATTCCATTTTCCTGCTTGGAACTTTGAGGAGAGGAACTTGGGCAGCTGTAAAACGTGGCTGGACGGGGTGCTCAGGCCCTGCTCTGAGAGCAGCTGTGCCAAGAAAATAACAGGCTTTGGGTTGTTTGTTTCTGCAGGAGATTTAAGCACGCTCAGGAGGGGTTTATCTCGGCCAGGGAGGAGATAGGCCCTGAAATGGATTTTCATGCTCAGAGCTTCCAAACACAAGCACTGTGCAGCTTTCTGTTTGTTTTGCAAATCCTTATCATCCCACAGTTATTGCTTGTGAAGTGGAGCAAAAAATGAAACCCAGTGAGGGCCGGATGGCAGGACTCTGCCTTTCCTCCTGGCTTAGCTGCTGTGTTCTGGTGGAGCACACATGTGCTCCAAAAGCTCCCAAGCAGGAGTTTTCTCTGAGTAATGAGTTTGCAGGCTGAGCTTCCTGGGAGCTGGGTTCCAATTCCTGCACTCCTGCTTGGCACGGGTTGTTTACAGACAGCTTCTTTCCTGGGGTCTTCCAAATGATTTATGGATTTTATTCATGCAGTAACTGAATTCTCATTGAATCCCAGAAAGGTTTGGGTTGGAAGGGACCCTAAAACTCATCCAGTGCCACCCCTGCCCTGGCAGGAACACCTCCCACTGTCCCAGGGGCTCCAAACCCAATGTCCAGCCTGGCCTGGACACTGCCAGGATCCAGGGGCAGCCCCAGCTGTGCCAGCCCTGCCCACCCTGCCAGAACAATTCCTGCCCAAGATCCCTTCTAACCCTGCCTTTTTCTGCCTCAGTTTTGATTTGCTTTGATTTTAAGGCAGAAGAGGAAGAAGAAGAATTCTGCCAGTTATGAAATGTCACAGCAGAGCTCACCTGGAGAAGTGAGGAGGGAAGGAGCTGGGGTTTTACCTCCCACCCTGGGGCAGTTATGCCTCCCACCCTGGGCAGCTCTGCCTCCCACCCTGGGGCAGTTTTGCCTCCCACCCTGGGCAGCTCTGCCTCCCACCCTGGGCAGTTCTGCCTCCCACCCTGGGGCAGTTTTGCCTCCCACCCTGGGCAGCTCTGCCTCCCACCCTGGGGCAGTTCTGCCTCCCACCCTGGGCAGTTCTGCCTCCCACCCTGGGGCAGTTTTGCCTCCCACCCTGGGGCAGTTTTGCCTCCCACCCTGGGGCAGTTCTGCCTCCCACCCTGGGGCAGTTCTGTCTCCCACCCTGGGGCAGTTCCTGCCTCCCACCCTGGGGCAGTTCTGTCTCCCACCCTGGGGCAGTTCCTGCCTCCCACCCTGGGGCAGTTCTGTCTCCCACCCTGGGGCAGTTCTGTCTCCCACCCTGGGGCAGTTCCTGCCTCCCACCCTGGGGCAGTTCTGCCTCCCACCCTGGGGCAGTTTTGCCTCCACCCTGGGCAGTTCTGCCTCCCACCCTGGGGCAGTTTTGCCTCCACCCTGGGCAGTTCTGCCTCCCACCCTGGGGCAGTTCTGCCTCCACCCTGGGCAGTTCTGCCTCCCACCCTGGGGCAGTTTTGCCTCCACCCTGGGCAGTTCTGCCTCCCACCCTGGGGCAGTTCTGTCTCCCACCCTGGGGCAGTTCTGTCTCCCACCCTGGGCAGTTCTGCCTCCCTCCCTGCTGGTGCTGGGCTGTGCCTGTGGTGCTGCTCAGACCTGAGCAGGAGGGGCTGGAGCTGCCCCTTCCCCTCCCTTTGCCCCTGCCCAGGCAGCAGGAGAGGGGAGGGAGAGCCCTGCAGAGCCTGGCAGGGTGTGCCAGCTCCAAGCCCAGCTGGGCATCTGCAGTTATACAGGAAAAATAAAAGTGGAACCAGGACTGCTCACATTGAAGGTGAACATTTGACAGGCAAGGTTTTTGCTTTTGTGTATCCCAGAGTGTGTATTTTGTTGTTTCTTAGATGTCTTGAGTAGAACTTTTTTGTGAGTAATTGAATCATAACACATAATAACAGCACAATTTCACCAGCAGTTTAAGTTCCATCACAGCATCGTTATTGTCTGGAAATGTGCCTGAACATTTCCATCCCAGGGTTCTTTGTCTCATCCCACCCTGCCTGTTCAGAGTGGCCGTGGCCTTCCTCCAGCCCCAGCTGCTCCTCTTCATCAGGACACAGCAGCACAGGGCAGATTGTTCAACACAGCTCACCAGACAGAGGGACACTCAGCTGTGGGCTGCGTGGAAGCTGGAAAAGGTGATGCCTTCAGCAGGGGAGAGAAGAGATCTCTGCTCTCAGCTGACGAGGCTGCAGCCCTCATTAGAGAAAGGAAACGGAAGTTCAGGTGCAATTCCAAAGGTTTGGTGTCTGGGAATGAAAACCTCAAGCACCAGCTGTCCCAGACCTGCTGTGAGGAGCTGGGGGTGCTTGCTGTGTGTGTGGGAGGCTGTGCCTGTCCCAGAGGAGCCTTTGGGCTGTGCCCTGGGGCTCTGGGGTCCAGGGCTCTATTTCTCATTGGAACAGTTCCTTTGCAGGAATTCTGGGTTTTCCAGTTAAAGTTACATTTGTCTGACAAAGGCAAAACGGTGTTCTGTGTACAGAGTGACTCCAGGCGTCCATGGAGTACGTGTAAATGGAAAGTAGGTCATTGTGGCTGTGCAGTTGTGATGTGTTTGTGTGTGCATTCAGCCCCAGAACTGTGAGTGCTTCCAGGGAGAGCAGCACGGGCTGCTCAGTGATCGCTCTGCTTTCATCTCGCCAAGCTGGTGACTCTGGGGACAGCTTAATTAGAGTCAGTGGCAGCAGCTCTGGAAAACACCAGCCTGGGCTGCTGCTCGTGCTCTGGCCTGCCAGCCTGCTCCTTGCATCCATCTGCCTGCTGCTGTTTGCTTGGCTGACAGCAGAAAGTTCTGGAGCTGGGGAGGCTCAGCTGGGCTGGGGCTGTGGTCAGTGCTGGGGCTGTGGTCACTGCTGGGGCTGTGGTCAGTGCTGGGGCTGTGGTCAGTGCTGGGCTCTGGTCAGTGCTGGGGCTGTGGTCAGTGCTGGGGCTATGGTCGTTGCTGGGGCTGTGGTCAGTGCTGGGGCTGTGGTCAGTGCTGGGGCTGTGGTCACACACTGGGCTCTGGTCACTGCTGGGGCTGTGGTCACTGCTGGGGCTGTGGTCACACATTGGGCTGTGGTCAGTGCTGGGCTGTGGTCAGTGCTGGGGCTGTGGTCAGTGACGGGGCTGTGGTCACACACTGGGCTCTGGTCACTACTGGGGCTGTGGTCAGTGCTGGGGCTGTGGTCAGTGCTGGGGCTGTGGTCACACACTGGGCTCTGGTCACTACTGGGGCTGTGGTCAGTGCTGGGGCTGTGGTCAGTGCTGGGCTGTGGTCAGTGCTGGGCTGTGGTCAGTGCTGGGGCTGTGGTCACTGCCCTCAGCTGCAGGATGGTCTGGGCTAGGGTTAGGGTCAGTGCCGGGTCAGTGCTGGGTCATTGCTGGGTCATTGCTGGGTCAGTGCCTGGTCAGTGCTGGGTCATTGCTGGGTCAGTGCTGGGTCTGTCCTGGGTCAGTGCTGGGTCATTGCTGGGTCAGTGCTGGGTCATTCCTGGGTCAGTGCTGGGTCATTCGTGGGTCATTGCTGGGTCATTCCTGGGTCAGTGCTGGGTCATTCCTGGGTCAGTGCTGGGTCATTGCTGGGTCAGTGCTGGGTCATTGCTGGGTCAGTGCCGGGTCAGTGCCGGGTCAGTGCCGGGTCAGTGCCGGGTCAGTGCTGGGTCATTCCTGGGTCATTCCTGGGTCAGTGCTGGGTCATTGCTGGGTCAGTGCTGGGTCATTCCTGGGTCAGTGCTGGGTCATTGCTGGGTCAGTGCTGGGTCAGTGCTGGGTCAGTGCCGGGTCAGTGCTGGGTCATTCCTGGGTCAGTGCTGGGTCATTGCTGGGTCAGTGCTGGGTCAGTGCTGGGTCATTCCTGGGTCAGTGCTGGGTCATTGCTGGGTCAGTGCCGGGTCAGTGCCGGGTCAGTGCCGGGTCAGTGCTGGGTCATTCCTGGGTCAGTGCTGGGTCATTCCTGGGTCAGTGCTGGGTCATTGCTGGGTCAGTGCTGGGTCAGTGCTGGGTCATTCCTGGGTCAGTGCTGGGTCATTGCTGGGTCAGTGCCGGGTCAGTGCCGGGTCAGTGCCGGGTCAGTGCTGGGTCATTCCTGGGTCAGTGCTGGGTCATTGCTGGGTCAGTGCTGGGTCATTGCTGGGTCAGTGCTGGGTCAGTGCTGGTGGAGGTCTCTGAGCAAGGCAGGAACTGCCAGAGGGTCTGAGTGAGTGAGTGAGTGAGGAGTGAGTGAGTGAGGAGTGAGTGAGGAGTGAGTGAGGATTGAGTGAGGGGTGAGTGAGGGGGTGGCAGTGTGTGGGCAGCAGCAGAGCGGTGACAGGCAGTGCACAGGAGGAGCAGGAGGAGCAGGATGAGCTCCTCTCTCTGTCTCAGACCCAGGAAAGATGAAAAGTGCACAGGGATGAAAGCCTGAGCAGAGTGAGACTTCCCCAGCAGCAGCACTGCTCTCACAAAGGGCTCAGGCAGAAGAGCAGCTCCAGCCCTCCTCCCCAGCACAGGCAGTAAATTACCTGCTCATCCCACCTCTGCTTATCGAGTGCTTGGCTAAGATGGAGTCAAATTATTTGCATGTTCAAAGAGAGAAGATAAAACTAGACTGCAGCATATTTTATGGCTTTTATAAAATGTTGATGTATGTTGTTGGAGTAGATGGAAAGGCAGCACCAGTGCTCGAGGGCAGAGCTCCTCTCTGGGAACCTGCTGCTGAATTAATGCCAGCACAGGCAGTAGAAAGCGGGAGTGTGCAGTAAAGTTGGAAAAATAAATGTTTTATGTTTATATTTGGACTGCAGAGAAAGAAAGGCACCTGAAAAAATCTGATTTCGGTGCAGCCTTAAGGTTGTATATTTAGCATTTGTAACTCAAATTTGGGCAGTTGCTCATTAGAAACCGGGAAGACTGAATTTCAGGAAAATGGGAAGAGCAGGAAAAGGAGAGAAAACAAACAGTTCAGACAGTGTGGGGGTTTGAGTGTGCCTGTGGATTTTTAAGCTAAAGTTTTAAATGTGTTTTTCAAAGGACAGGGCTCTGCTGTGGGACCGACACCTTCTCAGTGTTGTTGTCAGCTGTCAGCTGTAATTATTTCATGTGTCCATCTGCTCCAGGGCTGGTGTGTGCTGCACTGGGACGGCTGCTCCTGCAGGAGCACAGCACAGCCACTTTGGGTCAGGAAAGCCAGGCACTGGGAAACAAATATCCCAACAAAAACAAAACAAATATCCCAATTTCCTGTGTGAAGTGCCCCAGGTGAACGCCAGGTGAGGATGGAGTGCTTGGCTGAGCTGAGCCAGGAGCAGCAGGGCTGGGTGGGACTGGGGCAGGAATTGTTCCCTGGCAGGGCTGGGTGGGATTGGGGCAGGAATTGTTCCCTGGCAGGGCTGGGTGGGATTGGGGCAGGAATTGTTCCCTGGCAGAGCTGGGTGGGATTGGGGCAGGAATTGTTCCCTGGCAGGGCTGGGTGGGATTTGGGCAGGAATTGTTCCCTGGCAGAGCTGGGTGGGATTGGGGCAGGAATTGTTCCCTGGCAGAGCTGGGTGGGATTGGGGCAGGAATTGTTCCCTGGCAGAGCTGGGTGGGATTGGGGCAGGAATTGTTCCCTGGCAGGGCTGGGTGGGATTTGGGCAGGAATTGTTCCTGTAGGGTGGGCAGGGCTGGGTGGGATTTGGGCAGGAATTGTTCCCTGGCAGAGCTGGGTGGGATTGGGGCAGGAATTGTTCCCTGGCAGAGCTGGGTGGGATTTGGGGCAGGAATTGTTCCCTGGCAGGGCTGGGTGGGATTGGGGCAGGAATTGTTCCCTGGCAGGGCTGGGTGGGATTGGGGCAGGAATTGTTCCTGTAGGGTGGGCAGGGCTGGGTGGGATTGGGGCAGGAATTGTTCCCTGGCAGGGCTGGGTGAGATTGGGGCAGGAATTGTTCCCTGGCAGGGCTGGGTGGGATTGGGGCAGGAATTGTTCCTGTAGGGTGGGCAGGGCTGGGTGGGATTTGGGCAGGAATTGTTCCCTGGCGGGGCTGGGGGGATTTGGGCAGGAATTGTTCTCTGGCAGGACTGGGTGGGATTTGGGCAGGAATTGTTCCCTGGCAGAGCTGGGTGGGATTTGGGCAGGAATTGTTCCCTGGCAGAGCTGGGTGGGATTTGGGCAGGAATTGTTCCCTGGCAGGGCTGGGTGGGATTTGGGCAGGAATTGTTCCCTGGCAGGGCTGGCTGGGATTTGGGCAGGAATTGTTCCCTGGCAGGGCTGGCACAGGTGCCCAGAGCAGCCCCTGGATCCCTGGCAGTGCCCAAGGCCAGGCTGGACACTGGGAATTGGGACAGTGGGAGGTGTCCCCAGGGCAGGGCTGGGATGAGTTGATCCATTCCACAGTTCTGTGACTCTTTGGGGATGATGGAGCCCCAAGTTCTCTGCCCCTGTGATGAGTCCCTAATGACTCCTCACGTGCCTCCTTCTCCAGCACATCCCAGAGCAAACGATTTGTGCTTAACAAGGCACCTACACTCAATGTTTGTTAAATCTGAATTTCATCATACCTCATCCAAGGTGGATACCATGAAAAATAAAATGACATTATTTTCAGTTTTACTGTAAATTGTTTGAAATATCATACTGATGAATAAACAGGATTTGTAATTAATATAGATGTACATTAATATATTGATATATTAAGATAATGTTAATTGTAATTGCCATTACACAGGCACACACACGCAGCTCTTGGCTGTCCATACACACGGGTTCTGTGATTATGTGTGCCAATAAATTTGTGACATTTGCAACACGCTGGTTTCAGGGTAGGGAACTGGAAGTTAAGTGCTGGAGAAAAGCTGAAATGCCTGAGGGACAGGGAGAGCTCAGAGTGCTGAGCAGAGCTGAGGAGCCCCCGGTGCCTCCCGTGCCCAGCTCACGCTGCAGTGCCCAGCCAGCTCTGCAGGAATGAGAGAACAGCTCCTGTTCTGTTTCCAGCTGCAAACCAACACTCTGCCGTTTGCATTTCCAGGCTCTGGGAGCTGGGCTGGGCTGGGGGAGCCTGGTGTGGATTGCTGAGGATGTGCCACATGGCACGGTGTTCTGCTGCTGTGCAGTGAGCGATTCCAGAGGATGCCATCAGTCCTTGCTGTGCTGTGGCACTGCAGTGAGCAATTCCAGAGGGTGCCATCAGTAATTGCTGTGCTGTGGCACTGCAGTGAGTGATTCCAGAGGATGCCATCAGTAATTGCTGTGCTGTGGCACTGCAGTGAGCGATTCCATCAGTAATTGCTGTGCTGTGGCACTGCAGTGAGTGATTCCAGAGGATGCCATCAGTAATTGCTGTGCTGTGGCACTGCAGTGAGTGATTCCAGAGGATGCCATCAGTAATTGCTGTGCTGTGGCACTGCAGTGAGCGATTCCAGAGGATGCCATCAGTCCTTGCTGTGCTGTGGCACTGCAGTGAGTGATTCCAGAGGATGCCATCAGTAATTGCTGTGCTGTGGCACTGCAGTGAGTGATTCCAGAGGATGCCATCAGTAATTGCTGTGCTGTGGCACTGCAGTGAGTGATTCCAGAGGATGCCATCAGTAATTGCTGTGCTGTGGCACTGCAGTGAGCGATTCCAGAGGATGCCATCAGTCCTTGCTGTGCTGTGGCACTGCAGTGAGTGATTCCAGAGGATGCCGTTGGTTCTTGCTGTGCTGTGGCACTGCAGTGAGCCATTCCAGAGGATGCCATCGGTCCTTGCTGTGCTGTGGCACTGCAGTGAGCCATTCCAGAGGATGCCATCAGTCCTTGCTGTGCTGTGGCACTGCAGTGAGCGATTCCAGAGGATGCCATCAGTAATTGCTGTGCTGTGGCACTGCAGTGAGCCATTCCAGAGGATGCCATCGGTCCTTGCTGTGCTGTGGCACTGCAGTGAGCGATTCCAGAGGATGCCATCAGTCCTTGCTGCACTGTGGCACTGCAGTGAGTGATTCCAGAGGATGCCATCGGTAATTGCTGTGCTGTGGCACACGGGGGGCAGTGAGCACTGACTGGCTGTGGGACTCAGCTGCACAGCCCCCAGAGCCCAGCCCAGGGGAGGGCTGGCAGTGCTGCAGTGCTGCTTGCCAGAAGGGTTCCTGTGGAAGGCAGAAATGAGCTGGGAATGTGGGGATTCGCTGTGATGCTCCCACCACAGCTGGGAGTGAGGGGATGGCCTTGGGTCTGAATGGATGGAAAAACTCCGAGCGTATGTTAAACTACTCTCCACGTGAATATGTCTCTAATTTGCTCACCACATCTCTAATAAGCCTGGCAGCCTCTCCCTTCAGAAGTGACGTCTTCATTTTGTTGCTTTCTAGAGGTGCAATGTCTATTCTGGCTTGGAGAACTCGGCCTCTTGGTTTCAGGTGTGGGAACTGGAGCCCAGCTCAGGCTGGGAGGGTGCTCAGGGACCAGGAGAACATCCTGGGGTGGGAGATGCTCAGGGACCAGGAGAACAAACATCCTGGGGTGGGAGAGCAGTGCAGGGAGCAGGAGAACATCCTGGGGTGGGAGAGCACTGCAGGGAGCAGGAGAACAAACATCCTGAGGTGGAAGATGCTCAGGGACCAGGAGAGCAGCTGTTTATTCGTGCCCAGGCTGGCTGTCTGCACAGCCAGCTCTGAGCTATGTGACACCTACAGCTGTAGGAATGCAAACATGGATTTCCTAAGTGTATCACGGTTATCCCATCCCTGTGAACTAAAATAAATGTATTGTTCCTGGGTAGTGCACTTTAATTTTTAGAAAGCAAAATATTCTGAGGGGTCTGTTCTTGTTTCTGGCAGCTTCTGGAGCTGAGAGGTGAGCCCTGGATCCTGGTGCTGATCCCGTGTGGGTGCAGAACTGGACCTGCAGAGCTGGCCCTGCAGGGCTGGTGTGTGTGGGGTGCAGCTCTGGGGCAGTTTTGGGGTGGCAGCCCCATCCCCAGTGCCCATCAGCCCCGGAGGAACCTGCAGCCCCAGCCCTGCTGTGCCCCAAGCACAGGAACACAGGAACTGGCTCTGTGCATTCTCCCCAGGGTACAAAAGTGATTTTCCTCCCCCAGCTCCTCCTGCCTCCATGACCTAGTTACCAGCTCAGCACATGCAGGAAGCCACGGGAGGGAAAAACGCATTTCTATTTGAATGACAAAAGTTGATCGCTATTTTAAGCCCCTTATCACGTAAAAGCATTTCAGACACCCCACTCCTGTCTAACTGGGAGGTGACCACGAAGGCTTCTCCCTCCTCATCCACACCCTGACAGCCCCGGAGTGTTGGGCAGCCCAAATCCCTTTGGTGTCTGTGCTGTGCCTCAGTGCTGTTCCCAGCCCCTCTCAGCCCCAGGAGGCTCTACAGCCTTTACCCAGCTGCAAGGTGAGGATTGCACATGGATTCATTTGCTCAGTGCCTGCAGATTCCCTGCCCTGGGGGGACAGAGGCAGGCAGAGCCCCAGTGCCAGTACCTGGTGAAGGTGAAATGCTGGTTCTGAGTCTGGGGGCCCTGGCTCCTCCTGGGATGTCACAGCTGGGTGACCTGGGGACGCTGTCCAGGGACAGGCAGAGCTGGGGGAACCTGACACAGGAACCTGAGCAAGGAGCAGGGGGAGCTCCCAGCCCCACAGCACTGCTCCAGCCCCACAGCTCTGCTCCAGCCCCACAGCACTGCTCCAGCCCCACAGCACTGCTCCAGCCCCACAGCACTTCTCCAGCCCCAGAGCACTGCTCCAGCCCCACAGCATTGCTCCAACCCCACAGCACTGCTCCAGCCCCACAGCTCTGCTCCAGCCCCACAGCACTGCTCCAGCCCCACAGCTCTGGTCCAGCCCCACAGCTCTGCTCCAGCCCCACAGCACTGCTCCAGCCCCACAGCTCTGCTCCCTCTGCCCTCCCTCCTCCCAAAGCACCTTCCAGCCCTCCTGCTCTCCTGTGGGGATGTTTCTGACTGAATAAACTTGTTCTGCCCTGCAACCTCTGCTTGTGTTTGTTCTCCCCAGCAGCTGCACATCTGTTCGTGGCAGTTCTGCTGTGGAGTGAGAGCAGGGATGTCCCTGCAGTGTCCCCGTGCCTGGCAGCAGAGAGGGACAGCAGGACCTGCCCCTGGGTGAGGCACAGGCGAGTTTGGGACAGTGCCACTGACAGCAGGACCTGCACCTGGGTGAGACACAGGCGAGTTTGGGACAGTGCCACTGACAGGGGTGGCCCTGCACCTGGGTGAGACACAGGAGAGTTTGGGACAGTGTCACTGATGGGGTGGCCCTGCACCTGGACAAGGCACAGGTGAGTTTGGGACAGTGTCACTGACAGGGGTGGCCCTGCACCTGGGTGAGGCACAGGTGAGTTTGGGACAGTGTCACTGATGGGGTGGCCCTGCACCTGGACAAGGCACAGGCGAGTTTGGGACAGTGCCACTGACAGCAGGACCTGCACCTGGGTGAGACACAGGAGAGTTTGGGACAGTGTCACTGATGGGGTGGCCCTGCACCTGGGTGAGACACAGGAGAGTTTGGGACAGTGTCACTGATGGGGTGGCCCTGCACCTGGGTGAGACACAGGAGAGTTTGGGACAGTGTCACTGATGGGGTGGCCCTGCACCTGGGTGAGACACAGGAGAGTTTGGGACAGTGTCACTGATGGGGTGGCCCTGCACCTGGGTGAGACACAGGAGAGTTTGGGACAGTGTCACTGACAGCAGGACCTGCCCCTGGACAAGGCACAGGTGAGTTTGGGACAGTGTCACTGATGGGGTGGCCCTGCACCTGGGTGAGACACAGGAGAGTTTGGGACAGTGTCACTGACAGCAGGACCTGCCCCTGGACAAGGCACAGGAGAGTTTGGGACAGTGTCACTGACAGGGGTGGCCCTGCACCTGGACAAGGCACAGGTGAGTTTGGGACAGTGTCACTGATGGGGTGGCCCTGCACCTGGGTGAGACACAGGCGAGTTTGGGACAGTGTCACTGATGGGGTGGCCCTGCACCTGGACAAGGCACAGGAGAGTTTGGGACAGTGTCACTGACAGCAGGACCTGCACCTGGGTGAGACACAGGAGAGTTTGGGACAGTGTCACTGGCAGGGGTGGCCTGACAGCTACACCACAGTCCACAGAACTGGCCAGGGAATGAAACATTTCTGTCCCTTTCCCACCCACTGGCTGGGGTGAAATCCCTCCAGCCCGCTCAGTGACCCCATGGGGGGACCCTCACCCTGTCCCTGCAGGGGCTCTGCTCTGGAGCAGGTGAGGCAGGGCTGTGCCTGGAGGAGAGGACAGCTCTGTGCCTGTGCCACACTCAGGTGTGCCAGCAGCAACAGCGTTTGGTGTTCCTGTGTGCCTCGAGAGCTGTGTGCAGATTGAAATCAGCCACAGCAACGGGCACAGGTGCGCCGTGCTAATTCCATATTGCAATTTCATTCAGATAAATTACTCCTGTGAGTTCCTAATAAAAGCACATGTTGGCTTGTGTCAGAATTAGTGAACAATTCTGATAACAGGAGCAGCTATTTTTAGTTTGGTGTTATCCTAGCTCAGCCTCCCATCAGGTTGTGTTAAATGTGGAAGACAGAAATTGGATCCGTGCTGGGGGCTCATTTCCTTCAGAGCTTTCTGAAGGCATCTCCTGTGCTGGGGGGCAGGGACGGGGAGCTGGGGCCGGGCAGAGCTCGGGGCTCCAGCAGCGCTCGGGGCTGCTCAGGCTGTTTGGAGCGGTAACTGGGGGAGAGATCCAGACACAGAGAGCAGAAGGGACAGCAGTGTCTGTCTGTCTGTCTGTCCTGGGTACAGCAATGTCTGTCTGTCCTGGGCACTGAATGTCTGTCCTGTGCACAGCAATGTCTGTGTGTCCTGTGCACAGCTGTGTCTGTCTGTCCTGAGCACAGCAGTGTCTGTCTGTCCTGTGCACAGCAGTGTCTGTCTGTCTGTCCTGTGCATTGAATGTCTGTCTGTCCTGGGCACAGCAGTGTCTGTCTGTCCTGTGCACAGCAGTGTCTGTCTGTCTGTCCTGTGCATTGAATGTCTGTCTGTCCTGGGCACAGCCGTGTCTGTCTGTCCTGTGCACAACAATGTCTGTCTGTCTGTCCTGTGTACATAACATCTGTCTGTCCTGGCACAGCAGTGTCTGTCTGTCTGTCCTGAGCACAGCAGTGTCTGTCTGTCTGTCCTGTGTACATAACATCTGTCTGTCCTGTGTACAGCAATGTCTGTCTGTCCTGTGCACAGCTGTGTCTGTCTGTCCTGGGAACAGCTGTGTCTGTCTGTCTGTCTGTCCTGGGCACAGCAGTGTCTGTCTGTCCTGAGCACAGCAGTGTCTGTCTGTCTGTCCTGTGTACAGCAGTGTCTGTCTGTCCTGTGTACAGCTATGTCTGTCTGTCCAGGGCACAGCAGTGTCTGTCTGTCCCGTGCACAGCAGTGTCTGTCTGTCCTGTGTACAGCAGTGTCTGTCTGTCCTGAGCACAGCAGTGTCTGTCTGTCCTGTGTACAGCAGTGTCTGTCTGTCCTGAGCACAGCAGTGTCTGTCTGTCCTGTGTACAGCAGTGTCTGTCTGTCCTGAGCACAGCAGTGTCTGTCTGTCCTGTGTACAGAATGTCTGTCTGTCCTGGGAACAGCTGTGTCTGTCTGTCTGTCCTGGGCACAGCAGTGTCTGTCTGTCTGTCTGTCCTGGGCACAGCAGTGTCTGTCCTGTGTACAGCAATGTCTGTCTGTCCTGTGCACAGCAGTGTCTGTCTGTCTGTCCTGTGTACAGAATGTCTGTCTGTCCTGGGCACAGCAGTGTCTGTCTGTCTGTCCAGAGCACAGCAATGTCTGTCTGTCTGTCCTGTGTACAGAATGTCTGTCTGTCCCGGGCACAGCTGTGTCTGTCTGTCCTGAGCACAGCAGTGTCTGTCTGTCTGTCCTGTGTACAGAATGTCTGTCTGTCCTGGGCACAAATGTCTTTCTGTCCTGGGCACAGCAGTGTCTGTCTGTCCTGGGCACAGCAGTGTCTGTCTGTCTGTCCTGGGCACAGCAGTGTCTGTCTGTCCTGAGCACAGCAGTGTCTGTCTGTCTGTCCTGTGTACAGAATGTCTGTCTGTCCTGGGCACAAATGTCTTTCTGTCCTGGGCACAGCAGTGTCTGTCTGTCCTGTGTACAGCAGTGTTTGTCTGTCTGTCCTGGGCACAGCAGTGTCTGTCTGTCTGTCCTGAGCACAGAATGTCTGTCTGTCCTGGGCACAGCAGTGTCTGTCTGTCTGTCCTGGGCACTGAATGTCTGTCTGTGGGGCAGTGTGGCAAGCACAGCTCCCCTAACGAAGCCCTGAGCTCTTCCAGACTGCAGCAGCTTTTTGGAAACTTCATTCAATAATCTCAATGGTTGCCATTTGAAATTATATAATATAAAGTTTCATTTTCTCCCAAAGCAACTTAAGTGAGGGGAAATGCAATGTAAACACAGAAAAAGCCATTTCCCCCTTAGTTTCGAGCACAGGGAATGAGCTTCATAATGATTCTTGGGTTCACTTTCACCCACTCCTTTTTCCAAAATTTTAGATTTTATTGACTAATAGTTGCTTTGACATTAAAGGCGCTGCTGCAAACAATTCAATCTATTTCTACCAATTTTTCTTTGTGGAAAATTTTATTTCAGCTCCTCATTATTTGAAAGTGATTTGCACAAAAATTGCTATTAGGAAAATGAGGCTGATGGCACTCGAGGTGAGCTGAACACGCTGTTAAGCAAATCAGAAATTAGTGTAAGTTTCCTTCACTTGGCTTCACTTGGATTTGCTGTGGATCAAGTTTGATACTAAGGATAAAAACCAGATCCAGCTTTTAAAAATATTGAATGGTGTCTGTGCTGTGAAACTGAAGTGCAGAAATAAAGCTTTGGATATTTTAATTTTCTGTTTCAAGTTGGAATAAGTTTAATAATTCTATTGTCTAATCAAGCCAAAGTGTGGTCTTGTCTGAGAAGAGATATCAGAATCTGCTGCTGACTGGCACAATGGCAATAAATATAAAATACACAAAGAGGAGAGGGAAAGAATTGGGAATAGCCTGAGAGTACCCAGGAATGTTACTGAAACGTGGGTGTTACTGAAACGTGGGTGTTCCTGAGATGGTGTTTGTGAGATATTGGTGTTCCTGAAACGTGGGTGTTACTGAAACGTGGGTGTTCCTGAGTCTGAGATGTGGGTGTTTGTGAGATGTGGGTATTTGTGAAATGTGGGTGTTTGTGAGATGTATGTGCTCCTGAGACGTGGATGCTCCTGAGATGTTGGTGTTCCTGAAACGTGGGTGTTCCTGAGATGGTGTTTGTGAGATGTGGGTGTTCCTGAGATGGTGTTTGTGAGATGTTGGTGTTCCTGAAACGTGGGTGTTCCTGAAACGTGGGTGTTTGTGAGATGTGGGTGTTTGTGAGATGTGGGTGTTTGTGAGGTGTGGGTGTTCCTGAGATGTGGGTGCTCGTGAGATGTGGATGTTCCTGAGATGTGGGTGCTCCTGAGGTGTGGGTGTTTGTGAGATGTGGGTGTTCCTGAGGTGTGGGTGTTCCTGAGGTGTGGGTGTTTGTGAGATTTGGGTGTTCCTGAGCTGTGGGTGTTCCTGAGATGTGAATGTTCCTGAGATGTGGGTGCTCCTGAGATGTGGGTGCTCCTGAGGTGTGGGTGTTTGTGAGGTGTGGGTGTTGCTGAGATGTGGCTGTTCCTGAGATGTGGGTGTTCCTGGGATGTGGGTGTTCGTGAGGTGTGGATGTTCCTGAGATGAGAGTGTTTGTGAGATTTGGGTGTTTGTGAGGTGTGGGTGTTCCTGTGGCTCTTGGAGCTCCTCACATCTTTGGCTGCAGCAGGAGCCAGTGAACTCTGCAGAAAGCAGTGCAGTTCCCAGGGCACTGTGTTTCCATTCTGTGTTTTCTCCAAAGCCCTCCAGCTCTGCTGTGCTGAGGCAGCTGGGAGCCCTGGCCGGGTGTTTGGAGCCTGAGCTGCCCCAGCTCCTTCTGTTCACCCAGAGCCAGCCCAGGGCACAGCAGGGTCCCACTGGGACCATTCCTGCCTGCTGGGATGGGCTGGGATGGGATGGGCTGGGATGGGCTGGGATGGGCTGGGATGGGATGGGCTGGGATGGGCTGGGATGGGCTGGGATGGGATGGGCTGGGATGGGCTGGGATGGGCTGGGATGGGATGGGCTGGGATGGGATGGGATGGGATGGGATGGGATGGGATGGGATGGGATGGGCTGGGCTGGAATGGGATGGGATGGGATGGAAGGTTCTGGGATGGGCTGGGATGGGATTGATTTGATGGGCTGAGCTAGGCTGGGCTGGGCTGGACTGGGCTGGGATGGGATGGGCTGGGATGGGCTGGAAGGTTCTGGGATGGGCTGGGATGGGATGGGATGGAAGGTTCTGGGATGGGCTGGAGGGTTCTGGGATGGGCTGGAAGGTTCTGGGATGGGCTGGGATGGGCTGGGCTGAGCTGGAAGATTCTGGGATGGGCTGGAAGGTTCTGGGATGGGCTGGGATGGGATGGAAGGCTCTGGGAGCTTCTGGGCACTCCCAGGATGGTGCCACAGCCCCTTCCCAGGCAGGGCAGAGGAGCAGAAAGGGCTGGACATGAAGCCCAGGAGCAGCTCCATGCTCAGCACTCCTCACCCAGCCAGCCACGAGCTGAGGAGCTGCTTTCCCTTCCCACCCTTCTGTCACTTGGGATGGGACAGGAATTCTTCCATCTCCTCTCTCAGTGTAAAACAAGATGCACTTTGATTTGAGAATGGGATGCAATTTTAACTAGAATGGTGGAAAGCATGTCACTAGTGTAACAGCTGTAAAATTAGAAGGAAAGAAAACCCCTAAGAGACAGGAAAATAGCTGCTATTAAAGTGATAGAATAATCTCAGCCTGTGCTGCTGCTCTGCAGCTTGAAGGAGCTCTCTGCAGCCGGTGCCTGTCAAACCCTGCCACGATGGAAGGTGACATTATGAAGTCCCTAGATGTATTTTCATGTCATTTAGCTGATTTGTGCCATTTGATAAATTCCATGTTTGGAAAATCAACGTTCCTTTGGCAGCGTGGAGGTTCTGTGCTGGAGGCAGCAGCAGAGCTTTGGCAGAGGTCACTCGGTGAGACCTTGGCCCCTTCCCATCCCCTGGGGCCAGCACAGGCTGGGTTGGACCCACAGCTCTGGGAATGTTCAGCAGGGTTGGACCCACAGCTCTGGGAATGTTCAGCTGAGCTGAGCTGGACTCACAGATCTGGGGATGTTCAGCAGGGCTGGACTCACAGCTCTGGGAATGTTCAGCAGGGCTGGGCTGGACCCTGGCTCTGGGAATGTTCAGCTGAGCTGGACCCACAGCTCTGGGAATGCTCAGCAGGGCTGAGCTGGACCCACAGCTCTGGGAATGTTCAGCAGGGCTGGACCCACAGCTCTGGGAATGTTCAGCTGAGCTGAGCTGGACTCACAGCTCTGGGGATGTTCAGCAGGGCTGGACCCACAGCTCTGGGAATGTTCAGCTGAGCTGAGCTGGACTCACAGCTCTGGGAATGTTCAGCAGGGCTGAGCTGGGCTCTGGGAATGTTCAGCAGGGCTGGACCCACAGCTCTGGGAATGTTCAGCAGGGCTGAGCTGGACCCTGGCTCTGGGAATGTTCAGCTGAGCTGGACCCACAGCTCTGGGAATGTTCAGCAGGGCTGAGCTGGGCTCTGGCTCTGGGAATGTTCAGCTGAGCTGGACCCACAACTCTGGGGATGTTCAGCTGAGCTGGACCCACAGCTCTGGGGATGTTCAGCTGAGCTGGACCCACAGCTCTGGGGATGTTCAGCAGGGCTGAGCTGGACCCACAGATCTGGGAATGTTCAGCAGGGCTGGACCCACAGATCTGGGAATGTTCAGCAGGGCTGGACCCACAGCTCTGGGATACTGGGCTGAGCTCTGGGCTCTGTCTGCACCAGGGCAGTGCTAGGGGGGTGTTGGATGTTGATGTTTGATGTTTGATGTTGGCAGATGAGTGCCATAATTGGTCCTGTGAAGGTTTAAATAAGTTTGTGCAATAAGCTGACTTGGAGAGGAATTTTCAAGAGTTTACTTTAGCTCCAGATGCAAAGTTCAGTGGCTTTCCTGATGGCCCAACTTAATGCCTGACTTGTTTAGTAAAAAAATCCCCATAAAAATACAGTTCAAAAGCGAGTTCCTGTATCAGGAGTGGAGTTTGATCACAGATAACATGTATTAAGTAATAATAGTGTGCAGCTCTGGGCTGGCTAATTTTCAACACACCAGTGGTGGGTGGAGGATTTTAACAGCATCACTTGAGCTGTGCTGCACAGTCAAGACCACATCCACCAGAGGAAAAATGCTCCCTTGAAACAGTCCAAATGGATAGATTTGGTCCCTTATTGTAATTTAACAGAAGTTTTGAAATGGGTCTTTGTTATTGCAGAAAGGGAGAGCAGTATCAATAACTGAGGAATGTGACATTGCATAATTAAGCATATTTCTGGCTCTATCCATCTATCTAGCTGTCTATCAAACCCCCAGCTCTCCCCCCTGCAGCAGCAGAAGGCTCCAGTGCTTTCCACGCCAACGTGTTGGAAACCTTGGCTGGGCCCCTGCCATCGTGAGCTGCTGGGTGGGAGGAAGGCACAACAAATTTGGTACCATGGCTCTGCTGCCAGGGAACTGCAGAAGATGAAGATTGTCAGCCCACTTTTGGGGAAAATAACCTGAGGATATTTAGAAGAAGTGAATTAAAATTCCTCATTGTGACCTGGCTCTTGCAGGGGGGTTTTTCCTGTCCCTGTCCCTGCTGGTCCTGGAGGGTGCAGAGAGGGGAGAGGGGCCTGGAGCACCAAGGATATAAATCACATAAATCACATTAATCACATAAATCACATAAATAAATCACATCCTGGTGATGAGAGAGTGTCACTGGGAAACACAGACCTGCAGAGAGGTTTCAGTGTCAGGGTAAATTCTGGTTCTGAGGGTGGGATGAAAGCACAGCCTGGCTCTGGCTGCAGAGCATTGTGTTTCTGTGAGCATCCCTCTGGAAAGGGAATTCTGGGTGAGATCCACCTGCACAGGGGCTGGAGCAGATGGAGGTCAGGCTGGAAGGTTCTAGTGCATTTATTCTACTTTTTGTGGTTTTTTCCTCAGACCAATGGGATGTTTCCATTGCATTCCAAGGCTCTGGAGTTGAACCTGCTGCAGTTTGCATTTTCCCTCTCTTTTTTCCCTTAAACCTCCCCACCCAGGAGCCTTGCTGCCCCTCTGCCCTGTCCCCCCAGCCTGCAGCCCCAGTGCTGGTGCCCAGGGGGAGGAGAATCCAGCCTGAGCTGTGCAGAGGGGCAGGAGGCTCCTGCTCCCACACTGGAGGGGTTTCTGCTGGCTGCACAAAGATGAAAATCCCGTAGCCATCCTGGCCCTGAGCAGAGCTGCCAGCAAATGCTTTGGTTCCAGGGCTCTGGGGCCATTTTCAGATCTGAGCTGGATCCTGCACCCCCATTATCTCCTGTCACATTTCAGTCACACTGACAGGGTCCCCAACTCCGAGATCCCTGTTTAGTCCTGCAAGATTAAAGGGTGGCAACTATTTTCAATGTGATTATCATCATTATCTCTGAGAGATTTTATACTTCAGAAGTCAAAGTCATAACAGCCCAACTCGCTGCAATTATTTGCAAATTGCCTTAATGTATTTTCCAGAAGCTCTTTTGGCACTTTGTAATTTATTTATTTGCTAAGCCAATAACGCATTAAAATGCTGAAATGTCTCAGAACCTCTGTGAAGCCTCTCTGGTGGGAACTTGCATGGGCTTTGCCAGCAGCCCCTCTGCCCATCCTGTGGCTGACCCCACTCTGGTTTTGGTTTTGGTAAAACACCCCTTGGTGCTCTGTCTGATAACACTCCTTGAAGGACTTCTCCTTTTCTGGCTGAAATTAAAGAGAATTTGTTCATGTAGTAGTAATTCTCCATGCTGATGGGAATGCTTATGAAAACATAGACTTGAACCAACATAAAAAATATTCAGACACAAAAAAATGCTCAGTTTCTCAGGAAATGTGATTTTTTTTTCTAGATTTGTGTTTGGAAGAGGAACTGTTGATGTGCAAGGGCTGGAGATGCTGCAGTGTCAGAGGGGCTGGGCTGGTGAGTGTGGCTGCTCCATCCCAGCCCCACTGTCCCCTCCTTGTCCCCTCCTTGTCCCCAGGGCTGAGGGGAGAGCAGGACCCCCCTGGCCTGGGCACCCCATTGCAGAGAGCCCTGGAGCAGCTCAGGAAATTGTTCCAGAGCAATTCACAGCCCAGGAGCCACGAGCAATAATTGTGAATAATGAGCAAACCACGGCAGAAATGGTAAATAGCTCTCAGACATTTTGGGAACAGAAAATGAGGCTAAATTCATTGAATAAATTAATTGCTATGGATTATTCTCTTAGCTTTAATCTGCCTGCTGAAGGAGGTCTGTGCAAATGGCAAAGCTGCTCCACAGCTTTCATCAGAAAGGGGCTGTGCCTGCTGAACAGGGAGAGGAGAGGCTGGGAGGGAATTTGCTGGGCTGTGGAAGTGAATTCACTTGCAGTGTTCACCTTCACAGCTTCCCTTGCCCTCTGGGAGGGGCAGTTTTATCTCCCCATTTTATCTGTGAGCAGCAGAGGTGGCTTTTCCCAAGCCATGCTGGCAGAATCCAGGCTGGAGCTTTGGGATTTTGCAGTTCCTGGATGATGCTTGTGATATTTTTCTCTTTGAAGGCTTCCCCTTTCTGCAGCAACATCTGTACTGGGGGCTGAACAAAACAACCCTGAGCAGATCTGAGACTTCAGCAGGGAAAATGTAGGAAAAGGAGTGAGGAGCCACATCCCTCAGCCTGTTTTAGAAGATCAGTTCTAGTAAAGAGGAATTATATTTTAAGAACCAGACAGATTGTCTCAGATTTACTGTCTTAGAGGCCAGCAGTGAAGGTGAAGTATTTTTCTGTCAGGATTACGATTGCCTGACAGGGTCTTACCATTACCAGGAGAAATGACCCTGATTTAGAAAAGATCTGTTCATTTGTAAGCAGCTGTTGCTTTTTAATAGCACAGCTCCTTCTTGCAGCTATTAGTAGTAATAAAAATAAAACTAAGGCCTGTGTCTTCACTTGCATGAAATTTGTGATGTAAAATGAAGCTTGGAGGGCTGTAGATCAATCCTGGGATTTTAAACTGATTGTGGTGATTTGTGTGGGTGGAGACCACAAAACCCACCCAGGTTCTGTGCACAAACCATTCACCAGGGTTCAGCTTCTGGCAGAGTTCTTGTCCTTCCTCAGTGCCTGCAGGGGCAACTGGGGGGACTGGGGGAGCTGGGGGGAACTGGGGGAGCTGGGGGAGCTGGGGGAGCTGGGGGAACTGGGGGGACTGGGGGAGCTGGGGGAACTGGGAGAACTGGGGGGAACTGGGAGAACTGGGGGGAACTGGGAGAACTGGGGGGAACTGGGGGAAAATGGGGGAACTGGGGGAACTGGGGGAGCTGGGGGGAACTGGGAGGAACTGGGAGAACTGGGGGAACTGGGGGAGCTGGGGGAACTGGGGGAACTGGGGGGAACTGGGGGAAACTGGGGGAACTGGGGGGAACTGGGGGAGCTGGGGGGAACTGGGGGAAAATGGGGGAACTGGGGGAGCTGGGGGAACTGGGGGAACTGGGGGGAACTGGGGGAGCTGGGGGAACTGGGGGAGCTGAGGGGAACTGGGGGGACTGGGGGGAACTGGGGGAACTGGGGGGATACTGGGGGAGCTGGGCTGAACTGGGGGAACTGGGGGAGCTGAGGGAAACTGGGGGAACTGGGGGAACTGGGGAACTGGGAGAACTGGGGGGAACTGGGGGAACTAGGGGAACTGGGGGGAACTGGGGGAACTGGGGGAGCTGGGGGGAACTGGGGGGATACTGTGGGGAACTGGGGGAACTGGGAAAAACTGGGGGAACTGGGGGAACTGGGGGAAACTGGGGGAACTGGGGGGAGCTGGAGGGAACTGGGGAAACTGGGCTGAGCTGGGGGATTGGCTTGGATTGCTCTCTCATTGATGGAAATGAAACTTCTGCCTTGCCCTGGAAGGACACCCACAGAGAGAAAACAAAACCCTGGTGATTCCAGGACGTGCCCGAAGCCATCCATGGGCTGGATGCAAAATCAGATGAGATAAATCAGATGAGATAAATCAGAATGCTTCCCTCCACGTTTGGGAAGGTTAAACTCCAGCAGCAATGGCAGCACTCACCGTGCTCCCCTCTGCAGACATAATGTCAGTCTTTTATTTTAATATACAATGCAGCTCACCCTAAATTACATTTCCTTCTTTTAATTTATTTTCATGAAAACGATAGCATGGCATAAATCATCTTGTGGAAGTTGCAGGGTTATTTGCATTTCAGAGGTTGGTTTTAGCTTTGTGCTGTAAAGGAATTTTCAGCCGAGAAGCTCAGGGGGGCATTGACGGGCAGGGTGGTGGCTCTCCAAAGGTGATGGATGACGTTCATTTGGCTTAGGACAAACAGCCTCCAGTCTGGGTCCTTCTGAAAAAACTCCAAAGAGTGAAAGTCAGTGAGTGATGCTTTCATGTCAGGAATGAATCCCTCCTGGAGCAGCAGAGCTTGGGAAAGGCAGCACAGCTCCTGCAGTGATCCTGCCCCTGGAGGGGGAATTTCTGTGCCTCCCCAGGATGGAGAGGCTTGGAGGGTTCATGGCTGGGGGTTTGGGGGATCTCTGTGCCCTCCCAGGGAGCGGTTTGGGGGTTCATGGGTTTGGGGGGCTCCTCCAGACAGGGGGATCCTCACTGGGGTCCTGCCAGGGCTTGGTGCTGCTCTTTGACACAGCACTCTAATGCCACCTGACAGAGGGCAACTGGAAGGCTTTAATGAGTCTTGAGATGTCTGTTTTCTGTAAGAAATGTGGCAAGAAGCTCTCTCTGAAATTCAATCCAGCATGGAATGCTCAGGGAGTGGAAGAGTGGAGTAAAACGGGTTTTGTTAGCGGTGAGCTGAGGCTGCAATGAAGGAGCCCTGTAAATATCTGCCGTGTTAAAGGCATTCCTCTCCCTTCAGGAGAGAAGGAGTCCAAGGCACGGGGCTGCTGAGCCCATGTTTTAGACAAAAACGTGATGTTCTACATGTCCTGACATTCTGCACGTCACTGCCTGCCTCTGGAAGGTTGTCACAAAGGAAAGGGTTCCGAAATTTGTAGGGGACAGACCTGTGGGAGCCAGGCAGCGAGCACCAGTGTCAGACCCAGCTGTGCCATGGCCAGGGAGTGCAGGGAGTGCAGCTCAGCCTGCAAACCCCTGCCCCTCTGCTCTGCCATGGGGCTCACAGGGCACTGCAGAGCGTTCACTGGGATGCAGGTGCTATTTTCCTATTTTTCTGACTTATTTTAAAGGTAGGATTAATATTCACTGAACTGACGTAGATTTTGTACTTTCTGCTGCCCTGGGGCTGCTGCACTCCAGTCTTTGATCTGATCAGCTCTTGCAAACTCAGCTCTTGGAGGCTGGTCAGGATGGCTGAGAGGAGTCACAGGATTCTGCTCTGAGGAATTGTTTGTGATGAGGGTGGCACTTTGTGCAGTGAGGGAGGGCAGGGCCCTGCTCCATCCCCAGGGGCTGCACAGGGCACAGGATGGATTCCCACCAGGCACAGGATGGATTCCCACCAGGCACTGCTGGATTCCCACCAGGCACAGGATGGATTCCCACCAGGAACTGATGGATTCCCACCAGGCACAGGATGGATTCCCACCAGGAACTGATGGATTCCCACCAGGCACAGGATGGATTCCCACCAGGCACTGATGGATTCCCACCAGGCAGAGGATGGATTCCCACCTGGCACAGAATGGATTCCCCCAGGCACAGGATGGATTCCCACCAGGCACAGGATGGATTCCCACCAGCACAGGATGGATTCCCCCCAGGCACAGGGTGGATTCCCACCTGGCACTGATGGATTTTCCCCAGGCACTGCTGGATTCCCCCCAGGCACTGATGGATTCCCACCAGGCACAGGATGGATTCCCCCAGGCACTGCTGGATTCCCACCAGCACAGGATGGATTCCCCCCAGGCACAGGATGGATTCCCACCAGGCACTGATGGATTCCCACCAGGCACAGGATGGATTCCCACCAGGCACAGGGTGGATTCCCACCAGGCACAGGATGGATTCCCCCCAGGCACAGGATGGATTCCCACCAGGCACTGCTGGATTCCCCCCAGGCACAGGATGGATTCCCACCTGGCACTGATGGATTCCCCCCAGGCACAGGATGGATTCCCACCAGGCACTGCTGGATCCCCACCAGGCACAGGATGGATTCCCACCTGGCACAGGATGGATTCCCCCCAGGCACTGCTGGATTCCCACCAGGCACTGATGGATTCCCACCAGGCACAGGATGGATTCCCCCCAGGCACAGGATGGATTCCCACCAGGCACAGAATGGATTCCCACCTGGCACTGCTGGATTCCCACCAGGAACTGCTGGATTCCCACCAGGCACAGGGTGGATTCCCACCAGGCACTGCTGGATTCCCACCAGGCACAGGATGGATTCCCACCAGGCACAGGATGGATTCCCACCAGGCACAGGGTGGATTCCCACCAGGCACTGCTGGATTCCCACCAGGCACAGGGTGGATTCCCACCAGGCACTGCTGGATTCCCACCAGGCACTGCTGGATTCCCACCAGGCACTGCTGGATTCCCCCCAGGCACAGGATGGATTCCCACCTGGCACTGCTGGATTCCCACCAGGCACTGCTGGATTCCCACCAGGCACAGGGTGGATTCCCCCCAGGCACAGGATGGATTCCCACCTGGCACAGGATGGATTCCCACCTGGCACTGCTGGATTCCCCCCAGGCACAGGATGGATTCTCACCAGGCACTGATGGATTCCCACCAGGCACAGGGTGGATTCCCACCAGGCACAGGATGGATTCCCACCTGGCACTGCTGGATTCCCCCCAGGCACTGATGGATTCCCACCAGGCACTGCTGGATTCCCCCCAGGCACAGGATGGATTCCCACCAGGCACTGCTGGATTCCCACCAGGCACAGGGTGGATTCCCACCAGCACAGGATGGATTCCCCCCAGGCACAGGATGGATTCCCACCTGGCACAGGATGGATTCCCACCAGGCACTGCTGGATTCCCACCAGGCACAGGATGGATTCCCACCAGGCACTGATGGATTCCCACCTGGCACAGGATGGATTCCCACCAGGCACAGGATGGATTCCCACCAGGCACTGATGGATTCCCACCTGGCACAGGATGGATTCCCACCAGGCACTGATGGATTCCCACCTGGCACTGCTGGATTCCCACCAGGCACTGCTGGATTCCCACCAGGCACAGGATGGATTCCCACCAGGCACAGGGTGGATTCCGACCAGGCACAGGGTGGATTCCCACCAGGCACAGGATGGATTCCCACCAGGCACTGATGGATTCCCCCCAGGCACAGGATGGATTCCCACCAGGCACTGCTGGATTCCCACCAGGCACAGGGTGGATTCCCACCAGGCACAGGATGGATTCCCACCAGGCACAGGATGGATTCCCACCAGGCACAGGGTGGATTCCGACCAGGCACAGGGTGGATTCCCACCAGGCACAGGATGGATTCCCACCAGGCACTGATGGATTCCCCCCAGGCACAGGATGGATTCCCACCAGGCACTGCTGGATTCCCACCAGGCACAGGGTGGATTCCCACCAGGCACTGCTGGATTCCCACCTGGCACTGCTGGATTCCCCCCAGGCACAGGATGGATTCCCACCTGGCACTGCTGGATTCCCCCCAGGCACAGGATGGATTCCCACCTGGCACAGGATGGATTCCCACCAGGCACTGCTGGATTCCCCCCAGGCACAGGATGGATTCCCACCAGGCACTGCTGGATTCCCACCAGGCACAGGGTGGATTCCCACCAGCACAGGATGGATTCCCCCCAGGCACAGGATGGATTCCCACCTGGCACAGGATGGATTCCCACCAGGCACTGCTGGATTCCCACCAGGCACAGGATGGATTCCCACCAGGCACTGATGGATTCCCACCTGGCACAGGATGGATTCCCACCAGGCACAGGATGGATTCCCACCAGGCACTGATGGATTCCCACCTGGCACAGGATGGATTCCCACCAGGCACTGATGGATTCCCACCTGGCACTGCTGGATTCCCACCAGGCACAGGGTGGATTCCCACCAGGCACAGGATGGATTCCCACCAGGCACAGGATGGATTCCCACCAGGCACAGGGTGGATTCCGACCAGGCACAGGGTGGATTCCCACCAGGCACAGGATGGATTCCCACCAGGCACTGATGGATTCCCCCCAGGCACAGGATGGATTCCCACCAGGCACTGCTGGATTCCCACCAGGCACAGGGTGGATTCCCACCAGGCACAGGATGGATTCCCACCAGGCACAGGGTGGATTCCGACCAGGCACAGGGTGGATTCCCACCAGGCACAGGATGGATTCCCACCAGGCACTGATGGATTCCCCCCAGGCACAGGATGGATTCCCACCAGGCACTGATGGATTCCCCCCAGGCACAGGATGGATTCCCACCAGGCACTGCTGGATTCCCACCAGGCACAGGGTGGATTCCCACCAGGCACTGCTGGATTCCCACCTGGCACTGCTGGATTCCCCCCAGGCACAGGATGGATTCCCACCTGGCACTGCTGGATTCCCCCCAGGCACAGAATGGATTCCCCCCAGGCACAGGGTGGATTCCCACCTGGCACTGCTGGATTCCCCCCAGGCACAGAATGGATTCCCACCTGGCACTGCTGGATTCCCACCTGGCACTGCTGGATTCCCACCAGGCACAGGGTGGATTCCCACCTGGCACTGATGGATTCCCCCCAGGCACAGGGTGCATTCCCACCTGGCACTGCTGGATTCCCCCCAGGCACAGGGTGGATTCCCACCTGACACTGATGGATTCCCACCAGGCACTGCTGGATTCCCACCAGGCACTGATGGATTCCCACCAGGCACAGGATGGATTCCCACCAGGCACTGCTGGATTCCCACCAGGCACAGGATGGATTCCCCCAGGCACTGCTGGATTCCCCCCAGGCACAGGATGGATTCCCACCAGGCACAGGGTGGATTCCCACCAGGCACAGGGTGGATTCACACCAGGCACAGGATGGATTCCCACCAGGCACTGATGGATTCCCACCTGGCACAGGGTGGATTCCCACCTGGCACTGCTGGATTCCCACCAGGCACTGATGGATTCCCCCCAGGCACTGATGGATTCCCCCCAGGCACTGATGGATTCCCCCCAGGCACAGGATGGATTCCCACCAGGAACAGGATGGATTCCCCCCAGGCACAGGATGGATTCCCACCAGGCACAGGATGGATTCCCACCAGGCACAGGATGGATTCCCACCAGGCACTGATGGATTCCCACCTGGCACAGGGTGGATTCCCACCTGGCACTGCTGGATTCCCACCTGGCACTGCTGGATTCCCCCCAGGCACTGCTGGATTCCCACCAGCACAGGATGGATTCCCCCCAGGCACAGGATGAATTCCCACCAGGAACAGGATGGATTCCCACCAGGCACAGGATGGATTCCCCCCAGGCACAGGATGAATTCCCACCAGGAACAGGATGGATTCCCACCTGGCACAGGATGGATTCACCCCAGGCACAGGGTGGATTCCCACCAGGCACAGGATGGATTCCCACCTGGCACTGCTGGATTCCCCCCAGGCACAGGATGGATTCCCACCTGGCACAGGATGGATTCCCCCCAGGCACAGGACGGATTCCTGTGTGTGTGGATCATTCCTGCATGCAGATCTGTGAGAGTGCTGCCCTTTTTGGTAAAGCCCTGATGGTTTTTTTTAGAAAAATTGTGTTCCAGCTGCAATTCCTGCATAATCTCCAGAGGAGCAAGAATAGAGAGTTTGAGAAGAAATCTCTGCAGCAACACAGGGAGAAACACAACCTGATAACTGCTGACAGATTGATGGCTTCTGCCTTCACCTACATCTTTATAGATTAGCACTCCCCTTTCCTTCTCGTGGATGTGTTTGTTAGCACTGCATGATGTCACCTCATCTGTGTGGGAAGTTATTTATCCAGGGCTGAGGGGCATTTGTACCATTCACTTGTCACCAAGAATAATAGAGAGGACAGGTGAGATAATTCCAGCTGTATTAAGGGCTGAGAGATGACTGTTTGTGTTTTGATAATGGGACACTCAGAGTGAAGGATCTGAAATGGTTTTGTAACATATTTGCTGAAAACACACATTTAAAATGTGTTCTGTTCCTTTGATTCCTGTTTCATGAGGGTGCCTGGGGGTGCTCTGGGAGAAGGAGACATCAATTGGGGTGGCCCAAGAGACTTGGGAGGAAAGAAATGACAGTGCCTGGAGTGTCCTGCTCCTGTGGTTTGCTCCAAGCTGTCCCAAACCATTCCCAGTCCCTCTGCAGGGAAGGGGACAGCCCAGGCTCTGGTTCAGAGCTGCTGTTCCCATCCAGGCACCACAGGAGCCTTTCCTGCTGTCCTGCTCTGCCACATGCTCTCCATCTTCTGCCTGTGCAGTGATTTCTCCTCTCTAGGCATCCTCTAAGCGCCTTCATCTCGCTGATTTCGCAGCACTCCCACGGCACCAAGAGCACTTTGCATTCTGGTGCTGTCTCAGAGCTCTCCCAATCACTCCTGGCACCCACAGGTGCCACCTCCATCTCCTGTGCTGCAGCCCAGAGGGAGCAGGAGCTCCCTGAGGGTCCCCATCAGCCTCTCAGGGGACACCAGGGACTGTCCCTGGGCTGGTGGCATTCAGTGGGCTCTGACCTTAGGAGATTTTTTATTTAAATGTGATTTTGAGTTTCCCCTGTGAGTGTGTCTGAGAGCACGTGCTCACTGTCACCCCGTGTGTCACACGTGCCACATGCCCCTGGTGATGGTCACTTGTCCCCAGGACCTTCTCTCCCCCCATGCCCTGACCAAGCCCTCCTTAAACTGCATTTGATTTTCTGTTCTTTGCTCCAGAGAAATGGATGAACTTCTGCTGGCTCTGTCTCCTGGGCCACCAGCTCATCTTCCAGGCGATGACAACTTGATTGGTGAATAAGAGATTCCAGGCTCTTCCCAGCTCTGAATGGAGCTGTAATTTCTAAATGCAGCCTTGAAGATGGAACGGAGCCTGTCCTTCTCCAGGGGCTGGTCTTTCATCAGCCCAGTTGTCTTTTCAGCATTGAAAACTCTTTTTCATTGTAATAATGTGAAATCCCACCTGGAAATGAGCCATTTACCTTGTTTGTGTGCAGATGAGGGCCCAGAGTTTTGGGTGCTGCAGAAATCCTGTAAGTGATATTCCCTGGTCTGGAAAACTTTAATATTAAGCAGGCAAGGTAAGCAACTGAGAGGACCAAAAACAGACACCAGGGGATTAAGTGAATTGCTGAGGCATAGATCAGTGTCATGATGGAGATTAAAAGTTAGGCTCTCTGCAATCCAGAACAAAACTTTGCTGCTGCTGTGATGGCTTTTTTTGATGGGCTGTGGAAAATACAGAAAAATGAAACTGGTCCCTTGAAAACATTCCAAGTTGAAGAATAACATGAAATGTGATTTTTATAATTTCAAAGATGGAGATTTTAAAAATCCACTAAAATCCCAATAAGAACTCTCAGAACAGATTTTTTTTTTGTTATTCTGTATTTGTACTTTCAATGCAGAAAGAATTTACTGATATACTTGTCTCATAACGTTAGCAAAACAAATCCTTGGAGAAAGCTGAATTTCATCTTCCTCCATTAGTGTGGATACAAACAAAAAGTGGTTATGAATCACTTTTCCTTGATAGAACGAATTTATTTGTCCATTTATTTTAGTGGAGTGTCTGCTGGAATTGGGGTTGTTGATTAATGACCTGCAGGAGGTGATGCTGGGGGAATTGCAGGAACTCTGCAGGGCTGTACCAGGGACCCCGAGCTGGGCTGGGCACAAACACCCCTGGAGGATGTGCTGGGGACAGGGACAGCTCCTGCCATGGCCGGGTGGGGAAATGTGTGCAGGGCTGGGGATAAATGTGTACAGGGCTGGGGTACAAACACCCCTGGCAGGACCTGCCTGGGGACAGGGACAGCTCCTGCCATGGCTGGATGGGGAAATGTGCTGGGTGAAGTTATTCACGACCTGCTGGTAGCAATCATCGTTACAGAAACTCTGCTGGGAATGTCAACAGGCCCAGTTCAGGTGTGGGCTGTCACCACCATCGTTGCCCAGGATCTCCTCTCCCTAACAAAGAGTGGAGCTGGCACAGTCCAGCCTTTCAGAGCCCAGGGTGGTGGCAGGGGACATTCAGTGGCTCACACTGGGCTGCCATGCCCATCCCCTGGCCCCTCCTGTGCTTGGCTGCTTCCATTTCATTTTATCTCCTCCCTCATTCCTCTCTTCCCTTGTACAGCTCGTCCTTTGCCACTGAGGGTATAAATTCTGCCTTCTGCCGTTCCCCAGCCTGCCCCTTACACTCTCAATCACAAAACACGGCTCTGCCAGACAGGCACTTCCCTCCTCTCTGCCTGTGGGTGCTCCTTAAATAGCTCTGTTTTCTGCCTGAGTGGGCTCTGTGACATGAGCAGCCTTTTGGGAGTGCTGCCACGCTTCATGAGGCATACATCATCCCATCACGGACTGCTGCAGCCGTCCCACTCGCTGGTACACCCATCCCAGTCCCTGCACTGGTACACCCATCCCAGTCCCTGCACTGGTACACCCATCCCAGTCCCTGCACTGGTACAGCCATCCCAGTCCCTGTGCTGGTACACCCATCCCAGTCCCTGCACACCCATCCCAGTCCCTGTGCTGGTACACCCATCCCAGTGCCTGCACTGGAACAGCCATCCCAGTCCCTGCACACCCATCCCAGTCCCTGTGCTGGTACACCCATCCCAGTCCCAGCACACCCATCCCAGTCCCAGTCCCTGTCCCAGTCGCAGTCCCAGCACACCCATCCCAGTCCCAGCACACCCATCCCAGTCCCAGTCCCAGTCCCAGCACACCCATCCCAGTCCCAGCACACCCATCCCAGTCCTAGTCCCAGTCCCAGCACACCCATCCCAGTCCCAGTCCCAGTCCCAGTCCCAGTCCCAGTCCCAGTCCCTGCACACCCATCCCAGTCCCAGTCCCAGTCCCAGCACACCCATCCCAGTCCCAGTCCCAGTCCCAGTCCCAGTCCCAGTCCCTGCACACCCATCCCAGTCCCTCATTTGTCACCGTGCTGGTGGCAGCTCCAGTGCTGCTCTCGGGGCCAGGGCAGGGGGATTTGTTCTCACTTTCTGCCTCCCTCACTCCTCCTCTCCCCTTCTCATCAGCCCCAGCAGTGACAAACTCTCACCTGTGGCTGCTCTCTGACCTCGGGGAAGGTGTTTTGTGCAGAGGAAGGAAATGTTCTTTGTACACAGAGCACGGAGGGAGCCCTTGGGATGAGGGGTTTATCACAAGGGAGGCTGCTGCTCACAGCTGACCCTCCTGCCCAGAGGAGCCCAGGGCTGCCCCAGAAAGCAGGGATGGCTGGGGGGGCTGGGAATTTGCATCGTGCAGAAGATGGGATGGTGAAACCTCCCCTCTGCAGCCCGGGCTCCTCACTCAGCACAGCTCGGTGGGCAGCACTCCCTGCTGGGCTCCCACCCTGGGATGGGGTGGGGTGGGGTGGGATAATGGGATGGGATGGGATGGGATTGATGGGATGGGATGGGATGGGAACAGGGATGGGATGGGATTGATGGAATGGGATGGGATTGATGGGATGGGATTGATGGGATGGGATTGATGGGATGGGATGGGATGGGATTGATGGGATGGGATGGGATGGATGAGATGGGATGGGATTGATGGGATGGGATTGATGGGGTGGGATGGGATTGATGGGATGGGATGGGATGGGATGGGATTGATGGGATGGGATTGATGGGATTGATGGGATGGGATGGGCAGGGGACACAGCTGGGATGAACTGTCCAGGGGACATGGCCAGGAGGGGCTGTCCAGGAGGAGCAGCCACAGCTCCATTCCTGCCTCTGAATCTGCCTCTTCTCAGGCTCCATCCTCCAGCAGGGAAGGAAGTGCTTCCCTGCAGAAACCCTTTCTGTGGAAAAAGGGCATTCACTCGACAAGCCAATTTGCTGTTGAAAAAAAAAGTCCTGACCTTAAAAAATTAATTAGTTTTGTAGGTTTGCTGAAAGTTCTTCCCTAAGTCCTGCACTGGCTGAGTCCACTGGGATCCTTCCTTTGACTTGAGCAGGAGTTCAAGCAAATCTTCTGCCACAAAAATAACTGGAATCAATACTCAGACTTCATCCTGGAGAATGGGAAGTGTGATCATGTGGTAACTGCAATTTTCACTCCTGATCTGCTTTTTACATTGTCAGAACTGATGAAGCATTTTATGGGAGGAAAGAGAAAAACCAACAAATCAGGGAGTATTCCCCTAGGCTGATGAGTGCATGTGGTGTGATAAACTGCTGTTATTAATCTCAGTTGGGGGCAAATAATGGCTTCAGAGTAGAAAAATGGCCACAAAAACAACCCCCAACCTCTTGGAAAAATTTCTTGAACATAAGCAAATACAAAGGCAGCTGTTCCATGAGGCTTTGTGTGTAATGGCCCAAAATACTCCCAGGCACTGAACGAGGGTTTGGGTGCAATTGCTTCTGCATATTAAAAATAGCAAAGCATTACATGGCAATATTTACACAGAGTTTGTGTGTCTGGGCTGGGGAGTGGCTCAGCCAGGACAGGGCTTTGAGGGATGCTGCATGGGGTCTGCCTGGACATGGAGGATTTATTTAATTTTAAATCAATTTACAGTATCAATAATGAAGCACCTAATGGGCTTTTGACTGGTCAAGTGACAAGGCAGATTGTGCAGCCTGGGATTGTGCAGCTCCTTGCATAAGCTCCTTGTAGATCATGAATAAATCATTCTCTAGCTGGCAATTCCTTCACACTGCTGGAAGATTTCTGAAGGAACTTCTAATTTAACCGGTGCCTGAACTTTCAAAGCAGCCTCATCCCCTAAAGAAAAAGCACCTCATTCATGTGCTGCTCTTAGCTTTTGTTACAGGAGCAGAATAGCAGAGACACAGAATCTGGAAGTGCAGAATCCTTTGGGCTGCAAGGACCTTTAGGGTCCTGCAGTGCAGGTGTTCCCAGACTGGCTGAGGCTGGGCTGGCTCTCAGATCTCCCTTCACCTTCCCAGCCGAGTTCCCAATGCATTTCAAGGCCACAGGAAAATGACTTTTGCTGCTCCTTCCATTTCATATTCATTCATCATTTCCATATGGTAACTACGCCGAGTTGTGCCATGTGTTATTCAGCACAGCCACACAGAAAGCTGCTAAAGATAAAAATCGATTTTTTTCTCAGAACCAGAAACTAGGAGCTGTTTCTTGTCACGCTTCAAGAGAGTGAAAAGTGGCACTGGCTCAGACCTGTGGGCTGCAGTTTTCCCATTCCTCATATGTCCTTGAGATATCAGAAAGTTTTCTTGCTCATTCTGGATTGAAAGTGGGAGCTTCTGAAGATTTTCTTGGGAAAACAAAAAAACCCCGATGGTCAGTGCAGAGCCAACGACTCAGTGTGAGGTCACAAGCAGGTTTTTGCAGGTTGGTTCTGTTCTGGTGCAGCAGCAGCTGGGTGTCAGGAGCTGTGTGGCACTGGGAGCTCCTGGTTTGGCATTTCCCTGTGCCTGGATTGCTCCTCAGCCCTGGTTTGGTGTCACCATCAGCCTGCTTTGGTGTCACCATCAGCCATGGCTTGGTGTCACCATCAGCCCTGGTTTAGTGTCACCATCAGCCCTGGTTTGGTGTCACCATCAGCCTGGTTTGGTGCCACCATCAGCCCTGGTTTGGTGTCACCATCAGCCTGGTTTGGTGCCACCATCAGCCCTGGTTTGGTGTCACCATCAGCCCTGGTCCTGCTGTCACCATCAGCCCTGCTTTGGTGTCACCATCAGCCCTGGTTTAGTGTCACCATCAGCCCTGGTTTAGTGTCACCATCAGCCCTGGTTTGGTGCCACCATCAGCCCTGGTTTGGTGCCACCATCAGCCCTGGTCCTGCTGTCACCATCAGCCTGGTTTGGTGCCACCATCAGCCCTGGTTTGGTGTCACCACCAGCCCTGGTTTGGTGGCACCATCAACCCTGCTTTGGTGTCACCATCAGCCCTGGTTTAGTGTCACCATCAGCCCTGGTTTGGTGCCACCATCAGCCCTGGTTTGGTGTCACCATCAGCCCTGGTTTGGTGTCACCATCAGCCCTGCTTTGGTGTCACCATCAGCCCTGGTTTGGTGCCACCATCAGCCCTGTTCCTGGGCACCTGGCAGGAAGGGGCTGCTCCAGAGCCAGCCTGGAGGGAAGCCCAGGGATGGCTGTGGAGGGACCAGCTGCAGTGAGGTGTTCTCCCATCTCAGTACAGCCTGTGGGTTGATAAGGAGCTTTAAAGACACTTTTTTTTTTCTGGAGAAGAGGCAGTGGAAGGAAGGTGGGGAGCAGTGACGACAGAAGGTGGGTGGTGAGTGCTTCTCATGGGTTTCCAACACAGCCAATTCCTCCCTGCACCACCCTGCTCTGGGGTTCAAACCTGTGTGCAGAGCTGAGCTGCTGCTGGGGAGGAGGGTGAGGAGGGTGAGGAGGGTGAGGAGGATGAGGAGGGTGAGGAGGGTGAGGAGGGATGGGCTTGGCAGTGCTGGGTTCATGGCTGGACTCCTTCATCTCAAAGGTCTTTCCAGCCCAGAATGGATCAGTGATTCTCTGGCTGCCCCTGCCCAGGGAGGGCTCTGGCAGCCCCAGGCACTGATTTCAAACCTGAGCAGGCTCAGGCTGTGTGGGAGTGCAGCTCCCCCCAGGGCTGCTGCTGGTGGCTTTGGGGACTGGCACCCTGTGAGAACAGGCTGGATCACAGTGACATATCGGAGCTGCCGTGGGGCCCAGCAGGGCGACAAATGCTCTGCAAAACACAGAGAAGCAAAGACAGAAGATGTAGAGCAAAAAAGAACATTTACATTTTTTACTTGGAGGAGTAAAATAAACATGGGAACGTTTCCCAGGAGAGGAGCTTGTTGTGGTGTCGATGCAAGCTGCAGTTGCTGCTGTGAGGAATTTGCAGAAACACGCCAGTCTTGCCTGCTGCTGGGGCACCCCAGGCTCAGCTGGCCAAACCTGGCCAAGGGCTGAACCTTTTTCTGATGTTTTAAGGTCAGGAAAGATCAAACAGGGACCAACAGGTTTCAGTTCCTTGATTATTCTTTTGCTGATCTCTCAACCAAGAATGTAGCAATCTCAAAAGTAATGGCTGGTGTTTGCAGGGCAGCAGCTCTGCCCTGCTGGGCACAGCGCTCCTCACAGGGCCAAGGCAAAGTGGGGTGGGCACCATGGGCATCTGCTCCATCCATCCATCCATCCATCCATCCATCCATCCATCCATCCATCATCCATCATCCATCCATCCATCATCCATCCATCATCCATCCATCCTTCCATCATCCATCCATCATCCATCATCCATCCATTCATCCATCCATCCATCCATCATCCATCCATCCATCCATCATCCATCCATCCATCCATCCATCCATCCATCCATCCATCCATCCATCATCCATCCATCCATCATCCATCCATCCATCATCCATCCATCCATCATCCATCCATCCATCCATCATCCATCCATCCATCCATCATCCATCCATCATCCATCCATCCATCATCCATCCATCCATCCATCCATCATCCATCCATCATCCATCCATCCATCCACCCACCCATCCATCCATCCATCATCCATCCATCCATCCATCCATCCATCCATCCATCCATCCATCCATCCATCCATCATCCATCCATCCATCATCCATCCATCCATCATCCATCCATCCATCATCCATCCATCCATCCATCATTTATCCATCCATCCATCATCCATCCATCATCCATCCATCCATCATCCATCCATCCATCCATCCATCATCCATCCATCATCCATCCATCCATCCACCCACCCATCCATCATCCATCCATCATCCATCCATCCCAGGTGAGCTCCTGTGCTGAGGGCTCAGCACTCAGTCCTGCCTCTCTGTGTCCTTGTTTCAGTTTGCTGTGGCTGTAGTGCCTCAGTGCATTTACCTAATCCAGGCAATTATGGGAATAACAACTTGGGAAAGGTTAAACTTGATGAACTGGGCTTTTGGCATTGACCTGATGAGTGTGGTGCACATTCTTACTGGTAGGAAACTTGCAGATTCTGTACATTTTAATCCAAAGCACATTTCTGTCTGTCACAGCAGCTCTTTGATTAGTGGTGCTCACCTCGGGGTCAGAACGTGGAGAGAAAATCATCAGTGAGAGGCGGGGCTGGGCTGGCTGTGAGCAGGCAGGGAGGGATGAGGGAGGTGGGGATCCAGGGCCACTGGGGCTGCCCTTGGGCCAGCTCAGCTCCCAGGCAGGGAGGGAGAGCCCAGGAGGTGCTGGCGTGCTGCAGGCTCTGATTTATTTGCTCTGTTCTGAGGCACCAACACGAAGGAGCTGTTGGGTTTGACTCCTTTGGTGCCCACTTGGGTGATGGTGTCAAAACTGCTGGAACCAGCTGGGGGGAAATGGGGTTCCCATGTGGGGTGGGAGCTGGGGGAGCAGGAACTGTCCCAGGGAGGGGCAGAACTGTCCCAGGGAGGGCTCTGCTGTCCAGGGAGAGGCAGAACTGTCCCAGGGAGGGGCAGAACTGTCCCAGGGAGGGGCAGAACTGTCCCAGGGAGGGCTCTGCTGTCCCAGGGAGGGCTCTGCTGTCCCAGGGAGGGCTCAGCTGTCCCAGGGAGGGGCAGAACTGTCCCAGGGAGGGCTCTGCTGTCCCCACAGCCCCTGCCCATCCATCAGTGTCACAGCAGCCAGCAGAGTGTGCTGAGCCTGCCTCGGGCTGAGCAGACACAGGAACGTTTTGGAGTCTTTAGGAACAGTAGGGGAAGATTTGACATCCAGCTCTGGCTGAGTGGAGAGCAGAAAAGGTCGAGTGCACTTCACACCTGTGTTCCATCAACTCTTTCCTTTCCTCTGATGAAAGCCTCTAATCCAATTGCCCTGAACTGAGAGTAAAGGGAGAGGACAGCATCCCTCCCTCTCCACCTGCCATGCTGTGGTTTGTAAGTCCTGTTGGAATCCCCTGTCACCACTTGTGGGAAATGAGCTCCCAGGCAGCCTTGCTCTGTTTGCAGCAGCCCCAAAGGCTGCAGGTGGCACAGCAGAGCCTGGCAGGTGCCTCAGGAGCTCCTGAGCTTCTGTCACACCTGCCAAGGTGGGTGCTGAGGATTCACAGGTAACTTCTGACCCCTGCTTTGCATTTTGTCACGCTGCTGGTGTGTACCTGGTGAGCAGAGGCAGGGACAGGAGGTGCAGGAAGGGGAGGCAGGAGCTGGGCTGGCCCACCTGGGCGTCCTGCAGACAGGGGGAAGTGCCCAGCCCTGCCCAGCCCACCCTCGCTGCTGCCAGCACAGGTTCTGGGAGTTCTCCTGCTTGTTTTCTGCACACACTCACACGTGGTGTTTTTTTCAAAGCATTCTGTGACAATGAGCTCCAAAATCAATGCCATCTATTTCTTTTTGTTTTAGAACTGCTGGAGTAATCTATTGCTATGTCCCTTTTTCTTGTATTACATGAAGGACTCATTTTTTATTCCTACTCACCTTTACTCTGCTATTCTTAATTTTACAAAGTTCATCAGTCCCTCCCCACTCTACACACAAAATGATGATCTACAGCTCACGTGGCTTTAGCATGTGATAAGCCATCAAATGTTAAAATAAGAAAACCATCCCCATAAGCCATAGCATCAAACAATCCCGGGTTGAAAAATGCTGGAGATTTGCACTGACTCCAGCTATTTTGGCCCAACAGCTCAGCCTCTGGGCAGATTTACACCTGCAATTACAGAAATAGATCTCCCTGTGTGCAGGCAGTTTGGAAAAATAAAAAGCAGCCCTTGATGCCCCTGGCAGGCAGGCTGTGCCTGTGCCTGTGCCCAGGGCAGGGCTGGTCCTGGCTGTCCTTTGCCACAGACAGGGAGGAAATGAGCAGCACTAACCGTGATTAATGTGAAATAACTAATTGGAGCAAAGCTCTGGAGAGAGAGGTAAGGGTTAGAGATAAGAGAAGCACAAAGCTTTCTGTTTGTTCTTTTTAAATGAAAGACTCCTGGTGATGGAATTCCTCCCCATTGGTATTCCAGGTGGGGACTTTCCTCTGCTGCTCTTCACAGACATTTTAAAGGGTGACCTTTCAAGTCACTTAATGGATGTGCCACATACCTAAACACCAATTGTTCCTTCCAATGACACATCGGCTCTGCTCTGCTCTGGGAAGGGGGTGTTTGAGGGGATGTTTTCCTGCTGGAGGCAGCCAGCTGTTCCCACCACGTGCCCTGGCAGCACAGCTGGGCTGGGGACGCTGCAGCCTTTGGAAACCAAAGGAACATGGAAATGTTTGCTCTGCCAGTGAAGGTCATGGACACCTGAGTGTGTATTTGCTCAGGCTGGATTGGGAGAGGTGGGAAGCTGCTTGGCTGCCTGCTGGACACTGAGAGGGAATTGTTTGCTGTGGTGCAAAACCAAAGACTTTGCAGTGTTTGGGAAGGCGAGGAGGGACAGGCTGACAAGGGTTTGTTTGTTGGTCCCTGGTGGGAGCTCTGTGCTCCTGTCCCTCATGCCAGCTGGGCACAGTGCTGGGCTCTCCTCAGTTTGACCAAAACCTTCCTCCAGCAGCTGGGAAAAAATCCCAGTTGGAAATGTAGTTGAAAGAGCTGTATTGTCCCAAGTGTTTCCAGTACAGTAAACCAGCCCTTGGAGGCAGGAATAAAGATCTGCAGTGTCTGCTGGTGCTGCTCTGGGCTCCCCAGGGCAGGGGCTGCTCTGTGCCCCCTCTGCTCCCTGGGCTCACTGCCCAAGTGTCTGCAGGTGGCCCAGGTCTGCTGGGGGGCAAACCAATAAACCAACAACTCTGTTTAAGTGTGATCTATCTGTAGTTTTCCGATCTCTTTTTTTAAAATAACCATGATAGTGTAAGCTCCAGCTAGCAGCACACAGCACAGATGAGGAGCAGCATTCCCCTGTGGAAGTTGGTATTTTGAAGTGCAATAAAAATAAGAACAAATGCATTGAAAATGCCCAGGTTCAAAGCATTCTGGCCAGCCTCCTGAGCAAGGGGAGCTGCTTGCTCCTTAATTATAGATGAGGAGAGAAGCAGGTTTTTTAGCCCACTGCAGCTTTGAGAATGCTGGTGCTGGAATGCAGAGCAGGTTGGAGGACTGTGGTTGAGCAGGTCCTGGCTCTCAGTGTCCAGTGCAGCCCCAGGCCCTGTTCTGAGCCAGAAGAGCTGCCAGCTCCTGCTTTGGATGCAGCATTGGACTAATCCTTGCACCCCAGGGCTGGTCCCAGGAATGTGCTGCCATGGGCTGTTACAGCTCCATGGACTCACCTGTAAATGCAGGAAATTCTCTGCAGCCTGCAGGAAAAGGGAAGTGCTGCTCAGGGTCTGAGTGACAGCTCGAGCCAGATGAGAGCTGCAGCCATGCCCTGGCACCCAGTGCTGGTCACTCCCAGCCCTGCCTGGGAGGAATATTCAGGAATATTCAGCACTCCAGCTTCAGAAGAGAAATAAAGTATTTCAGCCTCCCAGATCACAGAGGACATCTCTAGTTACCAACCTGAAAAATATTCTTCAAACAAAACCATGTGTTTACTCCAAAGGAAAGAAGCTCAGGTGGTGGGAGAGTAAGAGCTATTCTTTACTTTTTTTTCCCTGAAAAATAAAACAGCCCATTTGTACATTGATTTATCAAGCTTATCCCAACTGTCTTCCAGCCAGGATTCACAATCCTGGCTTTTTGTTTCTCTACATGCTCCAGCACACAGATATGGCTTTCAGAGTGGAAATCAATACATCTGCAGGACGCCTCTGGTGCTAGCAGAGTCCACGGCTTCTTTGATTAAGCTCTACTAAAGCATAATTATCTGGAACGCCTTGCCATTTCCTTGGCACTGCTCACACAGCTTTCCAACCAGGAAGCATTTTATCAGGGCATTAGAGCCCCACAGAACACGTGCTGGAGAGAGAAAATACCATCCTGGGGACAGGGTAACGTTTGTGTGACACCCGGGGAAAGCAGCCCAGGGAAAGCAGCCCTGGATCTGGCTTTGCTGCTGATTCTGGGGTTTTACCAGACACAAGATTGGCTTTGCTGCTGGTTCTGGGGTTTTATCAGAGACAGGATCTGGCTTTGCTGCTGGTTCTGGGGCAGATCCCAGATCCCCTGGGGCTTTACCAGACACAGGATTGGCTTTGCTGCTGGTTCTGGGGTTTTACCAGACACAGGATCTGGCTTTGCTCCTGGTTCTGGGGCAGATCCCAGATCCCCTGGGGCTTTACCAGACACAGGATCTGGCTTTGCTGCTGGTTCTGGGGTTTTACCAGACACAGGATTGGCTTTGCTGCTGGTTCTGGGGTTTTACCAGAGACAGGATCTGGCTTTGCTGCTGGTTCTGGGGTTTTACCAGAGACAGGATTGGCTTTGCTGCTGGTTCTGGGGTTTTATCAGAGACAGGATCTGGCTTTGCTGCTGGTTCTAGGATTTTACCAGACACAGGATCTGGCTTTGCTGCTGGTTCTGGGGTTTTACCAGACACAGGATTGGCTTTGCTGCTGGTTCTGGGGTTTTACCAGACACAGGATTGGCTTTGCTGCTGGTTCTGGGGTTTTACCAGACACAGGATTGGCTTTGCTGCTGGTTCTGGGGTTTTACCAGACACAGGATCTGGCTTTGCTGCTGGTTCTGGGGCTTTACCAGACACAGGATTGGCTTTGCTGCTGGTTCTGGGGTTTTACCAGACACAGGATTGGCTTTGCTGCTGGTTCTGGGGTTTTACCAGACACAGGATTGGCTTTGCTGCTGGTTCTGGGATTTTACCAGACACAGAATTGGCTTTGCTGCTGGTTCTGGGGCTTTACCAGACACAGGATTGGCTTTGCTGCTGGTTCTGGGCAGCCCAGGGGTGATGGCAGGGGGCACCTGAACATCCCAGGTCCTGCTCAGGGAGGGATGGATGTTCTGGGACGTGCAGGGGCAGCTGCCCTGGGCTCTGGTGGGACACTGTGGTCGTGTCCTGGGGCTCAGCACCCCCTCCCCAGCCCCCCTGGCTCTCAGGAGCCCCAGCAGCCAGGCCTGCTGTGCTCTGTGGCTCCCATTCACACGCTGTGCTCATAGTAACAAAACAATTGCCAACGTGACATTCTCCTCTGGCAGCGCGGCACAGGCTGGCTCCAGCAGGAACAGAAGGAGAGCTGTCATGTTAACATTTCAGCTGACTCCAGCCTCCCCCTTTTCTCCTCTCTGCAGGGCTGTGTGTAAAATCCGCCTCCTCTCCCTGCGCTGCCACATGGAGCTGCTGCTCAAACACTTCCCTGCCTGTGCAAGCCCTGCTCAGAGGGCTGGAGCCAGCCAAGGCAGGGCAGAGCCAGGCAGGGGCTGAGTCAGGATGAATGCCTGGCCACCGTGGGCTTCAAAGGAGCAGGCTCAGTCCCACGGGGCTCACAATGGTTATTTAGGGAGATTTCTGTCCCTGCAGAGTGGGCGATGCTGGCCAGGTGCCCACAGCCATTTCAGCCCCTTCCCTGCTGTTTGGAGGATAGGCACAGATCAGATCATTGCATCGCAGCTCGAGCTGTGGCTTCTTCTGTGACAAGGGGACAGAGCTGGAGCAGTGGGCACAGGAGGGAACATTTCCATCCAAACAAATTCCCGTGGTGCAGAGCAAACACTGATCCTGCAGAGAGAGACCACTGGTGCCCAGGTGTGAGGGACTGTCCTCTGCTCTCAGGTGTGCAGGGCCAGCTGAGCTCAGGGAGCTGCTCCTGCCCCTGTCCTGTGTCTTGTGGGTGACCCTGTCCCTGAGCTCAGCTCCTGTCCCTGACCCTGTCCCTGAGATCAGCTCCTGTCCCTGTCCCATCCCTGTCCCTGTCCCTGACCCTGTCCCTGAGCTCAGTTCCTGTCCCTGTCCCATCCCTGTCCCTGTCCCTGTCCCTGTCCCTGTCCCTGTCCCTGTCCCTGTCCCTGTCCTGTGGGTGACCCTGTCCCTGAGCTCAGCTCCTGTCCCTGTCCCTGTCCCTGTCCCTGTCCCTGAGCTCAGCTCCTGTCCCTGTCCCTGTCCCTGTCCCTGAGCTCGGTTCCTGCCCCTGTCCCTGTCCCTGTCCCTGAGTTCAGCTCCTGTCCCTGTCCCTGTCCCTGTCCCTGTCCCATCCCTGTCCCATCCCTGTCCCATCCCTGTCCCTGATGGCATTCCAGCAGCCTGTCCCTGCTGTTCCCTCCGGATCCCTCCTCTCCAGGACAGCCCAAGCCCACTGGAGCTGCTCCTGCCTTTCCTCAGTGCTCCTTTGAGCAGCTGTTTCTGTCTCTTCTCTTGACCACAGTGCTCGGCCAAGCATCATTTCAGGGAACATTAGGCTGTGTTTGGGATATTCAGTGCTTTAGGAGTTTCCTTCCTGGCCTTTTCTTGACCCTTTTCTCTTGGGTGAGTGTTAGGCAGGGAGAAATTGCCGTTCCCCTTTTCACAATTTCTCTATCTGTGAGCACAGTAAATGGCAACAAGCTCTGGTAATTCTTGTTAAAAGCCCTCGAGTCCTGAAGTGAGCCCCCAGACAAGAGACTGGAAAGGCAACAATCAGGGGAGAGGAGAGAGGGACAAAAGGGATCTGAACAAGTCACTGCTGCAAAAGCCACAGCAGCCAGTGGAAGCATCACAGGAGCACGGGTTCAAGAGGCTGCAGGTTTTTGGATGTTTTTGAAATATAAGCTTAATAAATATTAGCAATCATCTTTAGCCACATGCTAGGTTTCTCCACTCTGTTATTTTTTGACATTGGATCTTGGCCCAGATCCTTCATTCAAAGCAAGACAAACTCTCCTAATCCTTGTTTATAGCTGGGGAGAGACAGTACTTTGTGGTGGTTATATTTGTGAGGGATTATTGGTTTGGTCTGTGTGCTTTCAAACACTGCACTTTGCTCGTTACAGGCAGCCAGGGACGATTACAGCAGTGAAAATGCTCACAGAAACTAATTCCAATGGCTTTCCATTTGCCAGTGGTTAACTTTCCCATGGCCAAGTAAAAATCTTTGAAGGAGAACCAAGAAGTGTTTTACAGTTCCATGCAATAGCAAAAGCTGTCAGTAGCTGAGGATGTTTTAGACAGAAATGTTGATTTTCTCAGGGCCCTGCAGCACCTGCTGACACCTGTGGGTGCCCCTGGGCACAGCTGCTCCCACACCCTGGCTGCTGTTGTTTCAAACACTGCATCTCCTTCTGCTTCCTTGGGGGTTCACACCCATGAACCAGTTAATGTCCCTGGACCAGGACACATTTTGGACAAAACAGACCTGGGGAGCATGGAGGGAGGGACGTGGGGACCCACCTGGCTGAGCCTCCCTTCCCCTCAGGGTTTGTACAGCCAGTGTGTGCTGTCATCCAGCTGGGAGGCAGAGCTGAGTCCAGTGGAAATCCTTTCATGCAAGGACTGTGCTTTTGTATTGATTTTGTAAAGCAGCAGTTAATATAGGAATAATAGCTGGGTGTTTATTCTTAAAAGGGCCAGACTGTTCTGCCAGGAAAACTAGGATTCGTAACAGCCTTGAGATATTTTTCTCGTTTTGTTCACAATATAAATGATACTTGAATTAATATTCATGTTGGAATAAAATCTGAGGGGGCCTTGGTAGTAAACCAGTAAACAATGCAAGGAAAAATGGCTTTTTATGGTTGCATAAAGATGCAAAATGACAGGGGGATTGGGAGCTTGTTTTCTTCTGTCACATCTCCCAAGAAAGCAGAGCAAGTGTGTGCCTGTGTTTTGTTCTGCCTTTGCCCAGGGACAGTAATGATCCTCACACAGAACAGGGGGTGACAGAGCTGGGACAGGGGACACAGGGGGGTGAGGAGCCCACGCCAGGGAAAGAGGGCACAGAGTGACCAAAGGCTGGAGCAGCTGTGCCAGGGCACTGTGGCACTGACAGAAATGGCATGGACAGAACATGGCACTGGCAGAACGTGGCATGGACAGAACATGGCAGGGACAGAACATGGCAGGGACAGAACATGGCAGGGACAGAACGTGGCACTGACAGCACTGTGGCACAGACAGAACTGTGGCACAGACAGAACGTGGCACTGACATCACTGTGGCACTGAAAGCACTGTGGCACTGACAGCCCTGTGGCAAGGACAGAACGTGGCAAGGACAGAACGTGGCACTGACAGAACATGGCACTGGCAGAACGTGGCAGGGACAGCACTGTGGCACTGACATCACTGTGGCACTGACAGAACATGGCACTGACAGAACATGGCACTGACATCACTGTGGCACTGACAGAACATGGCACTGACATCACTGTGGCAGGGACAGAACGTGGCACTGGCAGAATGTGGCACTGACAGCACTGTGGCACAGACAGAACGTGGCCTGAGCTGCTGGAATGTGTGGGATGATCCCCTGGGAATGGGGACCATCACTTCCCTGCCTGGGCACTGGGTGCTGCAGAGCCACAGCCTGGCCTTGGCTGTCTCAGGCTTGGGGCTTTCCTCTCCCCTTCCCTCCTGAATCAGCAGCAGCTCACCAGGAAGTGTCGCTGCTTTGCTTTGAGCCACCTGGAGAATTCCTGGGAAGTTCCCCCAGCTGGCAGGAACTGCCAGGGCTATGGATGAAGTGCCTGCCTCCCATTGCATTGACCAAAACCGAGGGATGAACCCGGAATAATTCCAACAGAGCTCGTTTGTGCAGGGCAAACTGCTCTGAGGAACCTTGCATTTGCTGTTGAGGCAAATCCTTCCCAAGGAAGGCATTTTACAGCGACAATGCAAGCTGAACAAGTATTGTTCTTCCAGGAACGATCACAAACTGCTGCAGCAGTTCCTGGTTGTTATCCCACTCCCTTCAGAAGTTAGGGCTCACTCACAGAATCCCACATTGCTTCAGGTTTGGCAGGGACCTCACAACCCATCCAGTGCCACCCCTGCCATGGCAGGGACACCTCCCACTGTCCCAGGGGCTCCAAACCCCAATGGCCAGCCTGGCCTGGGGCACTGCCAGGATCCAGGGGCAGGCAGAGCTGCCCTGGGACCCTGTTAAACCTGTTATCCCCCCTTCCTGTGCCTCCTGACCGCCCTCTGGATGTGCAGCAAGTGAGCAACTGGCCCAAGGCCATCTGTTCCCTCTGCTCAGAGGAGAATCAGCTCATGAATTCCAGCATTACTGTTTGTGTTCTCAGATGGTAGCACTGGGAGCAAGGGCAGGAGACAGAACAGAGATGGAGGAGGTTTGTTCTGAAGGATCTTGTCCTGCTTGTCCTCTGCACTTTTTGGGTTAATGAAGATGACCATACATAATTTTAGATTGGGAAAGATGACCTGCAGGACTGGGAGAAATAGGCAATTCCTGTTTCTCCATCTCTATTTGTTTACCCTTAAGGGTCTCTTTATGGGGTGGAACTGGGCTAGGAACAAGAGTCTGGGGTTGTGCCATCTGTGCACAGCTCTCATGGGATCCAGATTCTTTTGCTCATTCACAAAGTTAAGAACTACCCTAAACCCTGCCTTTTCTTGCTTCAGCATTGAGGTAGAGCCCCAGTGCCTTGTTCTTTCTTCCCTGCACTTGGGAGCCAATTAACATACCCCCAGGAAAAAAAAATGGAAATAAAAACTGCAGCCAAGATGAATCTACCTATACAGCTAATAAGAGATCTGCTTGCTGCTTTTTAATCTGCTTTGAAGAAGAAGAAGAAGAAATTTGTGGACACTGAAGGAGTTTGTTGTGTGGCCACATGAGAAACCTGCAGAGGCCCCGTGGAGAGGCAGCAGGTGAAGACACAGGGACCTGTGCTGGGCACTAATGGGCACTCAGGCAAGGTGTGGGATGGAGCCAGTTGTGCTCCACAGAAACCTGGCAGGGGTTTCATGGGGGCACTGACAGCTCAGCCAAAAGCTGCACATTAATTCCAGCTCATAAACCCCAGAGCTGCTGCAGACTGTGCTGGAGATGCAGCCATGGAACAAAGCTGCTCCGGGGGCTTCAAGGAAAGAAGCAATGGCAAGAAAAGCAGAAAACAGTTGTAAGTGCCAGGAAATGGTAAAGCATCGACATCAAGATGCATCACAGCACAAAGTCAGTTGCTCAATAACTTCTTTGGCATATGCAGCGAGTGGTTAAATAGCTGGAGAGGTGCCACCCCAGCTCTGTCCCTGGAGTGGCTGTCAAAATTCCCTGTTCCAGAGTTCCAGCATCTGTCAGCAGCTCAGTGAGCACCAGGCTGCTCAGGGAGCTCATGGGCACACGTGGGGCAGTGCTGAATGGCACCTCTTGGGTGCTGTGCTTCTGGGGTGGGCCAGGCTGCTGTGGGGCTGGGACACCCTGGGGCTGTGGTTGGGAGCTGGGGATGGGGGACTGGGGATTTGGGACTGGGGATTTGGGACTGGGGATTTGGGACTGGGGACTCTGCACTTCAGGGACGATGCTGACACACCTGCAGCTTCCAAACAAAGCTGTGCCATAATGGACAGTGAGAGCTACCCCAAAATCCAAATGCCTTGTTCCTGCCTCTGAGGATGTGTTCTCTGGGAGCTGGCTTTAGCAGACACCCTTTGTGTGGTTGTGGCAGAATATTGTCACCATCCCCGAGGGCAGGGAGGCAGCATCCTCTCCTGCTGCCCTTCAGCACCTCAGTGCAAGGTTATTGTTGTCAACAGGGTGAGGAAAGGCTTCCTTCTGGAAGCTCAGGGAAAGAATCCCTGGGATTTGGGTGGGGGCAAGCAAAGCAAATATTTCCTTCATGGCAGATGTTCATATAACTGCTCTGAAATATTTTCATCTTATGGGATTTCTAATTTCAGATTTAATTCCCCAGTGTGCAGTCTCGGTTGTCAGAAGCTGGAGTAGAAGAAAAACGCAGGTGGGATTTCTGATAGGGGAGAAAACCTTATTGACTGCTGAAAAACTGTCTGCCAGTCCTGACAGTGCTGCCCAGTCTGCTCAGAGTTAATATTTTTTCACCTTATTTCCTCAGAAATATGACTGTTATTTTTTCCCCTGGTTTCATGAAACCAATTTGCATCTGAGATGCATTTTCTGGGACCTCGGCAGTGATGGGACTGGCGTTGCCTCTCTAAACAGAGCACCATATGCTTCCTTCTGTGTGTGTGCTGCCTGCAAAACGCTCCCGGATCATCTCCCTGCCTCAGAACATGACAGAGTACCAGAGAGGCGTTAGCACACAAATGCTGACACTCCTACTAAAGGGGAGAAGTGATAAATGCTTCCCTGCGTAGAGAAAAAGATAAGGATGTATTTTTGGGAACCAAGCTGACAGTTGCAATACCTGCGAGTATTTTTAAATTGAGATCAGGAATGTCAGGAAAGGTAGATAGAGGCTATCATTAAATCTGCATTGGTTTATTTGAAAAACAAACAGTGTATGTTACTTTCAAAGCGTCTCTTATCAGAGATGCAAAGGAATTGCATTGGGCTTTTCAAATGCACCTGAAGATGAAGGGCCCTATTTCCTTTCACATGAGCCTAGCAAGAGTTACTCCTGGATCAAACCTGGGCCTTTTCCTTTCAGAATTGGAAATCCTTGTTTTTCAGTCAAACAAATAACAATACAAATTTCAGAGAATACACAATATTCAGCCATGCAGGAAAACCCCACCATATCTGAGGAACGGCTTAGTAAGAAAAGTGCATTTCAGAAACCCTGCCTGGCTGCGTTGGCCGCAGTCCCTCTGAGGTTTTCGGACTGCCTGTCCTTTGGGGAGTGCTGTGTGGGTTTGGTGATGTTTGTCTGGATCTCCTGCCTGCCAAGCCCGGCTGGAAATGAGATGCAAGTAAACATTTTGCTCAGCTTTGGTTGGAAGGGAGCAGCTGCCGCAGGGACACTGCCCTGCAGTCCCTGGCCAGGAGGGGACAGCTCCTCGCCCGCACTTGGGCACGCTTGTCCCGGAGCCCTGGGGAGAGTTTATCGTGGCTATAAACACCTGCAGAGTCCTTGGGGGGACCCTGCTGTGGCCATCCCCTGCCTCCCCTCCCGGCTCCCGGGGGTGTGGGCACCGCTGGGCAGTGGGAACACTGCTCCAGGCACCAACCTACAGCAGCAAATGATGACAAATGACAGCTCCAGCCCCCACGGGGAAGGTGGCACAGGGATCGTTAACCCTCTGCAAGCCTGGTGCTTCCCGTGGAGGGTTAATGATCACGCTCCAAATCCCACATAAATCACAGGCTGCGCTGTCCCCAGCAGCACAGGGGACAGGTTCCTCGCAGGAGGTGTTATCACTTTGTCAAATCTGCAAAAGGAAGAAACATCACCGGGAGTTTGGCCGACACCACGAAGAACAGGTCGGTGTTAATCTCCATGGGCAGCAGGTAGGGCTGCACAGGTGCTGCTGCTCTTCTGCCTGGTCAGTCCTTTGCTAATTATCCCAGCACAGAGATTTCCCCCCTCGTTCATTCTGCTCAGCTTCTCCCCATCAGGATCGTTTATCTCTCCCTGAGACACTCCCAGAGCAAGGGCTGCAGTTCTACATTTGTAATCCGTGCCTCTCGCTCCAATTTGCCTCCTGCCGCCGCTCATTACTGGGGCTGTGTTTATGGAGCAATCCAAGGTAAAGCTGCTCTCCAGCTCTTCCCTGGAGCCAGCAGCCTCATCCCCAACACCCTGCCCCTGCTGTGTTCACCAGCCCCTGCTCCTGACGTGCTGTGGATTATCTGTGGATGGAGGTGCTGTAGAATCAGGGACTTGTTCAGGTGGGAAATCCCTCCAGCACCACTGAGTGCAACTGTCCCATCACTGCCAAGGCCAGCACTGCTCCATGTCCCCAGGTGCCACATCTCCATGTCTGTTAAACCCCTGCAGGGATGGGTTCTCCATCACTGCCCTGGGCAGCTGTGCCAGGGCTGGGCGGCCTTTCCATGGAGGGAATTCTGCTGGTGTCGGGGTGGGCTCGTCCATCTGTGCGTGCTGGGGACACTGATGGCATCACCCTGGTAACCTGAACAGCTTTGCCCAGCTCAGGCAGCTCCAGTTGCCAGGAAGGCAAATGTCTGTGCTGCACTGCGAGTTCTGGTGGGCAGAGGGACCAGCTGCTGTGTGAGAGCTGAGAACAAAGTGGGAACATCGTTTGAGAACGCTGCCGTGGCTCCTGCCAGCCCCACGCTGCCCAGCCCTGGCTCTCTGCAGATCCTCCGGCAGCAGCAGGGCCATCACTGGGGTTGTGTGTCTGTAACAGCAACATCACAGCTGTGAGCAGAGAGCCAGGCAGGAGCAGTCGTGTTCTTCAAAGTGGACAATTAAGGGAGATGCTTCTGTTTCCGTGAAAGACAGCAGCAGCTTAGCCAGGAGCTGTAAAACTTCCTGAGTTCGGAAGTTGCTTCATTAGTGAACAGCCCCAAAACCTCCCCGAGAAGGAAGCAATTTGGGCTTCAGACGAAGCATTCAAGTAATTTGAAATTCTTTCATTTTGAAATTAATTTTATTGTAATTTTGGAAGGGTCAAGATGCACAGAATTACCCAAGTACAATTTTCTTGAAACCAAACACTCTGGAGAGTTTAAACAGAGATTTTGCAAACAGCCACAACAATTCCATTGTCTGTAAGCACCAGACATACTAATGAGGCAAAAAATCCCTGAAACAATAGCTTGATCTAACTATATGGAGCTCATCCATGTCTTGCCTGCTTGAAGCTCCTGGAAGCCCCACTTATTGCATTTATTTTGTTATGATGTTACATCAAGGGTTTTTTAAGGAAAACCTCTTGGTGTCCCTGATTTCACTGGTTTGGTCTCTGGGTCACTGTGCTGCTGTTGGGATGCTGTTGGAAGCACTGGGAGGCATCTTTGGAATGTGCAGGGCTCCACTGGGATGTGCTCGGGGATGGGGTGGGTTGAACGTGCCCCTTGGCACAGCCTGGTCCGGGCTGCAGCCCCTCCGTCCTTGGAGCATTTATCCAAGGACAGACACGAGTCACGGCCGCCTCCCCTCGCACAAGGACATTTAGGAAGATAATAGGTGGGAAAAATAACAGTTGATCCTGAGGCTGAAACTGGAAGCTGTTTCTGAATATAAATTAGAATGTGACCTCAAACTGTCCTGGTTCCTGTCTGCTTGGCAGCGTCTCTCCTTGCCCGAGTCCAGCCTTTGTTTTTCCTTTGTCCCTCTGTCACTTCCATATTGGAACCCTCTTATGTGTCCTGTGACTGGCACAAAGCTGTGCTTACAGTGCAGGGCACTGCAGCCTGTCTGGAAATGGGAGCTCTCCATCCGTTCTCTGGTGACAGGAAAATCTCTGTCCATGCTGTAGGGTTGGCCCTGCACCTCCCTGTGGTGGCAGGAAAATCCCTGTCCATACTGTGGGGTTGGCTCTCCATCCTGCTCTGTGGTGACAGGAAAATCCCTGTTTATTCTGTGGGGTTGGCCCTGCACCTCCCTGCTCTCCAGGGCATGGCCAGGCTGTTTCTGTGATGGATCCCTGACTCCTGCTCTGGGCCCCATGGAGGGGGCACAAAGGCGGCATCACCATGAGGGCCTCAGGGCCCGGCCTGCCAATACTCCTGTCATGGAGTGTGTGGGGAAGGCCAATCCTTGTGTCATGGAGTGTGTGGGGAAGGCAAATCGTTGTGTCACAGAGTGTGTGGGGAAAGTCAATCCTTGTGTCATGGAGTGTGTGGGGAAAGTCAATCCTTGTGTCATGGAGTGTGTGGGGAAAGTCAATCCTTGTGTCATGGAGTGTGTGGGGAAGGTCAATCCTCCTGTCATGGAGTGTGTGGGGAAAGTCAATCCTTGTGTCATGGAGTCTGTGGGGAAGGCCAATCCTCGTGTCACAGTGTGGGGAAGGTCAATCCTCCTGTCATGGGGTGTGTGGGGAAGGTCAATCCTTGTGTCATGGAGGCTCTGGGCTGGCCCTGCCGTCCCTCATGTCACAGGGCTGGGCTGTCCTTGCTGTCCCTCGTGTCACAGGGCTGGGCTGGCCCTGCCATCCCTCGTGTCACAGGGCTGGGCTGTCCTTGCTGTCCCTCATGCCATGGAGGCTCTGGGCTGTCCTTGCTGTCCCTCGTGTCACAGGGCTGTGCTGTCCCTGCCATCCCTCTTGTCACAGGGCTGTGTGTCCCTGCCATCCCTTGTGTCACAGGGCTGTGCTGTCCCTGCCATCCCTCATGCCATGGAGACTCTCGTCTGTCCCTGCCATCCCTCATGCCATGGAGGCTCTGCCCTGTCCCTGCCATCCCTCGTGTCACAGGGCTGTGCTGGCCCTGCTGTCCCTCATGCCATGGAGGTTCTGGGCTGTCCCTGCCATCCCTCATGTCACAGGGCTGGGCTGTCCCTGCCATCCCTCGTGTCACCAGGCTGTGCTGTCCCTGGCATCCCTCGTGTCACAGGGCTGTGCTGTCCCTGCTGTCCCTCGTGTCACAGGGCTGTGTGTCCCTGCCATCCCTCGTGTCACAGGGTGTGGGACACGTCCCGGCTCCCCCCGCTCCTGTCACTGGCTATCAGCAGGGATTTCTGTGAGCTCCTGGTGCTGCTGCAGTACAAGCAGAGTGTCACTGCAATCAAACAGTCACCAGGGCCCTGCTTAATCAGAGTGTACAGTTTATTTTCTGCATAGTAAATTTGCTATGATCTAGGTCAGTGCTTGCGACACCAAATTCCCCTTCCAGAGCTGTTTGTTAAGATTTAGAACCCCCACAAAATCCCAGTTTACAAAGGCTTTCAGACTTCCAGGTTGTGGAGTGGCCTTTGCTGGGTTTTGGCACTGGGCTCTCCAGGGTAAAAGTTTGGATTTCTTTTTCTGGCTTACACTGACTGTCCTTTGCTTTGCCAAGCTCAGAGTACCAAATTTGCTTTCCCCCTACAATTTCATCAATCATGAACTAGCTTTTGTTTCAAACAAGAGAGATGTGAGGAGAGCTGTGGTCAATAAGCACAGGCCAAAGGAGTAACTAGGAATATTGATTGGGAATGAAGGCCTGATGTAATAAACTGCTGTCTGGAAGGAAAGCTAAATGCACAGAGAGAGCCTGGGGTGCTCTTCCCACAGGCTTTCAGAATGAGTAAGAAATTAGAGTAAGATTTTTAAATTTTTTTTTATAGAAGAAATTACTACTTTGTAGTAATAAATTGCCAAATTATCTGTCATTGCAATGCTCATACTCCAAAAGTAGGACTTGGCACGTTTTTTTTCCCTCCCTCAGGCTTGGTTCAGAGCACAAGCCTGGTGTGCTCATGTGCTGCCATTTGTCCTCGCCTACTTCCATCCTAATTTGATGTGTCACCATAAAAAGGGGTGACTGAACAGCTGCAGTTCTTGGCACCCTGGACTGGATGGAGCTGGTGAGGAAAGCAAGCAGTGGAGTTTGTTTCCTTCAGCAGGACTCAGCCCTGCAGGGACCCCTCTCCTGGGGAGACTCTGGGAGCTGGGCTGGGTTAGTCTGGGGAAAACTCAGAGGGGATCCATCAATCCACACAGCATCTCCAAGGATGGTGCTGGTGACAGGACAAGGAGAACAAACTCAAACACAGCGAGTTCCACCTCAACACAAAGACCTTCCTCCCGTGGAGGGAGGCAGGAACAGCTGCCCAGGCAGGGCACGGAGCTGTCCTTATGCTGCAGTGACAGCTCCTGCAGTCAGGAGGGCTGTCTGCACACCCACACACCCATGGCATGGCTGCTGATTGGTGTACTACTACTACTATTATTATTATTATTATTATTATTGCTATTAAATTTTCTGTCTATTTGAGCAATGTTTCCAAAAAGTTGTCATGGCAGTGAGATACCATCTTGAATTCCTATGGCTTTTCTATTTTTCTGCAAAACTTTTTCTATTTTTCTGCAAAACCTTTTCTATTTTTCTGCATACAGCACCTTTTTTTTTGCTAATGAGTGTTATGAATAATTAAAACTAAATTGCAGCTCTCCAAAGAGACAAGCAGAGCCCTTCTCCTTGCTTCCCTGGCATGGGAGTGCCAGAGATTCACTGTCCATCAGTGCTGCTCTGCAGAGAAGGTTTGAAATGCTGGTGAGCAGTTTCAGGAGCCATTGGATCGGGGCACTGGGCGCCTCCATCACTGTTGTGTTCTCAGGGCTGATCTATTATTACAGCCTCTTGCACTTTGTGCAAACCAATTAAAATGAATAAGTGTACTCTGATCTAATATCCAAGTCACTTTTTGGCACACAATCATTCATCATAAATGCACATAAAACTGGAATTCAATTAATCAGCTCATACAAAGAGCCTGTCTCTTGCTATTTTTTCCTAATACATTTTTTTCTTTGAATAAAAATGTAATTGTCAGTGCAAAATATCAAACCAGAGCCACATAACAAATAACTATGGATTTGTAATTAAGCCCAATAAAGCCTAAGATGGAGTATAAAAGGCAGAGAGCTAAAATCCAATTAAAAGTTATTATGAGAAATACAATGCCGGGGTTTTTTTCAGGCAGAGAGCAGCATACTCTGGTCTGTAAGAGAACACTGTTATTGGATTTGATAATGAAACCTGAGGTCTGGTTCCGTGAGTGTGGAGCAAACAACAAATGGCAAGAGGAGCCAGGATGGAGGAGGGAGGCTGGAGGGGCCATTGCACTTATCTGCTGCTGAAATCAGAGCAGCTCTGGCCAGTTCCTCCTCCAGGGCTGCACCTGATCCAGGAACAAGGGCTCATTCTGGCTGTGCCCTGGCCTGGCTGCTCTTTGTGCACAGGGGACACAGAGGCAATTTCCCAGGAGTGGGGACAGCAGAGCAGGGCACCCAGAGAGGGACTCGAGGGCTGGGCTGGCAGGAGGCACCAGCAGGGACAGGGACAGGGATGGGACATGGGGACAGGATGGGACAGGGACAGGGTGGCAGCTCCAGTGACCCCCCAGCCTCAGTGCCATCCTTCATCCTCCTGCTGGGCCTGGGCACTGGGCTGGGAAGGGATCAGCACCATCACTGCTGCCTCTGGGAAAGGAAAATAAAAAACCTGCCACCTTGTCTGTGACTGACTCCGCACACTGGCCTGACCAATCCTTATTTCTCAAACAGAAATGGTTACAAATATAAATTGGTTGGTGAGGTAATTTTTCTTTCACTTTTTTCCCAGTCAGAAAACTTCTTAGACATGGAAAATAAATGTGTGAAGTTAGCCTAGTCTGAAAACAACTGGACTTTGTGCTTAAAATGAAGAAAAAATAGATTAGATTTCTCTTCCCAGAATTCTCATTGTTCCAAAATAACTGTAATTATTCCCTTTTTCTTTTTTATTATTGAGTTCTTCCATTGTGTAACACGTAATTCTCTAAACTAGCAGGATATTCCTGGCCTTGCATTTTATTCTGACCCTACCCTTTTTTAAAAACATGATTATAGATGGAACTCCCATGTGCCTATTTTATGTCTTTGTAGCATTAATGGTCTATTGAATAATACCCAACTGCATTGTTTGTCCCTTTTCTTTCTGCTCAGGGCTGTCACTGCTCTGGAGCTCGGCGTTTCTTCCTCTGTGACTCTCGTGGGGATCAGCCTGGGCAAGGCTGGGGAGGGAGGAGACAGAGCTGGGAGCCAGCACCTTCCCTCCCTGTGGTCAGTGCATGTCCTGCCATGTCCTTACCTGGGCTCCTCCCTGTCCATGGCTTTTCACTCCACCTCCCAAACAACCTGATTATAAACCCCACATTACAATACAGAGTGTGATAAAATGTATTTATTCTATCACCATCTGTTGGGTGTGGGGGCAGTGATCCTTATCTCAATGGCAGATATTCTGCTGATGGACCATCCATTGAAACCAGGCAGGGCAGTGTTCTTTATCTTTTCACAACCCATCCTTCCTCCAGCCAGTCATTTTCTGCTCATGGCCATTGAGTCCCACTGTGGCACTGATAAAATTACTGCATCCCATTGGGAGTTGCTCCAGCCAGGGGGAAGAGCCCAACATTTCTTACCAAGATAAAAACAGAGGTTTTGGGACACTAAGGGAGCCCCTTTCTCCACTGGACTCCAGAGGAAAACCGGATTTCTCCACATCCCCACTGGAGCTCCGGAGGGAAACTGCACCTTGTACAGGAGCACTGCTCCAGCTGAGCCACATCTGTCACTGCAGGAGGATGCAGCCACCATGGGATGGGACTGCTGCCAACACCCTGCCTGACGGGTGTCAGGCTGTACTCTGACTGTGTCAGGGTTTGGGGTTTGTTCTTTGTAGTGCTGTATTTCTATTTTAATTTCCCTAGAAAAGAACTGTTATTCCTAATTCCCATATCTTTGCCTGAAAATCCCTTAATTTCAAAATGATAATAATTTGGAGGGAGGGGGTTTACATTCTCCATTTCAAAGAGCAGCTCCTGCCTTTCTCAGCAGACACCTGTCCTCCAAACTAAAACAGCAACTTTTCCTTCTTTGTCCGTATATCAGCCACACCTGATTATAAGCTGCACTTTAGGTTCAGACCAAAATTTTAGTCAAAATTGTGCGGCTTATAATCGTGAAATTACTACTTGAAATCAGAGAGGGAACAAGATCCCAGTTTGTGTGGCTGAATTCGAGATGGGAAGAAGACACCCTCTATGAGTAATTTGGTATTTTTTGTATTGAAACAAAACACTGAGCAGTCAGCCTAGGAACTGTCAAACACAGTTATTTAACATAGGAGGTAAATAACAAGTATTAAAGTTGTCAGGTGGAGACAGCAGCAAGCAGTACCTTGGGTAAAGACTGAATCCCAGCGTTCAGCTCTTCGTGCCTCACAGCCACATCCACCCCAAAATGTTTTCCGCCATCCATTAATTCACTTGCCACACGTCCTGTCTCTGAATCCTGACCCTCATTTAGCAGCTCTGCCCTCAGCCCTGGCCCTGGCAGTTCAGAACGTCCCTGTGCAGGTGCTGCTGACGTGTGATCCATCCTGGCCCTGCAGGCTCTTCCTCAGCAATTAGCAGCATTAACAACGCTCTCCAAATCGTGTCAGCAGCTCGCTCATCACTGGGGCTGTGAGGGGCTGCAGCTGGAGCCATCTGTTTGAGGGCTTCTGTTCTCTCCAGCTTGCTGCTGGAGCTGTCTCTCCTCTTGCTCAAGCAGAGCTCATGGAGGATTCCTTCCCAACGTCCCATCCATCCCTGCCCTCTGGCAGTGGGAAGCCATTCCCTGTGTCCTGTCCCTCCAGGCCCGTGCCCAAAGTCTCTCTTCATCTCCTTTGCACACTGCCAGGGGCTCTGAGGTCTCTCTGGAGCCTTCTCTTTCCCCAGGAACAGCCCCAGCTCTCCGGCCTGGCTCCATGGGATGAGTGTTTGGTGCTTGGCAGTGACTCCCTGGGGCTGAATCCTGGTGGCTCCCGTGCTGGGAAGTGTGGATTGTCCCCAGCCAGGCCAGGGAGGTGACAGGCAGGTGCCTGGCTGGGGTTGTTATGACCATGCAGACTTTTCCTTAAATTGGTTGCCCTACTGGGAACAAAAGGCTGGCTTGGCTGGAACCCTTTTCTCATCTTTGCATGGAACCCTTTTCTCATCTTTGCATGGAACCCTTTTCTCATCTTTGCATGGAACCCTTTTTTAATTTTTGGCTAGAACCCTTTTCTCATCTTTGGCTGGAACCCTTTTCTCATCCTTGGCTGGAGCCCTTTTCTCATCTTTGCATGGAACCCTTTTCTCATCCTTGGCTGGAACCCTTTTCTCATCTTTGCATGGAACCCTTTTTTAATTTTTGGCTAGAACCCTTTTCTCATCTTTGGCTGGAACCCTTTTCTCATATTTGGCTAGAACCCTTTTTTCATTTTTGGCTGGAACCCTTTTCTCATCTTTGGCTGGAACCCTTTTCTCATCCTTGGCTGGAACCCTTTTCTCATCTTTGGCTGGAACCCTTTTCTCATCTTTGATGGAACCCTTTTTTCATTTTTGGCTGGAACCCTTTTCTCATCTTTGCATGGAACCCTTTTCTCATTTTTGATGGAACCCTTTCCTCAGGTCTCTCGGGGATGAAGTGCTCTCCTTCCTCCTCTCAGGTACCAGAGTTACTCAGGGGAGCCCAGAGCTGCTCAGGGGGTGCCTGTGGCTGGGGAGTGGCTGCTGGCAGCACTGGTACCTTGGCAGCCCGGCCAGGACACCTGGGGGATGCTCTGCCCTCCCCTGGGAGAATCAATCCCCGAGCCTGGAGCCCCAGGAGCTCCCAGAGCATCCCCTGAACCCTGGGCAATTATGCATGCGAGCTGCTTCTGAAATTAGCTGCACATGTTTATATTAACATGCAAATAAAGCAGCTTCAAAGGAACCAAAATATGAAAATGTCTCTTCATTAGGTTGGGGTTTATGGCATAATTGGTTTGGGGGGTGCAAGGCTCTGATTACCTTCCTGACGCTGAAGGGATCCGCAACAATCACGCTGATAACAAACCATTAAACATATTCTATTAAATTACTGGTAATTCTGAAAAAGCTCAATATTGCACATGGGTTCATTTAATTTTTATGTAAATTTTATCCCTGATTTTGCAAAGTCTTAATAGTTTAACAGCAGATTAGGCTAAATTATTTTAATTGAATTTTATGTGAATTTTTTTCCTTCTGCCTTTAAGGAACCCATTCATAAAGTTTTTTATTTCAGACGTTGTGCACAGAGAACTGGATGCTGGTGCCAGCTCTTCCAGCTTCCCTGTGGGCCACCATGCCCACCTGGGTTTGAAATCCAGGTAAATCCAAATGTTGCTCATTTCAAGTGGGATGTTCAAGGAAGGAAATACTGAGTTTGGAAAAGAACTAGAGGAGAGCAAAGGAAACATCAAATTTGGGAACACTTTTTCCAGAGGGTCAGTACCCTGGGGGTTTGGGCCATTTTCTAACTTCATCAGGTAGATTTTTCCACTGCTGAGATTTGGATCAGAATTCCTTCCCTAGGTTTAGGTGTGCTGGGTTTGTACAGTTTCCCACTGACCTCTTGCTTAGAAGCAGCACCTGAGCTGCACCCAGGGGTGGCACTGCCAGGGTCCCTGTCCAGGGACCCCCTCTGATGTCCCCAAGGGGCTCCTGGCAGCCCTGGGCTGGGAGCTGACCCCAAATCTGTGTCCTCAGGAGGCAGCACTGGCAGTGCAGCCCCTGCTGTGACCCTGTGGGACAGGGACAGGAGACATCCAGGGGTTCTGATGTGAGTTTTCTCTCTGGTTCTCTGAGCTTTGCTCTCTGTTTGTTTTTGTCTCTCTTTTTCTGTAGTTATTCTATTAGTACAATATTGGAAATGTCTTAACCAAAATAATGTCAAAGGATTTCTCCTTGGGTAAGTGTGCCAGCAGTAATCACAGCTATGTCTGGAACAACTGGGATAGAGGAAGTGTCGTGCTGCTAATGCTCCCTCATTTGTACTGAAGTCATTTCTGCAGTTATTTCAACTCAAGCTTGTGGTGCTGGGCTCTGGGATCCAAGTACAGGTGTGGAAAATGCCCAGCGGTTCTGCTCCTTGCACAGCTGGGAGCACTGGGCACTGTCGGGGTCCCTCCAGCTCCCTGGACTGGGAATTACACTGAGGGCACCTGAACCCTGCTGTGGACCCTCCCTGTCCTGCCTTTTCTTTGTACCTGTGTGAGAGGGAATCTGTGCCCAGTTCCTGCTCCAAAGAGAGCTGTGGGGTTTGCAATGGTGATTTTAGATAATCCCTCTGATCAACCACGGAATCACACATTTGTGCAGGGCTGCAACGCCAACAGGGCTTGGGCCACAGCTATGACACAGCTTCAAAAGTGCCTCTGAATTATTCAGTGTAAAAAGGCCCCTAATTATCTTAATTGCGGGATGAGTCAGTCCATGAAGGCTCTGCAGTGCCGGGGAGAGCCGGCCCTGCCGGGAAGGGGACGGGAGGATGCAGCCTGCAAAGCTTGGCCCGAGGAAAGCTTTGTTGTCTGAGCTTTGCTTCTTTTCAGCATTTCTATTTTCGAGAATTGTTTGGATACCAGAAGACGGTTATTTTTAGAGCCACTTAGAGCGTGTTTTTGTGCGGCTCCTGTTTCCCCGGTCCATTAAGGAGCGCTCCGGGGCAGCCGCTGCGCGCAGCGCTCCCGGAGGATGCGGAGAGCCGGAGGATGCTGAGAGCGGAGCGGGGAGGGAGCGGCGGTGGGGGAGCGATGGAGGAGAGATGGAGTGGGGCTCGGAGGGGCTGGTGATGGAGCAGCCCCAGTTACATCCTGGGGTAATCCCAGTAACATCCTGGAGCAACCCTAGTAACCCCTCTGGGGTAATCCCAGTAACCCCTTGGGGTAACCCCAGTAACTCCCTGGGGTAATCCCAGTAACAACCTGGGGTAATCCCAGTAACCCCTTTGGGGTAATCCCAGTAACATCCTAGGGTAATCCCAGTAACATCCTGGGGTAACCCCAGTAACCCTCTGAGGTGATCCCAGTAACATCCTGGAGTAATCCCAGTAACCCCCTGGGGTAATCCCAGTAACCTCTGGGGTAATCCCAGTAACCTCTGGGGTAATCCCAGTAACATCCTGGGATAACCTCAATAACATCCTGGGGTAACCCCAGTAACCTCTGGGGTAACCCCAGTAACTCCCTGAGATAATTCCAGTAACCCTTCTGTAGTAATCCCAGTAACCCCCTGGAGTAACCCCAGTAACTCCCTGGAGTAATCCCAGTAACCTCTGGGGTAATCCCACTAACCTCTGGGGTAACCCCACTAACCCCCTGAGATAATTCCAGTAATCTCCTGGGATAACCCCAGTAACCTCCGGGGTAACCCCAGTGCAGAACCCTCAGCAGTTGGAGCTCGGAGCTTTGTGCAGTCCCAGTCCCAAAATTCTGCTGATTCCCTGGCTCTGGGCTTTGCTTGGCTGCTTACAAGGAACTGGCTGAGGAAAAATCGCTTTGAGGCATATGGAGATAATATTTTCAATGTGATATATGTCCCAACACAGTTCTTGCTTTAAAAAGAAGAAATAGGACTTTTGAATGGAGTCACAATAAGCAGCATGTTTTCAAATGTTCAAGCCAAATCGAGCTAGAATTTGGTTATTTTTCCTCAGGAAGTAAATTCAGTTTTAGGTGAATTCAAAACATGAGTTGCATCCTTTTTAAAGACTCCTGCAGACAGGGGATGTCCCCTGCAGCTGGGCAGGTAAAGGAGTTCCACACCCTCAGAGGGGAAGGGGCAGACTCAGGACACGAAAATGTGAGTGAACACAGCTGCTCCAGGAGGAGCTTTTGGCACATACATTTTTCAAAATAAATGTTAAAATATATAAGCTAACTTGGCAAAACACAACAAGCTGTGCAGATTATCAGATGGGCAGGAGGAAATCTGACTTTCCCCAACAATAATTCAAAAGTAAAATGTGAACACCAAGAGAACCAGAGATTTTAGAGGTGGTGCCAAGTAAAAGTTGTGTAGGGTGCTGTGGCACTCCTGTGCCCCTCCTGGCACTGCTTTTTGTGCTTTGGACCTCTGGGTTTTGTGGTTTCCTAAACCCCACCTAAGCTAGGCGTGATCCTAGGCTAGGCATGATCCTTTTTCCTTTTCCTGCCCGTGCAGAAGGGAAGCTGTGAGGCTGTGGAAGGCCGTGCTGAATGCCCAGCCCTGGCACCTGGGGGATTCAGGGGCTCCCCGGGATGAGGAGGGGTCACAGAAGGGTGGCAGAGGGAGCTCAGCTCCTGCTTGCTCGGAGGGTGACATTCAGCTGCCTCCCGCATTTGCTGGGCTTTTTGTTGCAAGCTTCCTTTGTTGTTTTTTTTTTTTTTCCTTTGGCTTTTCAGTAATTTTTTAAAGTGCTAATTAGAGAATTAGGAGCACTCACCTCCCACACATCAATTTGTCATGTTCTGCTTTGCCACAGTAATTCCAATAAAGGATTCTGTAATCTCCCTGTGCTGCAGAATCAGGTTAACACAGACATACCTAAAGCAGGAACGTGTGATTTCAGTACAAAGGCACAACTGGAAATGTGAAAACACAGCACAGCCGTGCACAAGGCTTGTTTACAAATGGAAACGCTTCCTGCAGCTGGAATGAAAGGGGATTTTTCTCGGGAAGGGTTAATGCTGTACCTGGCAGTGTGTGTGGGCTGAGGTGTGCAGAGCTCTGCTGCTTTCTGCTCCCTGTCCATGAACTTGGGCAGCGATTCCAGAGCTCCCAGTGGAGGAGCCCATTTCATTTCCCATTTCCCATTTCATGTCCCATTTCATTTCCCATTTCCCATTTCCCATTTCCCATTTCCCATTTCCCATTTCCCATTTCCCATTTCCCATTTCATGTCCCATTTCATTTCCCATTTCCCATTTCCCATTTCCCATTTCCCATTTCCCATTTCATTTCCCATTTCCCATTTCCCATTTCATGTCCCATTTCATTTCCCATTTCCCATTTCCCATTTCATCTCCCATTTCTCATTTCATTTCCCATTTCCCATTTCATTTCCCATTTCCCATTTAATTTCTCATTTCCCATTTCATTTCCCATCTCCCATTTCCCATCTCCCATTTCCCATTTCATTTCCCATCTCCCATCTCCCATCTCCCATTTCATTTCCCATCTCCCATCTCCCATTTCCCATTTCCCATCTCCCATTTCATTTCCCATTTCCCATTTCATTTCCCATCTCCCATCTCCCATTTCCCATCTCCCATCTCCCATTTCCCATTTCCCATTTCATCTCCCATCTCCCATCTCCCATTTCCCATTTCCCATTTCATTTCCCATTTCCCATTTCCCATTTCATTTCCCATTGTCCATCTCCCATCTCCCATTTCATCTCCCATTTCCCATTTCATTTCCCATCTCCCATTTCCCTGGCTGTGAAATGCCTCAACACCAGGAGTGTTCCAGGCTGGAAGGAAGGACTCACAGAGGCACAAATGTGCTCCAGCCTTTGCTCCGTGTTCTGTGGCAGACTTTGAATATAATTCAATTTTGCCATTAGTTTCTAAAACCTGTCGTGTCTGAAATCCCACATATTAAGAAGGCCTGTTTAATGATGATATATCCAATCTTTTCTCCCGTTGTGATATTAATTCTTGAGAATGAAAATTAAAAAGAAGCAATGAATGTTATTTCAGTAAATTTACTGGAAGCAATTAAACTACAAACACGTTTTTTATGACTGCAGAGTGTAGCCAGTATTAGGAAACATAATTTTTTCCCTCTACTGACTATATTTTCCCCTTCAAGCAGAAGTTGAATCTATCTATAGAAATGATGGTCTTTTTCAGACTTTTTTCCTCATTTAATTGAGTGTTGCTTTTGTACTTGTATCTTGCACGATGTTAAATCCCATCCTCTGAGCCTGAAAATCTTCTGTAGGTGTGAAGGTCATTAATTTTAATTCAATGGAACTTTTTTACACTTGCTAGAAAATGAGGCTAAGTCTCAATGAGTTTCATTAAATAAACAGAGCAAATTAAAACTTGTGATACAGCCCAGCAGAGATGAGAATCCTCTCATGGCACGACAGTGAATGGGCAGGGATGGAGTGGGGGCTGCTCGGTGTAGAGCTGCACAAACCTCTGGTGACACAAACCTCTGGTGACAGAGCTGCACAAACCTCTGGTGACACAACCTCTGGTGACAGAGCTGCACAAACCTCTGGGGACACAACCTCTGGTGACAGAGCTGCACAAAATACTCTGGTGGCAGAGCAGCACCTCTGGAGCGGGGCTGGGAGAGCTGGGAATGCAGGAGAGGGGGCCAGGGAGAGCTCAGAGCCCTGCCAGGACCTAAACAGACTCAGGAGAGCTGGGAATGCTCCCCTGGACAGGAGAAGCTCCAGGGAGAGCTCCCAGCCCTGCCAGGACCTAAAGGGGCTCCAGGAGAGCTGGGAATGCTCCTTGGACAGGAGAGGGATCCAGGGAGAGCTCAGAGCCCTGCCAGGACCTAAAGGGGCTCCGGGAGAGCTGGGAATGCTCCCCTGGACAGGAGAGGGGGCCAGGGAGAGCTCAGTCCTGCCAGGACCTAAACAGGCTCAGGAGAGCTGGGAATGCTCCTTGGACAGGAGAAGCTCCAGGGAGAGCTCAGAGCCCTGCCAGGACCTGAAGGGGCTCCAGGAGAGCTGGGAATGCTCCTTGGACAGGAGAAGCTCCAGGGAGAGCTCAGAGCCCTGCCAGGACCTAAAGGGACTCCAGGAGAGCTGGGAATGCTCCTTGGACAGGAGAAGCTCCAGGGAGAGCTCAGAGCCCTGCCAGGACCTAAACAGGCTCAGGAGAGCTGGGAATGCTCCCTTGGACAGGAGAAGGATCCAGGGAGAGCTCCCAGCCCTGCCAGGACCCAAAAGGGCTCCAGGAGAGCTGGGAATGCTCCCCTGGACAGGAGAAGCTCCAGGGAGAGCTCCCAGCCCTGCCAGGACCTAAAGGGGCTCCAGGAGAGCTGCAGAGGGATTGGGGACAAGGGATGGAGGGACAGGACACAGGGAATGGCTCCACTGCCAGAGGGCAGGGTGGATATTGGAATAATATCCGTTCTGTTGGGATTTTGGGCAGGAATTGTTCCCTGGGAGGGTGGGCAGGCCCTGGCTCAGCGTGCCCAGAGCAGCTGAAAAGCTCCAGCACAAATTTATTCCCAAGGTTTGAACGGTTTCCCTTCAGAGCAGCACAGGCTGCTTTCTTTCCAGATGCTGGGCTGGGTTTTACGGATCAGCGACTCCTTCCCAGGGCTGGGGTCGGGAGGGGGCTGGGGGGGCTGGGGGGGGGCTGGGGGGGATACTGGGGGGGATACTGTTGCTGGGGTGATGCTGGGGGGATGCTGGGGGGATGCTGGGGGTGATGCTGGAGTGATGCTGTGAGTGATGCTGTGAGTGATGCTGTGAGTGATGCTGGGGAGATGCTGTGAGTGATGCTGGGGGGATGCTGTGAGTGATGCTGGGGGGATGCTGGGATAATGCTGTGAGTGATGCTCAGCTCTCCACTCGGTCCCTCGGCCCCGGAGTGCTCTGGAAGCCTCTCTCTTTCTCGCTCTCTTTCTCTCTCTCGCTCCTTTTCTCGGGATAATCCCACGGGTCCCTCCGCCCCCGCTGCTCCCCCAGCCGCTCCAAGGCTGATTTCTCTGCCTAATGGATCCTCTTACACCTCCTTTGTCCGCTGAGGGGTTTGATGGCTGTGGAAATCAGAGCAGTGAAATATCCGGGATGGGATTAGCGCTGCTGGGGCTGCCTTCCAGTAAAGCCTTTCCTAAAGCATCTCCTTTGCCAGCGATCCTTTTACTCCAGACTGGCACGGAGCTGCTCCTCTAAGTAGTTCCTCTGCACTTTGGCATCTCTGCTTGATTTGATTAATAATACACTGGACTGCGTGCAACTCCTTGCCCACTGGGAATTCCTAAATATCCTCCATGTGGAAATTCTTAAATATTCTCCATGTGGAAATTCTTAAATACCCTCCATGTGGAAATTCTTAAATATTCTCCATGTGGAAATTCTTAAATACCCTCCATGTGGAAATTCTTAAATACCCTCCATGTGGAAATTCTTAAATATTCTCCATGTGGAAATTCTTAAATATTCTCCATGTGGAAATTCTTAAATATTCTCCATGTTAAAAATCCTCCATGTGGAAAGGTTTTCCAGCCCAGTGTTTTGGGAGCAGCCACTCGCTGCCCAGCGTGGGGACAGCACAAAATTCTTTACCAGAATTGAAACATGAAGTCTGGTGCTCGCTTGGCTCCAGCCTCTTTAGGTTTGAAAAATGTAATTCAGTGCAAAAGAAACAAGCTGCTACGACTGCAAACAGCTCAATGTCATCATGGAATGTTTTAGCAATGACGTTGCTATTCCTGGAAAATAAATGGAGCCCTCAGCACCTTTGCTGCGGGTGACATGGGAGCAACATCTGTAATTCTGCACCTCCTCTGGCGCTGGGAAGTGCTGAAGCAGCTCCCGGCAGGAGCAGCCCTGGATCAGTAGCCTGGTATTTATATCCCGTGTGTGTTCCATTTGTCTCTGCAGAACAATAGCTGTGCTACATGAAAATCCGTCTGCTCCCCTTCTCCTTGTGCCCAGGCTGGTGTCACCTGAGTGCCCGTCCTGCTGCCACCCCTCGCAGGGCACTGCCCGTTTCTGCACCTTCACTGCCTTGCTTTTCGTTTGGACGGAGGGAAAATAAAAATTGTGTGATTTCAGCTGAGCCAAAGGCTGGCAGGGGTTTGCAGCCTGGGATCCCCAGGAGCAGGGTGGGAAAAGGCCCTGCCCCAACCCCCAGAGCCAGCACTGCGCAGGGGACACCGAGGGGACACCGAGGGGACACCGAGGGGACACCTGGCAGGACACCACAGCATCCCTGAGGCTGCACAGGGCTCCAGGGTCGGGTCCACAGCACACCCTGACCCTCAGCTTTGGTCTGGCTTCAAAGAGTCCCAATTCACTTTTTCAGAACAACAAAATTTTAAAGTAATTAAACTCTAAGTTTGGCGAATCAAAACTGTCATCTGAAAATGCCAAAGCAAACTGCTTTGAGTTTGTGAAAGATTTTTAATTTAATTTAGTAAATATTTTGATCAACTTGAATTTGATTGATTTGATTTATTGGTTCTGGGGATTTTTTTTGACACATAAAGGGATAAAAAGTTTTAGCTCAGTTGTTCACTGAGTTCCAGTTAGGCTTTAACAGTTTAATGCTAGTGATCTATTAGCAAGTCCAAACATTTCACTTGCAACAGGTAAATTTTAGAATTTATTCTCATGAAGTAGTTGGTTGACTGGAATCCAATTATGTTGGATTAGTTTGTTTTTTGTCAGGCTTTAACTTGACCCACTGAGCAATTGATTTGCTGTGTGAAGTCTCTGTGCCTGACAGAACAGCATTTGCTCCACAGCAGGACTCAACTGTCAATAATCACTAATTACACAATTTTAGAAATGCAGATTTGTTTCTTTACAACTGAAATAATTTTAAACAGGGAAGTTTAAAATACATCAGAAAGGAAATTTTAAAAAGGACCAAACTGGGAGAGATCAATTTTTGCAGGGTGACTCCTGAGTTTTGTCCAAAGTGGATGGGGACCTTTGATTGAACAGATTCAGCTTCAGGGACAGTGAATTGTGAGGAGCAGAATGAGCTGGTGTGATAAAAAAATAAATGTTCTGTGTGCAGGTGGGATGGCCACAGCCATCCAACAAAAGGTGAACACAAGAGTTACACCAGGAGCAAAGGTGGGGAAGGGAAGGGGTGGAACCCTGGGGGGAGAGCAGGGGGTCAGGGCTGGGGTCCTGCAGGGAATCCCTCCCTGGGGACACTGGGGACACTGGGGACACTGGGGTCACTGGGGGCACTGGGAGCACTGGGGACACTGGGGACACTGGGGAGGAGCACTGGGGACACTGGGGACACTGGGGAGGAGCACTGGGGGCACTGGGAGCACTGGGAGCAGGGAGGGCACTGGGAGCACTGGGGGTACTGGGAGCAGGGAGGGCACTGGGGACACTGGGGGTACTGGGGACACTGGGGATACTGGGGGCACTGGGAGCACTGGGGGCACTGGGAGCAGGGAGGGCACTGGGGGCACTGGGAGCACTGGGGGCACTGGGGGCACTGGGAGCAGGGAGCACTGGGAGCACTGGGGGCACTGGGAGCACTGGGAGCACTGGGAGCACTGGGAGCACTGGGGACACTGGGGGCACTGGGGGCACTGGGAGCACTGGGGACACGGGGGGCACTGGGGGCACTGGGAGCACTGGGGACACTGGGGACACTGGGGGCACTGGGAGCAGGGAGGGCATTGAGGACACTGGGGACACTGGGGACACTGGGAGCACTGGGGTGGAGCACTGGGAGCACTGGGGAGGAGCACTGGGAGCACTGGGAGCAGGGAGGGCATTGAGGACACTGGGGACACTGGGTGCACTGGGAGCACTGGGGAGGAGCACTGGGGACACTGGGGACACTGGGGTGGAGCACTGGGAGCACTGGGGAGGAGCACTGGGGACACTGGGAGCACTGGGGGCATTGGGAGTGCTGGGGACACTGGGGACACTGGGAGCACTGGGGGCATTGGGAGTGCTGGGGACACTGGGAGCACTGGGGGCACTGGGAGCACTGGGTGTGCCCTCCCTGGAGGGGAGCTCTCGGTGCACAGAGCTGTGCAATCCCTTTGGACACGGGCTTTAAGGTTTCTTCCAATCCATTCCCCTTAATTTTCACATAATTAAGTCATTAATTTCCTTTAAGTATTTAGATATGCAGAATGCAATGCAGAAACCTGGGTGCAGCCTTTGCAATATTGTTTGAAGATGGATTACAGGTTTTTGGCCTCTTAAAAACGCTTCTGTAGATTTGAGCAGATTCATTCTTGGCATGACTCTATTAACTTACAAGTGTTATTATCAAGAGCACCAAAATGCCAGCAAGCTGTGGGTGACAACGAGCCAGGGACGTACAACAGAAGTGATTAAAGAGCTCGAGGAACTCAGAGGGAAAGATTAAAAGAACAAAATGTTTAAATTGGATAAACAGCAACAGTGGCTGTGATAATCAGCTGCTGGTGTGTGAGGGGTGCAAGTGCCAAGAGCATAATTTTAAAAGGGATTTAGCTAGGAGTGGGATAAACTCTGAGATGTGGATGAGACTTCTTTTTTTTTTTAATATTTCGAGCTGTTAAAGAGCAGGGCTGGGAGCACTGCATGGGGGTGGGTGCATGAGTGGGGTGCACCAGGATTTTATCATTTGTGCACCAGGATTTGATCCTTTCTGCCCCAGTATTGTATCCTTTGTGCCTCAGTATTTTATCCCTGCTCCCCAGTATTTTACCCTTTCTGCCCCAGTATTTTACCCTTTGTGCCCCAGTATTTTATCCCTGCTCCCCAGTATTTTACCCTTTCTGTCCCAGTATTTTACCCTTTGTGCCCCAGTATTTTAGCCCTGTTCCCCAGTATTTGTTCCTTTCTGCCCCAGTATTTTATCCCTGTTCCCCAGTATTTTACCCGTTCTGCCCCAGTATTTGATCCCTGCTCCCCAGTATTTTACCCTTTGTGCCCCAGTATTTTATCCCTGTTCCCCAGTATTTATCCCTGTTCCCCAGTATTTATCCCTGTTCCCCAGTATTTTATCCCTGTTCCCCAGTATTTGATCCCTGCTCCCCAGTATTTTATCCCTGCTCCCCAGTATTTTATCCCTGTTCCCCAGTATTTTACCCTTTCTGCCCCAGTATTTTATCCCTGCTCCCCAGTATTTGTTCCTTCGTGCAGTGCTGTGTCTGACACGCAGGGTGGGCTCAGGTTGCCCTTTCCTGGTGGTCCCGAGCCCATCCCCGTGTCTGATGTGCCAAATGCAGCGCTCCTGAGCAGGGCTGCAGGGCTCAGGATGTGCAGACTGCCTCTCAAAAGCAAATTGTGATGGGGATTCTGAGCAGAGATGAGAATGAGCTGCCTGCCTGCTGCTCCTGTGAGTTTGGTGAAGGGATCTGCTGCTCCCAACAACTGGTGAGGAGAGGGTGAGGAGGGAGAGGGTGAATTGGATGTGGCACAGAGACACAGCTCTGGGATGTGCCCAGGGCAGGGCAGAGAACAGCCAGGGTCAGGGCAGCAGGAGGGACTGCAGCCCCAGAGCGTCCTGGGGCCAGACTGGGGATGGGGCTGGACACAGGGATGGACACGGGGATGGACACAGGGATGGACACAGGGATGGACACGGGGATGGACACAGGGATGGACACGGGGATGGACACGGGGATGGACACGGGGATGGACACCTGGACACAGAGATGGACACAGGGATGGACACAGGGATGGACACAGGGATGGACACAGGGATGGACACGGGGATGGACACGGGGATGGACACAGAGATGGACACAGAGATGGACACAGAGATGGACACAGGGATGGCACAGGGATGGACACAGGGATGGATGCGGGGATGGACGCGGGGATGGACGCGGGGATGGACACAGGGATGGCACTGGGATGGACACCTGGACATGGGGCTGGACACAGGGATGGACACAGGGATGGACATGGGGCTGGACACAGGGATGGACACAGGGATGGACACCTGGACACAGGGAGGGACACAGGGATGGACACAGGGATGGGCACAGGGATGGATGCGGGGATGGACACAGGGATGGACACGGGGATGGACACCTGGACACGGGGATGGACACAGGGATGGACACCTGGAGATCTGGACACAGGGCAGGGAAGGCTGATGGGGCTGAGGACACGAGCCCAGCTCCACCTTCTGGCCCTGAGCTCAGAGCTGCCTCGAGCATCAGCCCCAGGTGGCTGCTGGAGCAGGAGGGGGTTCTGCTCCTCACTGACTCTCCTTACACTGCAAGGACAGATTGACACAGCTCCTGGGGGAGGTTCAGGGGGATGCCAGCAGCATCACAACCTTCCAAAAACGTGAAGTCACAGTTTCACAAGTCACAATTGAAGTCCCAATTCCCCTGCTGCGCTGGGGAAGGTTTTGGTTGGGTGTATTTGTGCTGCCCTGGCAGTGCTGTGTCAGGAGTGGGTGCTGGATCCCTGGTTGTTTAACCCAGGGCAGGAGCTGGTGTTGGATGAAGTGCTGCAGTCCCTGGCTGTGCTGGGAGCTGTGCCTGTGCCCCACAGCCCCACGGGGACCTGGCCCTGGCTGTGCCAGCACGAGCAGCTCCAGAGCTGCTTCCCCAGGGCTCTTCACAGCCTGTGGTCGCTGTTCTCACACACTCAAGCCCATTCCTCTCCTGTGGTTTTCAATCCCCACTCCCAGTGGGCTGTTTTATTTTTAATGCCTGTACAAGGCTGGAACTTTCTCCCAGGCTCTGCCATCCCTGGTACCACCCCAGTGCTGCTATTTTTACCAGCAGCTGAGAAATGCCAGCACAGCACTGAAAATTTTATCATGCCAACTGTGCAGCTGTATCCTCAGATCTTTATTGCGTCACCGAGCTCCAGCCTGGCCCCTCTTTGCTGGCTCTGTGTTCCATTATTTACCACACACGTTTTGTGACCCAAAATCAGCCTCTCAGTGCTCCCAGATCCCCAAACTGCTCCAAGCCCACGGCAGGGGCAGGTGTCACCCACCTGGAGTGTCCCTGGTGTCCCCTGGTGAGCCCTAGAGCAGCTCAGGGACACCTCAGGTGCCACCAGCACCTCTCTCTGTGCTCTGGGTACAGCTCTGGGGCTCTGCCCGTGCTCTGGGCACGTTTTGGTGCCTCCCAGCTCCTGTCCCTGTCCTGTCCCCCCCTGTCTGCTCCAGCAGTGTCTGTTCTCTCCTTGTTTTCCCATTGCTCATGCTGCTGTGATCAGCATCCCTGGGGACTGCTCCTGCTCCTTCCACCTTCCTCTCACCTTCTGCAGTCCCAACATTTCCATCTTGGCAGCAGAAAATAGAAAGACCAAATAGAAAGCAACTTTTTCCAGTCCAATCTCCTCACCTGTGGCAGGAGCTGAGGGTGGAGCAGGGAGAGGTTTGTGGGGTGCTGTGCTGTGGGATGGGGAGCAGGGGGCTGTGCTGGGGCTCGGGTCCCACTGCAAATCCAGAACCTGGGAGTGCCTGGGGCTGGAAAGGGCCTCAGGCAGAGCTTGCAGCCTGAAGGGAGAGGAAACATCAGCCCTTCCTCCCCCAAATGAGTTTGTGAGATAATTACAATATCAGAACATTTCAGAAAGCAGCTGCCTTTAAAGTCAGCATTAACCTGTTCTTTGCCAGGGCAGCTCCTTGCCAGGTGCCCCTGGGGTTCAGTGGGATGCTCAGGGCAGGGAGGGGCTGTGCACTCCTGATGTTACTGCTCCCAGCTCCATCTCCTGCTGCCCACAGAGCAGAGCTGCTCACAGGGCTCAGGGATGGGCCCTGGCAGTCCCTGCCACCTTCCCTGGGGTGCAGGGCTCTGCAGGGTGGGACGGACACGGGGGCTGCTCCATCAGCTGATGGCATGTAAATGTGATGGAGGAGCTGGGGAGGAATTGCATTCTGTGTGTGCAACCTGCAGAACGCTCCTGTCACGAGGCTGGCTCATCACAGAGCTCCCAGTGAGCAGGAATCACAAACACCAGGGTGAGGGGCTGTCCTGGGGATCACACAGCACCCATGGCCAACAACCAGGTACTGCCAGGGGAACTGCAGGGAGGGGAACGCAGGGCAAGGCTCGAGAGGCTGTTTACAGAAAGGAGACTGACAGCAGTCCTTGCCAGAATTTAGGGGAGTAAATGAAAGGGTCAGGATTAAAAGCTGTGTTTTGGAAATGTTTATAGCAGGATTTCCTCACCCAGGGGTAAGAAAGCCCCAAGCAAAGCAGCTCTGTGGTGCTCTCACCCCCGTGCAGGGGGGACAGCCCTGGTGCTGTCCAGCCAGGGCAGAGCAGCACGGACAGAGAGAGCAGCTCCTGATGCTGCTGCTGCTGCTGCTGCTGCTCCTGCTGCTCCTGCTGCTGCTGCTGCTGCCTCCGGGGCTCTCCTGGCAGGGCTGGGTGATGGCAGAGCTCTGGGGAGGGGCTGGATCCTCTCCTGCCCAGCAGCAACTGCGGGGTGTGACCCCTCCTGCTGGCCTGGGCTTTGATCCTGGGCAGGTAAACCAGCACCAGCGTCCCCAGGGCAATTAAATAAACACCAGCATCCCCAGGGCAATTAAATACCAGCATCCTCAGGGTAATTAAATAAACACCAGCATCCTTGGGGCAATTAAATAAACACCAGCATCCCCTGGGCAGGTAAACCAGCACCAGCATCCTTGGGGCAGTTAAATAAACACCAGCATCCTTGGGGCAGTTAAATAAACACCAGCATCCCCTGGGCAGTTAAACCAACACCAGCATCTTTGGGGCAATTAAACACCAGCATCCTTGGGGCAGTTAAATAAACACCAGCATCCCCAAGGCAGTTAAACCAGCACCAGCATCCCCAGGGCAGTTAAACCAACACCAGCATCTTTGGGGCAATTAAACACCAGCATCCTTGGGGCAGTTAAATAAACACCAGCATCCCCAAGGCAGTTAAACCAGCACCAGCATCCCCAGGGCAGTTAAACCAACACCAGCATCCTTGGGGCAATTAAACACCAGCATCCTCAGGGTAATTAAACCAACACCAGCATCCTCAGGGCAATTAAACCAACACCAGCATCCTCAGGGTAATTAAACCAACACCAGCATCCTCTGGGCAATTAAACCAACTCCAGTGTCCTTTATCCCCCAGTTTGGATCACAGGGCTGGGTCTGGCTCGGTGGGGCCTGAGCTCCTCCTGAGCTGAACACCTGGGCTGGAGCAGGCTGGGGAGAATGGGCTGCAGCTCAGAGAGGAGCAGCAGCCCCAGGAGCTCACAGCCCCTTTCCTTGCCCCATGCAGCAGCCTGAGAGGGTGAGAGAACAGCAACACCCTGGATGCTGATCTCCTCCCCCTCACCTTCAGATGAGTGTTTCAGAAATGATTTGCTTCTGCACAAACCCTGGGTTTTATACATTTCTGTTAAACAAAACCTGCAAATAAGTTTCAGCTGCTCTCCTGCCTTGCCTAATCCCCGTGTTTTGGTACAGATAAATCCTGTATAATTAGCTGAGCTGGGGCAGCCTGCAGGGATGGGAATGGAATGAAACTGCTCCAGCAGCAGCCAGTGTGGGGCTGGGCTCGGGTTTGTGTGCCAGGACAGGGACACTGGGCAGGGCTGTGAAACACAATCTGAACAGGTTTTGGATCGAACTCTGTGGTTATTAATCTTCTGTGTTGTATTATCTCCCTTGTCTTTAAAATCACTTGTGCTCAAACTGATATTTTACCTGTAAACTGAGTATTTGGCACAGACTTTATGGGTTTCATTGCAAATCCCAGCAGTAAGATGTCAATCATTGCTAACTCATTCAGCTGTGACTCACATGGGACAGCAGGGCTGGGCTGGGGGGACCTTAACGCCCATCCCATCATCCCATTATCCCATTATTCCATCATCCCATTATCCCACCATCCCACCCTGCCAGGGACAGGGACAGGGGACAGTCACAGGACAGGGACAGGCACAGGACAGCACTCGCTGTCCCCAGGTGAGAGGGCAGAAAGGGCAGAGCTGCTCACACAGCAGCACTGCCCTGATCCCATGGGATCCCATGCCACATCAAAGCTTCCAGGCATCAAACCAGCCTGGCCCAGGGATCACCAGAACATTTCCACTTCAAACTAAGCAAGCTTAATCTTTCCCAAGGAAATTCTGTCTCATCTGGATACACACACGTACAAAAAGAAAAGAGGGAAGAAGGGCTCGAGATTGAAGTGTGTCATTTCTTGTTTGTGGAGCAGAACGGATCATGCTGCTCTTCCCTGGTTTCTGTAACCCCAAACTCTGTAGGAACATCTCCTGCCTCTCCACAGCTCCTGCTGAGTCCCCTGAACAGCCCTAAATTCTGCATTAATGTGTCTGGGAGCACCATGGACTTTACTTACTCTGTACCCAAGAAGGGTTAAAACATTCTGTACCTTCCTTTCAGCTCTGATTGAGTTGAAAATGAAAAGTTCCAGAAAAAATTAATTTCTTGGTAAGGAAAGGGACTGTGTGAGTGAAGCCTGTGGGCTCAGGTGCTGTTTAATTCCCCTGTGCAGTCACTCTGGGTGGGAGAGCTCAGGCTTCACAAAGGAGAAAGGGAATTCTATTTTAATAAAACATGGCAGAGCAGCTGATAACGTTATCAGGGAGATGAAACTTTTGCAAATGCTGTTTAGCCCTTGCCTTCCTTTTCCCAAAACTGGAAATGAATCGTGAGAGAGGACAGAGCCTGCACCCTCAGTAGCCTTTCCTTCGGGTTTGATTTGGTTTCTCTGCCAGGATGTCCCTGATTTCCACCTGGCTGAGAGTTCAGGAATAAACTCAGCAGTCCTGGAGCACGAGAGGAACCCAGGTTATTCCAGCTGTGCAGCCACTCCCTGCTGGGGCTGCTCCAGCCTCTCCTTTGTGCAGCTCTTTGTCCCTCCACGTTTCTAGGGGTCTGCACTGGGCACTTGCAGAAGAGAACCTGAACAAATGATGCAGATAATTTGTTTTGTTGAGCTGGAGGAGACCCAGGGGAGACTCCTTGGGGTCTGCAGGTCCAACCTCTGTGACAGGGACAGGGAAGGGCTGGAGCTGCCAGGGAGGGTCAGGGTGGATTTTGGTAAAAGTTCTTCCCCCAGAGGTGTTGGGGGAACCCCCCCAGGCTCCCCAGGGAATGCCAGAGCTCCAGCAGAGTTTGGACACTCCAGGCATGCCCAGGGTGGGATTTTGGGGCTGTGCAAGCCAGGACTGCACTGGATGATGCTGGGTCCCTCCAGCTCAGGATATTCTGTGCAAACCGTGCTGAGCATGTGCTGGTGCTGCATTAACAGCCGGAATTTTGGTGGTCTGGGAGGTTCCCTGGCTCTCTGCTGTTGTGTTGAGGAACGTGGGATTTTCTGTGGTGAGGTAAGTGACTTGTGCATCCTCAGGTGTTTCTCAGGGTTTCTGTGGGCTCCAGGGAAAATGGAACCATTTCTCCTTTACCACTGTGCTCCCATCTGATGGCTCTGCCACGGTGTTGTCTCAGCAATCCAGGAACAGCCGTGGGGAGGAGGGGATGCTGGATCTTCAAAACCAAGCTGAACAAAAAGTGAATGCATTCCAGCAATAATTGCTTTCTGTACGCAGAGATAAGCTGCCAAAATAACAAGGCTGTCATTTGAAACGCTGCCTTCCCTCCTACAGGAGCTGCTGGGCTAATCCTCAGCTGGAGCAGGCAAGAATGGAATTCCTCGGGAGCAGCAGGGCTGTGGCACTGCCATCACCCCAGCCCATGGGACAGGGTTTGAAACAAACCCTGAACTCCTCCACTGACACACTGGATCGTGCAGCCTCCACAGCAGGACCTGGCTGATTTTTCACAACAAAATCCCAAAGGAAAGAGGCAGTGCCAGCTCGTTCTGGACCGGGAGGCTGCGGGGGGAATTGGGCACAGATTATTGGGGAATAAATCAGGAATGCAGTGAGCTGTGTGCAGGGAAGGCAGGGCACAGGGACAGAGCTGGGGTGTTTGAGCCCTGAGAGCAGAGAGCTGCAGGGACAGGGAAGGGCCAGGGGGACAAAGGGAGCAGTGACTGATGCTCAGGGAGGAGGGATGGATGCCCTGCAGGGAAGGGGAGAGGTTCTGCAGGAGCAGCTTTTGGCTGTCAGGGTCCCTGGTGCTGCTCCTGGGGGCTCCCAGCACAGCCTGAATTTGGGGTCAGCCCTGTTCCAGCAGGACCTGGGGCTGGGTTCCCAAACAGAGCAGATGGAGCTGGAGAAATCCTCCCCTCGGGCTGGGGGCACAGAGCCTGCTCTGCTCTGTGCAGGAGAATATCTGCACTCCCTGGGGCTGGGGCAGGCACAGGGGGTTAAACCTGACCCTGGACACCAGTGCCAGCTTCTCAAGACCTGGGGTGGGACAGGGATCAGGAGGTTAAACCTGACCCTGGTCAAGGCCTGGGGCTGGGACAGGTACAGGGCACAGGGGGTTAAACCTGACCCTGGACTCCAGTGCCAGCCCCTCAAGACCTGGGGCAGGGATCAGGAGGTTAAACCTGACCCTGGTCAAGGCCTGGGCTGGGGCAGGCTCAGGAGGTTAAACCTGACCCTGGACACCAGTGCCAGCCCCTCAAAGCCTGGGGCAGGCTCAGGAGGTTAAACCTGACCCTGGACTCCAGTGCCAGCCCCTCAAAGCCTGGGCTGCCCAGGAGTTTCCCACAGCAGGCTCTGTGTGCCAATCACTGATTTCCATTGTGATTTTTCATTGCCCTGCAGAGAGGAGCACATCCTCTCTCCCAGGCACAGCTTTTCCTTTGGAAGGGGCTGCCCTGGCTGCTGAGCTCTGAGGAAGGGCTGTCAGGTTCTGTCATCATTCAGCTGCTCTGGGATCAGGCACTGAGCTCCCAAGGACCCTCCCCTGTCCAAATTGTGCTCCTGAGTTTTGTGCCCCATCCCTGGAACAGACATCCAGAGCTCAGGCTGGCATTGCCCAGGCTGTCAGAGACACCAAAATGCCAGTGTAATTTGAATTATTTCAGAAACGCTGGGTGTAGTGCACAGGACGGGAGTGAGGAGGGTTTTTTCCTAACACACAAATCCTCTGCATAACAATGAGCTGGAAATACCCAGCGATGCGTGGAGCAGAAATAAAAAGAACTTGTGTTTTCTGCCCTGCTTTCATCCATCTCCCTCAGTAATTGAATGTATCATCCCAGAGGAGAGAGCAGCAGCTCACCTGCTGCAGCTCCTGCATTAATTGGCACAAATATTGAGAGTGCCTTGGGAAAAGACATTTGGGGTGGGGTGGTCAGAAATAAATGAGTGGAGAATTGCAAATATCCGGTGCTGAGAGCTCTGGGAGGCAGAGGCTGTGACAGGCACAGTGGGTTTATCCCTGATTTCTGGGTGGGGTGTCCCTGCTGTCCCTGCTGTCCCTGCCAGGATGGCACAGAGGTTTGTGGCTGGGGTTTCTCCCTCCTGTGCTCTCTGAGCTGTGCAGAGGCTGCTGAGCCTGCTGGCTGTGCCTCTCACACCCTTTGAACGTTCCCACTTGAAGGGGAGCAGAATTTCCCAGCATCCTCACACTGCAAACTTCCCTCTGCTCTGTTCTTTTGTCGTGGCTTCTGCTGCTGGGAATCTCTGACCTTGCTTTGCAGCCAGGTGAGCCAGAGCTGTCAGAGAACTTGGATGGGAAGGGAGCTCTGCCCTTGAACTGAGAGCAGGATCACGAGTTTATGGGGAGGGAATGGCCCCAGGCTGGGCAGGACAGGGCAGGGCAGGGTGGGCACAGCAGGAATTTCCCCATGGAAAGGGGGCTCAGGGATTGGAACTGCCCAGGCAGGTTTGGATCCCATCCCTGGAGTGCCCAAGGAATTCCTGGAGGTGACACTGAGAGCTGGGGACAGGCTGGGGATGGGGCACAGCTGGCACTGGCTGGGCTGGGAGGGATTTTCCAGCCTCAGGGATTCTGTGACTGTGGCCCTTCCCCAGGAAAAGGAACAAAAAGCAGCAGGATGCTCTGCTCGGGGTGCAGGAGGCAGGGGGAGAGCCTGGGGACAGCCAGGGACAGGAGTGGGTGAGCTGGGCTGGGCTGGGGCTGGGATTTCTCCTTTATTTGGGGACAGGGATGGGGTTGGGATTTCTCCTTTATTTGGGGCTGGGCTGGGGCTGGGATTTCTCCTTTATTTGGGGCAGGGATGGGGTTGGGATTTCTCCTTTATTTGGGACAGGGATGGGGCTGGGATTTCTCCTTTATTTGGGACAGGGATGGGGCTGGGATTTCTCCTTTATTTGGAGCAGGGACTGTCTGAGCTGGGCAGGGATTGTGTGAGTTGGGCAGAGTGGAACTGGGATTTCTCCTTTATTTGGGGCAGGGATGGAGCTGGGATTTCTCCTTTATTTGGGGCAGGGATGGGGTTGGAATTTCTCCTTTATTTGGGGCAGGGATGGGGCTGGGATTTCTCCATTATTTGGGGCAGGGATGGGGCTGGGATTTCTCCTTTATTTGGGACAGGGATGGGGTTGGGGTTGGGATTTCTCCTTTATTTGGGGCAGGGATGGGGCTGGGATTTCTCCTTTATTTGGGGCAGGGATGGGGCTGGGATTTCTCCTTTATCTGGGGCAGGGATGGGGCTGGGATTTCTCCTTTATTTGGCACAAGGATGGGGCTGGGATTTCTCCTTTATTTGGGGCAGGATGGGGTTGGGATTTCTCCTTTATTTGGGGCAGGGATGGGGCTGGGATTTCTCCTTTATCTGGGGCAGGGATGGGGCTGGGATTTCTCCTTTATTTGGGGCAGGGCTGGGGCTGGGATTTCTCCTCTATTTGGGGCAGGGATGGGGTTGGGATTTCTCCTTTATCTGGGGACAGGGATGGGGCTGGGATTTCTCCTTTATTTGGGACAGGGATTGTCTGAGCTGGGCAGGGATGGGGCTGGGATTTCTCCTTTATTTGGGACAGGGATGGGGCTGGGATTTCTCCTTTATTTGGGGCAGGGATGGGATTGGGATTTCTCCTCTATTTGGGGCAGGGATGGGGCTGGGATTTCTCCTTTATTTGGGGCAGGGATGGGATTGGGATTTCTCCTCTATTTGGGGCAGGGATGGGGCTGGGATTTCTCCTTTATTTGGGGCAGGGATGGGGCTGGGATTTCTCCTTTATTTGGGGCAGGAATGGGGCTGGGATTTCTCCTTTATTTGGGGCAGGGATGGGGCTGGGATTTCTATTTTATTTGGGGCAGGGATGGGGCTGGGATTTCTCCTCTATTTGGGACAGGGATGGGGCTGGGATTTCTCCTCTATTTGGGGCAGCCCTGCTGTCCCAGGTCTGTGCCTGGCTGAGGAGAGTTTGGCACTGGGTTTGGCACCAGGTTTGGCACTGCCAGAGCTGCTCCTGTACCCCATGAGCGTTCCTGATGAGCGTGGCGTTAATATTAATTTGTGCAGAGATTCTGACTCCAGGAGGGCAATGAAAAGGCAATTATGGAACTCGCAGGCCCAGATTCCCCAGCCTGGAATCTCATTTCTGTGGTGGATTGCAGCCATGGAGCTGTGATTGTGGGGAGAGAATAGAAAATAAATCCAATCTGGGACGTGCAACTGCAGCTCCTGGAAGGGCTGTTGAGGAATTCCAGTGGATGGCTCTGCAAAATCCTCTGGTGACTTTTGGCAGCTTTTATTTTGCTGATTGGTGTGAGGGAGGAACAGGAGGTGCCCAGGAGAGCTCCAGCCACAAGTGCAGTGGTGATTCAGGAATATTTGTGATCTTTGTATCAGTAAATGCTGAGCTGAATGTCACTGAAATCTGTGTTTTCTTTGTGCAAACATTGTGATCACCTCCTCCTGCAAGCTAGGCTTCATTCAAAACTGGCCTAACAACGTGCAGAATTTTGGATGCTGCTTAATTACTAATTGCTAAAATGTTTTTTAGTTTATTTTAATTAATCTTTATAGAATATCTCCATACAATGTGCTACAACAGAAAGCAGGTTCTTGCACTGCATAAAAAAAAAAAATTGCAGAACTCTGTATTTTGGTTAATTTTATGACTTTTGCCAAACCCCCAGAGTGTGACCCTGGCAGCTGGGGGTCTGGAACATGATCTGTAACACAGGGATTCGTAACTCCTGCAGTGTTTGGATCTTCCTTGCAGCTGTGCTTCAGTGGAATCAATAGAAGAGATAAACTAAGTGCAGCAAAATGCAGCTTTGGTTTTGTGACTTTGTTTTTCCTGTTCCAGCAGAGCAGCTCTGCTGGTGGGAGCAGCAGGACAAGGATTTTGTGGGAATGTTGATTCCCTGGGCTGTACTGGTTCCCAGCAGTGGGAAGGGCTGGGAATGCAGGCATGTCCTGCAAAATTTGCTTTTCCTGGCGTTTCAAGGCGGCCTCGAGGGGCTCCAGCATTGCCCAGGAACCTGACATGATAATCCACAGAGAGCAAAGCCATGGCCCAGCCCCTGCTGCTCCCAGCCTGCCCAGCTCACACAGCCCAGCTCACACAGCCCAGCTCACAGAGCCCAGCTCACAGAGCCCAGCTCACAGAGCCCAGCTGAGCCATCCCTGGCAGTTCTGGGTCACATCTGCTCCTTCAGTCAGGGTTTGCCTCCCTGCTCCCCCAGCCTGGGCTCTGACCCCTCTGGCTGTGTGGTAAAGGGGTTGTTTTTATAAAACAAACCAAAAAGTGCCATTTTTTCCCCTTCTTTTTATCAAAAGAAGTACTTAGAGTTAGGTCTGTCAGTCACCAGAGAAATATTTCTGTTGGTTTAAAACCCTGCTGCTCCTTCCATTGCATTATCAGGAGGAGCTGGAGGCTCAGCAGGGGAAGCAATCGTTAATCCACCCGTGCTGCTGCCAGCCTCGGCTGAAAGGGACACTGCAAACTTTGTTTTCCAAACTGTGGGACCACGTGCAAGTTCTGCCAAATGAAGTTTATCTGAAATCCTAATTCCATAGGTGTTCTTTCCACGGGGTCTTGCTGGAGGGATTTCCATGAAGTGCCTTCCCAAAGCTCCATCCTGGATGCCTCAAACCAAGCTGTGCCTGCTCCTGTCCTGGCTGGGCAGAGCAGAGAGGGATTTCCTTGTGGGATGTGATGGGAACCTGGCTGTACCTGCAGAACCACGGAGCTGCTGCAGAGAGGCTGAAAAATCCAGAGTGGTTTGAGCCCAGTGAGCAGATGGCTTCAGCCCGGGGATGGACTCAGTCCTTGGACAGAGCAGAGAGTGCTGGGGCACCAGGGGTGGGATGGGAGCAGTGGGGAAAGCACCCCTGAGCTGGGGAAAGCATCCCTGAGATGGGGAAAGCATCCCTGAGCTGAGTGGGGAAAGCATCCCTGAGCTGAGTGGGGAAAGCATCCCTGAGCTGAGTGGGGAAATCACCCCTGAGCTGAGTGGGGAAATCACCCCTGAGCTGAGTGGGGAAATCACCCCTGAGCTGAGAGGGGAAATCATCCCTGAGCTGGGGAAAGCATCCCTGAGCTGAGAGGGGAAAGCATCCCTGAGCTGAGAGAGGAAAGCATCCCTGAGCTGAGAGGGGAAAGCATCCCTGAGCTGAGAGGGGAAAGCATCCCTGAGATGGGGAAAGCATCCCTGAGCTGAGAGGGGAAATCCCCCTGAGCTGAGGTGGGGAAAGCACTGAGCTGAGTGGGGAAATCACCCCTGAGCTGAGTGGGGAAAGCACCCCTGAGCTGAGTGGGGAAAGCATCCCTGAGCTGAGAGGGGAAATCATCCCTGAGCTGAGAGGGGAAAGCATCCCTGAGCTGGGGAAAGCATCCCTGAGCTGAGTGATGAAAGCATCCCTGAGCTGAGCTGGGGAAATCATCCCTGAGCTGAGGTGAGGAAAGCATCCCTGAGCTGAGTGGGGTAAACACCCCCTGAGCTGAGGGGGGAAAGCACTGAGCTGAGGGAGGAAAGCACCCCTGAGCTGAGTGGGGAAATCATCCCTGAGCTGAGTGGGGAAATCATCCCTGAGCTGAGAGGGGAAAGCATCCCTGAGCTGAGGGGGGAAATCATCCCTGAGCTGAGGGAGGAAAGCACCCCTGAGCTGAGTGGGGAAAGCATCCCTGAGCTGAGGGGGGAAATCATCCCTGAGCTGAGTGAGGAAATCACTCCTGAGCTGAGTGAGGAAAGCATCCCTGAGCTGAGTGGGGAAATCATCCCTGAGCTGAGAGGGGAAAGCATCCCTGAGCTGAGAGGGGAAAGCATCCCTGAGCTGAGGTGGGGAAAGCATCCCTGAGCTGGGGAAATCATCCCTGAGCTGAGTGGGGAAATCCCCCTGAGCTGAGTGGGGAAATCCCCCTGAGCTGAGTGGGGAAAGCATCCCTGAGCTGAGGGGGGAAAGCATCCCTGAGCTGAGAGGGGAAAGCATCCCTGAGATGGGGAAAACATCCCTGAGCTGAGTGGGGAAAACACCCCTGAGGTGGGGAAAGCATCCCTGAGCTGAGGGGATGAAAGCATCCCTGAGATGGGGAAATCATCCCTGAGCTGAGAGGGGAAATCATCCCTGAGCTGAGAGGGGAAAGCATCCCTGAGCTGAGTGGGGAAAGCATCCCTGAGCTGAGTGATGAAAGCACTGAGCTGAGTGAGGAAAGCACCCCTGAGCTGAGGTGAGGAAAGCATCCCTGAGCTGAGGAAATCATCCCTGAGCTGAGAGGGGAAAACACCCCCTGAGCTGAGGTGGCTCCTTCAGGGCCATCAGGAGGTTTGTGTGTGGTACCACACTGTGACAGCGGATTAGAGAAGTACCTGAGCAGGAATTTGTGCTGCTGATGGGTAATTGCTCTCCAGCTGCAGCAGTTCCTTCCTCATCCTGATTTGTGTCACAGCAGCCAAGATATTTCCCCTCTTTCTGGGGAGCGGATCTGCTTAATTATTCCCTTGGTGTACGGATAATAAAGGGATGGAGCCAGGCAGGTACCTTGTACTTCTGGAATCTGTGCACTAATGAGATTTCTTGCATGGGCAATTTTGGGCAAGTTGTATTTCTGTGCTCAGTTTTAGAAGGCAGTGGCACCAGGCAAAGCCTTCCCCAGATGTTCCACCCTTGAGCTGGCTGCACGCCTGATGCTGAAAGGTTTCGAGGAAAATGGAAATGTGCAGCAGCACAAGTCTTTATCGAGGGCATCTCTGGGTTCAGAGTGCAGAGGGGCAGATCCTGGGGATGGACTGGACAGACCTGTTCATAGAAACCATGAGCCGTGTCAGAGCTGCCGTAAGGAGGGAGGGCCTTGGGTCCATCCGTTTGTGTCCCTGTCTCCAGGCTGAGGGGACAGAAGGAGCTGGGAATGAGCAGTGAGTGGCCCCTGCCATGGGATGTGCTAACATCAGCTCCTGTGTGACATTCCTGTGTGCCATTCCCAGTATGATATTTCCAGTGTGACATCCCCAGTGTGACATTCCTGTGTGCCATCCCCTGTGTGCTATTTCCAGTGTGCCATCCCCTGTGTGCCATCCCCTGTGTGACATTCCTGTGTGCCATTCCTGTGTGCTGTTTCCAGTGTGCCATCCCGTGTGCCATCCCCCGTGTGCCATCCCCTGTGTGACATTCCCAGTGTGACATTCCCAGTGTGACATTCCCTGTGTGACATTCCCTGTGTGATATTTCCAGTGTGCCATTTCTGTGTGCCATTCCCTGTGTGCCATTCCTGTGTGCCATTCCCAGTGTGACATCCACAGTGTGACATTGGCCCTTGCCTCTCACCCCTTTTCCCTCATCCCTTCTCCCAGCCCCTGTCCCTGTCCCTGTCCTTGTCCCATCCCCTGTCCCCGTCCCTGTCCCCATCCCTGTCCCTGTCCCTGTCCCTGTCCCTGTCCCTGTCCCTGTCCCATCCCTGTCCCTGTCCCTGTCCCTGTCCCTGTCCCCATCCCTGTCCCTGTCCCTGAGATCAGCTCCTGTCCCTGTCCCCATCCCTGTCCCTGTCCCTGTTCCCGTCCCTGTCCCTGTCCCCACACCTGTCCCTGTCCCAGTCCCTGTCCCGTCCCATCCCTGTCCCTGTCCCCATCCCTGTCCCTGTCCCTGTCCCTGTCCCTGTCCCTGTCCCTCTCCCTGTCCCCATCCCTGTCCCTGTCCCTGTCCCTGTCCCTGTCCCTGTCCCTGTCCCTGTCCCATCCCTGTCCCTGTCCCTGTCCCTGTCCCTGTCCCCATCCCTGTCCCTGTCCCTGAGATCAGCTCCTGTCCCTGTCCCATCCCTGTCCCCATCCCTGTCCCTGTCCCTGTCCCTGTCCCTGTCCCTGTCCCTCTCCCTGTCCCCATCCCTGTCCCTGTCCCTGTCCCTGTCCCTGTCCCCATCCCTGTCCCTGTCCCTGTCCCTGTCCCTCTCCCTGTTCCCATCCCTGTCCCTGTCCCTGTCCCTGTCCCTCTCCCTGTTCCATCCCTGTCCCTGTCCTTGTCCCTGTCCCTGTCCCTGTCCCATCCCTGTCCCTGTCCCTGTCCCTGTCCCTGTCCCTGTCCCTGTCCCTGTCCCTGTCCTTGTCCCATCCCTGTCCCTGTCCCTGTCCCTGTCCCTGTCCCTGTCCCTGTCCCTGTCCCTGTCCCTGTCCCTGTCCTTGTCCCATCCTTGTCCCTGTCCCTGTCCCTGTCCTTGTCCCATCCTTGTCCCTGTCCCTGTCCCTGTCCCCATTCCCATCCCTGTCCCTGTCCCGTGCTGGCTCTGTGTCTCAGAACAGCCTCCTCAGCCCCATCTGTTCAGGACCCTCCTGATGCCTTTGGAAGCACCAGGGAGTTCTTGTGGGTTTTGTTCTTTTCCCTCCCTTCCCTTGCCCACTGCAGGTTTGCCTTTGGCTCCCACTGGGCATTTTCCCTCTCTGCTCTCCCTGTCCCATCCCAGACTGTCCCTGCCCTGGCCATCGCCTCTTTGTTTGCTCCTTCCTCTGCACAAGGACTGGGTTCCACCTTTTGGCTGACTGCTCGTGTTTTTCAGCAATTTCTCTTTTTTTTTTTTCTGGTCTTTCTGTAGGATTTTTCGCGTGCTTTCCAATAGCTCTTCATCAAATGTGATTAATCTGGATTTGATTCTTTGGCAACTTTCCTCACTCGTTTCAACGAGGGATTGAAACACATTTATTGCAGTACCAGGGTGGGAGGAACTCTTGTTATTGTTTATGGTTTACCTGTTCTTTGGAGAAAACACTTTCATCTCCAGCACCACCAGACTTTTATAAACATTAACTGTGTTAATGAGAGTGAGAAAAGAAATTGCATTTGTGCCAACAGTGGGAAAAAAAATGTGTAATTTCTCCATTAGTCGATCAGGTTTGCTCATGTAAACAACATGATTAAATTTGTCTGCGTGCATCGTGCTATGTGAATAATAATGATCATTAAAAAGCCATGCCAGGCTCACAGATAACAAGATTGTGTTAGGGAAGAGCTGGGAGGGGGTGGCAGTGCTGGAGCAAACAAAGCTGGGCTGAATTTGTCAGTGCCAGAGCCAGCTCAGGGCTGGTGGGGCCACTTGGGGTGGCTCAAGTCCCAAAGCTGAATTTCCCCCAGGACCCTCTGGGACAGGGTCAGGGCTGCAGGAAGGGACAGATCCTCGCTGCTGAGGGACTCTGCTCGTGTGGAGAGCACTGTTACCAACGTGGGGGCTCTGAGGTTGAAACCTGCTTTGTGTTAAACACAAAATGCTGTTCAGACCAGGGCTGGCAATGCTGCACTGGTGGGCAAGGAGAAGGGTCAGAGTGCATTGGAGAATGGTCAGAGTGCACTGGACAATGGTCAGAGTGCATTGGAGAATGGTCAGAGTGCATTGGAAAAGGGTCAGAGTGCATTGGGGAATGGTCAGAGTGCACTGGAGAATGGTCAGAGTGCACTGGAGAATGGTCAGAGCGCATTGGAGAATGGTCAGAGTGCATTGGAGAATGGTCAGAGTGCATTGGGGAATGGTCAGAGTGCATTGGAGAAGGGTCAGAGTGCATTGGGGAATGGTCAGAGAGCATTGGAGAAGGGTCAGAGTGCATTGGAGAAGGGTCAGAGTGCATTGGAGAAGGGTCAGAGTGCATTGGGGAATGGTCAGAGAGCATTGGGGAATGGTCAGAGTGCACTGGAGAAGGGTCAGAGTGCACTGGACAATGGTCAGAGTGCATTGGAGAAGGGTCAGAGTGCACTGGACAATGGTCAGAGTGCATTGGGGAATGGTCAGAGTGCATTGGAGAATGGTCAGAGTGCATTGGAGAAGGGTCAGAGTGCACTGGACAATGGTCAGAGTGCATTGGGGAATGGTCAGAGTGCACTGGAGAATGGTCAGAGTGCATTGGGGAATGGTCAGAGTGCACTGGAGAATGGTCAGAGTGCATTGGGGAATGGTCAGAGTGCATTGGGGAATGGTCAGAGTGCATTGGGGAAGGGTCAGAGTGCATTGGGGAATGGTCAGAGTGCATTGGAGAATGGTCAGAGAGCATTGGGGAAGGGTCAGAGTGCATTGCCCAAACCCTCAGACAAGGTTTGGAGCTCGTGAGTGCGAGGGTCCAGTGTGGCACAAAGGTTTGGCTGCTCTGCAGAGTTTCCATGGCTGTGGCACTGTGTCACCGTGGGCTGGAGCACTGGGAAACGGCTGTGACGTGTTTGTGTGCTGAAACTGGGGCAACACAGCCTGGAAACGCCACAGAAACTGGTATTTGGGTTACACAGAAACTGGGTATTTGGGTGTTATACAGAAACTGGTATTTGGGTGTTATACAGAAACTGGTATTTGGGTGTTATACAGAAACTGGTATTTGGGTGTTATACAGAAACTGGTATTTGGGTATTATACAGAAACTGGTATTTGGGTGTTATACAGAAACTGGTATTTGGGTGTTATACAGAAACTGGGTATTTGGATGTTATATAGAGAAATTTGGTATTTGGGTGCTAAATGCAGAAACTGGATATTTGGGTGTTATGTAGAAACTGGGCATTATATACAGAAATTGGGTATTTGGGTGTTATATACAGAAATTGGGTATTTGGGTGTTATATAGAAACTGGTGGATATTTGGGTGTTATACACAGAAGCTGGTGGATATTTGGGTATTGCAAACAGAAACTGGTGGATATTTGGGTGTTATATTAAAAAACTGGGTATTATACACGGAAACGGTGTTTGGGTATTATATAGACACTGGGTATTTGGGTATTTTATACAGAAAATGGGTATTTGGGTGTTATATACAGAAACTGGTGGATATTTGGATATTATATCAGAAGCTGGTGGGTATTTGGGTATTGCACACAGAAACTGGTGGGTATTTGCAATGCCAGGTTTAGTTAGTGGTGTTTGCTGTGATAATGTCGGTGTCTCCACCATGGAAAAGGAAAACTGAAACACGACTTGAGGCTGCTTTATCCTTTTTATCCCTGTGAGGCTCCCCAGAGTGCAGAAAGCCGAGGTGCAGATGTGTGTGTGCAGGTCTGGGGATGAGGAGCAGTGGGTGGCAGTCCCTCAGGGGGTCACCCCATGTGTGATGTGTCTGAGGCTGTCCCTGGGCTGAGGTCCCTGTGTCCTGGCAGGGATGGGCACCCCGAGCATCCACAGCCCTGCCAGGACCTGCCCATCACACACTTCAGAGCCTCTGGGAGGAAGGTTTGTAAATCCTCCAGAAGGAAATACCCACACGGGTGTTCCCTGATGGATTCCCTTTCTTTAGAATGTTTATGTAAATAAAATTATTTATTTAGAAATCCAAAAGTTGGATGCCTGAGGGTTTGCTGTGCTGTTCAGAACTGAGATTTTTATCAGAATTCTCAAACTCTGTAACAAAAGAAAGGGACAGTGCCATGTGGGCTGTGGAGCACTGCAGGTTTGGGGCTTCCCTGAAAGCCTGGGGAAGGTTCCAGCAGTCCCTGAACCCCTGTGGAGGTGTGGGACACCCGTGGGGCTGCAGAAACCCACCTGCTCAAAGTGTGAGTGCTGTGGGATCAGTGTCAAACACCCCAAGAGCAGAGCCAGGGCCAGCTCTGACTGTGGCTGCAGGGAGATCGTTGGTGTGAGAGCAACAGGAATACAGTCGTGGGGGCAGGACCCTCCTGCCCAGGGGGCTGGGAAGGTTTTCCTGGGATCCACAGCCCTGATGCCCCAAACCCCACATCTCTGCCATCCAGCACCTTGTCCTGCTTTGATTGCATCCTCCATCCCGTAATTACAGCGGCCAAACAAACCCAGCCCTGCCAGGGATCTGAGGCAGCACCTCCTGCCCAGGAGCTGGGGCTGCCCTGGACCCCTGGAAATGTCCAAGGCCAGGCTGGACACTGGGATGGGATAATGGGATGGGATGGGATGGGATGGGATTTGGGATGGGATGGGATTTGGGATGGGATGGGATTTGGGATTTGGGATGGGATAATGGGATGGGATTCGGGATGGGATAATGGGATGGGATGGGATTTGGGATTTGGGATGGAATTGGATGGACTTTGAGGTCCCTCCAGCCCAACTCGTGCTGGGATTCTGGGGCTGGAGCTGGAGTTTGTGCTGAGGGTCCTGCTGAGTTTTGAACCCTCTGATGCAGCTCGGGAGGCAGCTGAGCAGATCTCCACAGCAACCCCATGTGTGCCATAAAATTGTGAATTGCCTTGTTTGGAAGGGGTTCATTAGGAAGATTAATGAGGTATTATTCCTCCCTCATTCACTGTCCTGATACAGAGGGGACACAGTAATTTTCCCAGCTGTGCACAGCAGCGATTGCTCCTCTCCAGGGTTCCGGCAGCGCTGCCTTGTCATCACTTAAACTGCTCAATCTCTGCAAGTGTTATTTGTCAGCTTAATTAGCCCTAAAGGAAGCACTCCTTTTAAAATGAGACAACAGTTTTGTTTTTCCCTGAGAAAGACATAATGTTCCTAGCAGAGGCAGCTTGTTTAAATAAAAGAGCTTTTAAGCTGAGCTTTGTATCAGCCCTAAGAATCATTGCTAGGTTGTTCCTCACCTTGTCTGTACCCTGTGCCTTGTGTGTGTGTGTCTGTGTGTCTGTCTCTGTGTGTGTGTCTCTGTGTGTCTGTCTGTGTCTGTCTGTCTGTGCACACACAGCCCTGTTTGCTGTTGCTCTGTGGCTGTCTGTGTGTCTGTCTGTGCACACACAGCCCTGTTTGCTGTGTCTGTGTGTGTGTGTCTGTCTGTCTGTCTGTGCACACTCAGCCCTGTTTGCTGTGTCTGTGTGTGTGTGTCTGTCTGTCTGTCTGTGCACACACAGCCCTGTTTGCTGTGTCTGTGTCTGTGTGTGTCTGTGTGTGCTTCTGTGTGTCTGTCTGTGTCTGTCTGTCTGTCTGTCTGTGCACACTCAGCCCTGCTTGCTGTTGCTCTGTGTCTGTGTGTGTGTGTGTGTTTCTGTGTGTCTGTCTGTGTGTGTCTGTCTGTCTGTCTCTGTGTATGTGTCTCTGTCTGTGTCTGTCTGTGTCTGTCTGTCTGTGCACACTCAGCCCTGTTTGCTGTGTCTGTGTGTCTCTGTGTCTGTCTGTCTGTCTGTGCACACACAGCCCTGTTTGCTGTGTCTGTCTGTGTGTGTCTGTCTGTCTGTGCATACTCAGCCCTGTTTGCTGTGTCTGTCTGTGTCTCTGTGTCTGTCTGTCTGTCTGTGCACACTCAGCCCTGTTTGCTGTTGCTCTGTGTCTGTGTGTGTCTGTGTGTCTGTCTGTGCCCACACAGCCCTGTTTGCTGTCTCTGTGTCTGTGTCTGTCTGTGTGTCTGTCTGTGCACACACAGCCCTGTTTGCTGTGTCTGTGTGTCTCTGTGTCTGTCTGTCTGTCTGTGCACACTCAGCCCTGTTTGCTGTTGCTCTGTGTGTCTCTGTGTCTGTCTGTGTGTGTTTCTGTGTGTCTGTGTCTGTCTGTCTGTCTGTCTGTGCACACACAGCCCTATTTTCTCTTGCTGGGGGCACAGATGGGAGCAGGAGCAGCAGGGAGAGCTGGGAACCTTCCCAGAGCTGACACGAGAGCTGAGCTGCAGAGAGAACAGTTCTGGAAATGTTTTTATTCCAGAGAGAACAGTTCTGTGAATGTTTTTATTCCAGAGAGAACAGTTCTGAACACGCTTTTACTCCTTGGTGGGATCCACGTTCTCCTCATGGTGCCTCCCCAAGCACCAGCTGGAGCAGCCCCTAATCGAATTTCCCGACTGGTCCGAGGGCACAGCCCCAGACAGAGCCTCGAGTGCCCAGCAGGAGCCTGGGCAGGCTCTGGGGACACTGCTGTGCCCTGCAGAGGGACAGCACCCCAAACACCAGCAGCACAGCTGGACAGAGGTGTCCCTGTCACTGCCCGGGGCTGCCCACTGTCCCTGTGTCCCTGTGTCCCCACTGTCCCTGTGTCCCACTGTCCCTGTGTCCCCTCTGTCCCCGTGTCCCCACTGTCCCTGTCCCTGTGTCCCACTGTCCCTGTGTCCCCTCTGTCCCTGTGTCCCTCTGTCCCCTCTGTCCCTGTGTCCCACTGTCCCTGTGTCCCCTCTGTCCCTGTGTCCCCACTGTCCCTGTCCCTGTGTCCCAGTGTCCCTGTGTCCCCACTGTCCCTGTCCCTGTGTCCCCACTGTCCCAGTGTCCCCTCTGTCCCCTGTGTCCCTGTGTCCCCACTGTCCCTGTGTCCCCTCTGTCCCCTCTGTCCCTGTGTCCCCTCTGTCCCTGTGTCCCCTCTGCAGAACCAGCCCATCACAGACAGGAGCCACAGGAACGTGCTCAGGTCCCGTGGGCTCAGGGAGGAAGAGTTTAGGAAGAGTTCATCCCAATTATCGTGACTTTTCTTTCAGGAGTTTTTACTTCCCAGCCAGGGAAGTCCTGAAGGAAAGGCACATTCAGAGGTCACCAATTCAAGCTGACTTTGCTGATTCCACCCCATTTTCCACTCCCCATCCAAGTGCCCAAGCTCCAGGGGATCCCTCAGGGGTGCAGGATCAGCCCCAGAGCTCAGCCACGTGAGTGATGATTCTTTATGAATAACCTGCCCCCACCAAGGCGCAGAGCTTTTCATTTCCATGGTGCTCCCCGTGCATTAACCAATAAATCTCCACAGAATCCCAGAGAGAGTGGGAAGTGCTGTTATTCTTGTTTTATGAGAGGCAAAATGAGATGCAGAGAGGTTAACAGCAAGTCTAATTGGACAATAATTACCCACTTACCACATGAAAATTAAGAAATAATCCTCCCATTGTCATTACATCAGCAGAACAAGGCGAGAGCAGTGCTCACGTCCTCCCCATCCCACCATTCAGCCAAACAGCTGACATGCAAATGAAAGCAAAGGGAGCACAAGAGCAGATAAATAAATTGTTCTTTCCTTGTTTAACATCTATTTTGCACCATTGAGTCACTCAGGATAGAAGAAAATTATTAAATTTCCTCTGGAATCTATTAGGACATGACAAAACAAAGGCAAGCTCCATTTGTAGAACACATCTGTTGGAAAAGAAATGGAAGAAATAGGATTTAATTACTGCTATGGACTGGTTTCACTTCATTTTGCTGGGGAGGAAAAAAAATGTAGGATAAAAATTTCTGCCTTAAAAAAGACCAATGCTCTGATGATCCTGTTTCTCCTTATGTTTTGCCTTTCCTCTGCCAAGCAAATAATCCCAATTATATCAATGGCACCCCCTGTATTGATTGAATACTCTGAATATTGGCTCTTCATTGACTCAGTTTACAAAGGGAGTTTTTCACCCAGGTCAGCACTTAGAAGCTGTTCTGGCAAGCAGTGATACTCCAATTTCAGTGCTGTGAATGAAACTGTCCCAGGCTGCTCCAGCCCCCGTGTCCAGCCTGGCCTTGGGCACCGCCAGGATCCGGGGCAGCCCCAGCTGCTCTGTGAATTCCAGCCCAGCCCTGCCAGGAACAATTCCTGCCCCATCTCCTGTGGCAGTGGGAGCCATTCCCTGTGTCCTGTGTCAGGGTTAATAAACCTCCAGGCGCTCACACATTGTCGAGTTTTTAAAACTCTCTGAATTAATTTGGAAATGTGGGTTGAGTCCTAAGGCCGGCTTTGGCAGCTGGAGTGTTCCAGGAGGGGTTACTGGGAGGAATGGCCCAGCCCTGGCACAGAGACCCGGGCCAGCAGAGCAGCTCCCTGTGAGGCCTTTATGGAAAGATCAGCTGGGGTGGGAAAGCTCGAGGAATCGCGCACACCACGGCTCCCGACGGATGGCCCAGAGCAAGAGGAGCAGCACAGCTTTGTCTTGGAGAGCTTTGTCTCTGTCTGCAGAGCAGAGCAGGGGCTGCCATCCACACAGGAACCCCGAGGGAGCGGGGGCTGGCTCATAGTCCAGGCCATGCTGGCAGGGTGCTGCTGAGGTCATGGCGATGGAGAAAAGCAGCTCGGGATGATAAACTCACATTCTGCACTGTTTTTCCAACCTGAGAACACTACTCTCAGCTCCAATTGTCATTTGGGTTCGTTGTTTTAAGGGGTTTTTAACTCTGAATAGTGTCCCAGTGTCCTTTGCACCCCTTTCATTTGCATACGGATCGATGACGTCACCTCCTCACCGGCGCCATTTCAGGGCAGCAGCAGCAGCGTTACCCAACGGGAGGGAAAGGGCAGAGAGGTGACAATTGGGGACTGAAACAGATTGGGGCCAATAATTTAACATTAACAATTAACATCAATTAGCAATCAGAACAGGGTAAGCCTTGGAATCAAACATTAACAATTAACACGAGAACCGAACAAACTTGGGAACTTGGTCCTAACACTGGCACAGCCCTGGCACAGCCCAGCACAGCCCTGGCACAGCCCAGCACAGCCCAGCACAGCCCTGGAACAGCCCTGGCACAGCCCAGCACAGCCCTGGCACAGCCCAGCACAGCTCTGGCACAGCCCAGCACAGCCCTGGCACAGCCCAGCACAGCCCTGGCACAGCCCAGGCACCCTGAGGCTCCAGTTTGTGGTACATTGTGATCAGCACCACTGGGTTATTTGTGAATAAAACTTAGCAAACTCACAATAACAGAAAAGCATTTTGCAGGTTTTTCAGAAGTCTGTAACATCCAGAACAGAACCATCATCTCTATCTGGCTGTGAGTTCTGTAGCACAGACTTAACTTCAGATTAAATCCCTAAAGGTGATCGATAAATCTGCAGAATCCAGTATTTGCAATTAAATTCTCTAGAGCTGCTGTCTAAGTGCACAAATTGGGAGCTCAAAAAGGACCTCTGCCTCTTGATGCATCATTTTTTGCTGCGAATGCTCCTCCAATGAAAAATGATGGCAAACAAAAATAGATTTTCTGTCATGGGGGTAATTGTTCTTTTTCTTAGTGCACTCCAAATATTTCTGTAAAGCATAATCTGCTTTTTAAACACATGCTGTAGAACATCAATGGAAGTCAATACCTTTTGTCAATGAGTAAAATATTAAAAGTAATGAGCTGACCTGTTCCTTATTTAGCTATTGATCCTGCCTCTGCCCTGGTTTGCCTGCTGCAGGTGCAAGGTTTGGGATTTGCTGCTCAGCCCCAGCTGGCAGGGACTGACCCAGCTCACAGGGTTTGTTCCATTCCCGTGCTGAGGGGGGAATTGCACTCTTAATTATTCTTAAATTGTCTTGAGTAAAGCAATCAATGAGGTGCTGAAAGGCAGGGGCTTCTGGTTTTATTTACACTGATGTTGCTGTTAGTGGGGAAATGGAAGTTCTGGTGTATAGATTTTAATTAAGGCTGCGAACAACCTCTCAGAGATACAACTGAGATTGGAGGGAAAAATTAATTTTTGTCAGCCTGAACTGCTTTTTTCAGTAATTGTGAGGATTAAAAATGGAACTGGGGAGTGGAGATACCAGATTAAATAAACAGTAGAGTTTCATGTTGCATTCAGTGCTGCTGCAAGTGGCTGGCACAGGAGAGGCAGGAGGGCAGCAATTGTCACCCCTTGGTCACTCCTGCCAGTCACCACGGCAGGGATTCATCTGCTGAGCTCTGGGAAATGCTCTGGGCACTTCTGGGAGCCCCCAGTTCCGTGGAAATAAATTCCTTCCCCTGGGGCTGTGGGGCACTGGCTCAGCCCTGCAGGATTTTATTTCTCTGGATGGTTTTGGGGACAGCTCTGCCCCTGGGGAGGGTCCCTGAGCCTGCTGGGGAGGCAGGCGTGACCCACCTGGCAAAAACACACCTTTGTCATCAGCAGTGAAAACACACCTTTGTCATCAGCAGTGAAAAACACACCTTTGTCATAAATAGTGAGAAAAACACCTTTGTCATTAGCAGTGAAAACACACCTTTCTCATAAATAGTGAAAAACACGAATTTCTCATAAATAGTGAAAACCACACCTTTGTCACCAGCACTGAAATCTCCCTCCCCACTTTTGGGGTCTGCACTGCTTCAAGCCTGTCTCTCATCCAGGGATGGATTTCCTTATTTCTCTTCTCTCCTGCCACCCCCCAGGAATGGGGTTAAATCTCAAAACCTGAGAAGTGCAGTGAATTTTCAGGGGAGGGAGGCAGGGCTGGGCTGTCCCCCCAGGCTGGGCATTTGGGAGTCCTGCAGGACAAAGTTTTCCTGAGAGATTTCTTGTCTTGGCCAGCCTGGGGCTGCTCCAGAAGTGTGGAAACCAGTCCAGGCAATATCCCAGAAACATCCCCTGGACAGAAGGGATAGGACAGGGTTACTGTCTGGGGGCTCTGGACTCCCTCCCATCTGCTGGCAAGGTAAAGTCTCTCCTAACGTTGCAGGAACTTCCAAATCCCCAGCAGAGGCTGTGTGTGAAGAGGGGGAGTTATTGACAGTTTAGCAGTGACAGAGCAGGAGAGAGAGTAAATGTTAAGTGCGCTTTACTATACAACAAATTTTCAGTTTATGGCATCCCAATACATCAAGAAATGTTGCTAGCTTCTGGCCAGGAAAATGCCATTCATTTTGCTATTCATATTGCTTGGAAAAAATAAGTGCAGTGCTCATGGTTATTTACAGCCTGCCAGCCCCTGGGAAAAGCTGCTCCCACCCTTCCCTGAGCGCAGAATTCCTGCTCCTCCCTGAGCTCTGGAGCTGTGCTGCCGGCCCAGGACGGGTCTGCTCCAACAGGCAGGTCCCAGCTCACCCCTGGGAGGGAGAGCCAGGCAAACCTGCCCGTGGAGGGACCAGACTCCAAAAACCAATTCCAGCCTGAAGGAAATGGGGCAGGACAGCTCTGTCAGCTCCTGTGCTGCTGTGTCCCTCACCTGGGGCAGGGGAGCACAGAGCTCAGGGACATCTGGGTTATAGGGCAGAGCTCAGGGATGTTTGGGTTATAGGGCAGAGCTTTCCCCCAGGGATATTTGGGTTATAGGGCAGAACTCTCTCTGCCCCAGGGATATTTGGGTTTTAGTACAGAGCTCTCCCCCAGGGATATTTGGTTTATAGGGCAGAGCTCTCTCTCCCCCAGGGATATTTGGGTCACAGTGCCCTGATGAAGACCCTTTGTCCCTCCTTTGTCCAGCACTCACAGCAGGGCAGGGCTGGAGTTTTGCTGCTCCTGATCTGGGCTCTGGGGGTTCTCAGCCTTGCTCTGCAGTTTCTTGCCCAGGACTGCTTTGGACCAGAAGCCACTTTAATGAAGTGAGCTTGGTGTGCCCTGTGTGCCACTGCCCCTGTTGCACATAGAGTGAGTCCAGACAAAATGACAAATTCGATGTGTTTGCCTCTTGTAGCAGATCATGGCTGTAAAAAGCACAATAAATAAAGCCCAGTCCCCTCTCTGGAGCCCTTTGCAGCCACGTCCCCTGTGGGATGGGGACACCTGGCAGTGCTCTGATGGGACAGGACACTCAGCTCTCAGGGAGGGTCCCTGTGCAAACCCAGAGCTGTGCCTGGCAAGGTTCACTGCTGGACTCGCTGCTCTGAGTGCTGCTGGCAATTACTGGAGTGAGATAAAAGTGTTCCAGGAAGAGAGGAGCAGGAAGGAGAAAACAACCCCTCCAAGTGTGCAGAGGAGTGTCTTGGTTTTACAGCTGCACACAGCATCCATCAAAATGCCACCTGCACACCCTGGCTGCTACCTGGAGTTACACAGATCCCTCGAGCTTACAGCATGCATAAAATGCACATTTAATGAAGCAGGCTCTGTCTGTGCATCCAGGAGCCTTAAAAAGTGAAGCACAGAGTACACGTGTCCAATGCCTGCTCATGGCAGAGGAAAGGGATTCATTTCACCAGCTCTGGTGGTCACAGTTCAGAAAGTGAGTTCTGGAGTGTTCACTCTGAGTTCAGGAGCTCTCAGAGCCTTTGGGGCTGTGCAGGTCCTTGTCAGGTGTGCAGCAACCCTGGGCAGGCTGAGCAAAGGCAGGTGTTGGAAATGTCAGAGGTGTCTGCACAGAACAACCCCAGACTGGGCTGGGCTGGAAAGGACCCTGCAGCTCCTCCAGGGACACAGTCTGTCCCCGTCCAGCCTGATGACCAGTGGCTGAGGCCAGCCCCGAGCCCTCAGTCTGTGCAGCTCTGTCTGTCGCTCCTCACACCCCCAGGGCTGAGCTGGGGGAAAATGGCAGGAAAGAATAGGCTATTTTTATTTCTGTGTGCATCAAATCCTGCTTTTATAACTTATTAATGATAAATTGATCTCAGGAGATATTAACTCTGTATTTACAGAGTGTTTAGACATGCTGGGGGCTGTTTTAAATGTACCAGCTGCTCAGTGCTGATTTAAGTACACAGATGTTCTTATTAGCATAACATTCAAATCCGATGCCCTCCTTCTCTGCATCCTGCCAAAACACAAAAACAGCGGCTCCAGAGCCCGGGAACAGGAACAGCCCTTCCTCCCCTGGGACCTCGTCAGCTCCTGTCCCAGGGATCCCATGGATCCCATGGATCCCATCCCATGAATCCCATGGATCCCATGGATCCCATCCCATGGATCCCATGGATCCCATGGATCCCATGCTATGGATCCCATCCCGTTCCATGGATCCCATCCCATGGATCCCATCCCATGGATCCCATCCTATGGATCCCATCCCATGAATCCCATGGATCCCATGCCATGGATCCCATCCCATCCCATGGATCCCATGCCATGGATCCCATCCCATGGAACCTATCCTATGGATCCCATCCCATGGATCCCATTGATCCCATCCTGTCCCATGGATCCCACAGATCCCATCCCATGGATCTCATCCTATGAATTCCATGGATCCTATCCTATGGATCCCATCCTATGGATCCCATGGATCCCATGGATCCCATCTTATGAATTCCATGGATCCCATCCCGTCCCATGGATCCCATCCCATGGATCTCATCCTATGAATTCCATGGATCCCATCCCATGGATCCATGGATGCCATGGATCCCATGCTATGGATCCCATTGATCCCATCCCATCCCATGGATCCCATCCCGTCCCATGGATCCCATTGATCCCATCCCATGGGTCCCATCCCATGGATCCCATCCTATGGATCCTATCCCATGGATCCCATTGATCCCATCCCATCCCATGGATCCCATCCCATCCCATCCCATGGATCCCATCCTATGGATCCCATCCCATGGATCCCATTGATCCCATGGATTCCAACCTATGGATCCCATTGATCCCATCCCAAGGATCCCATTGATCCCATTGATCCCATGGATCCCATCCCATGGATCCTGTGGATCCCATCTGGGGAACCTTTTGGGCACACAGAAGGAACCTTTTGGTGTCCCCACAACAAACACCCGGCAGCAGAAGCACGGGGCATTGACCACTGGCAGGGATGGAAACGGCTTCGAAGTCTGGCTGGGGTCCTGAGCACCATGAGGGGAGGAAATCTCTGAGGATCTGCCAGGCTTTGTTCGTGCCCCTGCCGAGGCAATCAGGACTAATGGGGACATTAGAGCAGCCAGGAGCACACATCAGAGAGTCCCCGGGGCAAATAACACACCCAGGAACTGCAGCATCCCCAAACCACCCCCCTCTGCTCAGGAATGAGTAAAAGCGTCGTAAACAGCAGAGAGAAAATTTTTGCCTGGTGACTGCAAATAAGCACCCAGCAGAGCTGTTAAAAGTTGCTTGCTGAAGAGAAAAATATGATTCTTCCAGTTTTATGGGCCATGTTCAGATAGCTCTTACTCCTGGGCCATAAATCCAATTTTCACATAGATGAAATGGAAAGGCAGCAGAGGCTCTGCTGAATAATGCACGGGTTGTGGCGGGTCTGTGAGGGGCAGGGACGGATCCAGCTCAGGGATGGATCCAGCTCAGGGATGGGCTGCTCCAACTGCCATCCACAGCCTCAAACATTCCCAGGCTCTGTCCAAACCAGCACAGGTACATGGGGCTCATGGAATTCCAACTCCAAAGTTACTCTGGGGCTGCTCCAGCCACCACCCACAGCCTCAAACCTTCCCCAGGATCTGTCCAAACCAGCACAGGTTCATGGGGTTCATGGAATCCCGACACCAGAGTTGCTCTGGGCTGCTCCAGCCACCACCCACACCCTCAAACATTCCCAGGCTCTGTCCAAAACTGTGCAGGTACATGGGATTCATGGAATCCCAACCCCAGAGTTATCTGGGGCTGCTCCAGCCACCACCCACAGCCTCAAACATTCCCAGGCTCTGTCCAAATCCATGCACAGGTTCATGGGGTTCAGGGAATCCCAACCCCAGAGTTGCTCTGGGGCTGCTCCAGCCACCATCTCTATCCTCAAACATTCCCAGGATCTGTCCAAATCCATGCACAGGTTCATGGGGTTCAGGGAATCCCAACCCCAAGGTTACTCTGAGGCTGCTCCAGCCACCATCCCTATCCTCACACCTGCCCCAGGCTCTGTCCAAACCAGCACAGGTTCATGGGGTCCATGGAATTCCAACTCCAAGGTTACTCTGGGGCTGCTCCAGCCACCACCCACAGCCTCAAACCTTCCCAGGCTCTGTCCAAATCCATGCACAAGTTCATGGGATTCATGGAATTCCAACCCCAAGGTTACTCTGGGGCTGCTCCAGCCACCATCCCCAGCCTCACACCTGCCCCAGGCTCTGTCCAAACCAGCACAGGTACATGGGATTAATGGAATTCCAACTCCAAAGTTAATCTGTGGCTGCTCCAGCCACCATCCCCATCCTCAAACATTCCCAGGCTCTGTCCAAAACTGTGCAGCTACATGGGATTCATGGAATCCCAACCCCAAGGTTACTCTGGGGCTGCTCCAGCCACCGCCCACATCCTCAAACACTCCCCAGGCTCTGTCCAAATCCATGCACAGGTTCATGGGATTCATGGAATCCCAACCCCAAGGTTACTCTGGGGCTGAAGCCGGAGGAGCAGCCTGAGCACAGCTGGCTCCTGCAGGAGGATGCTCTGCAGGATGTACCAGGGAGCAGGGACACACAGGAACGTCCCCAGGGTGACATTTCTGAGCCATCTGCTGTGTCTGTGTCCCCAGGGCCCGTCAGCACCCTGCAGGGCTCAGGACCAGCAGGGCTCACCTGTTCTGGGCTCAGGGGCAGAGGTCACATCCCTGCTGTGGGGTTTTCCTGCGGCTCCACGTGCAATTCAGTGCTGGAATAAGTCCAGGTTTGGTGAGGACACGTTTTCCCTCTGGGAATGCTCCTCAGTGCCCCTCAGTGCCCCCCAGTGCCACCCAGTGCCCCCCAGTGCCCCCAGTGTCCCCAGTGCCAGGTAACCCAGCAGGGATGGGGGTTGCAGGGGGGATCCCCAGGAGGAAAGAGCTGAGGTGTCCTGTGGGACAGGACATTTGGGTTCATTTGGGTCCATTTGGGTTTACTTGGGTTCATTTGGGTTTATTTGGGTCCATTTGGGTTTATTTGGATTTATTTGGGTTCATTTGGGTTTATTTGGGTTCATTTGGGTTCATTTGGGTTTATTTGGGTTCATTTGGGTTCATTTGGGTTTATTTGGGTTCATTTGGGTTTATTTGGGTCCATGTGGGTCCATTTGGGTTTATTTGGGTTCATTTGGGTTCATTTGGGTTTATTTGGGTTCATTTGAGTCCATTTGGGTCCATTGGGCTCCATTTGGGTTTATTTGGGTCCATTTGGGTTTATTTGGGTTCATTTGGGTTTATTTGGGTTTATTTGGCTCCATTTGGGTTTATTTGGGTTCATTTGAGTCCATTTGGGTCCATTTGGGTCCATTTGGGTTTATTTGGGTCCATTTGGGTCCCTGGGCCCTGCTGACACCGGTGGTGTCCCCAAAGCCAGGCTGTGAGCGGGTGGGGGCTGCAGCCTTTGGCTGGAGGGGCACAGAAAGCAGCACAGGGAGCGATGAATGTTTGCACTTCCCTGGAGCACCTTTCATCTTTGTCCCTAAATACCCCAGGAACCGAGCTGTGGGTTCTTCTCCTGGAGTGGAGAAGGGCTGGTGGCTGTCCCCAGGGTGGTGGCTGTCCCCAGGCTGGTGGCTGTCCCCAGGGCGGTGGCTGTCCCCAGGGCGGTGGCAGTGCCTGCTCTGCTGTTTGCTGTTGTGTCACCGCTGTGTCACCGTTGTGTCCCTCCCTGTGGGACAGACCCTGCCGAGCCCCCAGCCCCCCCTGCCCTGGGCCGCTCTGCTGAAGGGGTTAATTTGTTTAAACACAGATTTGTTCTCCTGAGTTAGGGCTGGCTCCTGCCAGCCGGGTGGAAAAGCGATTTGATTTTCCAGTTTGAGCGTGGCAGATGTGTGTGTGGGAGGGCTGCGAGGGAAAGGGGGGCTGTGCTCGTTTGGGGGGTGACCAAAATCTGCTCCACAGATCGACTCCAAGCCAGCTCCAGCCCACTGGGTGTGACAGCTGACACGGCACTGCTGCCAGGGGGGCACGGGGACAGAATGGGGGGGACAGAACAGGGGGGGACAGAACAGGGGGGACAGAACGAGGGGGACAGAACAGGGGGGACAGAATGGGGGGGACAGAACAGGGGGGACAGAACGGGGGGGACAGAACAGGGGGGGACAGATCAGGGGGGACAGAACAGGGGGGACAGAACAGGGGGGGACAGAACAGGGGGGGACAGAACGGGGGGGACAGAACAGGGGGGGACAGAATGGGGGGGACAGAACAGGGGGGACAGAACAGGGGGGACAGAACGGGGGGGACAGAACAGGGGGGACAGAACGGGGGGGACAGAACAGGGGGTCCCAGGGCAGGGGTCTTGCTGGGGGTGAGGGGCTGGGGACCAGGGATGGAGTGGGGACAGATTCAGGGCAGGGATGGGGTGGGAGCAGTTCTCATCCCTGCCCATCCCTGCCCTGGATCTGCTCCCACACCATCCCTATTCCAGAAGCTGCTCCCACCCCTGCACCTGGAGCTTCTCCCACACCATCCCTGCTCTTGGAGCTGCTCCCATCCCTGCCCATCCCTGCCCTGGATCTGCTCCCACACCATCCCAGTTCCTGGATCTGCTCCCCCCATCCCTGCCCATCCCTGCTCTCCCCATCCCTGCCCTGGATCTGCTCTCCCCATCCCTGCCCATCCCTGCTCTCCCCATCCCTGCCCATCCCTGCCCTGGATCTGCTCTCCCCATCCCTGCCCAGACTCTCCCTGCCCATTCTCTCCCTGCCCAGACTCTCCTCGTGCCTCCTGCCCTCTGCTCCCCCAGGATTTGCACATTATTTGCCTGAAAATGCGTCTTGCTTTAACGCTCAGTGAAGTGCTGTGAAGGTCAGAGCCCTGCCTTGAGCTGGGCCTAACAGGTGAAAAGCTGTGATAAAACACCCAGCGTCAGAAAGCTTTTCCACTTCCATCTGTCAGTGCAGGGAACACTTGGCTGGTGCCTGCAGAGCCCTGGGCAGGAGCTGCAGCAAAGCTGAATTCTGTGTTATGCTTTTCTTTCTGTTCTCCTTTTAGAATAATCTGTTATTAATAGATAATTTAATAGACAATAGTAATAGATAATAATCCTATTAGAATAATTAGGATTATTCTGCACAAAACAATCTTTGCGAACCTCATCTTTCTTTACTCTCCAAAAGGAGTCTCTGCCCTGGGGCTGTCGGTGAGGGAGCAGGGGGCAGGGAGCAGGGTTTGTGTGGTGGCTGACAGGCATTTCTTTGCCATGAACAAATGCAAGCTCCTCACAAACACCAGGAACGAACAGCAAAGGGTGCACATGCACAGCCAGGCAAGGAAAATGGGCAATCAAGGTAAATGGGTAATCAAGGTAAATGGGCAATTAATGCATCAGAGCCACCAGGGCTGGGGACACTGAGCCCACCAGGGGTCTGCACACCTCAGGAGAGGAGCCCAGGGCTCTGGGGTTGTGTGTCTCTGTCACACCCAGGGGCTCTGGGCTGTGTTTGTGTCTCTGGGCTGTGTTTGTGTCACACACCCAGGGCTCTGGGCTGTGTTTGTGGTTCTGTCATACCCAGGGGCTCTGGGCTGTGTTTGTGGCTCTGGGCTGTGTTTGTGGCTCTGGGCTGTGTTTGTGGCTCTGTCACACCCAGGGCTCTGGGCTGTGTTTGTGTCACACCCAGGGCTCTGGGCTGTGTTTGTGGCTCTGGGCTGTGTTTGTGTCCCTGTCACACCCAGGGGCTCTGGGCTGTGTTTGTGGCTCTGGGCTGTGTTTGTGTCACACCCAGGGACTCTGGGCTGTGTTTGTGTCACACCCAGGGGTTCTGGGCTGTGTTTGTGTCTCTGTCACACCCAGGGGCTCTGGGGCTGTGTTTGTGGCTCTGGGCTGTGTTTGTGTCACACCCAGGGGTTCTGGGCTGTGTTTGTGTCTCTGTCACACCCAGGGGCTCTGGGGCTGTGTTTGTGGCTCTGGGCTGTGTTTGTGTCACACCCAGGGGCTCTGGGCTGTGTTTGTGTCACACCCAGGGGCTCTGGGCTGTGTTTGTGGCTCTGGGCTGTGTTTGTGTCACACCCAGGGGTTCTGGGCTGTGTTTGTGGCTCTGGGCTGTGTTTGTGTCACACCCAGGGGCTCTGGGCTGTGTTTGTGTCACACCCAGGGGCTCTGGGGCTGTGTTTGTGGCTCTGGGCTGTGTTTGTGTCACACCCAGGGCTCTGGGCTGTGTTTGTGTCTCTGTCACACCCAGGGGCTCTGGGCTGTGTTTGTGGCTCTGGGCTGTGTTTGTGTCACACCCAGGGGCTCTGGGCTGTGTTTATCTCACACCCAGGGGCTCTGGGCTGTGTTTGTGGCTCTGGGCTGTGTTTGTGTCTCACACCCAGGGGCTCTGGGCTGTGTTTTTGGTGATTCCTGCTCCGTCCTCCCATGCTGGGCAGGGGTGGCAGCAGGGCCAGGAGAGGGGACCCTGCTTTGGGAATGCTGGCAAGTGCTGGCACTGGTTTGGGGTCACATCGGGCTGGAGCTGTCCTGGGGCAGCACACAGGGCTCTGTGTCCAGCTCTGGGATGCCCAGGGGCAGCAGCAGGGTCCTCCCAGGTCTCTGGGGGCTGGGGGAGGTGGCTCTGGCTCTGTTTTTGTGAAATCAGCACAGGAACTGCTCTTGTACCTCTGCTACGTCCAGAACTCAAACTGGGAGAGGTTGGAGGAGATTGTTTTTAGAGGTTGTTTTGAACCTTCTCTGGTTTTGCAAATTAAATGAATCTTTCCCAACAGATTCAATTTCTACTTCCAATAAGCAGTGTTTAGGCTGGGGAAAAAACTCTTGAGACCGCAGAGGAATTGAGCAGTAAATCAATGGCAGAGGCAGTTAGTGATGCTGAGGGGCTGAGAGGGACAGGGGTTGATTGGAGGGCTTTGGGAAGACACAGAGTGAACCCCCCTTTGGGGTCAGAATTCCAGAAATCTGGGCAGTTGATCCTTCCTGGGTCCTTCTGGATCCTTCTGGAACCTTCTGGATCCTTCCTGGATCCTTCTGGATCCTTCTGGATCCCCCCAGAGCATGGTGGTGTCTCCCTGAGGAGGCAGCAGGACTGGTTCCACTTTTCCAGGGCTGAACTCTGGGACAGTCCCAGAGCTGTCACATCCCTCCCTGCTGCTCCTTGCTCAGTTTCTGTTCCCAGCCCCATCCCTCAGCTAATCCTTCCCCACACCAGCCCCCAGTGTCCTCTCCTGTGCTGGCTCGACATGTCTGCTTGTGATTAATCTGTCTCCTGCCTGAGCTCTGAACCCATTTAAACAGCCTCAGCAGCCTGGGACTTCCTACAAGGTTTTCCATTTTCTTCTGCTATTTACTGTAGAAAATTGCTGATGGAAGAAAAGAAGAAGTTCCCCTCTGGCTCAGTGCCCACAGCTTGAAGGGATGAGGAGCTGAGGTCCATCTGGCTGGGATGGGAAGGCAGCAACAAAAAGGGAGAGATGAGAGTGAGAACATCTGGATTTGTGTCCCACGGTGTCCCTGTAACAGATTGAAGCCCTGAAACACCAAACCCACCACATTAAATGGTCCTGGTCCGTGTGGCCCTGCTGAAAGAGAGGGATGGAGAGAGGGGAAGGAGGATGAGCAGGGAGTCCATGGAATATTAACCAGTGCCAGGCTGCCTCTCAGCAGCTGGGCCTGGAAATTTTGGGTTTCCTCTGGAGTCAGGGAGTGTTTGCATCCTGCCAGCCTGTCCTGCTGACCCTGCCAGGCTCTGTGTGTGTCCCTGCTGTGTCATCAGCTCTGTGAGGTTGGGAAACACCTCAGAGGTCCTGAGTGCAGCCACTCCCCAAGAGCCCAGCAGGAGCAGCAGCTCCCAGAGCCCAGTGCAGTGACCTTGTCAGAAAGTTTTGTGCACTGCAACACTTGGAGGTGACTTAGAAAGCGATGCTCAAGGTTTTTATGGCTGGGAGTGTTTATCACTGTCTCAGCAGTACCTCAGGACACGAGGAACATCGCAGCAGCACTTTGAGCTTATTTGACAGTAAATGTTTTGTGGCCGTTCTCTGTTCCTTCCCCTTGTATTTTAAGCTGCTGAGCTGTGCCCTCAGTGTTTATGAGCCCAGAGTGCAGAGCTGTGCTGGGGGGAGATGGAGCCTGGCCAGCACTGGGCTCTGGGGGAGCCTGGGGGGCCCTGCAGAGGGCAGGGGCTGCTCAGGCCATCCCATCCTGGCTCCATGGAGAGCTCTGCAGCTCCCATGGCAGGGGAGGAGTGGCACATCTGTATTGCATGTGGCACATCTGTATTGCATGTGGCACATCTGTATTTCATGGGGCACATCTGTATTTCATGTGACACATCTCTAGTTCATGTGGCACATTTGTATTGCATGTGGCACATCTGTATTTGATGTGGCACATCTGAATTGTATGTGACACATCTGTATTGCATGTGGCACATCTGTATTTCATGGGGCACATCTGTATTGCGTGTGGCACATCTGTAGTCAATGTGGCACATCTGAATTGTATGTGACACATCTGTGGTCAATGTGGCACATCTGTATTTTGTGTGGCACATCTGTAGTCAATGTGGCACATCTGTATGTCATGTGGCACATCCGTAGTCAGTGTGAAACACCTGTATTTGATGTGGCACATCTGTATTTGATGTGGCACATCTGTATTGCATGGGGCACATCTGTATTTGATGTGGCACAGGGTGGCCATGCTGGAACATCTGGGATAATGACCTGTACAGCTGCTGGCCCAGAGCAGCAATAATTCTGAGGTGAATGGGGGAAGAGCATCAGTGCCCATCCCTGGAGTGCCCGAGGGGTTCTGGGGGTGGCCCCGAGGGCTCTGGGCTGGGACAGGGTGGGGATGGGGCACAGCTGGCACTCCATGGTCTTGGGGGTCTTTTCCCCCCCCGGTGGCTCTGGGGGAGTCCCCTGTGCAGCACACTGCTCCTTGTGAGAGCAGCAGTTCAGCCATGGAGCCGTTCAATCACCGAGGAAAAGCACATGGGGAAAGGGAAGGAAGTCTGAGTGCAGGGAGGATAATTTTTTTTCCCTTGTCTTTTTGAGTAAACGTTGTGGAAATCAAGGGCAGGCTTGGATGGCAGGCACTTAACCACTAAAGATTTTTGCAAGAGTCATTTCCACAAATGTCTTACAGCCCCTCTATAGATCTGGAGCCCGTGCTTTTAATGGACTGACAAATGTACACTAACCCCAGCTGACTGCTGCTCCATTGCTTGGCTATCCAGATAAGAGGAATGCTTTCCTTTGATTGAGATCTTAAATCAATTGTTTCTTTACCCAGTGCCTGGTGGTTATTATCCAAGGAGAAGATAAAGTTCAGATGGTAAATTGTTAATATTGTAAGAAAAATGTCTGTTGTGTCCTGCTTAAAGTTTCCTGTCTGGATGAAATACTCTCTGCTCTAATATTTCCCATTGTGTGCCATCCATCAGAGCCTGTGCAGCAGTGGCACTGCTGCCATGGCCTGCACTGCTGTCCCTGCTGTCCCTGTGTCCTGCTGTCCCCATGTCCTGCTGTCCCTGGGCTGTCCCCATGTCCTGCTGTCCCTGCTGTCCCTGGGCTGTCCCTGCTGTCCTTGTGTCCTGCTGTCCCTGTCCCTGTGTCCCTGTGTTGTGCTGTCCCTGGGCTGTCCCCATGTCCTGTGTCCCTGTCCCTGTGTCCCTGTCCCTGTGTCCTGCTGTCCCTGCTGTCCCTGGGCTGTCCCCATGTGCAGCTGTCCCCATGTCCTGCTGTCCCTGGGCTGTCCCCATGTCCAGCTGTCCCTGCTGTCCCTGTGTCCTGCTGTCCCTGCTGTCCCTGGGCTGTCCCCATGTCCTGCTGTCCCCATGTCCTGCTGTCCCTGCTGTCCCCATGTCCTGCTGTCCCTGGGCTGTCCCCATGTCCTGCTGTCCCTGGGCTGTCCCCATGTCCTGCTGTCCCCATGTCCTGCTGTCCCCACATCCTGCTGGACCAGCCCTGGCCCCTGAGCCAGCAGCTCTGGGAGTGTGGAGTCCTGAAATGCTTCCTGGGATTACTCATTCATTATTCATTGCCTTTTTGAGTTCCATGGCTACAGTTAGGAATGAAAACTATTTGGAGGTTCTTCCTTTATAGCCGTGTTACCAAAGATACCAAATCCTCTCTCAAGCACTCAAAACACATCGTCTCACATTTGCTTCCCAAATGAGCACTGACTGCAATCCCTCATCGGCTCATCCCTGATTTAGCTGGGGTCTCAATATTTCATACCCCCTTGCTATTGAATTTTCACCTCTTGTCATTGAGAGAAATAGTTCTGTTATTTTGTAATGGTGACTCATGTTGTACCTTATGAACTTTAACTACTCTCAGGGTCATTCTCCTGACAAATTGCTCCAGGCTGTTGCAGTAATTATTTGTCCTTGGGAAGATGCATATCCTGTATTGAATGTGCCCTAAGAATAAAACAGTCTTCAGTATTAAAATGTCTGGTCTACCACTGGAAGATTAAATGCTCATCCTTTTGACCAGTTCATGGCAGTCCTTGAGCAGCAGAGATCCAGCAGGAAGCAGGAAAATGGGCTCCATGAAAGGCTGGGAGAGAAGGTGCATAATTAACATGAATGTGTATAATTAGCTCTGATACATTCCTATTTTAATTTCAGTTTTGTGTTTCAGATCTGACAGCGATCACCAAGGAAACTGGAATGTGCTGGTGCCTGTTGACATCCCCAGCACAGGGGGACACTGCTGGGGACAGTGCTGGGGACACTGCTGGGGACCTGCTGGGGACAGTGCTGGGGACAGTGCTGGGGACAGTGCTGGGGACAGTGCTGGGGACACTGCTGGGGACCTGCTGGGGACAGGGCTGGGGACCTGCTGGGGACAGTGCTGGGGACAGTGCTGGGGACAGTGCTGGGGACAGTGCTGGGGACACTGCTGGGGACATGCTGGGGACAGGGCTGGGGACCTGCTGGGGACAGTGCTGGGGACACTGCTGGGGACACTGCTGGGGACAGTGCTGGGGACCTGCTAGGGACACTGTTGGGGACCTGCTGGGGACACTGCTGGGGACATGCTGGGGACACTGCTGGGGGCACTGTGGGGACACTGCTGGGGACACTGTGGGGACACTGTGGGGACACTGCTGGGGACACTGCTGGGGACCCTGCTGGGGACATGCTGGGGACACTGCTGGGGACACTGTGGGGACAGTGCTGGGGACAGTGCTGGGGACATGCTGGGGACACTGCTGGGGACACTGTGGGGACAGTGCTGGGGACATGCTGGGGACACTGTGGGGACAGTGCTGGGGACATGCTGGGGACATGCTGGGGACACTGTGGGGACAGTGCTGGGGACACTGCTGGGGACCTGTTTGGGACACTGCTCCTCACCTGGGCAGGGCTCAGGGGCAGCTGTGGGGTCTGGGCTCTCTCTGGGGTTGGCAGCCCCCTCGAGCCCCCCTGAGATCTCTGCTGTCACTTCCAGCCCCTGCAGCCTGCCCTGAAGGAGGCAGGACAGGAGCTCAGTGTCCTTTCCTGCCCAGGTGACCTGAGAGTGTCCAGCAATGGCAGCCAGCTCTGACCACTGCCCTGGGGGCTCAGGGCAGGAAAGCAAACCCTACTGCCACCAAAGGTTGGGATAACAAACCCTACTGCCACCAACAGATGGGATAACAAACCCTACTGCCACCAAAGGTTGGGATAACAAACCCTACTGCCACCAAAGGTTGGGATAACAAACCCTACTGCCACCAACAGAGATGGCACAAACTGGGATTGGGCACAGAGTGGGACTGGGCACAAACTGGGACTGGGCACAAACTGGGACTGGGCACAAACTGGACTGGGAGCAGCAGGGGTGCAGGGCTCTGTCCCAGCTGCTGCAGCCCCAGCCCCAGGGAAGGAGCTGGACCCTTCCTTTCCCCTCCTCCTGCTCAGACCCCAAACTCCAGCTCCAGCTCTCCCTGGCCCCTCAGAGCCCTTCCCTTCCCATCTCTTTAGCCCAGATTTGTGGCTTTGCTGCTGTGCCAGATGCTGAGGGAGGCTGACAATATTTGTGGTGTGAAAAGCAGGAGTCCTCTGCTGACAAGCTGTTAAAGGAAAGATTGACTGTTAGGAGGCTGGCTCCCCTCTGGGGCATTTTTGAGAGGGAATAACTCTGGCTGTGCTGGCTGGGGATGTACAGGGGTGTCCCCCTGCCCTGGGCACCGAGGGGACAGGGCAGAGGGGCAGGCAGTGCCACTCCATGGCAGTCAGGACATGCCCTGCTCACAGCTCCATGCAGGCTCTGGCTCTGGGTTTGTGCTGTTCCTGCTGTGGGAACCAGGGTGGGGCAGGTGTCAGTCCAGGATTTTTGTTCCTCACTTTGGGGATTGAATGTTCTTTTGACTGCTCACAGAATTTACAGAGCTCTGCAGCTCCAGTTGCAGATATTCACCCCCAGTGTGGCACATTCCTGATGCTTTCCATTGGCAAGGATCAATAGGAGCCTGCATGAGCAGACAGATAAATAAATTTATATCTGGATAACGAGGGCTAAACAGCTCTTCAGAGCAAGTTTGCCTCATACATTTCTACTTGTCTCTGCATTTTTTCACGTTTTGGCTGAATGCTCAGCTCTGCACGTTGTCCCCTCACCCTGGATGTATCTGGACTCTCCAAGCTCTCTCCCTCGTGCTTTTCTGCAGCGTCAGATGTTGCTCACAGCTGTAAGAGCAATTACCTTTTATACTTCTTTAAAGGCAAAGCAATTGAGAGCTTTTCCATGAGCAGAAAGAGGCTCCTGGAGGGGCCCAGCCCGGGGGGAGCTGGTTCTGGCTCTGCTGGGCTCAGCCAGAGCCGTGCTGGGGGAGTTAATGAGCGCCTCTGCACAGCAGCCCTCACATTTTCTGCAGGGCCTTTATTATTCACACCAATCTGTCTTTCAGATCATCTTCCATAGACACTCCAGATTAAATTTTCGTCATTATCATGATAGAACTGGATGAATAAGTGGCACATCTGTTCATGAAGTGCTTTATTATCTGTTCTGATGAGGTTTTGGATGAATAGTGGGATGACTTAAACACGGAGCAGAGCAACGCACACAGGTTTGTGCACAATCTGAAATTCATGGCCAGTGCTGCCAACTCGAGGCATCTGATTTTATACAGGAGAGGTAATTATTAATTAGAGATTTGGGCCAATCTGTCATGAGGGCCAACCTAATGAAGTGACAAGAGGAGACAGAGCAAACCTGACAGTGGAGCAGCACTAATGAAGCCCCACGCATTGTTAAACTGCTTCTTGTTCCATCACTGCAAAGGAAAACTCCATAAATATTTTATAAACACTCCATTCCGGCCATGTAAAACCAAATTGCACCAATAAATCTATTTATCCAGAAGTTATTCCCTAATCTCTTCCAGCTGCACCCCTGACAAAGGAGGGCTCTGCTCATTTGGGTGTCAAAGGCACAGAAGGGCTGCAGGGAGCTCCACGGACACTCCTGAGCTCCAGAGCTGCCTCAGGATCCTGTTCTGGGTCCTGTTCTGGGTCCTGTTCTGGATCCTGTTCTGGGTCCTGTTCTGGGTCCTGTTCTGGGTCCTGTTCTGGATCCTGCTCTGGGTCCTGTTCTGGGTCCTGTTCTGGATCCTGCTCAGGATCCTGTTCTGGGTCCTGTTCTGGATCCTGTTCTGGGTCATGTTCTGGATCCTGCTCTGGGTCCTGTTCTGGGTCCTGTTCTGGATCCTGTTCTGGGTCCTGTTCTGGGTCCTGCTCTGGGTCCTGTTCTGGGTCCTGCTCTGGATCCTGTTCTGGATCCTGCTCTGGGTCCTGCTCTGGGTCCTGTTCTGGGTCCTGTTCTGGATCCCGTTCTGGGTCCTGTTCTGGGTCCTACTCTGGATCCTGTTCTGGGTCCTGTTCTGCTCCAGAGCCCCCAGCAGCCAAGATTCTCTTCTGGAGGATGATTTCTCTCTTCCACACCACAGATTTTGCTGGAAGTCCTGAGGAAATGTCCCAGTAAAGGAATCCTGCTGCACTGGAGTGCACTGAGCACAGCTTGATGCCAAAATCCCAAAAATCCCAGAAGGGTTTGGGTTGGAAGGAGCTCAGATCCCCCCCAGTGCCAATTCCTGCCCAGGATCCCACCCAGCCCTGCCCTGTGGCACTGGAGCCGTTCCCTGTGTCCTGCCCCCATCCCTTGCCCCAGGTCCCTCTCCACTCTCTTGGTCCCCTCACATTTATTTGGTGAGACACTTTATTGGCCCCTGCAGAGGAGGTCACACAAAGCCTCAGGTCCCGGTGTGATCTTTACATCTCCGTTTAGGGATGTAAAATGTGAGCCTGTGTCAGAGGGAGCAGCCCCAGCCCTGGAGCTCTGTCGGGGTCCAAGGCTGCAGGAACATCAGCAATCACAGCTGGAAGTGCAGAGCCATCAGAACTGCTGCAGGGCCACAGGGCCAGCCTGGGTGTGACAGCAGCACTCAGTCATGCTGCTCTGACAGGCTCTGTTTACAGCAATAAACATCTCCAGCTCTCCCCTTGTCCCCTGCATAACAGACAGCAATTAAGGGTTTTGTCAGAAGAACAAATCTGAGACCCTGGCCATGCCACCAGGGACGTGACAAACACCAGGAGGAGGCTCCTCAGTCCTGTGGGGAAAAGAGAGGAAGAGAAGAGAAGAGAAGAGAAGAGAAGAGAAGAGAAGAGAAGAGAAGAGAAGAGAAGAGAAGAGAAGAGAAGAGAAGAGAAGAGAAGAGAAGAGAAGAGAAGAGAAGAGAAGAGAAGAGAAGAGAAGAGAAGAGAAGAGAAGAGAAGAGAAGAGAAGAGAAGAGAAGAGAAGAGAAGAGAAGAGAAGAGAAGAGAAGAGAAGAGAAGAGAAGAGAAGAGAAGAGAAGAGAAGAGAAGAGAAGAGAAGAGAAGAAGCAGGGTGTGGGTGTGGGGTGGGCTCTGCTGCAGCTGCCACAGCACTGGATTTCTCATTTAATAGAGAAAAAATCTCATCTAATCCCTTTTGATGGTCTTTTGCAGTCTAGAACTATGTGAAAATATTTAACTTCCATCTGCAAATACATAAGGAAAGTTAATTTAATATATCACTTAAAGAACAGGTCATTGTACACTCAGCTCTCTGCCTTATTAAGGCATTAAGAGCTTAATTTTGGGCTTGAGCTGGGATCTGGGCGAGCAGAGCCAGTCCCAGCCTCCAGGCTCAGGCCTTCAGAATCTCTCCATTAAAACCTGTTAATATTTTATTAAAAAATGCCAATTGAATACTGCCACTTTCAAAAACAGTGCAGAAAATGCAGCCTGGTCTGTACTCAGGCTGTGCTTGCCTACAGATTTTGGGATGCTTTTCTTTTCTTATTATTTTTCCAGATTTAGAGAAGATCTTTACCATGGCTTTCCGAAGGAGGAAGATTCCAAACCCAGCTGCTGTTGTAGGAATTTTCAGTATTTCAGAAGAGTTCTGTTCTGCTTGATTCAGACCATTGTTTTTGAGATCTGCCACGGTGGCAGATCCTGCACAGAACATTTTTGTCTCCTTCTGAAGATAGCATCAATCACGTCTGCTCCTGACAAGCCCTGAGGAGAAGAACATTTATCAGCATCTATTAGAACAGTCTAAAAAAATTCTAGAAATGACATTTCATAGCATGGAGGGTATGATCTGGTTGGAAAATAGCAGAAGTTTGATGCTTTCCCTCAAGAATTCTGTGCTGCCTCCTTATATAGCTGCTGGCATCACACCCTGCTCACACCTCACTCCTCCTCCTCCCAGAGATCCTTTTTGGGATCCCCACTCAGGGCAGGGGAACTTTCCAAGAGGGGCTTGAGCAGAGAGCAGAACCCCAGCCCCGAGTTCTGCTCTGGCCCCAGCCCCAGGCAGGGCTGGAGTGGGGTTTGGGATTTGGGATTTGGGATTTGGGGTTTGGGATTTGGGGGTTTGGGGGTTTGGGATTTGGGATTTAGGGGTTTGGGGGTTTGGGATTTGGGGATTTGGGATTTGGGGTTTGGGATTTGGGGATTTGGGATTTGGGGATTTGGGATTTGGGGTTTGGGATTTGGGATTTGGGGTTTGGGGTTTGGGGGGTTTGGGATTTGGGGGTTTGGGATTTGGGGGTTTGGGATTTGGGATTTAGGGGTTTGGGATTTGGGGGTTTAAGGATTTGGGGTTTTGGGGGTTTGGGGATTTTGGGGGTTTGGAGATTTGGGATTTGGGGTTTTTGGGGATTTGGGATTTTGGGGGTTTAAGGATTTGGGAGTTTGGGGGGTTTGGGATTTGGGATTTGAGGGTTTGGAGTTTGGGATTTGGGATTTGGGGGTTTGGGATTTTGGCAATTTTGGGGGATTTGGGATTTTAGGGGTTTAAGGATTTGGGATTTGGGGTTTTGGGGGTTTGGGGATTTTGGGGGTTTGGGGATTTTGGGACTTGGGATTTTGGGGGTTTAAGGATTTGGGCATTTGGGATTTGGGGATTTTGGGGGTTTGGGTTTTGGGGATTTGGGATTTTGGGGGTTTGGGGGGTTTGGGGGTTTAGGGGATTTTGGGGGGTTTTTGGGTTCTGGCTGGCTGGGAGGGGGTGACACCCTGGCACAGGAGCCCAGAGCAGTGCCCAAGGCCAGCAGCTCCAGCCTGACACCACACACATTCATCTGTAACAGCAAAATCAGCGGGCCCATTAAAGCAGATTATGCACTAATAATTATGCAAATATTCCTTCAGTGAAACTATAAAAAATCTCATGAAGATTTAGCACATGGCCATTATGGGAGAGGAATATGTGGCAAATGAAAATGAAGATTGTCATTAACTTTAAGGAGTTCAGGGAATTTTTTTGCTGCCATTTGAATCCATGATTTGGGACATCTTTGGGTTTAACCTGAGGAGATGATTGCTCGTGATAGTGCTGAAATACAGCTGCAGGATGGAAACCTGCTCTTCCTGGGAAACAGAGCTCTTCTGCTTTGTCCTCTTAGAAAGGACTTGAACCCTGTGCTAGGGCTTTTCTAAAAACAGAATAACATTTGTGTTCCCACCAGGGAATATCCCCCTCCTGCTCAGGGCACAGCTCAGGGCTGGGGAGGAATTCCCAGCTTTGGGAATCCCCTGGGCTGGGCTGTGGCTGCAGGGGGAGCAGGGAGCTGCCCTCAGCCCAGAGCATCCCTCTGGGGATGGGGGATGAGATACTGGCTGAAGGGACCACCCAGAGGAGAAAATCCTGATTCAGGGACTGCAGCTGGGTTCCGCACCCTGATAAAATGCTGTGTCTTTTATTCACTTCAAATCCTGATTCATGGATTGAAGCTGGTTCAGCACCCTGATAAAACGCTGTGTCCTTTATTCACTTCAAATCCTGATTCAGGGACTGAAGTGGGGTTCAGCACCCTGATAAAATGCTGTGTCCTTTATTCACTTCAAATCCTGATTCAGGGATTGAAGCTGGGTTCAGCACCCTGATAAAACGCTGTGTCCTTTATTCACTTCAAACCTCCAGGGGCTCTGGAGGTGCCACAGTGACAAGAGGGTCTCAGAGCTGATCTATCCCAACAGAAATTTCAAAAAGCAATTTTTCATGATGCTTGGTGGTGTCAGAGCCCCAGAGAGGACCTGGCTGGCTCAGGAATGTGTCCAGCTCAGAGCCAGCCCTGCCTGCAGGGGCTGCAGGGATCCATTCATTGTGCAGGGGGAGGGCAGAGAGCTGCTGGCAACAGGAAAAATTGGGTTTGTGTCTCAGCAGGCCCTGCCTGTCCTGCAGCACCACACAGCCCAGCACCACTGCACTAACTGCAGCACCTGCACACAGCCCTGCACCACTGCAGCAACTCCTGGGCTCTCACAGGGCTCAGGCTGGGCAGGGAGCGCCTCATGGCCACAGCAGGGGCCAGCTGGAATGGCTCCAATTTCCAGATTTTAGATTATTAAACTTGATGCTATTATATTTAATATTAATAATTATGTAGATGTAGATATAGGTATATAGATATAGATATATAGCTTTATAGATTTATAGATGTAGATATAGATATAGATATATAGATGTAGATAGAGATATAGATTAGATATATAGGTATATAGATATAAATATATAGATATATAGATGTAGATATAGATATAGATTAGATGTAGATATAGGTATATTGATATAGATATATAGATAGATGTAGATACATACATAGGTGTAGATGTAGATGTAGATATGTAGATATAGCTAGATATAGATATAGATATATAGATAGATGTAGATATATAGACAGATGTAGATGTAGATATATAGATATAGCTAGATATAGATATAGATATAGATATATAGATCGATGTAGATGTAGATATATAGATATAGCTAGATGTAGATATAGATGTAGACACAGACTTGTTCCCTTGGCCTAATGATGACAATAAAAGCTCACAGCTCCATGACTGCAGCCATTGATTTTAGCACTGGTAATAGCACTAAACTACTATTCCCAACACATTATGGTAAAATAGCACATATTAGATGTCTTTATTGGATTTTTAAAATAATTAGGGTGGCTTAATAACAGCTGCAATAGCAGAGACAAGAGCACAGAAAGCAGAACTCACATTTTGGCTTCCAGGTGTCCAGCTGGGCTCAGCTGGAGCTCAGGGTGAAAGTCTGGCAGGGAATGAAAGGGGGCAGTTGTGCAGAGTCTCTCCAAATTCCTTCTGCTCTCCAGCTCCATTTCACGGGCAAGTGGCCACTCACAGGGTCACAGACGTCACCTCCCCTTCTGTCAGCACTGAGTCCCAAATCCAGCAATGCTTTGCTCTGATAAAAACCGAACAAAATCGGCTGCAGGGTTGGATGTGGCAGCCTGGGGAGGCACGGGCACACCTGCCCAGGAGCTTGGTCAGAGCTTTTGGCACCTCCTGGCTGCTGCTTGCTGGGACTAAACAACCCAAAGAGCTGGGCCTTGTTTTCTCCTCCCATGAATTGGGCATAATAATAAAAACACATCTGGAAAGATGCAAAATTTATGCCATGGAGAGGATGTTTATAGCATTAATGGTTTCAGTATTTTTTAACGAGTCTCTGATGAACCCATTTTTCTCAAGCTTTTCTTTGGGAGGCAGCTCATTAGGATGCAGTTTAATTGCTGCAAGTTTTGCTTTTCTTGCTGTGCTTTAAAAACCCTGAGCGTTTTGGGATGGTTTTGCAGCCTCAGTGACATTTGTGCCACCGCAGCCCTGCTGGGTGACTCGGTGTCACAGGGCACACCAGGGACGGTGACAAACTGGGGCTCCTCTTCCCATGGAGCCCAGGGGATGTTTTCTCTCCCCTCCATCCCTGTGTCTGGGGGATTGCAGGGGCTGGCACAGGATGGGCTGAGGGTCCTGCTCGCACAGACAGCACCAGACACCAGTTTTGTCTTTGGTTGGTTTTTATTTATCAATAAAACAATACTACAAAACATGGGAAACATCTGCATTAAATACAGACTCGCTGATACTGTGCCAGTTTTTAACCTGCTGTATTTACAGAGTTCTCCCCCCGAGCCCTGGGCATGGGAGCAGCCCCAGCAGCATTGGGGGAGATCCGCGGGGTTCAGGGTGTGTCCTGTGTCCCCCTGTGTCCCCCCTGTGTCCCCTCTGTGTCCCCCCTGCTCCTGGCCCTGCCTGGGGACAGCCAGGGGGGCTGGAGGATGCTCTGCACCCCAGCCTTGCCCTCCTGCCCTGGGCACCTTGGAGGGTTTTGGGCATGGCCAGAATTCAGCCCCATCCTGGCCAGAATTCAGCTCCATCCCGGCCAGAACTCAGCCCCATCCCGGCCAGAACTCAGCCCCATCCCGGCCAGAATTCAGCCCCATCCCGGCCAGAATTCAGCCCCATCCCGGCCAGAATTCAGCCCCATCCCGGCCAGAATTCAGCCCCATCCCGGCCAGAATTCAGCCCCATCCTGGCCAGAATTCAGCTCCATCCCGGCCAGAATTCAGCCCCATCCTGGCCAGAATTCAGCCCCATCCCGGCCAGAATTCAGCCCCATCCCGGCCAGCCCACCGTGCCCTGCAGGGTCACCCTCACTGCCAGGGTGACAAGGACTGGGCACAGCCTCCCCAGCTTTGGGCCAGCTCTGAGCTCGAGTGCAGAGGGCAGGGCCAGCCCAGCCCTGGTGCTGCCCACGCTGCCCCAGCCACAAACACACCTGGGGACAGACAGACAGACACACAGACAGATAGATAGATAGATAGGTATTTCTATATATAAGCTCTCTTAATTATATAGTTGTAAGGCAGATTAAAATCATGTTCTGGTATCACCTGGTATCAGAGGGAATCTCTCCTCCTTTCCATGCACATCACCAGTGCTGCGTGGGGAGGTAATTACATCCTCACTAATTATCCTGCAGGTGCTCTCCCCCAGCACCCCCCGCTCTCCCACATCTGCCCTGAATGAAAAGCAGGCAGGACAGTGCTCAGGAGCGCTGCAGTAACCAAACCCAGCTCCTGCTCTGGATGTGAGCCCTGCCCAGCACCGGGAGTGTCACCAGGAGAGGAGCTGTCACCAGCAGGGACCGGAGCAGCCCCTGTGCTCCCTGAGCCTGAGCCCCAGCCCAGCCAGGGGCCGCCTGCACAGCCCAGCCTGGCAGCAGGAGTGCCCCTCACTCCCCCTGTGCTGTGCCCTGGGCTCCACACAGGGCTGGTTATTGGGGAAAAGCTCTTCCCAGGGCTGGGAGGTGCTTCAGGGACACAGGGACCCTCTGAAGCGCTGGCTGTGCCAGGACAGGAATGCTGGTGCCACAGAGGAGCTCAGGGAGCATCCCTCACTCTGAGGGACACAGCTCCCAAAACCCAAACCCCAAACCCCACCTGTGGGGAGGCACCACATGGGGCAAACCCTGCAGAGATGGATCTGCCACCTTCTCCTAGGCTGGAAAGGGCTTCCCCCAGCCACAGCCAGAACTGCAGGATAAAAATAACAATAACAAACCCAGAAATAAACTGGGGAAAACCCCAGTGGTTCCATGAGCCAGTGCTAAATCCCTGTGAGCAAGAAAGCCTGGAGGTGCCCATGGGTGCCCTTCTGTGAGAGTGTGTGACAGCTGCAGGTCACCAACCCCTCTGTCCCAGTCCGTGCCCTCCCAGTGTGCACTCCCTGCTGGACTGGGGTGATCACCGACTCCCGGTTTGTGTCCACTGGGATGGAAATCACCAACTCCCAGTTTGCATTCACTGGGATGGAAATCACCAACTCCCAGTTTGTATCCACTGGGATGGAAATCACCAATTCCCAGTTTGTACCCACTGGGATGGAAATCACCAACTCCCAGTTTGTACCCACTGGGATGGAAATCACCAACTCCCAGTTTGCATTCTCTGCTGTACTGGGATGGCAAACATCAACTGGCTGCAGCTGTGAACCCCAGCATCCCATGCAGGATGCAATACATCCCATGCAGGGTGCAATACATCCCATGCAGGGTGCAATACATCCCACAGAGGATGCAATACATCCCATGCAGGGTGCAATACATCCCATGCAGGGTGCAATACATCCCATGCAGGATGCAATACATCCCATGCAGGGTGCAATACATCCCATAGAGGATGCAATACATCCCATACAGGGTGCAATACATCCATGACAGGATGCAATACATCCCATGCAGGGTGCAATACATCCCATGCAGGATGCAATACATCCCATGCAGGGTGCAATACATCCCATGCAGGGTGCAATACATCCCACAGAGGATGCAATACATCCCATGCAGGATGCAATACATCCCACAGAGGATGCAATACATCCCATGCAGGGTGCAATACATCCCATAGAAGATGCAATACATCCCATGCAGGGTGCAATACATCCCATGCAGGGTGCAATACATCCCACAGAGGATGCAATACATCCCATGCAGGGTGCAATACATCCCATGCAGGGTGCAATACATCCATGACAGGATGCAATACATCCCATGCAGGGTACAATACATCCCATGCAGGATTCAATACATCCCATGCAGGGTGCAATACATCCCATGCAGGGTGCAATACATCCCATAGAGGATGCAATACATCCCATGCAGGGTGCAATACCTCCCATGCAGGGTGCAATACATCCCACAGAGGATGCAATACATCCCATGCAGGGTGCAATACATCCCACAGAGGATGCAATATATCCCATACAGGGTGCAATACATCCCACAGAGGATGCACAGCCCCTGCCTGTCACCCAGGTGAGTGTGTCCCCACCAGTGCAGTGCCCTCTGTGCCCAGAGCAGGGCTCAGTCCCCCCAGCCCCAGCCCAGGGCCAGCTCTGCCCCAGCAGCGATGCCAGAGGTGCCAGGTGCTCTGGGCAGCAGCAGCCCCTTCCCTCACCCTGCCAGCCTCTGCAATTTCAGCCCTTGCAGCAGCCACCCCGCGGGGCTGTGCATGAACCGCCCTGCTCAGGGCACAGCTGTGACTTCATTCCTCCCAGACCTCTCTCTTTCCTGGAGCTCTTTGCCCCAGGGAAATACAGCAGGCTAAAAGCTACAGGGTTTTTTCACACACCACAGCAGAAACAGTTACCGAGTTATATTAGTCAGAGTCACAGTAGTTGATGCGTATTTGCTATTCACAGACTGCAGAATATTGCCAATAACCTCACTGGTGGGACTGACAACACGGATACATGCATTCAGGTGAGACCATTAGCAAGGATGTCTATACTGTATTAAGCACATTCATTTTTTTAAACACCTTCCAGTAAAACCGATTCCTTTAAATTTGCAGTTAAAACTTTTGTTTTTCCACGATTACGCACAAGAGAACCTGTAAACAGTTTGACATTACACTTATGTACAAGTGAACCACGTTGGAAAGTCGAGAGGTAATTCAGTGGGTGCCACTTAATCTACACCGATGTGCAACAGGCTGACTGAGCCTCAGCAAAGTCATTTAGTGCTGGATGAGGTCTGGAAATGGAACGAGAGCAAAGCCCCGAGAGATCCCAGCGGCACCAAACCCCCGGGCACCCCTGTGGGCTGCAAATATTGCACTGGCAGCACCTCGGTACAGCCCCAAGGGGGACAGCCCTGGCACCCGCTGGGGACAGCCAGAGGGGACCACGGGGACATCACACCAGGGGTGTCACACCCAGGGAGATCACACCAGGGGTGTCACACCCAGGGGTGTCACACCAGGGGTGTCACATCAAGGACATCACACCCAGGGGTGTCACACCCAGGTATGTCACACCAGGGATGTCACACCCAGGGGTGTCACACCCAGGGATGTCACACCCAGAGGTGTCACACCAGGGTTGTCACACCCAGGGATGTCACACCAGGGATGTCACACCCAGAGATGTCACACCAGGGGTGTCACACCCAGGGGTGTCACACCAGGGGTGTCACATCAAGGACATCACACCCAGGGGTGTCACACCCAGGTATGTCACACCAGGGATGTCACACCCAGGGGTGTCACACCCAGGGATGTCACACCCAGAGGTGTCACACCAGGGTTGTCACACCCAGGGATGTCACACCAGGGATGTCACACCCAGAGATGTCACACCAGGGGTGTCACACCCAGGGATGTCACACCCAGGGATGTCACACCAGGGATGTCACACTCAGGGATGTCACACCCAGGGATGTCACACCAGGGATGTCACACCAAGGATGTCACACCAGGGATGTCACACCCAGGGGTGTCACACCCAGGGATGTCACACCAAGGATGTCACACCCAGGGATGTCACACCCAGGGAGGTCACACCCAGGGGTGTCACACCCAGAGGTGTCATACCCAGAGGTGTCACACCAGGGATGTCACCTCCCTCACCCACAGGGCCACTGGGCCCTGCCACCCTCCTGCTTCACCTCGCTCATTTGCTCTGTGGAACTCTGAATTCGTGTTTGCTTGAGCATTGCTATAGTTTAAAATCTGCAATATCCTATTTATAAACTGATCTTTTAGCTAAGTGACATCAACGCCAAGAAAAATAAAGAATGTCTTTTTATAATATAAATAATTTAAAAGTGCTTTTTCTTTTTTTTTCTTTCTTTTTTTTTTTTTTTCTTTTACTATTAATCTACAAAACCCCGTTGGGGCATAAGCTATCCATAAGACTGGACAATTATTTTGTACCATGATACACATGGGGCCTTGTGCATAAAGTACTCTGAAAGTCAAGTCTGTGCTGGAGGGGCAGGGCTGAGGGACTCGGGCACGTGTGGCCAATAAACCCCAGCCTTGTCTCGTCCTTCAGCCCACAGCCCAAAGAAAATCAATGAGTGCACTCACCCAGCTGAAACCCAAATGGTTCTCCAGAGCCTCTGTGCCGTGTGTGCAGATGGTTCAGGGACAGACCCAACCCTGGGTCCCCATGGCTCTGTGGAAATGACATTGTCTGTGCGTCCCCGAGGCTCTGAGTCCTGCTCAGGTGGCTCAGGGGGTTTGGGGTGCCAAAGCCTGGGCTCCCAGCAGGCTGGGCCTGCCTGGGACTGCTGGAGTGCAAGACTTTTATTTCTGTAGCACTGCAGAGTAATAACCATTTCATCTCAGACTGGAGACGTGAAGGCCACATAAATCAAGCCCACTTGGGCACATTTCATTTGGTCTGATGTTTGCCCAGTTATTAATCATGGAGCAATCCTGGCAATCCTGTGTCCCTGGGAACACACACACAGCCCCAGTGCCTGCTGCTCCTCTGCACACACAGCTCAGAGCTCAGAGATCACAGCTCCCAGCTCCCAGTTCCCAGCTCCCAGCTCCCAGTTCCCAGCTCCCAGCTCACAACCAAGGGCTGGGCAGGTACACAGAGACAGGGCACGATCTGCAGTGAAAGCACCAGGCTTTAGCTGCAGTCTCCTGCCAAGGAACAAAGGTGCCCTGTCCTGAACCCTGTGCCCTGCTGCAAATCCAGAGAGCCCTGACTGTTCCCCAGCTCTTGCTGGTGCCAGAGCAGGAATCCCAGGGAGACAAGATGCAGGAAATGTTGAGTAGGGAGAGAAAAATGCAATAAACTAACCATGAAATAACTAAGCAGGGCCAAATCTGTGGAGCTTGTACAGAACATCGATTTCTGTGGCCTTTTGAGCCTGGGGGTAGAGAGTGGCACAAGAGCTGGGCCTGAATTGCAGTGGGAGGGAATGTCCTGAGCCCTGAACTGGCTCTAAAGCACAGCCCCAGGAGTGCTGAGTGTCCTCACTGAGAATTCCCAGGCAGAGCCTCCCCTGTGGCACTGACAGAGGGGACAGCTCTGCCAGGGACAGCTCTGCCAGGACAGCTCTGCAGGGACAGCTCTGCCAGGGACAGCTCTGCAGGGACAGCTCTGTCAGGGACAGCTCTGCCAGGACAGCTCTGCAGGGACAGCTCTGTCAGGGACAGCTCTGCAGGGACAGCTCTGTCAGGGACAGCTCTGCCAGGACAGCTCTGCCAGGGACAGCTCCTCCTCCTCCCACTGACCCCAGTGCATCCCAGAGCTCACCCCAGTGGATCCCAGAACTGACCCCACTGCACAGCCCAGAGCTGACCCCACTGCACAGCCCAGAGCTGACCCCACTGCTCAGCCCAGCCCTGCTCTCCAGCTGCAGGTCTATTTTGGGAGGGTTCCCTCCCTGCAGCCAGCTCCTGCTGTCGATCCTTGCTCAAGTATTGCTTCATTTTTCAGCTGGGCAAAGGGAAAAGGAGCAGCCGAGCCCAGCAGGGCTGTGGGGTCATGGAGAGCTCAGGGATCCCTGCCAGCCCGGCAGGATGGAGCCCTGCAGGCACCGAGGCTCCTCCTGGCTGGAGCTGCAGCAGGATCACAGAACCTGCACAGGCAGGACAGCATCTCCCACAGCAGCTGCTGGAACTGAGGAGGGGGAAACCCTGGAACCTGCAGGACATTTACTGACTCAGAGTCTGAGAGTTCTGTCACCAGCACTGGCACTGCCCACAGCTTTAGATTCATATCTATAAACAAATCTTCTTCCTGTGCCTTTAGAAAACAAATCATTGATCCCAAATCCTCCAGCTGGTCTGTGGGGGCACAGCTGGGGCACTGGAGTGTGCTGTCCCTGTCCAGGGCTGCCCTGCCCCTGCTCTGGCTGTCCCTACAGCTGTGCCAAACCCTGGCCAGCCCGTGCCCCCCTCCCCTGGGACAACCCCACAGACCCCCCTGGCCTTCCCCAGGCTCCAGGAGAGCCCAGCCCTTCCCAGGGACACAGGACACGGTTTGTGCAGTGCCACCATGGCACTGGCACAGCTGGCACTGCAGGGAGCTCCCCCAGGGCTGTGTTTGTGCAGTGTCACCACAGCACTGGCACAGCTGGCACTGCAGGGAGCTCCCCCAGGGCTGTGTTTGTGCAGTGCCACCATGGCACTGGCACCCCTGGCACTGCAGGGAGCTCCCCCAGGGCTGTGTTTGTGCAGTGCCACCACGGCACTGGCACAGCTGGCACTGCAGGGAGCTCCCCCAGGGCTGTGTTTGTGCAGTGCCACCACGGCACTGGCACAGCTGGCACTGCAGGGAGCTCCCCCAGGGCTGTGTTTGTGCAGTGCCACCACGGCACTGGCACAGCTGGCACTGCAGGGAGCTCCCCCAGGGCTGTGTTTGTGCAGTGCCACCACGGCACTGGCACAGCTGGCACTGCAGGGAGCTCCCCCAGGGCTGTGTTTGTGCAGTGCCACCACGGCACTGGCACAGCTGGCACTGCAGGGAGCTCCCCCAGGGCTGTGTTTCCCCTGGCACTGCAGGGAGCTCCCCTAGGGCTGTGTTTTCCCTGGCACTGCAGGGAGCTCCTCCAGGGCTCTGTTTTCCGCTGGCACTGCAGGGAGCTCCCCCAGGGCTGTGTTTGTGCAGTGCCACCACAGCACTGGCACAGCTGGCACTGCAGGGAGCTCCCCCAGGGCTGTGCTTTCCCTGGCACTGCAGGGAGCTCCCCCAGGGCTGTGTTTCCCCTGGCACTGCAGGGAGCTCCCCCAGGGCCGTGTTTTCCCCTGGCACTGCTCTGTGCCCCACAGCAGAGCCCCCCAGGCGGGCTGGGCTGGTTTGTGGAGCAGAGGGGGCGCAGTGCCCGCTGCTCCTGGCACACACACCTGGCACCTGCAGGTGCAGCATCCTCCCAGCACCCCCTGCCAGCCCAGAGCCATCCCTGCAGCTTTGGGGATCAGCAGCCCTTCCACCCACGGGCACGGAGAGCCTGGGAAGCACTGGAGCTGTGGGAGGACACGGAGGGACAGGAGCATCCCAAACAAACAGAGAATTCTGCTGATGGTGACACAAACCCACAGAGGCACCCTGGACTCCACTGGGACACATTCACAGTGCCCCAGGGGGAGAAGGACCGGCAGGGGAGCAGGAGAGAGACAGGGAGATGGATTTCTACTGCTCAGCCCTCAAAGGCTTGGAGAACAAACCAGACATCCACAGACTAAAAAAATGCTCTTTTCTGAGAAAGTGCAGTTATAAGGAGAGAGCCAGAAAATCTTTAAGCAATATATATTGATATATATATACATATATATATACACAGAGATATATATACACACATATATATATGCACATATATAAATACACATGCTTAAACTGCCGGGGCAGAGCTGGGGCTTTGTGCTGTGCTCCTCCCTCCGGGCAGGGTGCAGGGGCACAGAGCCCTCCCCATCCCACCCTGCCTGCTGCAGGGCCACACAAACGTCCCTCGGGGTGGGCCTGGCCGTGCCCTTAAGGTTTTTCAGCTTGTGTAAGACTCCAAGTTTACAAACAAAAGCGTTTGTCATTGTGCTTCCAGGACTGCAAAAATATCGTTCCCCTACGACTAGAAATGTTAAGGTGAAAGAGGCAAATTAGGCAGTACTAGAGATGGATTTTGGTTGAGGTGACCTAACAAATAGTTATTGTTGGGAATTGCTGTTGTGTCACTCGGGATAACGTAAGCAGTGCTCTCCCCACACGAGACCTAGAGGTGGTACTTCCGCAGCAGTTCTGACTGCCAGGGGTGCTTCCTCTCGGGAAACCTGTCGGGGATTTTGATCTTGAGGAAATCCTGGATGCATTTTTCCAGCTCTTCCTCGATGGACAGCTTCTCCTTGACTGCCTTTTTCTTGCTGGAGTTGGACTCGCGGGAGCCGGAGGTGAGAGTCCGGAGCAGGTCGCTCTTCCTGCGGATCTCGGACTGCTGCAGCAGCTGCAGCGGGCCCTTCTTGGCCGGCCGGTCCAGAGTCTGGATGTTGGGCTGGCGGGTGACAGGCCCGCAGATGACAGTCTCCTGGGGCGAGCTGGCCTCGGACTGGCTGTCGCAGCTGGACGTGGACAGCTCGTTGCAGGACGTGCCGCTCTCGCCCTCCTTGTCGCCCTTGCCGTTCTTGCAGCAGCAGTCGCAGTGGGACGAGGACCAGCGGGAGGGTTCGCCTGCAGGGACACAGAGACGGGGTTAGGGCAGCTCCAGACCCCCACACCCCAGGACAGGCTGCTGATCCCCCCAGGGCAGCCAGGGCTGGGGGAACCCTCGTGGGGACCTCCCCAGGGCATGGCCACACACGGCCAGCAAAGCTCCCAGACCCAAGAGCCGCTGATCCCGCGAGCCTGGAGACCTCCATCCATCCATCCATCCATCCATCCATCCATCCATCCATCATCCATCCATCATCCATCCATCATCCATCCATCCATCCATCCATCCATCATCCATCCATCCATCCATCCATCCATCCATCCATCATCCATCCATCCATCATCCATCCATCATCCATCCATCCATCATCCATCCATCCATCCATCAATCCATCCATCCATCCATCCATCCATCCATCATCCATCCATCCATCCATCCATCCATCCATCATCCATCCATCCATCATCCATCCATCATCCATCCATCCGTCATCCATCCATCCATCATCCATCCATCATCCATCCATCCATCCATCATCCATCCATCCATCCATCCATCCATCCATCCATCCATCCATCCATCATCCATCCATCCATCATCCATCCATCATCCATCCATCCATCATCCATCATCCATCCATCCATCTACCATCCATCCATCCATCCATCCATCATCCATCCATCCATCATCCATCCATCATCCATCATCCATCCATCCATCCATCCATCCATCCATCCATCATCCATCCATCATCCATCCATCATCCATCCATCCATCATCCATCCATCCATCCATCCATCCATCCATCCATCATCCATCCATCATCCATCCATCATCCATCCATCCATCATCCATCCATCATCCATCCATCCATCATCCATCCATATCCATCCATCATCCATCCATCCATCCATCCATCATCCATCCATCATCCATCCATCCATCCCCCACGTGCTGCTCAACACCCAGCCTGGGCTGGAACCTCTCCTGGGCTCCTCAGGGAGAGCCAGCACGTGAGGATCTGACTGAGCAACCATGGCTGGAGCCCCCTGACCTCTCCAAACACCGTTTGTTCTCTGAGGCTCCACAGCACTGCCAGCATTACCAGCATTGCCATTACTGCCAGCATTACCAACATTTCCAGCATTGCCAGCATTTCCAGAACTGCAGCATTTCCAGCATTACCAGCACTGCCAGCATTGCCAGCACTGTCAGCATTACCAGCACTGCCAGCATTTCCAGCATTACCAACATTTCCAGCATTTCCAGTATTTCCAGTATTTCCAGCACTGCCTCCATCCCGGTGGGCATCCCCCCCAGCATCCCCTTCCCTCCCCAAACCCAGCCCTGCCTCCCCACACAAGGCCTGGCACGCCCAGCCCAGGATTTGGGGACACAGGGTCCTTCATTTGCCTGAGCCCAGCCGTGGCCAGCCCAGGGCAGTGACAATTGCTGCTGCTGCAGGTTTTGTTTGGCAGCTGGAGCCCTGCCCAGCCGCAGCAGCCCGTGAGCAGGGGCAGAGCTGGCAGCAGCTCCGTGCCAGGTCACAGGAGCATCCACCCTCCCCTGGCATGGCAGGGGCACTGCCAGCTCGGGCAGGGAGCTGGACTGTCCCCAGTGTCACCACTGAGGGGCCCTCACAGGGGACAGGGGCTGCAGGAGGGGCAGAGAACAGGGCTGGGCTGGTTGGAGCTGCAGGGACAGGGACAGGGACAGGGACAGGGACAGGGACACACAGGGACACACGAGGACAGGGAGAGGGACAGGGATGGGGACACACAAGGACAGGGACGTACAGGGACAGGGACAGGTACAGGGACACACAGGGACAGAGACACACAGGGACAGGGACAGGGACAGGGACAGGGACACACAGGGACACACGAGGACAGGGACAGGGACAGGGACAGGGATGGGGACACACAGGGACAGGGACATACAGGGACAGGGACAGGGACAGGTACAGGGACACACAGGGACAGAGACACACAGGGACACACGAGGACAGGGACAGGGACAAGGACAAGGAAACACAGGGACACACGGGGACAGGGACAGGGACACACCATGACAGTCACAGCTGCACCAGAGCTCCCGTTGCCAGCTGTGGAAATTTGCTCTCCCCATGGGCTGAGGTGACTTTTTGCTGCTCTGCCCCCACTCCTGACCCCCACTGAGAAATGAGGGGAAAGAAAGAAAAGAGAAGGAGCCCCTGGTGGCAATTCAGGGCTGTGAGCCCTGTCCCTGCCCTGCCTGTCCCTGCCCTCCCTCTGGGTGCCCATCCTTCCCCAGCCAGGAGCACGGTGCACACCATTTACAGGAACAGCAGCAAACCCAGGAGTCAGGACAGCTCCTCATCTCCTCCTTCCCCTTCCTGCTCGATGATGAAGGAGTCTCTCAGTCTGGGAGTGCAGGGCTGCTCTGATTCACAGACTCACTCCAGAGCTGCCCTGTGTCTGCTCTGAAAACAGTCAATAATGGCTAAAGTGAATCTTTTATCAATCTCTGGGCTTGCACACAGACATTATGAGCCCTGTAAAACCCTGCCCCACACACTCTGAGAGCTCCCAGGAGCTGTGTGGGTTCCAGCTCCCCTCTGCAGCTCTCACCCACATCCACAGCTCTGGATTAGCCCCTGGAGCCCCCAGGGCTGTGCTCACCCAGCCCAGGAACCAAGCTCAGGCTGTGCCCTGAGCACCCAGAGCCTTCAGCTGAGCCCAGCCATCCCTGCAGGGCTCAGGGCACTGCTGGAGCACCAGGGGTGTTGGGGAGGATGAATCAGGAAAACCTCATAAATGTGATTGTCCAGCAAAGGATTTTGAGAATATGGAAACCATAAGCAAGATAGAAATGATGGCAGTTTTTACTGTGTGCCTGAGAGCAGCAATGTGGATGCTTGAAGGCTCCTTCCTTTGTTTAGATAATGCCAGATGCCACAAGTACCAGCTGAGATCCTCTCCAGGTGTAACAGGAAGGGTCTGAGATAAGGTTTAGAGATAAGAAAGCAGTAAAACATGGTAATATAGCAATTTCTATAGGTTGCATGCAAATGTTAGAGAATTTGTATCTTGTATTAGATTGGTTAGTGGAAATTAGAAAATTCAACATAGAAGACAATTCATTGTATTGTAACAGGAAACTCACTCTTTTTACTGTCTCTTTATTCGCTCTCTTTACTCTCTCTTAGCTCTTTATTCTCTCTCTTGGTCCTTTGTTCCTTCTCATAATCTCTTAGCTCAGCTCTTACCTCTCTTACCTCTCCTCTCACTCAGAACTCCCACCACCCCACCCTCTCCTCCTGCCCTGCTCCAGCTGTGGCTGCAGCTCCAAGGTGGGCCCTTTTTACTCACAAATAAACTGCAAACTGAAACACCTGCCTATAGAGACCTCTCTGTTTGTCTGACCGTCCTGCCCAACACCATCACCCCAAAATTCCCACACAGGGGAGCCCTGCAGAGCTGCACACAGAGCCCAGGCCGTGGGCAGGCTGCTCTGAGCTGGGGCTGGGGCTGTCACATAGGATGTGTGGGACAGGAAGGGATGTGAATCCCCCCAATCCCCCTGCACTGGAGGGATTGTGAGAGCTGTCCCAGCCCTCCAGGCTGCTCTGAGCTGGGGCTGGGGCTGTCACACAGGGGGTGTGGGGCTGGAAGGGATGTGGATCCCCCCAATCCCTGCCATGCAGGGACACCTCCCAGCCCTCCAGGCTGCTCTGAGCTGGGGCTGGGGGCTGTCACCTAGGATGTGTGTGTGTTCCAGGGTGTGTCCCCTCAATTCCCTGCCATGCAGGGATTGTGAGAGCTGTCCCAGCCCAGCAGCTGCTCTGAGCTGGGACTGGGGGCTGTCACACACAGGGTGTGTGTCACAGGGTGTGTGGGACAGGAAGGGATGTGGATCCCCCCAATCTCCCTGTATTGGAGGGATTGTGAGAGCTGTCCCAGCCCTCCAGGCTGCTCTGAGCTGGGACTGGGGGCTGTCACACACAGGGTGTGTGTCACAGGGTGTGTGGGACAGGAAGGGATGTGGATCCCCCCAATCTCCCTGCATTGGAGGGATTGTGAGAGCTGTCCCAGCACAGCAGGGTCTGGGGGCTGTCACACACAGGGTCTGAGTCCCAGGGTGTGTGTGGGACAGGAAGGGATGTGGATCCCCCCAATCCCTGTCCATGCAGGGACACCTCCCAGCCCTCCAGGCTGCTCTGAGCTGGGGCTGGGGGCTGTCACCTAGGATGTGTGGGACAGGAAGGGATGTGAATCCCCTTAATCCCCCTGCACTGGAGGGATTGTGAGAGCTGTCCCAGCCCTCCAGGCTGCTCTGAGCTGGGGCTGGGGGCTGTCACCTAGGATGTGTGTGTGTTCCAGGGTGTGTCCCCTCAATTCCCTGCCATCCAGGGACACCTCCCAGCCCTCCAGGCTGCTCTGAGCTGGCTCTGAGCTCTCCAGGGATGGGGCATTCCCATCTCCATGGGCTGTGGGGAAAGGAAGGGATTGAGCCGAGGTGGGGCTGGGCCAGAGGGACCCGGCAGCGACAGCACAGATTTCATTAGCACAAAACAAGGCTTTTATAAGCCAATTAAGACCTATTAGATGCTAATTTCACTTAATGAATATTCACCAGCAGTGGGCACAGCAGGAGGCAGAAGGGACTTTGCCCTGAATGCAGAGCTGTGCTGGAGCCCAGGGCCAGCTCCAGGGGCTCAGGGGAGCTGGGCTGGGGTCTGCAGGGAGCCCCTGTGCCCAGGGCTGGCTGGCACAGCTGGGCACAGCTGGGCACAGCTGCAGCACCTCACAGCTGCCCAGCCTGGGGCTCCTCAGGGTCAGGCAGGACCAAAGGGATGAAGGAACCATCTCTGAGTGACCAAAGGGATCAAGGAACCATCTCTGAGTGACCAAAGGGATCAAGGAACCATCTCTGAGTCCTGGGGAAGCCCCTGCAGCACCCCCAGGCTGGGCAAGGGGGGCTGGCCCGAGCCCGCACTGACTTAACACAGCGCTCATTAATTAATGTCTAAATGCTTGGAGATTCTTAGATAAAAGTGGCTAATTAATTCTGGCCTGGCTTTCCTGCTTTCCTCCCTGATCTCAGCACATCCCTCTCCCAGTGCCCTAATTATAATAATTATTATTAGAAGCTTCTGAAGCAGCAGCAAAGCTTCTGATGTATAATTGACACACAAACCAGCAGCCACCCGGTTCCCTTCCCCTCTCCCTGTTTCCCAGAGCCAGGCTGAAGCAGGGAAGGGGAAATCCCTGTGCAGATGCTGAGGGAAGCAGGGAGAGCTGGGGCAGAACCGGGGCTGACCAAGGCAGAGAATGCCCAGCCAAGGCCAGGGGCTGCAGAGCCCTGGAGGGGTCTGGACGTGCCCAGGGCTGTGCCACAGATACAGTGCTGCCATATTTCATTAAAAAATTCATCTCCATTCTCTGGGAACCCTCAGCATTCTCATTTTCACTGCTCTGGCACCAGCACTGGCAGTCCCAGCTGTGCAGGGGACGGGGCTGAGCTCTGCCCTCACAGCCTCCCTCTCACAATCATGTTCCTTTAACTCAGCTCCTGCGGTTTCAGCTTGCACAGCCTTTTCCCCGAGGTTTGTGGGCAGGCTGGGGATGGTGCCACGGCTGGGAAGGGACAGTGTCCCCAGGCAGCAGCTCAGCCACATCTGGTGCCCGTTTTGGAGGCAGACAGGGATGTTTTCTGTATCCAGACACTCATTTACCTCCACACGAGTGCCTGTAACAACCTCCCAGCCTGGGAGCATCACTTGAACCATTTTCCTCCTCTTCTCAATCCACTCCAGCCCATTTATATTTTCCTCTCACCTTTTATTCCTTTCCCTGCTCCTTCTGCTTTAGGGCTTTGTTGTTGCTTTGATTTATTTCTGTTCCACGCTCCTTTTCTCCTTCCTGTCCTGTGACTTTCACCTCTCCTCTCTTCTGGGTTTTGCTGCCTCCTCCTCCTCCCTTTCTGTCCTGTGCTGGGGCTGCTGGCAGAGCTGGTTTGGGCTGTGATGGGACACTGGGGACAGGGGGACAGAGGGACAGAGGGACAGGGGGACAGGGGGACACGGGGACAGGGGGGAGAGGGGGACAGGGCAGACAGGGGGACAGAGGGACAGAGGGGACACGGGGACAGAGGGACAGGGGGACAGAGGGACAGAGGGACAGAGGGACAGGGGGACAGAGGGACAGGGGGACAGGGGGACAAGGGGATTGAGGGGACAGAGGGACAGGGGGACAGAGGGACAGAGGGGACAGAGGGGACAGGGGGACAGAGGGACAGGGGGATTGAGGGGACAGGGGGACAGAGGGACAGGGGGACAGAGGGGACAGGGGGACAGAGGGGACAGGGGGACAGGGGGGACAGAGGGACAGAGGGACAGGGGGACAGGGGGGTTGAGTGATTTTCAGCCAGGCCCCAGCAGCACACACTCCCATCAGGAGCCTCCCAGCACATTGTCGTTTTAGCAGCACTCCTAAAACACTTGGTTCTGGAAGTGAACTTCTGCAAGAGCATCAAATTTGTTTGAGAACAAAAATAAATTCCCCAAATGGTGGAGAAAAAGAGACCTGGTGTTAAAATACCAGAAGGCATATTAAATGAGCCAAAATATTTATCTAGGGATCTTCTCAAAGTACCATGTGATGAAGTTCAGATTTGGAGAGGAGGAGCAGGCTGCAGTGTGAGCAGCAGGATGGGGAGGCACAGGGGTGTGGGCAGGAGCTGCTCCCATGGCCGTGGCCCTGCCAGCTGTCTGAGAGCTGGGGGCTCACAGGCATCACCTGCACTGAGCCAGGAGAGCACAGGAACCTCCTGCCCCGCTCAGCTCACCCTCCTGGCCATCCTTCCCTGTGCAGGAACAGCTGGGGCTCTGCTGCTGCCCCTGTGCTGGGCACAGCTGCAGGGCCAGGGCTTCCCTGGGAGCCCTGCAGGGCTGGGGTACACCCCCAGTGCCAGCTGAGAGCCCCCTGTGCCAGGATACACCCCCAGACCCACCTGAGAGCCCCCTGTGACAGAATAAACCCCCAGCCCCAGCTGAGAGCCCTGCAGGGCTGGGTGCACCCCCAGACCCAGATGAGAGCTCTGCAGGGCTGGGGTACACCCCCAGTGCCAGCTGAGAGCCCTGCAGGGCTGGGGTGCACCCCCAGACCCAGATGAGAGCTCTGCAGGGCTTGGTGCACCCCCAGACCCAGCTCAGAGCCCTGCAGGGCTGGGGTACACCCCCAGACCCATCTGTGAGTCCCCTGTGCCAGAATAAACCCCCAGCCCCAGCTGAGAGCCCCCAGTGCCAGGATACACCCCCAGCCCCAGCTGAGAGCCCCCAGTGCCAGGATACACCCCCAGCCCCAGCTGAGAGCCCCCAGTGCCAGGATACACCCCCAGCCCCAGCTGTGAGCCCCCTGTGCCAGGATACACCCCCAGCCCCAGCTGCCCCCAACCCCAGCTAAGAGCCCCCAGACCCATCTGAGAACCCCCTGTGCCAGGATACACCCCCAGCCCCAGCTGCCCCCAGCTCCAGCTGCCCCCAGCTCCAGCTGCCCCCAGCCCCAGCTCAGAGCCCCCAGCCCCAGCTGAGAGCCCCCTGTGCCAGGATAAACCCCCAGCCCCAGCTGCCCCCAGCCCCAGCTGCCCCTGCCCTGCAGTCCCACCCTCAGGGACCCTCGGGCCAGGCTGCAGCAGGAGCAGAGCTGAGCCCTTCCAGCCCTCCCTGGGATCTCTCTGGTGGTTCAGCAGGGGCTCTGCCTGGAGGAGAGCAGGAGAAGGATGAGCCAGCCTGGGGGAAGAGCTGAGGTGTCAGCATTCAGCACTCCAATACACTGGAGCACCTGAAGGGATGGGTCAGTGCTGCTGGCTCCGTGCTCCCCTTCCCCAGGACTGTGAATAGAAACAAGATTTGGCCTTCAGGACTGAGCCATTTCAGGCCATTTCCCTCTGGGAAAACCATGTTGATATGAAAACCTGACACCTCAGTTTTCCTCTGCCCACAGCGTTTGCTCCTTCTGTTCTGCCAAACACTCGGGTGAGTTTGGGGCACAGAGAGCTCACAGCTGCCACTCTGCATCTTCCTGCTCCCCCTTCTGCCTTGCCCCCTCAAACTGAAGAGTTTTCTGAATCTCTTTTGATTTATCAATGCCATATTTACCAGTACCTTAGCACAGCCTTTCCTTCTGCTCTCTGTTATTTTCAATTTATGCTCAAGTCCTTGAAAGGGGAGTTGGATGGGCAGGAAGCAGTCTGGGCTAAGGAGAAAAGGTTTCCTTTGGCTGATCCCTGCAGTGAGCCTGGCCAGAACCTCTGGGAGCCAGCAGAGCAACAGCCCAGTCCAGAGAGGGGCTGCAGGATCATGGGCTGGATCTCTTACTGAGAGAGACACCCCAACCGTGCATTAATTACAGCACAGGTTCACTAAACCACGTCAGTGAACGATCAGAAATCCTTCCCTGCCCTGCCCCAGCCCTGGGACTGCTCTCAGGAGCTTTGCAGCAATGCAGAGGGGGCAGAGTCAGCAGAGCCTGGGCACTGCCAGGGTGGGAGCCCTGGGCTCTGGGCAGCATCTGGATATTTCCATACCTGGATGGGACCCCCAGCTCCCTGAAATGAGCCCGTTTTGGACACCTGCTTTAATTAGCAAAGCCAAAGTGTTTATTGCTCCTGCTTCTCCAAGGCCTGGGTGAGAAACTGCTGCCAGATGGTTGTGGTAATGTGGGAGCCAGAATTCTTGAATTTTTGGAAATTAGAGCTCATGAACTCAAAAATGCTCTGGAGATCCGAAGCTATCGTGTCAGCCTATGTTGTTCCAATTAATTGCAATCAATTGCTAATTGAGAGCTATTTTAAGACTTGTCATTACTCTGAACATAATGGAGAATAAATTGCATGTTCCCCTTTACCCCCACCACAAATGACATCCGTGCAGAGAAATCTCAGGGAACAGAGAGAGGAGGAACAGGACTGGGCTCCTGCTGTGCTGTCCCCTGGCAGGGACAGTGCCCCTGGGGATGCAGCAGGGAGGAGAAGGGGCTGAGCCAGGGGATGGCAGGGACAGGGGGAGCTGAGGGCTGGGGGACAGCCAGGCTGTCACTCACTGTCACCGTGATGGGCACCAGCTTGACAGGCAATTCCAGCAGTGCTCCCAGGGAAATCCCCAGGCTGGGAGATAACCAGCTCTTAAATGAGGAGCTCTGCTCACAGCCAACGACTCAGGGAGTTTTTAATCCAGCTGCAGTTCTGCTGCCTTCCCATGACACTTTATTTTGGATGCAGTTGGAACAAACCCAGCTCTCCTTTAAAAGACCCACGTTTCCCTTTTTTCTCTCGGTGATTTAATCCCATTCATTTCCCTCCTGCTCCTCACCCACAGCATTTGTGAGTCTGTGTCTCCTTGGATCCTGGTGGTGGCCTCTGTGCCACCATCCCATGGAGAAATTCACCCCTCTCACCTCTCATTGTTCTGTTCCTGCACTCGCTCCAGTTTCTTCTCTCTCATCCTTTACTCTCAGTATCAAGTGATTTGCTATTCTTGGAGTATCCTCCCCTTGTCCCTTTGTCTGTGCTCCAGTGCTGTTCCCAAAACTCAGTGCTGTTCCCAAAAGTCACTGCTGTTCCCCAAAGTCAGTGCTGTTCCCTAAAGTCAGTGCTGTTCCCTAAACTCAGTGCTGTTCCCTAAGTCAGTGCTGTTCCCTAAACTCAGTGCTGTTCCCAAAGTCAGTGCTGTCCCCAAAGGTCAGTGCTGTTCCCCAAACTCAGTGCTGTTCCCTAAGTCAGTGCTGTCCCCCAAACTCAGTGCTGTTCCCAAACTCAGTGCTGTCCCCAAACTCAGTGCTGTTCCCAAACTCAGTGCTGTTCCCAAACTCAGTGCTGTTCCCTACAGTCACTGCTGTTCCCCAAAGTCAGTGCTGTTCCCTACAGTCAGTGCTGTTCCCCAAAGTCACTGCTGTTCCCAAAGTCAGTGCTGTCCCCAAAGTCAGTGCTGTTCCCTACAGTCACCCTTTCCCAGCAGCTGTCCCCAGGAGTTCTCTGCAGCCCCATTCTCCTTCCCCTCGGGGTTACCAGCTCCCCCAAAATCTCTGCTTTCCCCATCCATTCCCTTCTCACAGGCACACCAGAGGCTCACAATACTATCAATCAATAATTAGGCTGTATAACAGGGCTATCAATCAATAATTAAGCTTTATAGCAGGCAGTGAGCTGTTACAACACACCACTGAAGTGGCTCTGTTGAGAAGGGGTGGTGGTGGGAGGAGATCCTGAGAATTTGAGGCAAATATTGCTGAAGGTGAGTGGGTGCAGGGTGCTGCTCCCCGCTCCTGGCACACCCACCCAGCAGGGTCCAGGTGGGCACAGCAGCTCTGCCAGCTGGGCAAGGGTGGCCCAGGGCCTGCCAGGAGCCTGTCCCGTGTGGAGGGGCCACAGGAGCCTGTGCAGCCCCAGTGCCACCCCTGCACAGGGACAGGGGCTGCAGCAGCCTCACTGAGGCCACTATTGCCTCCCTCCCTGTTCAGCCCTGGGCTGGCACTGCCCTGGGCTGGCACTGTCACAGGCTGGTGACACTGTCAGAGGCTGGTGGCACTGCCCTGGGCTGGTGACACTGTCACAGGCTGGTGACACTGTCACAGTTTGGTGGCACTGCCCTGGGCTGGTGACACTGTCACAGGCTGGTGACACTGTCACAAGCTGGTTGCACTGCCCTGGGCTGGTGGCACTGCTCTGAGCTGGTGGCACTGTCACAGGCTGGTGGCACTGCTGTGGGCTGGTGGCACTGCTCTGAGCTGGTGGCACTGTCACAGGGTGGTGTCACTGCTCTGGGCTGGTGGCACTGCCCTGGGCTGGCACTGTCACAGGCTGGTGACACTGCCACAGGCTGGTGACACTGCCCCGGACTGGTGGCACTGTCACAGGCTGGTGGCACTGCCCTGGGCTGGTGACACTGTCACAGGCTGGTGGCACTGCTCTGAGCTGGTGGCACTGTCCCGGGCTGGTGACACTGTCCCGGGCTGGCACTGCTCCGGGCTGGTGACACTGTCAGAAGCTGGTGGCACTGCCCTGGGCTGGCACTGCTCTGAGCTGGCACTGCCCCGAGGTGGTGACACTGTCACAGGCTGGTGGCACTGCCCTGGGCTGGTGGCACTGTCACAGGCTGGTGGCACTGTCCCGGGCTGGTGACACTGCCCCGGGCTGGCACTGTCCCAGGCTGGTGGCACTGCCCCGAGCTGGTGGCACTGCACCGAGCTGGTGACACTGTCACAGGCTGGTGGCACTGCCCCGGGCTGGTGACACTGCCCTGAGCTGGTGGCACTGCCCTGGGCTGGTGACACTGTCACAGGCTGGTGGCACTGCCCTGGGCTGGTGGCACTGTCACAGTTTGGTGGCACTGCCCCGGGCTGGTGGCAGCAGCAGAGCCCCAGCAGCAGCTGCTGCAGGCTGGGCACAGTGACATGATGGATGTCCCCATTACAGAGGGACTCGGAGCGTGGCTGCTGCACCTGGGCCGGGCACGGGGACAGGGACAGGGACAGGAGCAGCCAGGAACGGCTCTGCTGAGACACCCCGCTGGAAAAAATCCTTGTGAAAACAATTACTGCGGAAATGACTTCCCCTCTCCTGCTCAGAGCCATCGCTGAGCTCCTGATTAGCGGTGCTTGAGAGGGGACAGCAGCCCCTTCCCCAGGCAGAGAGGGAGGGGACAAGGGGAGGGGGGCTCAGGGTGCCCCAGGGGACAAGGGGAGGGGGGCTCAGGGTCCCACAGGGGAGGGGACAAGGGAAGGGGACAAGGGGAGGGGGCTCAGGGTGCCCCAGGGGAGGGGACAAGGGAAGGGGACAAGGGGAGGGGGCTCAGGGTGCCCCAGGGGACAAGGGGAGGGGGCTCAGGGTGCCCCAGGGGAGGGGACAAGGGAAGGGGACAAGGGGAGGGGGCTCAGGGTGCCCCAGGGGACAAGGGGAGGGGGCTCAGGGTGCCCCAGGGGAGGGGACAAGGGAAGGGGACAAGGGGAGGGGGCTCAGGGTGCCCCAGGGGACAAGGGGAGGGGGCTCAGGGTGCCCCAGGGGACAAGGGGAGAGGGGCTCAGGGTGTCCCAGGGGACAAGGGGAGGGGGGCTCAGGGTGCCCCAGGGGACAAGGGGAGGGGGCTCAGGGTACCCCAGGGGAGGGGACAAGGGAAGGGGACAAGGGGAGGGGGCTCAGGGTGCCCCAGGGGACAAGGGGAGGGGGCTCAGGGTGTCCCAGGGGAGGGGACAAGGCGAGATGGGCTCAGGGTGCCCCAGGGGAGGGGACAAGGGGAGGGGGGCTCAGGGTGCCCCAGGGGAGGTTCTGATCGCATTGCTGGGGAGAATTTCTGTACAGGCTGGCCAGGGAAATGGTGGAGTCTCCATCCCTGAAGTGTCCCAGGCCAGGCTGGACAAGGCTTGGAGCAGCCTGGGACAGTGGAAGGTGTCCCTGCCATGGCAGGGGTGGGAACAGGAACAGGTTGGGATATTCAATCCCACAGCTGCTGGGGTTCTGTGGTTCTACAGGAGCTGCCCAGCAGTGCCACAGGGCATCCATCCCCTGATTTTCTATTTATTCATTCATCCCCTGATTTTCTATTTATTCACCCCCTGAATTTCTATTTATTCACCCCCTGATTTTTTATTTATTCACCCCTGGGATGACGTGGAGGGCCATGGGGACAGGGCTGATCCCCTGCCCCTGTTCCTGCCAGGGAAGCAGGAGGGCTGAGGGTGCAGGAGCCTGCAGAGCTGCTGGTTCTGGTTCTGTGGAGCAGCACGGTGAGCAGAGCTGCAGCACAGCAGGGAGGGATGCTCTGCCCTGGGCAGGAGCACAGCCAGAGCCCAGCTCTTTTCTGGGGCTATCAGAGATCCCTTTCCATTGGGGCAGATGCTCGGGTTTTATCAGCTATTTAAGACACCCTCTCTGGAAGTTTTCTTATTTTTTCCCTGTCTGAACCTCATAAACTGGGCTTCTGCTCTACAGAGATAAATTTGATTTATGTGAGAAACATTCCCAGGCACAGTGGGCTTTGCCTTAAACCCCGTATCTCGCTGCTCAGTGCTGCTGTGGCTTAGCTTGGTTTATTTTCTATCCTCTAAGTGGTGAATTGAACTTTCAGAAATGAATGGTTTGGTTTATCTGATTTAGCATCTTGAGCAAAGCACTTTTGCATCAAATAAAGGCAGGCAGTGGGAGACCCTCCAGACACTGCTTCACTCCAGACATTTCCAGCTCTGCTTTCAAGGCCAATTAAGTTCCCCGTGCCTGGGCAATCCTAAATGCTCTGGGATCAGGAGCTTTTCCCTTCTGTGGGGGTTCAGGGGATGGGCAGGGTGCTGGGCAGGGTCCCCAGCTCCCTGAGCTCCCCTCTCTGCAGCATCACCCAAAAACACCCCCTGGTTCTGCTTTTGCAAGGCCTGGAAAGAACAAAAGCAGAAGCCAGCCCTGGGCTTGGGGCTCTGTTGTTAATTCTGAGTTCACAGAGGGATGTGAGGAGGGGATGGGCAAGTCCAGAGAATGGAACAGGGCACTGGGCACCTGTGGGAGCAGCTCCAGGGGAAATTTGGGGTGCTGGCACTTCCAGGTGGGCACAGAGCCCATGCTCTGGGACACACAGGGACAGACAAATCCCTCCCTGGGAAGAGAAGGGAAGCAGGCACTGAGAGGCTCTGGGGCTGTGGGATCCAGCCCTGCCCTTGGCCCCAGACCCCAGCAGCTGCACACACAGCCCTGCAAACCCTGGGGAGGGGATGGGCAATGCTACCAGGTCCTGGAAGATTTTTCCCTAATGAGTCCAAGGATCATTTGATTTTTTGTGAGATGGGCACACTGGATTGGACAGGTTTGGGGAAAATCAACTAAACTGGTTTGGGTTAACTGATCTGCAGCTCTGCCCTGCAGTTCCAGAAGAAAATATCCTTTTTTTCCTGCCAAATCTAACAGATCATTTGATATTTGCTTTATTATTTTTTTAAAGGAGGATGCCAGAAGTCCAGGGAGATATTAGAGATTTCTATCAAACCTCTCCACAGGAAGGCAGAAAGTCTGAAGGACTGTGAGTGCAGTCCCTCTGTGCATTCCCAGGAAGGCTCCCAGCATCTCAGATGTTCTCAGAGCCAGAACAGTGGAAGGAGCTTTCCACAGCAATGTGGGAGTGCACCAAGCATGGGAGAGCTGGGCTGACTCTCCTCTGACCTAGAAGAAATGCTGAACATGTGAGAAAGCTCTGAGCTCTGCTCAGAGGGGATGCTGACCCCTCTGAAATGGTGGGAGCATTTCTGCTCCCTGGGAAGGAGCCCAAAGAGCCCGGGGCTGCAGCTCTGTGCTCCCCCCTCACACACCATCAAATCAGCACAGACACAGGGGTTTGGCCAGGGAAGGAGCTTTCAGGGAATGGGGCAGCTCCATGCACGAGAAACCAGAGCCCAGGCAGGTTCTGTGTCCTGACAGACAGACAGACAGACAGACAGACCCAGCAGGACAAGGCGCTTTCCTGGTGGGAAGGGGAGGAACCCCCAGCATGGTTTAAAATCCCTCAGCCCCCAGCCCTGAGGAAATGACCCAGGGTTTTTGGGAGTCATTTCTGGTGTGCCACAGGAGCTCTCAGCTCTCACCTCTCGCTTTGTTCCAGCTTCAGCTGGTGCAAACCCAGCGCTGCAGCCCAGCTCCTCTGCTGAGCAAAGATAAATCACACTCTAACTGCAGGTGTGACCTGCTGGTCAAGGGGCTCGTTCTGGTGCTTTATGGTCATTATTTATTGACCAGCTGAGTCTGAATCTGCTGCTTGGAGCTCTCAGAACCAGGCTGGAGCTTTGGGGGGACAGGCTGGGCCAGGGGGAGCCCTGGGGGTGCAGGGTCTGCCCCAAGGGCAGCCTCAGCCCCACCGAGCATCCCTGCTCAGCCCCAGCCCCACCGAGCATCCCTGCTCAGCCCCACCCAGCATCCCTGCTCAGCCCCACCGAGCATCCCTGCTCAGCCTCACCCAGCATCCCTGCTCAGCCCCACCGAGCATCCCTGCTCAGCCTCACCCAGCATCCCTGCTCAGCCCCACCCAGCATCCCTGCTCAGCCCCACCGAGCATCCCTGCTCAGCCTCACCCAGCATCCCTGCTCAGCCCCACCGAGCATCCCTGCTCAGCCTCACCCAGCATCCCTGCTCAGCCCCACCCAGCATCCCTGCTCAGCCCCACCGAGCATCCCTGCTCAGCCTCAGCCCCACCCAGCATCCCTGCTCAGCCCCACCGAGCATCCCTGCTCAGCCTCACCCAGCATCCCTGCTCAGCCCCACCGAGCATCCCTGCTCAGCCCCACCCAGCATCCCTGCTCAGCCCCAGCCCCACCGAGCATCCCTGCTCAGCCTCACCCAGCATCCCTGCTCAGCCTCACCGAGCATCCCTGCTCAGCCCCAGCCCCAGCACAGCATCCCTGCTCAGCCCCACCCAGCATCCCTGCTCAGCCCCACCCAGCATCCCTGCTCAGCCCCAGCCCCAGCACAGCATCCCTGCTCAGCCCCAGCCCCAGCACAGCATCCCTGCTCAGCCCCACCCAGCATCCCTGCTCAGCCCCACCCAGCATCCCTGCTCAGCCCCACCCAGCATCCCTGCTCAGCCCCACCCAGCAGTGAGGGCAGGGATGGGATGGACCAGGAGAGAAAAAATGTCCAAGTGGAATGTGGAGAGTGGGAATGTTTGAGCTGCAGCTGAACCCCTGAGCGGGTGAGAGCAGCTCCTGTCACCCCATGCTCGCTGTCCTGAGAGCTGCTCAGGCCCCACAGCCACACCTGGCCCTGGTGGCCCTGGTGGCCCTGTCCCACCCTGGCCCTGTCCCACCTGGCCCTGGTGGCCCTGTCCCACCCTGTCCCATCCTGGCCCTGGTGGCCCTATCCCACCTGGCCCTGGTGGCCCTGCAGCCCTGCCCAGCTGCCCCTGACTGGCCACAGCTCTGGGATTCCAGCAGGTGACTCCTGCCAGGAGCTGTGACCCTCACCTGGCTGGGACCCTGCCCGTGGTGGCACATGCCAGGGGTGCAGGGGGCACAGAGGGGACACAGAGGGGTCCCAGAGTGGGGCCAGCACTGGCCCCTGGGTGCTCTGGGTGCAGCTGAGCCCCTGGCAGCCAGGAGGGAGCAGCTCTGTGCCAGGGGCAGCAGCTTTCCCACCCAGCTCTGGGGTTCTTGTGCAGGGCACTGGGCTGGGCTGGATTTATCCCTGACTGGGGCTTGGTGCTGTATTTCACTCTCAAATTCAACCCATTGCCTTGAAAAACTAGAACAAACTCCTGCTCAATGTGGGAGATTAATCTGTAACACAAAATATTTAATTAATACAGTGAAATTTCATTTCATGGGTACTTGCATTTGTGCTGTGATAAGCAGTAGCTGAAGATCAGGGATTCACCCACGACAAAGGAATTGCTCGTCTGCATCACGCTGGAGCATGACAAACAGCCAAGGAGCGTTTTGGCATGGCTGGGATGTTTGCTGTATTAGTCCTGTACATGAATCATTTACAGCTAAAGCTCTGTGGCGCTGCCATCACCAACCCCAAACCCTCTGCTCCAGTTATGATATCACAGTGACAGCTTGGCTCGGGCTCCGTGCCCCTGCCAGCTGAGGGATTCCAGCAGTGCAGGAGATTTCTGCTGCACGGGGAGCAGCAGTGAAATTAAAGCAGCAATGAAATTAAAGCAGCAATGAAATTAAAGCAGCATTAGCAGGATCTGGGGCAGAGGCTGCTGTGTGCTCGGGTTCAGTCCTTCTTTGGGGAGCAGAGAGGAGCTGAGCTCACCTTGTCCCTGGGCTGGGGTACCAGGGGTACCAGGGGGTTCCAGGGGTGCCAGGGGGTGCCAAGGGGTGCCAGGGGGTGCCAGGGGGTGCCAAGGGGTTCCAGGGGGTGCCAGGGGGTGCCAGGGGGTACCAGGGGTGCCAAGGGGTTCCAGGGGTGCCAGGGGGTGCCAAGGGGTGCCAGGGGGTTCCAGGGGTGCCAGGGGGTGCCAAGGGGTTCCAGGGGTGCCAGGGGGTACCAAGGGGTGCCAGGGGGTTCCAGGGGTACCAAGGGGTTCCAGGGGTACCAAGGGGTGCCAGGGGGTACCAGGGGGTGCCAGGGGGTGCCAGGGGTGCCCAGGGGGTACCAAGGGGTACTAAGGGGTACCAGGGGGTTCCAGGGGGTGCCAGGGGGTACCAGGGGTGCCCCAGGACCCTGCCAGCCCACGGGACAGCCCAGGGAGCTGCTCCACCTCAGCGTGTGCTGCTCCAGCCACGGGGAGTTTGGTGTGGGGAAAGTGTCACAAATCCCAGAGCAGCGCAGTCACAGCCTCATTTACACATTAAGCCTTTTTATATCTCTCTTGCTGCATACAAGGGCCATAAACCAAGCAGCAAAGTGATTTACTTGTGTTTCAAGGCCCCTTTACAGAGACAAAATGATTTATGGGGCCCCCGTGCACATGACCAAGAGGCCCTTAATATTTAACAGCTGTAAAAATCCTGCACAGGGCTGTGCATTAGCCAGGCCTCCAAACAGATTAAGGTAACTCTGCATACACTGTGCCTGGTCAAATATTAATCACTGAATAATTTATCCCGAGAGTTTATTTTGTTTTAAATCATTCCGCAGATAAATTTGCCCGTTCCAGTGCAAATACATATTTATGATATGGTTATTGGTCTAATGTATGTTTTCTGGTGTCCTCCTGCCAGGATATCCATAATAAAAGTCAAATCCATCCCTGCAAAGGAAGGGTGAGCCCAGCAGAAGTTTCCATGCGGGGCTGCACTGGGCTGGAGCTGCTGCACCAGGGAGCTCTGGAAATGAGCACTTGCAGCCTCTTGAAATATTGATGGTGTGGCTGGAACGGTTATGAAAGCACTGGGAGAGCTGGGAGGGGTGGGAGAGCCCCAGCACGTGGAGAGGAGTGAGCAGGAATCCCAGCAGGGATGTGCTGCCCTGGCACCCACTGCCCACCCCAAAGGTGCTGAGAGAGCCCCAAGGGAGCCCCCAGACCCCAAGGGAGCTGAGAGAGGCCCAAGGGAGCCCCTGAGCCTGAGAGAGCCCCAGGGGAGCCCCCAGACCCCAAGGGAGTTGAGAGAGCCCCAGGGGAGCCCCCAGACCCCAAAGGAGCTGAGAGAGCCCCAAGGCAGCTCGTCCCTGGGGCACACGCAGGGCAGGGCCCAGCCTGGCAGCTCCAGGGCACTCAGGCAGTCACCAAACCCCAGAACACAGCAGCAATCCCCAGCTCTGCATGCCAGGACTGCAGGGGGGTCACACTGAAGGGGACTCCAGTGAGCAAAGCCCAGCTGCACTGGGGAGGGCTGTGCTGGACCCACACACACCCCTGTGCCAGACACCCTAAATCCATTCCCAGCTGGTACCCCTGTGTCACACACCCCAAATCCATTCCCAGCCAGCATCCCCTGTGTCAGACACCCTAAATCCATTCCCAGCCAGGTACCCCTGTGTCACACACCCTAAATCCATTCCCAGTGAGGCATCCCCTGTGTCAGACACCCTAAATCCATTCCCAGCCAGTATCCCCTGTGTCAGACACCCCAAATCCATTCCCAGCCAGGTACCCCTGTGTCACACACCCCAAATCCATTCCCAGCCAGTATCCCCTGTGTCAGACACCCTAAATCCATTCCCAGCCAGTATCCCTTGTGTCAGACACCCCAAATCCATTCCCCGCCGGCATCCCCTGTGTCACACACCCTAAATCCATTCCCAGTGAGGCATCCCCTGTGTCAGACACCCTAAATCCATTCCCAGCCAGTATCCCCTGTGTCAGACACCCTAAATCCATTCCCAGCCAATATCCCCTGTGTCAGACACCCTAAATCCATTCCCAGCCAGGTACCCCTGTGTCAGACACCCCAAATCCATTCCCAGCCAGGCATCCCCTGTGTCAGACACCCTAAATCCATTCCCAGCCAGTATCCCCTGTGTCAGACACCCTAAATCCATTCCCAGCCAATATCCCCTGTGTCAGACACCCTAAATCCATTCCCAGCCAGTATCCCCTGTGTCAGACACCCCAAATCCATTCCCAGCCAGTATCCCCTGTGTCAGACACCCCAAATCCATTCCCAGCTGGTACTCCTGTGTCAGACACCCTAAATCCATTCCCAGTGAGGTCTCCCCTGTGTCACACACCCTAAATCCATTCCCAGCCAGGTCTCCCCTGTGTCAGACACCCCAAATCCATTCCCAGCCAGGTCTCCCCTGTGTCAGACACCCCAAATCCATTCCCAGCCAGGTACCCCTCTGTCAGACACCCTAAATCCATTCCCAGCCAGTATCCCCTCTGTCACACACCCTAAATCCATTCCCAGCCAGGCTCTCCAGGCTTTGTTCAGCAGACCAGCAGCATGGCAGGGATTCAGGATTTGCAGGTGCCCAGATGGAAGCTCAGCCCCTCCAGCCCCAGAACTCCGTCAATCAGAGCAGACAAGCGAGCACCCCCTCAGTGCCCACCCTGCAGGAGCTCTGGGTTTGTGTTTTGGGCACAAAAGGCCGAGGTGTGTGAACCTCCCGGGGATAATCAGTGGCAGTGGGGTCCTCACCAGTCATTATGTGCTCAGAAATCTTCACTTTTGTGATTAGCACATTGTTTCCTTGGCTCTCCTCTTGATTAACAGGAACCACAGAGAAACACTCACACATGCTATCATTACTGGCTCAGGAGCTCTGCAATTACAGATTTTAATTAATATCCTGCTTCATTTCAGGGGAACTCTGGCTTTATAATACATTTTTTGGGACCCATGGCATAGATGGAGAGTTCTCCTCCAGCAGCCTGGGGAAAGGGCAAATGAAAGAACATTGCTCAGGAAAACTTTGTTCTTTTCTTCTGCAAACTTCTGTTCCAAACAAAACTCTGGGTTTAACCCAAGCCAAGTGGGGATCTGTTCCCATACCCTCATGCAGAGGCTCCTTTTCTGCAGTGCCACAAACTCTGCAGGTTTTGGGGAGGTCACCATGACAATTCTCCAAAGTCATCCTGCCAAGGCACTGAGTGGATGCCAGCCCTGCCAGCAGCACAGACAGAGCTGGGGTGTGAGCACAGGGGGCACAGAATCCTCTGAGAGCTCCCAACATCCATCCAGCTGAGCCTGACCCCAGTCCTGATCCCAGCCCAGCTGAGCCTGACCCCAGCCCTGACCCCAGCCCAGAGCTCTGAGCGCCTCCTCCAGGGATGGGCACTCCCCCAGGATGGATCAAAGTGAATCCCTGTGGGTCTGGGGGCTGGCCCTGGCCAAAGGAGCTGTGGCACTCACCTGGCCAGGTGAGGTTGTGTGGCTGTGAGCTCTGAGCTGAGCCTGGCCTGGCTGATGCTGCAGCTCCCACTCCTCAGTGACTCCATCCTTTCCCTCCTTTCATCATTCCCTTCCTTCCTCATCCTTTCTCCTCCCATCCCCTCTCCAGAGCTGACTTTTCTCTCGGGGCTGTTCCTTTCCCGATGGGAAGCAGGAGCTGGGAGCTTTCCCTGCAATCAGAAACAAACCCTGCAGGAGGGGCATGCAGGCAGGGGAAGGAAAAAGGGAATTGTTGTGTTTTTAAAATAGGGGGACATCTCTGTGGGGAAATATAAATTGCTTTCAGTCTTGAAATGTCTTTTTTTTTTTTTTGTAACACAGCCTGCCTGTGTTAAAATGATGGATAGTGTTATCTGTGCACAATCTCCTGGCTGTGCTGGGGAAAACGACCCGGTGGCCCTGCCGGGCTCCAGACTGAGGGCTGTCAGAGCTTTGCATCCAATTTGTCCTGCTGCAGTGGCAGTCAGGGGAGCTGCATTTCGGGCATCCCTGAGCCCAGAGAGAGATTTTTATCCTAAATGAGAACAAGCCAAGCAGACGCTGAAGTTACAGGGGACTTGATGTGAGCATCCCCTTGAGCACCAGCCTGCAGGACCCAGCGGGGTCTGGGGGCTCTCTGGGGCTGCTGCTGCCCCTCCAGCCCTCAGCACACCCGGGGGGCCAGGACAGGCCCACAGAGCCCTCCCTGGGTGCCAGGGCTGCTCCTGCCCATACCCACTCTGATTTGCCCCCCAGAGCCACAGTGAGACAGCCAGGAGCAGCTCCTTAATGGCTTTGATCTGTGCTCGGGTGAGAGCATGCAGCATAATTATATTCTTGCTTTAAAAAGAGGGAAGAAATAAAAAAAAGGCTTTATTTTGATGTTTTAGTGTTTGCTTCCCAGCAATATGTGCTTAAAGGGAACTATGGTAATTTATCTTTCCAATTCCTGCTTTCTACAGCTGAAAAATACAGGAATAGCTCCTGTACATTTGCATTTCATTTTTAGCTCAAGCACCTCGCTGAGGATTCAGCCAAACGAGTCAGTGCTGCTTGCAGCAAGAGCAGCTCAAGGAAAGAAAACCTCCAGGGATGCTGACAAAAACAGGCACTAAAATCAGGAGCTGCTCCCCCACGGGGAGAGGAGCCGGCACTGGAGCAGGAGCCAAAGTTTGCTGAGCTCCTTCCATCGGCTCTGCGGGTTCTGGATGGTCCCAAAGGTGCAGGGATGGGACAGAGCCGCTCTGCAGAGCCTGCCGGGGCCAAATTCACCTGAGAGCTCAGCCCACCCTGCCCAGGGTGCAGAGGGGAGCAAAAACACCTGGGTGGTGCCGGGACATCCCTGTCCATGGCACAGAGGGGAACACAGGGCTCTGATGGTCCCGGGACATCCCTGACCCCTCCCCATGGCACAGAGGGGAGCAGAAACACCTGGATGGTCCCGGGACATCCCTGTCCCCTCTCCAGGGCACAGAGGGGAGCAGAAACACCTGGATGGTCCCGGGACATCCCTGTCCAGGGCACAGAGGGAGCAGAAACACCTGGATGGTCCCGGGACATCCCTGCCCAGGGCACAGAGGGAGCAGAAACACCTGGATGGTCCCGGGACATCCCTGTCCCCTGTCCAGGGCACAGAGGGGAACACAGGGCTCTGATGGTCCCGGGACATCCCTGTCCCCTGTCCAGGGCACAGAGGGGAACACAGGGCTCTGATGGTCCCGGGACATCCCTGTCCCCTGTCCAGGGCACAGGAGGGGAGCACAGGGCTGAGAGCGGAGCTGGGGCTGAGCCGGGCTCGGCAGAGCGCTCTAAGCCGGGCTCGGCGGAGCTGGGGCTGAGCCGGGCTCAGCGGAGCGCTCTAAGCCGGGCTCAGTGGAGCTGGGGCTGAGCCGGGCTCGGCGGAGCGCTCTAAGCCGGGCTCAGTGGAGCTGGGGCTGAGCCGAGCTCGGCGGAGCGCTCTAAGCCGGGCTCGGCGGAGCGCTCTAAGCCGGGCTCAGTGGAGCTGGGGCTGAGCCGAGCTCGGCGGAGCGCTCTAAGCCGGGCTCAGCGGAGCGCTCTGAGCCGGGCTCAGCTAAGCCAGGCTTAGCGGAGCGCTCCGATTGCTCAGCCTGGAGCTCCATGCCCTGACCGGCACAGGCACAGAGCAGCTCGAACGCTCTGAGGTGCCCGAGCAGCTCCCCGGCTCTCCCCTGCTTTACTCGGAATTCCGTGTGAGACAGCCTGGCCAGCAGGGAAATCATCCCCAGGGCTCCGTCCCCAAAAAGAGCACCAGGCACCGAGCTGAGCAAACCGCATGAGGAGCTTTCCTTCCGCTGCAAACCCCACACTCAGAACTCTCGGTTTTACATTGTTGTTCAACATCTCACCCCGAGCGCACTGCAGAGGTGGCTGGGAGGGCTGGTGGCATTTCCAGGTAACCAGGAGCCAGGTAATGCCGGGGCTGTGTGTCAGCATCACCCCCAAATCCCCCTCCCGCAGGTGGAATTCTGCCCCTCCTGAACAGAAAGCTAAAACAACCCGAGCATCTCATTTTACCAAAAAAAGCTTCAGAGGAAAAGATGAACGTGTCTTCCTTGGGAGCGGGGCGGTTGTTTCTCGGGAGCAACATGAGGTAAGTGACACAAATAGCTAAGGATGATTCCTTCCCGAGAGCACCTGTGTGGCCATTTTTATCTGAGGCAGGAGCGGCAGCAGCCTCAGACACGGAGTATTTTTGGTGAAATATCTCAGGAGCACTCCGAGCTAGAAATGACTACAGCAGCTCCCCTCTAGCAACAGATTGCTCTCTAATTCACAGAATGCAAATGCAGATGCTGTTCCTGGCGCCCAACCAAATTAGAGCACAACACATTTGTTTCTAGAGGAGCAGCGTTTAATACAGCAGGAATGAGAGGGGAAACAATACCTGACATCACCTGTGTGTGCCTGGCTTTGTCATTTCTGCGTGTGGCACCTCAAAGATCCTGAACTGACAGCAAACAGCAGCCTGGAGGCGCCTCATCATTACCTGTCCTGGCAGGGATGGGCAGGGAGGAGCTGGAACGAGGATTCCCAGCAGGGGAATTTTCCATCTTGGGGCTCTTTGTGGGGTGGGGTCACCAGCACAGACCCTGCCCAGCTCCAGGGAAAATGGGGAAGTTAAAAATCTTATCACAGCCAGGGATTCAGAGTCTCCCACATCCCTGAGATCCTCGAGTGGATCTGGTTTTAAATGCAAGGTTCACCTGACCTCAGCTGTGACATCTCCTGATTTCTGCCCCAGATTCCATCACAGCCCTGCTCCCTGGAAAACGCCCTTGGAAAACCAGGGATTGCTGATTTGCCAACTCCTCACACAAATTGCTCCTTATCAAAGAGGCATTGAAGTACATAATGCAATTACTCAAAGAAAATTTTCTGGTGCCAGAGCCAGCATTTTACATCTGCCACGGTATCTGCAGGCGGGGGCTGAAGTGTCAGTGAGCACTGCTGTGACACTGCTCCCTCCTCGGGGCTTTTCCTCCCTCCTCGGGGCTTTTCCTCCCTCCTTGGGGCTTTTCCTCCCTCCTTGGGGCTTTTCCTCCCTCCCCCTGCTGGGGCAGAGCCCCAGGCTGGGCCAGGACAGCCCTGGCAGAATCACTGGTGCAGCAGCACTTTGTGCATATTTAATATTTGATATTTAATATTTCACAATCATATAAACAGGTGTGTAGATGAAGACTCCTTGGTGCTCGAGTTCACCAAATCCACCAGAGTTTTTTGGGAGCTGGATCCTCCTCACTGCAGGTGACAGTGACACAGCTCCCAGGCCTGGGGACGTGCTGCCAGCTCAGTCCCATCTCAGCTCCCCTCAGGCAGCCTCACCTTCCATTACTGTGTTAATTATAAACACAGTACCCAGATTTTGATCTGTTTATTGGATTTCTGTACATACAGTAACCTTATTTACCTAGGGGGATGGAGGGGGCACCAGCAAGCAAATATTTGATGAGTGTTATCTGAACTTTAAATGTTATTCCTGGTAAAAATGTCAGCTTGAAAATCAGTGAAGTCCCATGGAAGCAGATTTGCAGTGGAGAAGAATTGGTTCAATTCTGGGGAAGTCAATGGAGTTAAACCCATTTCCAGAGCTGCTAACCCCCCCTGAGTGCTGGACAACAACAAAAGGTCTGTGCTTCCCTGGCCTGCAGCAGGAACACGTTCCTTGTTTGAGCAGACAGAGCCAAAGCAGCTCCTGAGGCTCTGGCCTGGGACAGACCCCCCTTCCCTCTTTAACCCCGACAGAGCCGGGCTGTGGGCGCTGTGCCCTGTCCTGAGAGCTGCACTCAGAGTCCCTGGCAGGACAGGGCTGTGCCCTCCATCACCCACCACAGCCCTCCTCTGAGCCAACCCAGCAGGGCTCCACAGCCCCCTGCCCCAGGAATCCTCCTCATCTCCCCCAAACTGCCTGGAACAGCTCAGGCACGTCCCCTCTGTCCAGGTGTCCCTTTGCAGAGCAGCCTGTGGGGCCTGGGCCAGCTCAGGCACGTCCCCTCTGTCCAGGTGTCCCTTTGCAGAGCAGCCTGTGGGTCTGAGCTGCAGGAATCTCTTCCCAAGGCCCATGGGGGCTGCCAGGGTTCTGTGAGGAAAGTCTGACAAAACTCCTTTTTGTCACTATTTAAGTCGAACTAAAGCTCCCAGTTTTTATGGCCCCCGAGGTCTCCCACACAAATAATTCCTGCCAGTTTTGTGAGCACAAATTGCCAACACTGACAAGTGATTAAGGAGGATGGGGTGGATTGTCCCTGCTCCTGATGAGCCCAGGAGGAGGCACCAGGGCTGAGAAACCTCTGCTGCTCCTGGGCAGGTCCTGCCCACGCAGCTGCTCGGGGTCAGAGCCCCCAGGCTGGGCAGAGATTGGGATGGAGCAGAGCAGGGCTGAAAACACAGCACAGCACAAACCCAGCCCCTCTGCTGAGCCCCTCTGCTGAGCCCCTCTTCCCCTCTGCTGTCAATGGACGTACTGTACCATAAATATTTAATTACAGGCAGCTAATGAACACACTGAAGTTAATCAAAACCTCAAGGTAACGTGCACAAACCCAGCAAGGGACCTTTTTACATGGAAATGAAAAAACCAGACAGCAAATACTCTGGGCAAAACTTTTAACGCTGCTTAACTGAATTCATTCAGGTTAATTAAATCCTTTCCAAATCATTATTTGTTTCCTGTTTGTCACAGAACACATCAAAGCACGTTCCCTCACTGCTGTAGTTACCCTGCCTCGCCTCCTGTGCCGGGTTTGAGGCTCCCCAGGCTCCTGCAGAGCACAAGAGAGAGCTGAGGTGTCACCCCCGTGTCTCCCTCAGAAGCTGGGACACCGATCTCAGCTTAAAAGGAAAGAGCCAAAGCCAGAAGGAAAAGGTACAGAGGTACAAAATTCCAGTTCAGTGAGAGACTGAGGCAGTTTTCCAGGGAATTTCCCTTCCCATGGGCTGGCAGGGTCAGGAGTGGCAGCAATGACATTTCCCCACCCCTGCATTTGGGATTCAGGGCTATAAAAGGAGCACAGAAAAAAGAGCAAACGGGGACCTGGGGGCCCTGGGCAGTGCTGGAGGGCACTGGGAGCTCAGCAGAGGGGGACTGATCACCCAGGCACTGCTGGGTGCAGCTCTGCAGCAGCTGTGGGGTTTCCTGTGGGATTTCCCCTGCACCCCAATCCACACTCCTGGGGATTCCAGCGCACCCCTGTGCAGTGAAATGGGGTGAGAGCAGAGAGTGGCTGCAGACACGAGCACAGCAGCTGCTCTCCCCAAGAGGCAGCTCCCATTCGGTTCTGTGGAGCCGCTTGTGCAATCGCTGCTTTCCCAGAGCTTCCCCCAGCCCCTCCCTGCTCACAGAGTGCTTCAGCAGCACCGGCAGCCTCGGGCTCTGCTCCTCATCCCTGCCACTCCAGCCCCGCTCACATGTTCCTTTCTGTGCTGAAAAGGGAAATAAAGAGGAGTCAGGAGTGCAGACCAGCCCTCCTCAATGCTTTCCCTATAAAGGGATTTTTCCCCTCTGAGCCCCATAAAATGGCAACACTGAGAGGCTGAAATCAGGGGGATGCAACTGGAGATGTGCTGGGAACGTCTGCAGGGCAGAACTGCAGCTCCAGAGCTCCTGGTTTGGGGCCAGGTAAATCCCAGCTGGGATGTGAGCTCGGGGAAGGGACAGGCACAGGGAGAGCCCATGGGGGGCACAGCTCCAATCCCCAACAGCCCTTCCAGGGAGAAATTCTTCCCGATGTCCAGCGTGTCCAACAGCTCCCCAGACAGCCAGAACACTCCTGCCCAGCTCAGCACAGCCCTTGCTGGGGTCACTGCTCCCTGCCCAGCTCCCCAGACGGACAGAACACTCCTGCCCAGCTCAGCACAGCCCTTGCTGGGGTCACTGTTCCCTGCCAGACCCTGCTACAGCTTGGAGATTCCCTCAGCAGGAGCTGGGCACTGCCTGTCCCAGCAGAGCAGGGCTCAGGAGCTGCTGCTGTTCCTGTTCCAGGAGCTGAGGCAAAGGGACACACGAATTCTGTAATTGGAAGGTACCTGGGAGTTGTCAGTGCTATCAACAGAAAGGCAATTACTGTTTGAAAATTAATCTATTTTTTTTTTGTTACCCTATTGTTATTCCCTTTCTAATGTCAGAATAAGCAAACCGGGAGATTACCTGGTGTGTTCTCCCTCGGGGGAAAATGCAGTTAAAATGGAAATGAGCAGCGGGCTGGCAGCACCTGCTCCTGCCCAGGGCTGCCTGTCCCAGCCCAGCTCCACGGCCAGGCTGAGCCCTGCACTCCTCTGGGCCCTCTTTTCCCAGCACAGCTCCCCGCTCCATCACTCATCACCTCCCTCCACCAAACCCCACTGCCACGGGAACAGCGTCCCTGTCACCCCACACCTGCTCCTGCACCGCCCCTGTGTTCTCCCAGCTCATTCAAAGCTTGGAGGGTGGCTCATTTATGGGATTTCCTTTCTTCCCCTCCCTCCCCAAGCTCCCAGCCCCAGTCCTGGCCACCACACGCTGCTGGAGCCTCTCCTGGCCCTGCTGTGCCACAGGAGGGGAGGCACCTCTGGCAATCCTCCAGCACAGGGCTTCAGACAGCTCCTCTCCTCCAAACTGCACATCTGACACCAAATCCCTCCTGAAATCCATCATCCCACTGCTTCCTTGGCTTTCTGTGCAGTTCTCAAACTGCCTTGTTTGTCTTTGCTTCTCATTCGTTTCTGTGTGATTTCATCCCTCAACACATCTTTAATTAACAGCTCTGTGCTGATGACTCAGAGGCATCTCCCAGCCCCAGACACCTCTCCTTCAGCTCAAGGCCCAGATCCAGCACCCTCCCAGCCCTGGCAGCTCTGTCCTGACCCTCTCTCCCTCTCCAGCTTCCCCACATTGATCTCCGTGGCACACAAATAACTCAGTGCCGTGGTTTGGCAGCACCTCAGCAGGGCTGGCCTGGCTGCACCCACCCCGTGCCAGTTCTGTGGCCTGAGGACTGGAGACACCCTCTCTGCAATCTCCTGGTAAAAGAAATCCCATCTCTAGAATTGTTAAATTCTTCTCTTTGGCTGTTCCCTGCCAGAAGATCCTGGGAAAGGTCACAGCCCCAGTGTCACCTCAGTGTCCCCCTGCAAACTCCTTCTCTGCCTCCTCTTCCTCAAACCGTGACTGCTTCCCCTCCTTCCTTCTCTGCTGAAATGGGGCTGGCACAGAACCCCAGAATCCCAGAACCCTAGAACCCCAGAATCCCAGAACCCCAGAACCCCAGAATCCCAGAATCCCAGAACCCCAGAACCCCAGAACCCCAGAATCCCAGAACCCCAGAACCCCAGAACCCCAGAATCCCAGAATCCCAGAACCCCAGAACCCCAGAATCCCAGAACCCCAGAACCCCAGAACCCCAGAACCCCAGAACCCCAGAATCCCAGAACCCCAGAACCCCAGAACACCAGAACCCCAGAATCCCAGAATCCTGGAATCCCAGAATCCCAGAACACCAGAATCCCAGAACCCCAGAACCCCAGAATCCCAGAATCCCAGAATCCCAGAACCCCAGAACCCCAGAACCCCAGAATCCCAGAACCCCGGAATCCCAGAACCCCAGAATCCCAGAACCCCAGTACCCCAGAATCCTGGAATCCCAGAATCCCAGTACCCCAGAATCCCAGAACCCCAGAACCCCAGAATCCTGGAATCCCAGAACCCCAGAATCCCAGAACCCCAGAACCCCAGAATCCCAGAACCCCAGAATCCTGGAATCCCAGAATCCCAGTACCCCAGAATCCCAGAACCCCAGAACCCCAGAATCCCAGAATCCCAGAACCCCAGAATCCTAGAACCCCAGAATCCCAGTACCCCATAATCCCAGAACCCCAGAATCCCAGAACCCCAGAATCCTGGAATCCCAGAATCCCAGAATCCCAGAATCCCAGAACCCCACAATCCCACAACCCCAGAACCCCAGAACCCCAGAATCCCAGAACCCCAGAATCCCAGAACCCCAGAATCCTGGAATCCCAGAATCCCAGAACCCCAGAAACCCAGAATCCCAGAACCCCAGAACCCCAGAATCCCAGAACCCCAGAACCCCAGAACCCCACAACCCCAGAACCCCAGAACCCCAGAACCCCACAACCCTCATCCCATTCCACCCCACCATGGCCAGGACACTTCAGCCCCCCGGCTGTGACCCCTGTGGGCAGCGTGGCTCCCTGCACTGCCCATCCTGGCACCAGGGCAGTGCCCAGCGCCAGGGAGGGAGCTCCAGCCCTGCCACCTCAGATGGCTCTGGGACCATCAGCCAAGCTCTGGCTGTCACCATCACAGGCAGCAGTGGAGAAAACTCACAGGCTCCAAGGCAACTCATGACTCAAAAAAAATCGTGTGGGGGTGGTGGGGGTGGCTTGAATTCACACTGGTGCTATGCAAGTAAAAGAAAAACTAAACTTTGGCTCCTTTAGCAAATCATGCAGTTGGAGAGCAGCATCCAAAACCAAATAGAATAAAAAATTATGTTCTTGGTGCGGCAGAGGAGGCTGACACAGAATGAGGAGATGCCAGAAAACACAGGAGGAGATGAAAAGCTGCACTGGCTGGCTGAGGAGGCTGGGAAGGAGAAGCAAGGAAAACTGAGAACGGCAAAAGGGAATCATGAATGATGCCTATTTCTTGTAAAAACAAATTTAAAAAAAAATCCATCTCTTCCAGCCCGTAGAGATTTTGGAGTCGGTGCTGTAAACAGGCTCGGGAACACAGCAGATGCCTTTTCCTGCGCTGCCCCCCCGGCAGGAACCTGCAGCCCCCCGGGAGCAGCAAAGGATGGCAGAACAGATTGCCTGGTGCCAGCCTTCACCTTTCTCCTCGCTGGGAACGAGCGGGGACATCGGATTGTTAGAGCGAGGGAGCCGTTAACGATGTGTTGATGAACACAAAGTTAATTTTCCGATACATTTCCTACAAACTGTTTCTTTAGGAATTCTCCTCGGGGCCCAGAAAGCAGCTTGAAAGAGCTGCTGTTAAATATTGACTGCTGCTCCGGGATCATTAGGGGAAATGTGTCGGGGTTGTGTTTTCCAGGGCAGGTTCGGGAGGGGGAGCCGGGCACGGCTCGGTCCGAGCGCGGCTTCTGCTCCCCAAAAACCTCCGACATCTCCGAGGGGACAATTCCCTGGGCTGGGTCACGCAGGGAGAGGAAATTCAATAGGAAAATGGAAATATCTCTCACTGCACCGCAGGGGAAAGCGAGAGCAGGGCAAGGGGAGGGGGGACGGGCACGTGGAGAGGTGACTTTGGGACAAAGAGGGGACAGGGACAGGGGAGGGAGGGAATGAGGAACCGGCTGGGAATGGGGAACCGGCTGAGAACGCGGCAGAGCCCGAGCTGAACTCGGGACGGGAGCGCCCCGGCAGCACCGGGGGATGCTTGGGGACACCGGGAGATGCTCAGGGCACACCGCGGGATGCTCGGGGCACACCGGGGGATGCTCAGAGCACACCGGGGGATGCTGAGGGCACACCGGGGGATGTTCAATGCACACCGGGGGATGCTCAGGGCACACCGGGGGATGCTCGGGAACACCGGGGGATGCTCGGGGACACCGGGGGATGCTCAGAGACATCGGGAGATGCTCAGAGCACACCGGGGGATGCTCAGGGACATCGGGAGATGCTCAGAGCACACCGGGGGATGCTCGGGGCAGGGTAGGGAGATGCTCGGGGACACTGGGGGATGCTCAGAGACATCGGGAGATGCTCAGAGCACACCGGGGGATGCTCAGGGACATCGGGAGATGCTCAGAGCACACCGGGGGATGCTCGGGGCAGGGTAGGGAGATGCTCGGGGACACTGGGGGATGCTCAGAGCATACCGGGGGATGCTCAGAGAACACCGGGACATGCTCGGGGACACCGGGGGATGCTCAGAGAACACCGGGGGATGCTCGAGTCGCACCGGGGGATGCTGAGGGCATCCCTGCGGGCACACCCGGCACAGCAAATGCTCCAGGAGCTCTCTCAGAGCAGCACGGGAGGCACTCTCAAGAAGGACACGAGAAATGTGCCCCGGGAGGGTGCGGAGCTGGCAGAGCCCCCCGGTCCGGAGCGGCCGTGGTGGGAAGCAGATGTTCTGCACACGGCGAGCGGCAGCTCTGCATTTCTGTGCCCCGAACCAGAAAGAACCAATTTAGCAGCAAAGGCCGCGGACAAAGAGCTGAGGAGCAGCGCGGTGCTCGGTCTGGTTTGCGGTGCCCGGTCTGGTTTGCGGTGCCCGGTCTGGTTTGCGGTGCTCGGTCTGGTTTGCGGTGCTCGGTCTGGTTTGCGGTGCTCGGTCTGGTTTGCGGTGCTCGGTCTGGTTTGCGGTGCACTGTGTCAGGGATTGCCCAGGCGCTGATTGTCCGGGATTGTTAAACCCACACACGGAGCACATGTCAGGGATCTCAGTGCCCGCAGCTCTGAGCTCTGCTCGCTGCCGAGGCCGGGCAGGGCTCAGCCCCAGCCCCGGGGTGCAGAGCCCTGCAGGGACGGTGATCAGGGACACGGGAGTGGCTCGGTGCCCTCCGGGACAGAGGGGCAGGACAGCGGGGACAGTCCCCAGCCTTCCCAAAGCTCCGGCCAGGGGCAGAGGGAACAGCTCCGGCCAGAGGCAGAGGGAACAGCTCAGAGGGGGCACAGCAGGAATTTCCCCATGGAAAGGGGGCTCAGGGTTGGAGCTGCCCAGGCAGGGTTGGGTCCCCATCCCTGGAGCTCCTGGGGTGCCACTCTGAGCTCTGGGCACAGCCAGGGCTGGGTGGGTTGGGAGGGCTTTTCCAACCTCTTCCCCTTTTTACCCACTCACATATAAATTAATTTTCATTTACAGATCATGACCTGAAATATTTGCAGCCAAGGGTGGGGCGGAGACAAGGAACCCATGGACATCACCAGCTGAGACATTTCCCGTTCTTCCCATGTTTGAAACACTGAAGCATCCCAGACAGGACACCCTGTCCTTGTGCATCACTCACATCTACTTGGGGATGACATTTATTTTTATGTAATAAATGGTATGTGGAGGAGAGGGAACAACCAGATCCATTTTGTACTTTGGATTCCATTTTACTTGGAAGATGAGCTAAAACCACTGTGACTCCTTTTTAAAACAGTCATACTTTCAAAAATGGAAAAATTCTCACTTTTTCCTTTAAAATTAAAATTCACTGATGATACACACTCAGCACTGAAACAGCTTAATTTTGCTCATCATCATCAAGAAGCTTTTGAGTGACAGAGACAAGTTAAAAAGCCCTGATTAGCACATGGAATGACATAAAAGATCCAAACAAAAGCAGAGCTTCAGATCCCTCAAACATCCCAAATAAATAAAACGTTGGTGTTGGCAAAGCTTGTTTGTGGGATCTCCAATTCATGAGAGAAAAGAATCCCCTTTTTGTCTTGGAGAAGCCTCAGATGTGGCTACAACAAAACCTGATGTGGGCAGGAGAGCAGCGACCCTGCAGTGTCCCCTGTCTCCTCAAGGTGATGTGTAAATAATTCCTGAGTCTGAGCCTGAGCCTGGGGCTGAGCCTGAGCCTGAGCCTGAGCCTGAGCCTGAGCCTGAGCCTGGGGCTGAACCTGAGCCTGAGCCTGGGGCTGAGCCTGGGCCTGGGGCTGAGCCTGAGCCTGGGGCTGAGCTTGAGCCTGAGCCTGAGTCTGAGCCTGAGCCTGAGATTGAGCCTGGGGCTGAACCTGAGCCTGAGCCTGAGCCTGAGCCTGGGGCTGAGCCTGGGGCTGAGCCTGAGCCTGAGCCTGAGCCTGAGCCTGGGGCTGAGCCTGAGCCTGAGCCTGAGCCTGAGCCTGGGGCTGAGCCTGAGCCTGGGGCTGAGCCTGAGCCGGGGGCTGAGCCTGAGCCTGAGCCTGAGGCTGGGGCTGAGCCTGAGCCTGAGCCTGGGGCTGAGCCTGAGCCTGAGCCTGGGGCTGAGCCTGAGCCTGGGGCTGAGCCTGAGCCTGGGGCTGAACCTGGGGCTGAGCCTGAGGCTGGGGCTGAGCCTGGGGCTGAGCCTGGGGCTGAACCTGAGCCTGGGGCTGAGCCTGAGCCTGGGGCTGAGCCTGAGCCTGAGCCTGAGCCTGGGGCTGAGCCTGAGCCTGAGCCTGAGCCTGGGGCTGAACCTGAGGCTGAGCCTGAGCCTGGGGCTGAGCCTGAGCCTGGGGCTGAGCCTGAGCCTGAGCCTGGGGCTGAACCTGAGCCTGAGCCTGAGCCTGAGCCTGAGCCTGAGCCTGAGCCTGAGCCTGAGCCTGGGGCTGAGCCTGAGCCTGAGCCTGAGCCTGAGCCTGAGCCCAAGCCCGAGCCCAAGCCTGAGCCCAAGCCTGAGCCTGAGCCCAAGCCCGAGCCCGAGCCCGAGCCTGAGCCCAAGCCTGGTCCAAAGCAGCCCCAGCAGTTCGGGGAGGGGAGCAGAGCCCTGGGAAAGCAGCCCTGGCCCCTCTGCTGCAGGAGCTCACAGCACTGCAAAGGCAAAAAGGGCCCATTCACATTTAAAGAGAGTTAAAGGCTGTGCTCCTAATGGATTATCGTGCTTTAAAGTAAAGCAGGTCTGAGCTGTCTCCCCTGACACCCCGGGCTTTTAGAAGTGGCCTCAGCCCGAGCCCACTAAAACTCCATCAAATAATTACCAGCACTTTGGCTGGGGTAGAGCTTTAACCTCAGCCTGCATCATTTGAGGAAAAATTCAAAATCCAGCGATGGCTTCTGACTCGTTAAAGGGATTTCAGTGCTCTGAGCTGCTCCTCACAGCTCCCGTTTATCCCCTGGCTGTGGTGAGCCCACACCTGCCCAGGGCTCTGTGTCCTCCTTGGGGTTTGCCCTCTGGTGTCCCCAAACCGTGCCAGGACAGGAGTGGCTCCCTCAGGGAGGCTCTTTTGGAAATGCCAGCTGGGCTGTGGCACCAAGCAGAGCCAGTGCCAGGGACAGCTCCGAGGTGGGACAGGAGAGCCCCTGCCCCAGGAGAGCCAGGACAGCCCCACAGAGCTGCTGAAAGGTCACTGCTTGTCTGGACACACACATCGTGCTCCCACTCCAGCATGGGGATCGAGTAATTGTTTGGATTTTAATATTGAGTCTACGTTTCACTGATTTGCATTTAAATGTGTTGTCAGAGAACTTGCAGAACTCTTTAATAAGAAGGCCGATTTGCATTTTAATGTGCACTTAAAGAATTTGAAGGAGTCTTTTCATGTGAGCTGTGTTATCTGAGGAACGTTCACACTGGAGGGGGATGAGAGATGCAAGCACGAGTCTGACAAAACTGCTGCTGAGAGACAGCCCGGCCTTGTTAGACCCGGGTCTAACATCTGTCTCATGCAGCTGTGGTTTAAGGGGGGCTCTGGGATGGCAGAGGAGCAGCTCAGGGCTCTGGGGGCTCTGCAGGGCTCAGCTGGAGCTGTCCCAGCCCAGCTGGTGGCAGGGGCTCCCTGGCACTGCCCTCCAGGTCAGGGACACCCAGCTCCTCCTCTCCAGCTCCTCTGCCTTGGGCTTTCTCAGGGAGCATTTGGACGTGCCTGCAGATTATCTCAACAGAAAATTGGATTTCTCCACTGCTCTTTGTGCTCTCATCTGAGCATTAAATGTCTTCAATCTGCGGATTAACTCAGCTGATCATACAGTAAAAGCATAAAGAAATAAAACTTGGAGTTATAGAATATCCTGAGTTGGAAGGGGCCCACAGAGATCACCAAAGCCCAGCTCCTGGCCCTGCCCAGGACAGCCATAGCAATTATCTGGTGTGTCTCCAGATTATAGAACAGGCACAGGACCCACTCTCTACAAAAATAAACCTCTCAAGTTCAGTTTATCCTGAAAGCAAACCAGGTCAAAAATCTGTGCATAAATACCCAAAGCAGCTGAGAAATTCCCATTCCATCCAGGAGCAGAGTTCCAATCCTGCCTTCCCTCCGAGCCTGGGCTGGGCTGGGCTGGGCTGGGCAGGGACAGCAGGGGCTGTCACAGATGCAGGCTGAGCTCGGCTCAGCTCAGCTCAGCTCAGCTCAGCTCAGCTCAGTTCGGCTCAGCTCAGCTCAGCTCAGCTCAGCACAGCTCAGCTCAGCTCAGCTCAGCTCAGCTCGGCTCAGCTCGGCAGGTGGAGGCACCTGGAGGCTCCTGCAGGTTGGGATCAGCTCCCAGCAGCTCTGTGCTGTGCTGAACAAACGCACGGCTGAGCCATCCATCAGCCATAAATGACTTGGGGAAACAAATCTATTTTTAGAGGATGGATCCTTCCCTGCTCAGCTCACATCACTTCAGTGCAGCCACGGCTCGGGCTGTGACTCCATGGCCTGGGGGGGTGGCTCTGGGGGCACTGCTGTCACCCTGCCCTGCACTGCTGTCACCCTGTCCTGCACTGCTGCCACCCTGCCCTGGCACTACTGCCACCCTGCCCTGGCACTGCTGCCACCCTGTCCTGCACTGCTGCCACCCTGCTCTGGCACTGCCATGTCCCCAGGTGCTGGCACTGCCATGTCCCCAGTGATGGCACTGCCATGTCCCCAGTGATGGCACTGCTGCCACCCTGCCCTGCACTGCCATGTCCCTGGGGTGCTGGCACTGCTGCCACCCTGCCCTGGCACTGCCATGTCCCCAGTGCTGGCGCTGCCATGTCCCCAGTGATGGCACTGCCATGTCCCCAGGTGCTGGCACTGCCATGTCCCCAGTGCTGGCACTGCCATGTCCCCAGTGATGGCACTGTCATGTCCCCAGTGCTGGCACTGTCATGTCCCCAGGTGCTGGCACTGCTCTGGCCCTGGGCAGGGACTGCAGCTCTCAGGGGCCCTGCACCCTCCTGGCTAAACCTGAGCTCAGTGCTACCCAGGAAGTTAAATTAGAGAACCTGTAAGGCTGGAAAGATCCAGGCTGAGCTTTGATAAATGACAGAATGACAGAATGACAGAATGACAGAATGTTCTGAGCTCACAGTGACCCACAGGGACCATGGGGTCCAGCCCTGGGGGATGTCCCACACAGGGATGGAAGCACAGCCTGGCACCGTGCTCTGCCCAGCTGGGCCAATGCCAGGGCTAATGCAGAGACAGAAAATAGACACAAATATACTGAAATACATCCCCACATGTCCAGCTGTGCCAATGCCAGGGCTAATGCAGAGACAGAAAATAGACACAAATATACTGAAATACATCCCCACATGTCCAGCTGCTGCAGGCACGGCCGCCCTCCTGCAGAGCTCTGCCCAGCCCACAGCCCCAGTGCAATGCAAAGTTAAAAACTGCAATTAGCCAAGGGGAGACAGATGCAGGGAGCAGCACAATAATTAGAGCCCAGCAAAGTGGGTGCTTCAGAGTTTCCATTCCACAACACATAATTGGTGCATAAGTGAGAGTGTTTGTTTGTTTACCCAGAGCGGGGTCACCTACTGCTGTCACCGAACAAAACTGTCACGGGTTTACATGGAATAGGCTTCTACTGCTTAAGCCAATTATTTTCTCACCAGAGATCAGAGCATCAATAAAAACTGACAAATAGACCAGTTCTGATCAGCTGCAATATTGGTTATGTGGGGGTTTTGTCATGTTTTCACTGCAATAAACAAACCCAGTGTCACATCCACATGGCACTGCCAGTTCCTGGGCTGCTCCTGAGCCTGGCCTGAGCTGAGCTTTGTCCCTGTGCAGCTGCCCAAAGCGAGGGCATGGAGGAGAGAACACAGTGACAGAACAGCTTTGTGTCACCCTGAATTTAACCCACAGCTCCAAAGCCAAGGGACCTTCCCTTGCAGTGGGAAGCAGAGCAGTTCTGGTGGCTGTGGGACAGTCAAAGTGACACAGGCATGTTGGTGTCAGGGTGTGCAATGCCACCAACCCAAACTTCAGCTGTGGAAAACCTGATAAAGGTCTCACTGAAAGGATTTCAGCCCCACTGGTGGATGGGCTCAGCAATGCTGGTCCTGCTGCCACAGACAGATCTTCCTTTTTTCCTCAGGATCAGCTGCAAGGGCCCGAGTGAGAGCTCGTCACAAGGATCCAGCTCCTCTGGGGACATATGGGACATGTCCCTGTCCTGCAGGAGGAGCCTGCTGTGCTCTGTGTGAGGCTCTATCCAGGTGGACATGTTCAGAACAGCTCAGTAAAGATGTGACTCCTGTACATCCAAACAGCTTTTGGCAAACGGTGTCGCTCTGCATTTACCAGCTGGATGAGCCTGGAGTGGCTGTGTCCCAGAGCTGGCTGGCACAGGGCAGGACAGACCTGGCACTGCCAGACCTGGCACTGAGAGCAGGGCACAGAGGGCAGGACAGACCTGGCAGTGCCAGACCTGGCACTGAGAGCAGGGCACACAGGGCAGGACAGACCTGGCACTGAGAGCAGGGCACAGAGGGCAGGACAGACCTGGCACTGAGAGCAGGGCACACAGGGCAGGACAGACCTGGCACTGCCAGACCTGGCACTGAGAGCAGGGCACACAGGGCAGGACAGACCTGGCAGTGCCAGCCCAGGGACAGGGACAAGGATGGCACAGGGACAGGGATAGGGACAGGGACAGGGACAGGGACAGGGACAGGGACAGCACAGGGACGTGGGGCACAGCCCTCCAGCCCAGGGACAGGGACAGGGACAGGGACAGGGACAGGGACAGGGACAGGGACAGGAATGGGACAGGGACAGGAATGGGACAGGGACAGCCCAGGGATGTGGGGCACACCCCTGCAGCCCAGGGACAGGGACAGGGACAGGGACAGGGACAGGGACAGGGACAGCCCAGGGAGGTGGGGCACACCCCTGCAGCCCAGGGACAGGGATAGCACAGGGACAGGGACAGGAATGGGACAGGGACAGCACAGGGATGTGGGACACAGCCCTCCAGCCCAGGGACAGGGACAGGGACAGGAATGGGACAGGGACAGGAATGGGACAGGGACAGGACAGCAATGTGGGGCACAGCCCTCCAGCCCAGGGACAGGGACAGGGACAGCACAGGGACAGGGACAGGGCACTTTCGTGAGCTCCCTTTTCTGGAAGGCTCTTGGAACACCCTTGGAGCTGGATCTTCCTCCCCGGGGCTCAAGTGTGGCACCCAGGGATCACTGCCCACTGCTCACAGCAGCACTGACAAATGCAAGCCAAGGCCCTACACCAAGCCTGTTCAAAGGAAATACAGTGTTCCCCCACAAAACGTTCTTTAAGGTTTATCTTAATCTCTTCTTTTCAGTCACTGCATCCCTTGGGAATAAGCACATTAAAGCACTGATGATCTGTGCAAGCAAGGAAAGGCATTACAGTGCTATTATCAATACAAACCAATTTTAAATCCTTCCAATATTTGGAGAAGAGCTACAGCACAGTTGCAAACAAAATCTCTGATCACTTTTTCAAACAATATTTAATCTGTCTTATAGACATTGTCTGTAAAAACTGCATCTGCAAACAAAAAATAGTATGGGACTGAGGCTGTCACTCCAGCTGAGCAAACACTTCCCAGTGGCTCTGATATTCCACTTATATTCCATTTACTTGACTCACCAAAACACACTGAGGATTATTCCCTGCAGTGGATAAACCTGGCGGGGTCAGCTGCAGGAAATTTGGGCACAGGAAATTCTCCCTGGCCCAAGGTGATGGCCCATGTCACCAGCAGCACAGGGGACACCTGGAACTCAGTTCTGGATGCTTTGGCAGATGAACAGACACTGATTTCAGACCTGGCTGGATTCCGAGGCGTGGAGATGGAGATGGAGATGATGGAGATGGAGATGATGGAGATGGTGGAGATGCAGTGATGTGTGGGAGGAGCTGAGTGGGACAAGAATCCCACAGCAGGGGTGGCAGGGAGGGAGCAGGAGGGCAGAGTGTGTGCAGAGGGAATGTGGGAATGGTTTGGGAGAGTGGAGGGATGGGATGGGATTTGGGATTTGGGATGGGATTTGGGATGGGATTTGGGATGGGGTGAGATTTGGGATGGGATTTGGGATGGGATTTGGGATGGGATTTGGGATGGGATGAGATTTGGGATGGGATTTGGGATGGGATTTGGGATGGGATTTGGGATAGGATGGGATTTGGGATGGGATGGGATTTGGGAATGGATGGGATTTGGGATGGGATTTGGGATGGGATTTAGGATGGGATGGGATTTGGGATGGGATGGGAGTCAGTTCCTCTCGCTCACAGCCTTGTGATGATTGCCATGGAACATTCATCACCCAGCCCAGCCCCAGTGGCACTGCTGGATGCTCCCCTCAGTCCCTCCCTGCCCGAATTAGCTCCAACACCTCTGGCACAGCACGGCCTTCTCAGTCAATGTCATCTTATCCAGGACAGTTATGGAGAGCGCTCATTAGCAGAAATAGGTGGGAGGGTGATTTTGTGTGCTCCAGGGGATCCCAAAAGCCCAACCCAGCAGAGTGGCTGCCCCAGAGAGAGGGGACGTGCCAGCCCTGCGGGGACAAAGCATCTCAGAGCCTTTGGAGATGTAGGCCAGCATCCTGAGCCTCCCTGCAGCACTTCCCTTCACATCTCCAGCAGCTCCTGGAAGCAGAAACAGTGCCAAGTGAGGGCCCTGAGAGGGGACAGGGATCGGGGTCCCTGGGTGCCTCCATCCCCCCAGAGCTGCATTCCCAGCCCTGCAGGGTTGGGAGGGGGAGCAGAGCCAGCAGAGCTCCGTGGGCTCCAGCAGAGCTGGGATTGCACATTTGCATGCAGGACAGGCCATGAGCAGAGGCAGAGGGAGGAGTGACTGAGCCCCATCACCCCACAGCTGCACTGCTGCCTCTGCCCTCGCCCAGATGTGCTGGGGTTTGGGATCCTTCCCTGCAGGACGGGCACGGGAAATGAGCCAAGGCCAGGAACAGAGGAAGATTTATTCCTGCTGGCCCAGGCACTCCATCACAGCCAGAGCTCAGCGACTGCTTGTTAGGAGTGAGCTGGGCAGACACTTCCCCGGTGCTTTAACCCCTGGGAAATGTTGTTTTCCCCAATCTACAGATCTCAAACACCTCCAGCTTGTTTTAACCACGATGAGCTCTGGGTCTCTCCTGCTCTCTGGGCTGGGCTCTCAATGAAACACCAGCACCAGCTGGCACCAGCTGCACACAAAGCTGCAAGAGACAGCTCGTGTGCCATGTCACACTCAGCCCTCCCAGGAGCTGCCACCAGCCCAGCCCAGCAGAGACAGAGGCACAGCACAGCCCAGGCTGGCACAGGGGACAGGGAGCTGCTGGCTCTGCCCTGGGACAGGCTGGGACATGTCCACAGGTGCTTTGTGCCAGACACAGGGGCCTTGGCATGACAATCACTGCTGTGTGCTGCCTGTGAAATATTCAGGTGGACATTAATAATTTGTAGCAGTACATGTATTTTCTTTCTATAAATAATTAAACAAGCTTATAAATTATGACAAAAATACAAGCCCGTGTTTCATGACAGGGTTAGATAATCACATCCTTGCTGGTGTAGATGTGGCGTCAACCTGGGTTTATTCCAGTGCTACCAGAAACAGAAACCTGCCCTGCTCTCCTCAGTCCCCAGGTGTGCAAACCCTGCTCTCCTTAGTCCCAGATGTGCAAACCCTGCCACCCTCAGTCCCCAGGTGTGCCAGCCCTGCCACCCTCACAGCCAGAGCTGCCTCCCCCTGAACCTGCAGGACCCACCTGGGCACTGGGACAGTTTTACCAGAGGAGATTGGGCTGAGCACATGGGAACAGTAAATAAGATCTAGAGAGAGGAGTTTTAGGCAGGAATGGGGCTATTTCAGTCTGTCATTGCATGGAAAAGAGATTCTGAGGCTGGTACATGTGCACAACACAAACACACTCAGGGAAAGATGGCAAGCAGAGCAGCAACAACAATAGGCAGAGAGTAATTTGTTCTTAACCTGCTCAAAACAAAAATAACTGGTGAACAAGTTCACTCCTTGGACCATCTGCATCTCATAAGCATAAGTTAAAATCCTGCCACCATCTGTTCCATTGGAATTTTAATGGCTCACCAATCTGCCAGCTCCCAGCCCTGCAGCAAGGACAGAGCCCCTCACTCACTGCAGCAAGGACAGAGCCCCTCACTCACTGCCCTGCAGCAAGGACAGAGCCCCTCACTCACTGCAGCAAGGACAGAGCCCCTCACTCACTGCAGCAAGGACAGAGCCCCTCACTCACTGCCCTGCAGCAAGGACAGAGCCCCTCACTCACTGCAGCAAGGACAGAGCCCCTCACTCACTGCCAGCCCTGCTCCAAGGACAGAGCCCCTCACTCCTGCAGCAAGGACAGAGCCCCTCACTCACTCACTGCAGCAAGGACAGAGCCCCTCACTCACTCACTCACTGCAGCAAGGACAGAGCCCCTCACTCACTGCCCTGCAGCAAGGACAGAGCCCCTCACTCACTGCAGCAAGGACAGAGCCCCCCACTCACTGCCCTGAAGCAAGGACAGAGCCCCTCACTCACTGCTCTGCAGCAAGGACAGAGCCCCTCACTCACTGCAGCAAGGACAGAGCCCCTCACTCACTGCAGCAAGGACAGAGCCCCTCACTCACTGCAGCAAGGACAGAGCCCCTCACTCACTGCAGCAAGGACAGAGCCCCTCACTCACTGCCCTGCAGCAAGGACAGAGCCCCTCACTCACTGCAGCAAGGACAGAGCCCCTCACTCACTGCCCTGCAGCAAGGACAGAGCCCCTCACTCACTGCCCTGCTGCTGGGCAGCTGCACTGGGAGGAACTGGAGCCACTCAGGGCACAGCAAACCAGGGGCTTCTCCAGCCCCAGGCCAGCAGCAGCACCCTGGGAGCCCTCACAGCCCCGGTGGGACTTTGGGCAGGACATCTGAGCAGCAAAACATGAACAGAAAAAATCCTCTGACTTCTCAAGGAATGTGTTTTGTTCTCCACAGCAGCGCCCATTCACCATCCTGCAGAGTCAGCAGCACCTGCAGCTCTTCCAGAGGGGATCAGCCCTTCCAGCAGGGATCAGCCCTTCCAGCAGGGATCAGCCCTTCCAGAGGGGATCAGCCCTTCCAGAGGGATCAGCCCTTCCAGCAGGGATCAGCCCTTCCAAAGGGGATCAGCCCTTCCAAAGGGGGATCAGCCCTTCCAAAGGGGATCAGCCCTTCCAGAGGGGATCAGCCCTTCCAGCAGGGATCAGCCCTTCCAGAGGGGATCAGCCCTTCCAGAGGGGGACCAGCCCTTCCAAAGGGGATCAGCCCTTCCAGAGGGGGATCAGCCCTTCCAAAGGGGATCAGCCCTTCCAGCAGGGATCAGCCCTTCCAAAGGGATCAGCCCTTCCAGCAGGGATCAGCCCTTCCAAAGGGATCAGCCCTTCCAAAGGGATCAGCCCTTCCAGAGGGGATCAGCCCTTCCAGCAGGGATCAGCCCTTCCAGAGGGGGATGAGCCCTTCCAGAGGGGATCAGCCCTTCCAGAGGGGGATCAGCCCTTCCAGAGGGGGATCAGCCCTTCCAGAGGGGATCAGCCCTTCCAGCAGGGATCAGCCCTTCCAAAGGGATCAGCCCTTCCAGCAGGGATCAGCCCTTCCAGAGGGGATCAGCCCTTCCAGAGGGATCAGCCCTTCCAGAGGGGGAAATGGCAAAAAACATCCTGTGAAGTGTCTAAAAAAACCCTACTTTGCTAAATTAGCCTAGCAAGATTTATCCCATCTTCTAATTAATCATTACTGGAGAGGTTGTTGAAAGTCTTTGCATATTTTTTATTGGTCCTAGTGGGAAGAAATCCATTTTAAAATGGAAATTAATATAATATCTGCACGGCCTTCTTCAGTGATTTTTTTTGCTTAGCAATATTGTAGAGTTACAAACCATACATCATGTCCTGTGCTGCTCAGAATCAATTTCTTCACGGAGGAAAACCAGAAATGTGCTCCCTCACCACTGTGGGAAATAAAGTGAATGAAGCTGAGGGAGGGAAGAAAGGCAAAGCTCAACCCAGCAAGTAAATCTTACAGACATAGCCCATACCCGTTTTTTCCTGATCAATGGAACTATGTAGGCATGTTCACAAAATTTAATTAAGTTCTGTTCCCTAAGAAATCTATGTGCAACGTTTCCCTGCAATTATTTATTTACTATCTGCCATGTAGCTTTTAGCTTTCCTCGGGAGAGTGCAGGATTTCACTGCACTTCCATCAGCACAGCTGCTCCAAAGGTGTGGGGGAGGATTTGCTCTTCCTGAGCTGGGGCCGATTGTCTTCTTGCACAGAAAATCTGGGAATGATTCAGACACACCTCAGTGCCATGGGGTCACAGAGCCACGGATGGCTGGGCTGGAAGGGCCCTTAAAGCTCACCCAGAGCCACCCTGCCATGGCAGGTCCTGGAAGGGCACAGCTGGGCCCAGGGATCAGGGGTGGGGATCAGGGATGGTGCTGTGGGATCAGGAATGGTGTGGGATCAGGGGTGGGGATCAGGGATGGTGCTGTGGGATCAGGAATGGTGTGGGATCAGGGGTGGGGATCAGGATGCTGAGGGATCAGGATGCTGTGGGATCAGGGATGGGGATCAGGATGCTGTGGGATCAGGGTGCTGTGGGATCAGGGTACTCTGGGATCAGGGATGCTGTGGGATCAGGATGCTGTGGGATCAGGGTACTCTGGGATCAGGATGCTGTGGGATCAGGATGCTATGGTACTCAGGGATGCTGTGGGATCAGGGATGGGGATCAGGGTGCTGTGGGATCATGGTGCTGTGGGATCAGGGTACTCTGGGATCAGGATGCTGTGGGATCAGGATGCTATGGTACTCAGGGATGCTGTGGGATCAGGGATGGGGATCATGGTGCTGTGGGATCAGAGATGCTGTGGGATCAGGGTGCTGTGGGATCAGGATGCTGTGGGATCAGGGTACTCTGGGATCAGGATGCTGTGGGATCAGGGATGCTGTGGGATCAGGGATGGGGATCAGGGATGCTGTGGGATCAGAGTGCTATGGGATCAGGATGCTGTGGGATCAGGGATGGGGATCAGGATGCTGTGGGATCAGGGATGGGGATCATGGTTCTGTGGGATCCAGGCCCCCTCTCTGCTCACAGCCAGTGCTTTGACCCCAGTCTGTAGCTGCAGGATCCCACACTGGATGTCCTGTGCCCCAGAGCATTTGTCTGGGCCTGGCACAGCATCCCAGGGATGGAACATCCCATGGCAGGAGCAGAGCAGCCCCAGGCAGCCCTGTCCCTGCTGTAGCTGCTGGAGATCCAGGCAGAGGTGGGCAGCTCTGCCACCTCCCCCAGTGCCACCTGCCTCGCTCAGCCTGCCAGGGACACGTGGGCAGCTCTGGGGGCAGGGATGCAATTATTGGCACTCCACATGGATCAGCTCCAGTCCCTCCAGCTCCAGCACTGCAAAGATTATTTGGGTTTCTTAAAGCCTGAAAACTTGTATAAAGTGAACACTGCTTCCTAGGCAAAAGTCAATATTTTGAAAATATAGAAATAGAAATAAGATAGAGCAGGGTTTGATCCTCCCCACCAGTGACCTCCTCTAGATCTGGGAGCTGGGCTCTCCCCAGCACTGCAGATGTCTCTGAGTTGTGAAAACTCTTCTCACAAACCAAATTTAAATGAACTTTTCAATCCCTCTGCACAAAATGGCACCTCTTGACTTCTGCCTTCACCTACAGGACTCTAAAGCAGCAGATTCTTTAATCAAGTCCTTAGCAGTGAAAGCATTTTTATCAGCATCCTTATTTAAATATTCTTTGTCTCTGCAAGGGAAGGCAGGGAAGGTTTGTCTCTGCAGACCCTGCTCCGAGGGAAGGGAATGATTCAATCCTCACATAATACAAGTGCATTGACTTGAGAGAATAGAGGGTTTGTTCTCCTGAATGCTCACAAATTAATGAAATCAGGAGTACCTGGGAGCTGCTCTTCTCCCAGCCAGAAGGAGAGGGTTTGCATCCTGGCAATTGTGGCTCTGCCAGGCGGAGTGGAGCCACCCTGGGCTGGGTTAAACAGAGCCCCAGGGAGCTGCTCAGGGGCTGGCACAAAACCTGAGGAGGGGATGGCAGGACTGAGACAAAATCATCGTGGGCAGGGCTGGCAGGGGGCAGAGAGCGGGGGATAAAGCAGGAGAGAGCAGTGCCCATCCTGTGCTGGCACTGCTGGGGCAGCTCCAGAGCTTGTCCAGAGAGGGGAACGGGCTGGGGAGGGGCTGGAGAATCCCTGAGGAGCTGGGGAGGGGCTGGAGAATTCCTGAGGGGAATGGGAAGGGGCTGGAGAATCCCTGAGAGAGCTGGGGAGGGGCTGGAGAATCCCTGAGAGAGCTGGGAAGGGAGTGGAGAATTCCTGAGGGAGCTGGGAAGGGGCTGGAGAATCCCTGAGGGAGCTGGGAAGGGGCTGGAGAATTCCTGAGGGAGCTGGGAAGGCTCAGCCTGGAGAAAAGGAGGCTCAGGGGGCCCTTGTGGCTCTGCACAAGTCCCTGCCAGGAGGGGACACCGGGGGGATTTGGGATTTTTCCCAGGGAGCAGGGACAGGAGCAGAGGGAACAGCTCAGGGTGGGCACAGCAGGAATTTCTCCATGGAAAGGGAGCTCAGGGGTTGGATCTGCCCAGGCAGGGTTGGTCCCCATCCCTGGAGTATACCCAAGGAATTCCTGGAGGTGACACTGAGTGCTCTGGGCTGGGGACAGGGTGGGGATGGGCACAGCTGGGGACAGCTGGCACTGGCTGGGCTGGGAGGGATTTTCCAGCCCCGCTGATCCATGATTCTGGGACTCTGTGACAGCATGACACAACCAAACCCCGAGACAGAAGGAATTCAACTTTTTTTCCACAGTGACCTCCCAAGGAAGCCCAGCTGCACTTAACCAAAGCACACAGAATATTTCCCAGAGTCACAAGCAGAGGTTTGCCATGGCAGCTCTCCCATCAGGGGAGCAGCAATGCAGGGCAGAGCAGCAATGCAGGGCAGGGCAGCAATGCAGGGCAGGGCAGCAATGCAGGGCAGAGCAGCAGAGCTGGGCCAGCTCTGCTCTGGGGAGCTGCTGCAGCCCTGCTGGGCTCAGCTCTACTGGGCTCAGCTCTGCTGGGCCAGCCCTGCTGGGCTCAGCTCTGCTGGGCTCAGATCTGCTGGGCCAGCCCTGCTGGGCTCAGCTCAGCTCCTGCCCTGACCCCAGCTCCTCAGAGCTGCTCCTCTGCCTGCAAATACAACATCAACAAGAAAGGGCATCAATAATATAATAAATGGCATTATTTATGCATAAAGATTATGTTACCACTGACCACCACTGGACCATTAATTCACAAACAGAATTCCCTCTGCAGTTCCACAGGAGGACAATGGTCATTTATTTTCCCCACAGTTATGCTGCAACGTCAAACCAAAGGAAAAAGCAGCAGGCAGCCTCTGGAGGCCCAGCTCCCTGCCCTGACTGATGGTCAGGACAGAAAACCAAAGAGAACCAGAGCCAGCATCCTTTTAGAACAGCAGTAACTCCTCCAAGTCTTTATTATTGATTTTGGCCCGTTAGAGCAGGGGGGTGAGATCTCCAGGAGCACCTCAGTGTTTCCCTGAGCTCTCCTGCCCCATGGCACCACACTGAGACAACAGCACTGGGACAGAAAATTCCCTTCTGCTGTCTGTGAGAGCCCCACCATGGCTCCTGCTGGTAGATTTGGTGTAAGTATTGGTTAAAAAATCCCATTTTTATAGGACCATCGAAGGGCAGATCTGCAATAAGCCATGTTCCCCTCCCTGCCTTGGGGTCACCTCTGAGATCCTTCACAGGGGCAGGGCTGGACCTGTCCCCACCAGGGAAAGCTCTGAGAAACCCAGTGACATTCCCTTTAGTGTACAAGCACCTTCCCCAGCTCTCTGGTGGTGTGGTCTTTCCTCACTCAAGCTCTGCTTGGAGTTCTTGGCTTTGAAAATATTTAAAGTGCAAAATTCAGTCAAAATCAGCATGTTCCACTGGGTTCTATTTCAGCCTGATTTAATTCCACTGTAAAAACACACTGTGATTCAGTTTGATGGAAATCCAATCTGAAGTCCTGAAATGAGTCTCCTCCAAAATATGCAGAGAAGATTTTTTTATTTTTTTCTCTAAACCCGGCTCTGAGGCTCTGCTCCCTCCAGCCTGTTCTGGACCCTCCCAAAACTCAGCATCATTTTCCCCTTTGGAATGGAGTGTTTGGGGTGTTGTGCTCCCTTTCCAACAGCACAGGAACAGCATTTCCAGGCTGGCCACAGCTCTCCTCACTTTGTTCCTGGTGGAGGAATTTTTCAGCTGCCCTAGCAGCTAATCAATGAGCTCCTGGAAATCGTTAATCACGTCCTTAGGAGATCCAGAGGCAGTGCAGGGAAATTTGTAGCACAAGTGATGTATGAACAGCTCCTGGATGGGAGGACATGAGTGAGGGTCGATAGAGAGGGGTCACCAGGGTGACCAATTTACATTTGTGGGCATTTCGACACAGCTTGGAGCAGCTGCTGAAACGCAGCACAGTTCTAACAGCTCCAGACTCTCCCTCTCCTTCAAACACCATTACACAGCTGACTTAGCAAACTGCTCTGGGAGCACTGAGGCAGAGAGCCCAGCCAGGGCTCTGCTGGGCATTCTCTGTTTCATTTACCCAGCCCAGCAGCAGGGACAAGCACCCCAAGGAACATTCCTTCCACAAGCCACAGAACCATGGCATGGGCTGGGTTGGAATTCCTGTCACTCCATGCCCTGGTAAAAATTCCCTCTCCAAAGTCCAGAGGTGCTGGGAGGGCTCAGCCAGGTCCAGGAGCCTGGGACAGCACAGAGCCAGGAGGGGACAGGAGGGACAGGAGGGACAGGGGACACAAGGGACACAAGGGACACAAGGGACACAGGGGACACAGGGGACAAGGGACACGTCACCTTGGCACTGAGCTCTTGCAGCACCCCTGAGCCCTGGGAGCAGCCCTGGATGAGCCCAGGGACGTTCCAGGTGATTCCCAAACCATCCCAACCCCAGCACCTCTGCAGCCTCAGCTCGGGGCCCTGGCAGCAGCCCTGGGAGCCTGGCAGTGGCAGCAGTGCCTGGGAGTGCCCAGAATGGGCTGGGAACGTCTGAGAGCAGCAGGGACATCACTGCCACAGCCAGCTCAGGGACATCACTGCCACTGCCACAGCAGGGACATCACTGCCACTGCCAGCTCAGGGACATCACTGCCACAGCAGCAGGGAAATCTCTGCCACAGCCACAGCAGGGACATCACTGCCACAGCCAGCTCAGGGACATCACTGCCACAGCAGGGACATCACTGCCACAGCCAGCAGCAGGGACAGCACTGCCACAGCCAGCAGGGACATCACTGCCACAGCCAGCAGGGACATCACTGCCACTGCCACAGCAGGGGATCACTGCCACAGCCAGCAGGGACATCACTGCCACAGCCACAGCAGGGACATCACTGCCACAGCCAGTAGCAGGGACATCACTGCCACAGCCAGCAGCAGGGACATCACTGCCACTGCAGCAGGAGGGACATCACTGCCACAGCCAGCAGGGACATCACTGCCACAGCCAGCTCAGGGACATCACTGCCACAGCCAGCTCAGGGGATCACTGCCACAGCAGGGACATCACTGCCACAGCCATCAGCAGGGACATCACTGCCACTGCCACAGCAGGGACATCACTGCCACAGCCAGCAGGAGGGACATCACTGCCACAGCACCAGGGACATCACTGCCACAGCAGGGACATCACAGCCACAGCCAGCTCAGGGGATCACTGCCACAGCAGCAGGGACATCACTGCCACAGCAGGGACATCACTGCCACAGCCACAGCAGGGACATCACTGCCACAGCCAGCAGGGACATCACTGCCACAGCCACAGCAGGGACATCACTGCCACAGCCAGCAGGGACATCACTGCCACAGCCAGCTCAGGGACATCACTGCCACAGCCACAGCAGGGACATCACTGCCACAGCCAGCTCAGGGACATCACTGCCACAGCCACAGCAGGGACATCACTGCCACAGCCAGCAGGGACATCACTGCCACAGCCAGCAGCAGGGACAGCACTGCCACAGCCAGCTCAGGGGATCACTGCCACAGCCAGCAGGAGGGACAGCACTGCCACAGCAGCAGGGACATCACTGCCGCAGCCAGCTCAGGGACATCACTGCCACAGCCAGCTCAGGGACATCACTGCCACAGCCAGCAGAGGGGACATCACTGCCACAGCCAGCAGCAGGGACATCACTGCCACAGCCAGCTCAGGGACATCACTGCCGCAGCCACAGCAGGGACATCACTGCCACAGCCAGCAGGGACATCACTGCCACAGCAGGGACATCACTGCCACAGCCAGCAGGGACATCACTGCCACAGCAGCAGGGACATCACTGCCACAGCCACAGCAGGGACATCACAGCCACAGCATTCCTGGGTCCGGCCAGCTCGGGCAGCATTACACCTCAGCGACAATTGAAATGATTTCACCAAGCCTAAAGCACTTCAATCTATTTTCTGCCTTCACAAAAAATACAATTTTGAGCAAGAAAGCTCAAAGGAAAACGGGTTCCTCTTTCTGTGTGCGAAGATGTAATTTAGATTTTGCTTTGTGTCTCCATATTTATTGTACGTTAGCCTTGAACTTGAAAAGCCGAAAAAAAAAAAAAAGGAGAAACTGAGAAAATATTGTAGTTACAAAATTAAACAAATCCAGGATGGCTGGGCAGAAAAAACCCAACCTGCTGCAAGGAAGTGTTTGTCTGTGTGCACAATATGTTGCTGGTATTTACTGAACAGCAAACCTTGGGGTGTGTTTTTTTATTTACACTCCTTCACCCTTTCTGTTTTCCTGAGGCCCACAGGCACACTTCAGCAAACTCTGGAAAGGCTCAGAGCCCCTTCCCCAGGCTGGAGGAGCTGCAGAAAGGGGCAGGTGGGAGCCCAGGGTCACAGTGCCACCCCCACCAGGACTGTGTCACCCTGGGGCAGCAGAGCAGGCACTCCTGGCACACACCTGCCTCCAGCACAGCCAGCCCTGCCCAGGGCCAGCAGGGTCACAGTGCCACTTCCACCAGGACTGTGTCACCCTGGGGCAGCAGAGCAGGCACTGCTGGCACACACAGCCCCTCCTGTGCTCACAGCCCCTCCTGCCCACACAGCCCCTCCTGGTGCCCCCAGCCCCTCCTGGCACCCACAGCCCCTCCTGGCACCCACAGCCCCTCCTGCACACACAGCCCCTCCTGCCCACACCCGCCTCCAGCACAGCCAGCCCTGCCCAGCTCCCACCCCAGGGCTGTGGGACCTCATCTGCTGCTCCTGCCACACATCAAGGCTGCACTTTCAAATACACTGATTTTTTTTTCCCCTAAATGCCAGCTCTCCTTGGTTAATGCTTTAGTCATTCTGGTCTTTTTCTGGATCACAGAGCAGCAGCAGCAGCAGCGCTGCAAGTGCCTCCAGTCCCTCCCTGCTGGCCCTGTGGCAGCTCTGGTGGCTGGGGACAGTGAGATGTGCCCACAGCCTGTGCCCACGGCCAGCCCTGCCCCCTGAGTGCTGGCAGTGCCCCTGGCACAGCGCCCCTGACAGCTTGGGGACAGGGGTAACACAGAACTGCAGGGCACGACCTGCCAGACTACTGCAGGCTGGGCTGGGCTGGACTGGGCTGAACTGAGCAGAGCTGAGCTGGGCAGGATGGACTGGACTGTCTGGACTAATTGATCTCCTCAGCCACAAAGCCCCTGCCTCCCCCAGAGCCACAGAGGGACAGGGAGACAGAGGGACAGAGGAACAGAAGGACAGAGGGACAGCAGGACAGAGGGACAGCAGGACAGAGGGCAGTGGCTAACGGGCAGAGAGAGCCCAGGAGCCAAAGCCACCCTTGCTGCCTCCTCAGCATCACTTCCCATAGGTCAGAACAATCTCTGAGCCCTAAATCCAACCAACTCTTCCATCAGGTTTTGCTTTGCTCACTCCCTGAGCAGCAGGTCCTTGGCCTAGTCTGACAGTCAGAATGGACTCTACTGGTTTCCAATAAATGACAGCATTTCTCACCTATGGAGTAACTCCAATCAACAGCTCTGCCCGATTTCCAGGCACATTTGGGAGAGCGAAAAAGCTCGGAGCAAGGTCTTTCAGCCATGCACAGGCTGCCAGACCTGGCTGGCTGCAGCCCCAGCACCTGCAGATGATCATCCTGGTGAGAGTTTGCTTTGGCAACAGGGGCCAGAGGCATCGATGATGACAATAATTACCTGGGAACAGAAACATCTCCTGTCAGCGGGGAACAATCTTGCATTATTCATTGGATTAGACTTCATTTTGCTCGCTTTGGGGTCATTTTGATCTTCACTGATTTAAAATCAGACAGAAGCAGCTCCTGGATCATATGACAGTGCTGGTTTAAAGAGCTGGGTGATGTTCCTCTCCCACATCTTGCCCGTTTGACAGCACAGCTGTGGGTGTCACTGTGCAAAGGCTGCTCCGTTTTGTGAGTCAAATTCCTGCCACACAATGAATTTATGAGTCAGTGGTAGGCACATCAGCATGGGATCCTTCAGCTCAGTCACACACGCACGGTGACAGGTCCCAGCTGGCTGCAGCAATCCCAAATGGATCCTCCAAACAGACACCAGGATTTCCCAGAGAATCCAATGGGCAGGCACCAGGAATATCACTGACATTTCTCCTCCTGCTGCACATCCCCACCCAGGAGCACTCCTCTCTTTATCCCAGCATACTCTGAATTCTCCATCACAAACATCTCTGCACACCAGCCCCCTGCCAGCTGCAAGGCACACCTGGCCAGCTCCTGCACAGGGCAAGGTGAGGCTGCAGCACCCACAGGGTCCCAGCTCAGGGCCTGCAGGAGCAGCACCCATCCACATTTGCCTTTCAGAGCTCTCACAGTTCCCTGTGCACATCTGCAGGTGCCTGGGCTGCTCCCTGTGTGCAGCTGAGAGGGGCCAGGGCAAGGAGAGGCTGCACCAGACCAGACCAACTGTCCTGGCTGAGAGAAGGGTCCCCAGGGAGCACCCACTGCTCCCCACAGCCCCAAATCCCGTGGGGACCCCGGGCTGTGTGACACTGATGGGGCAGGGCTCGGGCAGCACACGCTGCACCCTGTGAGAGCTGCTCAGCTCACACCCCCTCCTCCACCCCAGCCACTTCCAGATGGATTTGCACATGAAAAATGCTCTTTATCTTTGTACCAGGCATTACCTTCCCAGTGGTATTTGGAGTGTTCAATGATTTGGTGTATTGAAGCCCTATTCCTCCCTGTATTCTTCCTTCTGTGGAACTAATCATCCTTTTCCAGCCAGGAAGATTTCCTGCTCCAGGAGTTCCTGAGCAAGGAGCAGCTCTGCCTCTGCCTCCCCAGCTGCGTTAGACACCTCCCAGGTTCAGCCCCATTAACCTGCTCACAGCAGCTTGATGGATTAATGCTTACACAGACTCAGTTGGCAGCATCTAAATAAATAATTATGGCAAAGCAGCTGCAGAGGAGATGCCATGCTCCACTGCAAAGCCTGATGGCAATTCTATTTGTCCTCAAAGTTTCAGATGAAATGGCTTTGGGACAATTGGAATGAAATAATTCCAGGAGAGGGAAATCCTTGGTTCCAGGTGAATTCTGGAGCTGCTGTCAGGTGCCTCAGCTGCAGCCAGCCCTGAGTGTGGGGCAGGGAGGATCTGCAGCTCCAGGGCAGCAGCAGCACTGGGCAGAACTCGGGCTGGGACAAGAAAGGCTCATCTGGCACCACGACCATGGCTTTGGATTCTACCTGGGGATGGCCCCTCTGAAAATCACCTCTGAAACTGTGTCAGGGTCAAAACCCCACACAACTGATCAGAGCCAGAGCCAAAGCCTGCTGAACTGGACAGGAACCTTTCCAGCAACTTCAATTGGATTTAACTGATGAGAGAAGATTTTGTGACACCTGCTGTGGATCTTCATTCTCCAAAATTTCCTCTCCTCTTGGTCCCTACCCTGGCTGTAGTGATGTGGGAGCAGTGAGCAATCCTTGGAGGTAAAAATTTGAGAAATATGGAAATCAGGAGTCTGTGTTTGCTAATTGAGGGAAAACCTGGGTCCATCCTCTCTTCAATTAGCAGAGACCATCGTGCCTATAAAGAACTTATATTTTTTCCTCATTTTATATATAAATGCCAGAACAATTTGTTCTAATCCATTCCTTTACCTACATTAATTCTCCTCCTAGAACTTGTACAAGGCACTGTAATTTCATGCAGAAGCTTCTTAATAACACAAATCATCTATCCCTGTTGGAATATAAGCGGATCCATGACCTTAGAACTGTTTTGCTAAGAAATCCAGCTAGAAAACTAATTTTAAGTAAATCTACAGATGTCAAAAACCCAGATGGCTTTTCAGGATGCTAACTTAAGCTTCATTGCATAAGCAGATTAGGGCTGCCTGTTGAGCCCCACACAAGAGTAGATGGCGCTGAATCCACGGAATTACACCCAAACTCTTCACTTCCTGCTGCATCTTCCATGGAAAACTTTTGTCAGCTCCCCACGCCAGGAGCTGCTCCCAGTGAGCACCAAACCCAGGGCAGCAGCTCTGCGCCATCCCTCTGTCCCTGCGTGTCTCTGTCCTGCTGTCCCCCTGTCCTGCTGTCCCTGTGTCCCTCTGTCCCTCTATTCCTCTGTCTCTGCGTGTCTCTGTCCTGCTGTCCCTGTGTCCCTGTGTCCCTCTGTTCCTCTGTCCCTGTGTGTCTCTGTCCTGCTATCCCTGTGTCCCTGTGTCCCTCTGTTCCTGTGTCCCTGTGTGTCTCTGTCCCTCTGTCCCTGTGTCCCTGTGTCCCTCTATCCCTCTGTCCCTGTGTGTCTCTGTCCTGCTGTCCCCCTGTCCTGCTGTCCCTGTGTCCCTCTGTCCCTCTGTCCCTGTGTCCCAAGGCCACCAGCAGCTGGCCGCACTGATGGACAGAGCAATTTTTCCACCCTTCATCCACCTCAATCGCAGATGGAGGCCACGAGCCCCGTGAGCCGCTGCAATGTCTTGGCCCAGAGCTGCGGAGCGGTTTGGTGCTCGGGGCTGGCAGGATGCGCACGGGGCCGGTGTCACCATTGGTAACCGGGCTGTACCGGGCCAGCACTCGGCACGGGTGAGCCCTGGAGCGCTCGGAGATTGGTAACCGGGCTGTACCGGGTCAGCACTCGGCACGGATGAGCCCTGGAGCGCTCGGAGATTGGTAACCGGGCTGTACCGGGCCAGCACTCGGCACGGGTGAGCCCTGGAGCGCTCGGAGATTGGTAACCGGGCTGTACCTGGCCAGCACTCGGCACGGATGAGCCCTGGAGCCCCGCGGCTCGGAGATTGGTAACCGGGCTGTACCTGGCCGGCACTCGGCACGGATGAGCCCTGGAGCGCTCGGAGATTGATAACCGGGCTGTACCGGGCCAGCACTCGGCACGGGTGAGCCCTGGAGCGCTCGGAGATTGGTAACCGGGCTGTACCTGGCCAGCACTTGGCACGGATGAGCCCTGGAGCGCTCGGAGATTGGTAACCGGGCTGTACCTGGCCAGCATTCGGCACGGGTGAGCCGTGGAGCGCTCGGAGATTGGTAACCGGGCTGTACCTGGCCAGCACTCGGCACGGATGAGCCCTGGAGCGCTCGGAGATTGATAACCGAGCTGTACCTGGCCGGCACTCGGCACGGGTGAGCCCTGGAGCGCTCGGAGATTGGTACCCGGGCTGTACCGGGCCAGCACTCGGCACGGGTGAGCCCTGGAGCGCTCGGAGATTGGTAACCGGGCTGTACCGGGCCAGCACTCCACACGGATGAGCCCTGGAGCGCTCGGAGATTGGTAACCGGGCTGTACCGGGCCAGCACTGGAGCGCTCGGAGATTGGTAACCGGGCTGTACCGGGCCAGCACTCGGCACGGGTGAGCCCTGGAGCGCTCGGAGATTGATAACCGGGCTGTACCTGGCCAGCACTCGGCACGGGTGAGCCCTGGAGCCCCCGGAGCAGCGCGGATGTGAGTGCGGACAGCGGGGCACGCACTCCTGGGGACAACTGTGCTGCTCCACGGCCGTGTTGTGTAACAGCGCCCAGCCCCTGCCCCTCGGTGCCCTGAGCCCTCATTCCAGAGCGCAGCAGCTGCCTCCGAGAGGGCCCCGCTGAAATGCGGCCAGAGGGATGGAATTGTGCTTTCCCCTCCCTGCGTGCAAGCGTGTCAGCGCTGCTGACAGATGGCTCGGCCGCCTGCGCCGGGCGATTATCGAGCCGCTATTACCTTTGCAAAGTGAATCGCAACGGAAGGTTCTCTGTAATGAATCCCGCAGTGTTTGCACCCTCGCTTTGTGTCCCGCCCGTGCCGGGGAGCGGCCGGAGCGCTCGGGTGCTGATTTACAGAGCCGGAGGCAGCGCGTCCTGCGGGCACGGCGCTTTCGGCAGTCTGTGCTGCCACCTAGCCCGGCCCGGCCCGCCGAGCCCAGCCCGCACAGCTCCCAGAAAAGCGTCCCCGGGATGGGAGCCCAGCCCGGCTCCGTCTGCACAGCTCTCTCAGAAAAGCGTCCCCGGGATGGGAGCCCAGCCCGGCTCTGTCTGCACAGCTCTCCCAGAAAAGCGTCCCCGGGACCGGAGCCCAGCCCGGCTCTGTCTGCACAGCTATCCCAGAAAAGCGTCCCCGGGATGGGAGCCCAGCCCGGCTCCTCCTGCACAGCTCTCCCAGAAAAGCGTCCCCGGGATGGGAGCCCAGCCCGGCTCCTCCTGCACAGCTCTCCCAGAAAAGCATCCCCGGGATGGGAGCCCAGCCCGGCCCAGCCCGGCCCGGCTCGGCTCGGCCCGGCTCGGCCCGGCTCGGCTCGGCAGCAGCAGCCGCAGCTCGGGGCTCCGCTGCCCCCGCGCCGCTCGTACTTACGGTAGAAGACATATTCGGTGTAGCTGGACCAGACCTTGTCGTCTGTGTACTGGTTGACGAAGGAAGCCGTCACCGAGGAGTTGCAGGCCACCATGTGGAATCCACACTCGGACAACATGTCAAAAGCCCTCTCCAGGTGCTTGAACTTGAGATAAAACCTGGAGGTGTACCTTTCTGGAGCCCTGTCCGGGTCTCTGCTTTCATTCAAACTTTCTCCAAAAACCTCTTTGACCAAAGAAATCCTTCCACAAACCAAAATCCTCGGGACCCTCCTGAATTTGGCGTCGGCTTGGCTCTCCCTGCCGATAGTGCAGGAGCCGCGGTAGCCGATGGTGATGAATCCCCACTTGCGCTCCGGCGGCAGCAGCGAGGGCGGGCAGATCCTCGTGTCGCTGCCCTGGGACACCTCTTCGTAGTCACTGTGGCAATAATCGTCAGGGCTTTGCTTGCTGTCGTCGGGAGTCAGGAGCTTGACCAAGTCCGGGAGCTGGAAGTACTCAGCCTCCCTCTTGAGCCTCCCCTTCTCTGGGAAGTGGTCGGGCAGAACCACTTGCTTGTCCCTGAGATAGTCCAGAATGTAGCGGAAAAGGAAACCATCTCTGTCGATGAAGAATCTTCCCTTGGAGTCCTTGGCCAGGTCGTTGGCCGTGTCTCTCTTGGGGGTGAACATTTTCCAGAGCAGGGAGTGAGGGGTGCCCACCAAGGTGGAGTGGCGAGTGAAGTAAACCTGGCCGCCCACGTTGAGCTCCACCACCTCGGGGAAGGAGTGCAGCCCCGAGCCCTGCTCCCGAGCAGGAAGGTAAGTCCTGCAGTTGCCACTCAGAGCCATTGTAGTTTAAACTGGAAATCGGCAGCGCGGAGAAGCAGGACTATCAATCACATCAGAGGGCAGAATAAGGCTCCCGACATTAAGGAGAAACGAGGGGCGAAGGAGAAGTGAGAAAATAAAAATAGCCAAAAGGATTGTTGGATTGTTTAAAAGAAAAATCTGAATTGTCCATGAGTGACAGTGTGGCAGAAGTGGTTTATACACTGAGCCACGGAGGCTGGAGAGCAATCACCTCATGACATGCAATCACATCATCAGATCTTCCAACAAAGCCATCAAAATCAAGGTCAAGCCAAGCCTATGGCCATTCACAGGTCTGTGAAAAGGGAAACAACACAAGGCACGAATTACTCTTCTAAGCATCACAGCTGCCGCAACAGAGAAAAGCAGAGCAGTTTGTAAAGCCAAGCTAATCTGCTAAATAGGTCTCCTTTTTTTGGCAAGTTCTACGCTTCTATTTCACAAGTATTCATCAATGAAAGGGCTACATATGACTCCACTGTTTAAAAGAAACCGCACAGTTCATCTTTAAAGAAACATCTAAATTAGACATGCACACGAGGGAACGAGAACGGGGAGTCTTACCTTGGTTACAATTAACGCACAGCTCTTGTAAAGAAAACCAAAATGTCAAGACACTCAGAACACACATACAGGCACACAGGGTCCGGGCAGTGTGAATCCGATCCCAGCAAGGGACAGCAAAGGCAAGAGAAGTGCTCTTAGCAGCATCCACGGAGCTCTCAAGTGTTAAAGCGAGTCACAGGGAAGTGAACCGTGGCGGGCGGCGAGGAAACCAGTACATACAGCACGGCAGAGGGAAATAAATAAATAAATAGATAAATAAATAAAAAAATTCCCGAGTGGATGCGCGGGGCAGGGGGAGCGGGAGGGCAGCGCCCGCCCCGATGACTTGCAGAAAGCCCGCAGCCTGCGCTAGGCACTGCCGGGCTCCGGCGGCTCCCCCATGGCCCGCAGGGAGCGCGGGCACCGCCGGGGCCGCCCCGCGCCGCCGCTCCGCCCCGCTGCGCTCCGGGCTCCGGGAGCCGCTCAGCCGCACTCCGGGCTCCGCGCTCCGCCCCGCTGCGCTCCGGGCTCCGGGAGCCGCTCAGCCGCGCTCCGGGCTCCGCGCTCCGCCCCGCTGCGCTCCGGGCTCCGGGAGCCGCTCAGCCGCGCTCCGGGCTCCGGGAGCCGCTCAGCCGCGCGGGGCCGGCGGCGCGGACGGCGATGCTGATTGCATCATCTTAAAGGAGTCGGGCCGGGATGGGCGCCCGTGTGCGGGACACGGCAGCGGGCAGGGCTGCGAGCGGGCACGGCAGGGCACGGCCGGACACTGGCATGGCCGGGCACGGCCGGACACCGGCACACCGGACACGGGCACACCGGACACGGGCACGGCCGGACACCGGCACACCGGACACGGGCACACCCGGACACGGGCACGGCCGGGCACCGGCACACCGGACACCGGCACAGGCCGGCACAGGCGGGCACAGGCACAGCCGGGCACTGCCACACACGGGCACAGCCGGGCACTGCCGGGCACGGCCGGACACGGGCACAGGCGGGCAGAGGCGGGCAGAGGCGGGCACAGCAGGGCACAGCAGGGCACAGCAGCACACGGACAGTGCCGGGCAGCGCGGCAGCACCGCGGACAGAGGCGGCACCGCGGACAGCGGCAGCACCCGGACAGCGCCGCTCATCGCCTCTCCGGTTCCGCCGCCCGGGCAGCGCTCACCGGCCCCTGCTCACTGCCCGCTATTCACTGCTCGCTGCTCACTGCCCACTGCTCTCTGCTCACTGTTCACTGCTCACTGCTCACTGCCCCCTGCTCACTGCCCGCTGCCCACTGTCCACTGCTCACTGCTCACTGCCCCCTGCTCACTGCCCGCTGCCCACTGTCCACTGCCCCCTGCTCTCTGCCCCCTGCTCTCTGCCCGATGTTCTCTGCCCCCTGCTCACCGCCCCCTGCTCACCGCCCGATGCTCACTGCTCTCTGCCCGCTGCTCTCTGCCCGCTTCTCACCGCCCCCTGCTCACCGCCCGATGCTCACCGCCCGATGCTCACTGCTCACTGCCCGCTGCTCTCTGCTCACTGCCCGCTGCTCTCTGCTCACTGCTCACTGCCCGCTGCTCTCTGCTCACTGCTCTCTGCCCGATGCTCTCCGCCCCCTGCTCTCTGCCCCCTGCCCCCTGCTCACCGCCCCCTGCTCACCGCCCCCTGCTCACTGCCCGCTGCTCACCGCCCGCTCTCCCCCCCGCTCCGTCCCCTGCCCGCCCCGAACGTGCCTGTCCCGGCTCCGCGGGCTCCTCGCGGGGGTCCCGGTGCTCGCGGCCGGGCAGGACCGGGGTTCTCTCCGCCGCCGCCGCTCCTCATGTCCCCGGAGCGGGCAGGGAGGAGGAGCAGGGCCCGGGGGCGGCTCCGGCGGTGCGGAGCGCCCGCTCTGCTCGCGGTTCTCTAACGGGGGAGCCGCGGGCGGCACCGCCACCTCGTGTCCGTCCCGCTGCTCGGCCGGCACAGGGAGCGGAGCCGGGATCCCGCCGGCAGCCCAAACCCGGCACAGGAGCTCGGGAGCCTGGAGCACACCAGGGACATCCGCGGGAACGGGGCAGCACAGCCCTGTGCCAGCTCTCACCTCCTCTGGGCAAAAATACTCTACTCGGAATGATAAACATATGAGGGAAGAAAGTCTTTTACTCAAACGCTGACCTAAAGCTTTAGAGTGAAGCCTCTGTGTGATGCAGTCACCGTGCAGGGTAGATTTTGCTGGCTGCACTTAAGCTCACAGATGCACAGAATATTCTGAGTTGGAAGGGTCAAGGATCATCACACGGGGATTGAACCCACAACCTTGGTGAGTTAGCACCGTGCCCTGCAGCTCAGGCTGCACATACTTCAGTGAGACTCTTCTGAGAACATGGCCATAATATAAAACAAAACAGCCAAAAGAATAATTTTCAAGGCTAAGACAGAAAATCATTATTTGTGTACCTACAGACTTTTAAAATCAAATCTGAGGGCTGAACAGTTAATCAAAGCCTTGATTTTTACATTAATTCATTAATTCTGAAGCAACTGCTGCACTCCTGAGCAGTCTGTCCCTCACTTCAAGATCTTTCTTTGCAAACCAGCAGGATCTGGGCTAGTTGTGGCTCAGAGGAAAGCCCAAGTCCTGTGTCCTGCCCCTGTGGCTCTGCAGAGCAGCTGAAGCAGTGCGGGGCAAGTGCTCCATAACCCCTGCACAGAGGATTTCGGGATGGGATGTGAGATCACGTTCCCTTCAATGTCTTCATTACTTTTTGAAGAGCCTGGTGCAGTCGGTGCAGACAGGATTTAACATGTGCACAACAGCCAGAGGGAACAGCAGCTGCCTCTGGGAGCACAGCGCTGTCCCTGCTCAAAGCAGGGAGAATTGCATCAGCTTCTGCAAATACTTCAGCTGTCCACGCTCGCTGACATGCTGCAATCTAATTAAAATCCAATTCCACAAAGGCAGGGGTGCCATATGAATCAGTTCCCTGTCCCCAGTGAGAAGTGACAGTGCTCAAACCAGCACAGAAGGGTTTGTGATGTCCCTGTGACACAACCAAGGGGCACAGAAGGGTTTGTGATGTCCCTGGGACACAACCAAAGGGCACAGAAGGGTTTGTGATGTCCCTGTGACACAACCAAAGGGCACAGAAGGGTTTGTGATGTCCCTGTGACAACCAAAGGGCACAGAAGGGTTTGTGATGTCCCTGTGACAACCAAAGGGCACAGAAGGGTTTGTGATGTCCCTGTGACAACCAAAGGGCACAGAAGGGTTTGTGATGTCCCTGGGACAACCAAAGGGCACAGAAGGGTTTGTGATGTCCCTGGGACACAACCAAAGGGCACAGAAGGGTTTGTGATGTCCCTGGGACACAACCAGAGGGCACAGAAGGGTTTGTGATGTCCCTGGGACACAACCAAAGGGCACAGAAGGGTTTGTGATGTCCCTGGGACATAAATAAAGGGCACAGAAGGGTTTGTGATGTCCCTGAGACACAACCAAAGGGCACAGAAGGGTTTGTGATGTCCCTGGGACACAACCAGAGGGCACAGAAGGGTTTGTGATGTCCCTGGGACACAACCAGAGGGCACAGAAGGGTTTGTGATGTCCCTGGGACACAACCAGAGGGCACAGAAGGGTTTGTGATGTCCCTGGGACACAACCAGAGGGCACAGAAGGGTTCGTGATGTCCCTGGGACACAACCAGAGGGCACAGAAGGGTTCGTGATGTCCCTGTGACAACCAAAGGGCACAGAAGGGTTTGTGATGTCCCTCTGACAACCAGAGGGCACAGAAGGGTTTGTGATGTCCCTGGGACATAAATAAAGGGCACAGAAGGGTTTGTGATGTCCCTGGGACACTACCAAAGGGCACAGAAGGGTTTGTGATGTCCCTGGGACACAACCAAAGGGCACAGAAGGGTTTGTGATGTCCCTGGGACACAACCAAAGGGCACAGAAGGGTTTGTGATGTCCCTGTGACAACCAGAGGGCACAGAAGGGTTTGTGATGTCCCTGGGACATAAATAAAGGGCACAGAAGGGTTTGTGATGTCCCTGGGACACAACCAATGGGCACAGAAGGGTTTGTGATGTCCCTGGGACACAACCAAAGGGACCCTGGGGGTGGAGCTCAGCCCAGCCGCTCTGGGGCCAGGACAGCACTGAGGGATGTGCAGGTGCTCAGTGAGCAGGGACAGGAGTTCTCCAGCCACACCTGGGACTCCTGCCCAGCACCAGGCACGGACTCCGTGTCATTAGCCGGTACAGACAGCTCTAAGCTCAAAGTCTTTTTGAAACATTATCATCAGAATTGCCCTTTGAAAAGAACAAAAACCTTAGAATTTTAATCACAACAGCTTTAGAAACGCATCTGCACTTTTCAAATAATAATGAAAGCAATTCAGCACCTGCTTTTATTTCTTTACACGGGACATTCCAATCATTTCACTGTAACACAATCTGCTTTGATGAAACGACTTCAGTAGTAAAAGCATCACGTAATGCTCCCCAGCTAAATACAAGCCATGGGCCAAATCCATCTAAATGCAGCCCGGGAGAGTGAAACTTTAAAATCTGGGCCAAATGCATGGTGACCTAAATGGAAAATATGTGTCAGGACCACACCAAGGAGTAACTACAGTTCTGATGGAAGAGAAAAGCAGCATCCATCAAAGGGAGCAGAATGAAGCACTTCTGACAGATGCCTTCATAACCTTCAGCACAGGCAAGGGAAAATTTAGCCTGAGCTTAAAGTGTATGTTCCAAAAGCCCCAGCATAGCTGTGCTGAAAGCCAACCCAGGAATGCTGGGACATCATTCCCAGCTTTGAGGCCATTCCTTATGACAAAGTGCTAAACTGGCATTTCAGGAGCTCATGGAACCACTGACTTTATGGAATTTTGGTGGGGGTTAGAAATAGGTGTCAGAAAAGCAGCAGCAATGAGTGCTGGAAAGGAAGAGCAGCATTACCTGTGCCTGTGTGTGTGTGTTTGGGTAGCACCTCCCATCTCCAGAGGAAACACACAGGCTGCAAATTCGAATCAAGTCACCCACACATAGTGAGAAACGTGGAAACTGTTTATCAGCAACAACACAAGAGCTTGCAGGTGCTTGGAGAAGGAGCAATTGAAGGTAGCAGAAACTCAAGTAGCAATTCTGAGGAAAAAATACATCCAAGTTGGATTTTGGACAGAAGGTTCCACCTAAAAAGCCACATGAGGACTTTCATCACCCTGTGTGATCTTTACACACAATAGTTAAAATAAGAAAGGAAGAAAGAAGGGCAGCACTTCCAGTTCCAGGCCTGCACTTTGATTCAGGAACAACTTCAAGGTGCCTCCTAAGGATCCTCCAGCCCTGTTCCCTGTAACATTCTGTGCTTCTCAGCAGGCTCGTGTCCGAGTGCTGAGCCAGGGCACAACTCCACCAAGGCAGCGAGAAGAGGGCAGAATGGGAATGTGGCATGGCAGGAATGAGGGAATGTTTGCACTGGGGCTGCCATGAGGGCCAGGGGTTTCCCAGAGGGCAGGAACCGTGTCCTGCACTGGTGTTCACACACAGGACTGCCAATCCAGCCTCAACCCAGCAAAGAACAGAGCCTGAGACAAGCCAAGCCCAGACTGTTGCCATTCCAGCCTCTAACCTCTCCAGCAGGGCTGAGTCCTTGCCACCACCCAGCTCCAGAGACAGCTCCCTGCATCCCATCACTGAGCTCCAGAGACAGCTCCCTGCATCCCAGCACCCAGACACTGAGCTCCCTGCATCCCAGCATCCACAGACTGAGTTCCCTCCATCCCATCACCCAGAGACTGAGCTCCCTGCATCCCATCACTGAGCTCCAGAGACTGAGCTCCCTGCATCCCATCACTGAGCTCCAGAGACAGCTTCCTGCATCCCAGCACCCAGACACTGAGCTCCCTGCATCCCAGCACCAGAGACCGAGCTCCCTGCATCCCAGCACCCAGACACTGAGCTCCCTGCATCCCAGCACCCAGAGACTGAGCTCCCTGCATCCCAGCACCAGAGACCGAGCTCCCTGCATCCCAGCACCCAGACACTGAGCTCCCTGCATCCCAGCACCCAGAGACTGAGCTCCCTGCATCCCAGCACTCACAGACTGAACTCCCTGCATCCCAGCACCCAGAGACTGAGCTCCCTGCATCCCATCACCCACAGACTGAACTCCCTGCATCCCATCACTGAGCTCCCTGCATCCCATCACTGAGCTCCCTGCATCCCAGCACCCAGAGACTGAGCTCCCTGCAAGGGAAGCCAGGCAAGAGGAAGTGATGCTGAGCTAAACCAGAGATTATCCCCTGATCCAGCAGCGTGAATTACACAGTGAAATTCTCATCTGCTCAAATCCAGCAGTACGTGTGAATGGGAAGAAAAAGCGTGAGGCAACACTAAATGGCTGAGTGTCCCTGAGAAAGGATCTTCCAGCAAAGAGGGTGAGGGCCATGAAGAGAGTTTATTCACACAGTAAAGCATTACACAGATCTGCCCTTGATCTTTTATTCATAACTCCAGTGCATCGTGTATTCTCATCCCAAACAAGCAAAGGGGCAGAGCAGCTTTCCCAGCTGCTCAGGATGTGAGCACAGGCTCGGAGCAAGGCTCAAAGGGCTTTTTGCCATGGGCCATGGCTTTTTGCCATGGTGTATCAGAGAGAGGAGTCCCAGCTCCTGCACAGGAACCCTCTGCTCCTTCTGCTGAACACCAAACCCACAGCACACACACAGCACAGGCTCTGAGCCTTGCAAAAGCTGCCAGGGCGAGGGAATCATGTTCCAGTGATCTCCATATCAACCACTGCACATCAGAGAACGTTCTGGAGAATAATTGATATATGTGTGCTGACAACTCCTTTGGAATTCCATGGCCACTGTTCAACAAAGCAATGTGCTACACAGACAGCCCTGACCCTGCAAGAGAGCCAGCACGTGCAGGCAGGCAGAGACCTCATGGACACGCTGGCAGCCAAGGATTAAAACAAGACAAAAATCGCAGTTTTCAGTCCCTCTGCAAGGCACTTCCTTCCTCCCTTCCAAGTTCTGCCATAGCAAGGCCCATTTCAGCAGACATCTTCCTCCTCTGCCTTTCCTCATCCTCCCATTCCTCCAAAGTTCTTTGAATAATGCTTTTATTCTCAGCCTGATTCAAGTGATCCTGTTATTAACACTGGTGTAATTATAGTGTGCTATTTAACATTGCAGCTAAAACAAAGCTTTGGTAGCACTACCATGACACCAGCAGTGTGCAAGCCATGTACTAGGTGAGTACTTTTACGAGTACTTTTACTCTTCCCAGGCTGAAGCCATTTCAAGGTCCTTTGCAAACACAAATTCCCTGTCCAGGTGGTGTTCAAGGCCAGGTGGGGCCTGGAGCAATCTGGGCTATGGATGGGTTGAGTTTCAGGGTCCTTTCCACCCTGAAGCAGTGTGGGATTCTGGCAGTGTGTGGAAGCCCCAGTGCAGCTGGTGCCTGGTGTCTGGTGCCTCCCAGCCCTTCCCAAAGCCCCAGCAGGAGCAGTTGTGCAGCTGCAGTGCCTGCCCTCCCCTGCAGCCCAGGGCAGTGCCAGAGCAGGGCTGGGAATCCATCCTGCACCATTCCCTACAGCGGTGCTGAGATGCCTGCTGCAGGGAGAGCTCGTCAGTGAAAGCTCGACCTAAGCCTCAGGCAATCCTAATAATCGAAGCAAAACCAAACAGATTTCTTGGCACAGAGCATTTCCCCAGCAGGTCCTAATTACCCAGTGCAGTGCCTGGATTTGGGGTCCCAATTACTCAGCACAGTGCTGGGATTTGGGATCCCAATTACCCAGAGTAGTGTCTGGGATTTGAGATCCCAATTACCCAGTGCAGTGCCTGGATTTGGGATCCCAATTACCCAGAGCAGTGCCTGGATATGGGATCCCAATTACCCAGAGCAGTGTCTGGATTTGGGATCCCAATTACCCAGGTAGTGCCTGGATTTGGGATCCCAATTACCCAGTGCAGTGCCTGGATTTGGGATCCCAATTAGCCAGAGCAGTGCTGGGATTTGGGATCCCGATTACTCAGAGCAGTGCTGGGATTTGGGATCCCAATTAGCCAGAGTAGTGCTGGGATTTGGGATCCCAATTCCCCAGGCAGTGTGCTGGGATTTGGGATCCCAATTCCCCAGGCAGTGCCTGGATTTGGGATCCCAATTACCCAGAGCAGTGCCTGGATTTGGGGTCCCAATTACTCAGCACAGTGCCTGGATTTGGGATCCCACTTACTCAGTGCAGTGCCTGGATTTGGGATCCCAATTACCCAGAGCAGTGCCTGGATTTGGGATCCCGATTACCCAGTGCAGTGCTGGGATTTGGGATCTGAATTCCCCAGGTAGTGCCTGAGATTTGGGATCCCAATTACCCAGTGCAGTGCCTGGATTTGGGATCCCAATTACTCAGCACAGTGCCTGGATTTGGGATCCCAATTACTCAGTGCAGTGCTGCGATTTGGGATCTCAATTCCCCAGCACAGTGCCTGGATTTGGGATCCCAATTACCCAGAGCAGTGCCTGGGATTTGGGATCCCAATTCCCCAGCACAGTGCCTGGATTTGGGATCCCAATTCCCCTGGCAGTGCCTGGATTTGGGATCCCAATTACCCAGCACAGTGCCTGGATTTGGGATCTCAATTACCCAGTGCAGTGTCGGGATTTGGGATCCCAATTCCCCAGGCAGTGCCTGGATTTGGGATCTGAATTCCCCAGGCAGTGCCTGGATTTGGGATCCCAATTCCCCAGGCAGTGCCTGGATTTGTATCTCATTTCCCAGCCCAGTGAGCTGCAGTGAGTCGCACAGCTCAGCCGAGGCCCAGCAGATGCAGCCCGCACACTGAGCAGGTCCTGCATGAACGCTGCCATCGTCTCAGCCTTCAAACACCGATTCTCCTGAAGTGTAAATGTGCATGAAGCAGCTTAGGGCACAGGGACTGATCCCTGTTATTTGAGGCTGTAATTCCCCACTGTTACTCTGCTCAGCTCTGCACAGTGACACATTTCCCCGAGCCTGATCTCAGCAGCACCGTGCACTCTGCACGTCAGATCTGCTTTGCAGGTGAGGCTTGGAACAGGGCTGGCATTTAAATACAGTCATTTCATCAGCAGAATATTACATACACAAGTGTGTAACAAAATGACTGAAACTGTGTCCTGAGCCAAAATGAATTAAAATAAAGAACGGAATGACACACACATCCATAAACCAGGAACATGACTCCAGAATCTCCTGTGCCCCTGTGGCTGGTGCTGGGCTCCAGGAGCTGCCAGAGCTCAGAGCACATCGTGCAGGGGATGGAAACGGGTCCAGAGCTCAGAGCACATCGTGCAGGGATGGAAACGGGTCCAGAGCTCAGAGCACATCGTGCAGGGCATGGAAACGGGTCCAGCGCTCAGAGCACATCGTGCATGGATGGAAACGGGTCCAGAGCCCAGAGCACATCGTGCACAGATGGAAACGGGTCCAGAGCTCAGAGCACATCGTGCACAGATGGAAACGGGTCCAGAGCTCAGAGCACATCGTGCAGGGCATGGAAACGGGTCCAGAGCTCAGAGCACATCGTGCAGGGCATGGAAACGGGTCCAGAGCTCAGAGCACATCGTGCAGGGCATGGAAACGGGTCCAGAGCTCAGAGCACATCGTGCATGGATGGAAACGGGTCCAGAGCTCAGAGCACATCGTGTGCAGATGGAAACGGGTCCAGAGCTCAGAGCACATCGTGCATGGATGGAAACGGGTCCAGAGCTCAGAGCACATCGTGCAGGGCATGGAAACGGGTCCAGCGCTCAGAGCACATCGTGCATGGATGGAAACGGGTCCAGAGCCCAGAGCACATCGTGCACAGATGGAAACGGGTCCAGAGCTCAGAGCACATCGTGCACAGATGGAAACGGGTCCAGAGCTCAGAGCACATCGTGCAGGGCATGGAAACGGGTCCAGAGCTCAGAGCACATCGTGCAGGGCATGGAAACGGGTCCAGAGCTCAGAGCACATCGTGCAGGGCATGGAAACGGGTCCAGAGCTCAGAGCACATCGTGCATGGATGGAAACGGGTCCAGAGCTCAGAGCACATCGTGCAGGGCATGGAAACGGGTCCAGAGCCCAGAGCACATCGTGCAGGGCATGGAAACGGGTCCAGAGCTCAGAGCACATCGTGCACAGATGGAAACGGGTCCAGAGCTCAGAGCACATCGTGCAGGGCATGGAAACGGGTCCAGAGCTCAGAGCACATCGTGCAGGGCATGGAAACGGGTCCAGAGCTCAGAGCACATCGTGCAGGGCATGGAAACGGGTCCAGAGCTCAGAGCACATCGTGCATGGATGGAAACGGGTCCAGAGCTCAGAGCACATCGTGTGCAGATGGAAACGGGTCCAGAGCTCAGAGCACATCGTGCATGGATGGAAACGGGTCCAGAGCTCAGAGCACATCGTGCATGGATGGAAACGGGTCCAGAGCTCAGAGCACATCGTGTGCAGATGGAAACGGGTCCAGAGCTCAGAGCACATCGTGTGCAGATGGAAACGGGTCCAGAGCTCAGAGCACATCGTGCACGGATGGAAACGGGTCCAGAGCTCAGAGCACATCGTGCAGGGCATGGAAACGGGTCCAGAGCTCAGAGCACATCGTGCAGGGCATGGAAACGGGTCCAGAGCTCAGAGCACATCGTGCAGGGCATGGAAACGGGTCCAGAGCTCAGAGCACATCGTGCACAGATGGAAACGGGTCCAGAGCTCAGAGCACATCGTGCAGGGCATGGAAACGGGTCCAGAGCTCAGAGCACATCGTGCAGGGATGGAAACGGGTTCTGGTGTAGTTCTGAACCTTATCACCACACACCCTTCAGCGAGGTGTAAAGCAGGATAAAGCAGGAGAGGTGTAAAGCAGGATAAAGCAGGAAAGGTGTAAAGCAGGATAAAGCAGGAGAGGTGTAAAGCAGGATAAAGCAGCCGTCCTGACTCGGTCATTCAGTTTTAGCTACGCTTGCTCAGCCAGGGTTTGTCACCTCAAAGGCCACCCAAGCCAGCAAAGCGTGGTCGCTCCTGCCTGTGCTCACTTTGGGACATGAGAGAGTTAATAAATCAAATCCTACTTAACAAGCTTCTGAAGGCTGCTCAAATGCTTTCCACCAGCCCTGGGGTAAACAGTGAGTGACACTAAAAGGAGTTTCTTCGCGTGAGTGTCTTCACAGTGCCAGTCATGTTTTCCTCAATTCCCCTGTTCCCAGCTAATTCTGCAACTAATTTGGGAGGGGTGGGCCAACAACCGAGCTGTAAGAAAGCCAAGAAGATTCACAGCTGTAGCAAAGCTTTCGTGTGGCCACAGGAAAATATTTATTGTGGATATGTGAAAGGGAGTGAAGGGGCTGCGCCGGAGCCACACCGACACCATGCGGCTAAAGCGGGCCTGGAGGGAGGGACGGGATGAGGAGGGATGAGGAGGGACTGAGAGATGGGATGAGGAGGGACGGGCTGAGGGAGGGATGGGATGAGGAGGGGATGAGGAGGGACTGAGAGATGGGATGAGGAGGGACGGGCTGAGGGAGGGATGGGATGAGGAGGGGATGAGGAGGGACCGAGGGATGGGATGAGGAGGGACGGGCTGAGGAGGGACCCGAAGAGGAGGGACGGTATGAGGGAGGGATGAGGAGGGACCGAGGGACGGGATGAGGGAGGGAAGGGATGAGAGAGGGAAGGGCTGAGGAGGGGATGAGGAGGGACCGAGGGACGGGATGAGGGAGGGATGAGGAGGGGCGGGATGAGGGAGGGATGAGGAGGGGCGGGATGAGGGAGGGAAGGGACTGAGGAGGGACGGGATGAGGAAGGACGGGATGAGGGAGGGAAGAGGCTGAGAAGGGACGGGACTGAGGAGGAGCTGAGGGAGGGACGGGCTGAGGGAGGGAAGAGGCTGAGAAGGAACCGAGGGACGGGCTGAGGAGGGACTGAGGAGGGACGGGCTGAGGGAGGGAAGAGGCTGAGAAGGAACCGAGGAACGGGCTGAGGAGGGACTGAGGAGGGACGGGCTGAGGAGGGACGGGCTGAGGAGGAGCTGAGGGAGGGAAGAGGCTGAGAAGGGACCGAGGGACGGGCTGAGGGGGGATCGGGGCGGTCCCGGTCTGAGGGCCGGGCTGAGGGGGGATCGGGGCGGTCCCGGGCTGAGGGCCGGGCTGAGGGGGGATCGGGGCGGTCCCGGTCTGAGGGCCGGGCTGAGGGGGGATCGGGGCGGTCCCGGTCTGAGGGGGGATCGGGGCGGTCCCGGTCTGAGGGCCGGGCTGAGGGGGATCGGGGCGGTGCCGGTCTGAGGGCCGGGCTGAGGGGGGATCGGGGCGGTCCCGGGCTGAGGGCCGGGCTGAGGAGGGATCGGGGCGGTCCCGGTCTGAGGGCCGGGCTGAGGGGGGATCGGGGCCGTCCCGTCCCGCCCCGCGCAGGCGCGCAGCCGCGCGCGCTGTCCCGGAAGTGGAGGCGCGGCCGTGACACGTCGCAGGGGCCGCGGCGGCGGGAGCGGGGCCGGGCCGGGGCCGCAGGTGAGGCCGGGGCCGGGCCCGGGGCCGGGAGCGCGGGGCACACACGGCCCGGGGCACGGGGAGCGGGGCGGAGCGGCGGCCGGGCCGGGCCGGGCCCCGGCGCAGCGCGAGGTGGCGGGGCCGAGGGGCCGCGGCGGGGCCGAGCGGCCGCAGGGGCAGCGGCAGAGCCGCGCGGCGCCGCTTCGGGAGCGGTCCGGACCCGCCTCGCTCTTCTCTTGCACAGGGGGCGATGTCCGGGTTCGACGGCTTCAACACCGACTTCTTCCAGACCAGTTACAGCATCGAGGACCAGGCGCAGCCCTACGACTACAGCGGGCGGCCGTACAGCAAGTAACTCGTGTGGCCGGCCCGGGGCTCGGCTTGGGGACACCGCGGATCTCAGCCCGTGCCAGCCCTGCCGTGGGGACACCTCCCACTGTCCCAATTCCCAGTGTCCAGCCTGGCCTTGGGCACTGCCAGGGATCCAGGGGCTGCTCTGGGCACCTGTGCCAGCCCTGCCAGGGAACAATTCCTGCCCAAATCCCAGCCAGCCCTGCCCTCTGGCACTGGGAGCCATTCTCCTGGTCCTGACACTGCAGGCCCTTGTCCAAAGTCCCTCTGCGGCTCTCCTCTGGGCTTCCTTAGGATACTTGTGGGACAGTCTGTGTCTCCAGGAAAGCTCTGGCACTTCAGCCAGCTGCTGGTTTCTGGAACTGAGTCCCAGATGCTCTGTTTGGTGGAGAGCTGAACTCTCTGTAAATGGAGATCTGAAGTAGTTTTGTGTTGAATTCTCTGCCTGGTGGATTTCAGAGCAAGTGTTAGAAGATTGAAGGACAAGTTATGTGAATGATCTTAATTGTATGAGTGATCTGCATGTCCTTGGGAGAAGAAATACTGCTATTCTGCAGCTGCACCTCCAGTTACTCACTTGGGAACTAGAACTTAGTGTCACCTAAGGAGCCTGCAGTGTCCTGGTGGCTCCCAGGCTGCAGCAGGGAGGTGTGGTGGGTGTTCCTGTGAGCATCCAGCCTCGGGCTGAGGGTTTGGTCCCTCTGTGTGACCCCTGAGATGGATGGAGCAGCTCAGTGCCATTTGTGACCTGAACAGGATCACAGGGCTGTGCTGGGGCTGGACTCTAACACGAGCATTTTCCATAGTTAAAGATTTTGGAAGTGTTTATGGAAATCTCTGTGGTTGGACTTGGGATAGATCAGTGGCAAGAATACCTGAAGAGTTTGTTGAGGGCAGGGGGTGGCTGTGATTGGGGTTTTTGTGGAGGATGTGTGATGGGTTTGCTGTGGTGTCCTGGCTGGAAGCAGCCTTGCCTCACAGGAGGTGTTTCAGCAGCAGCTCTGGCTGTGCCCTAACGTGGGGTTGTGCTTTGCAGGCACTATGGAGGCTATGAGTACCCCCAGCAGGCTGGCTTTGTGCCCCCTGACATGATGCAGCAGCAGCAGCCCTACACAGGACAGATCTTCCAGCCCACCCAGGCCTACACTCCAGCCTCTGCACAGTCTTTTTATGGAAGCAACTTCGAGGATGAGCCTCCGCTGTTAGAAGGTAAAACTTTGCTGTGGCCCAAATCCAGAACTCCTCCTAGTTTGGGGATTAGCTGGTAGCAGTGTGCATTCCCTGCTGCTGGGAGTGCTCAGTGTGTTTGAAATTCTCATTGATTTATTTTTTTAACCTGCATTTTGGCACGTGAAATCCTTGTTCCTGTGTGAACTTCTGCAGTTGGGAGTTTGTGCTTCCTTGCTTCACACCAGCTGCTGTGTGGCAGATTAAATCAGTTCACTGGGAGTCCTGACTTTGTGACAAAACACTGAATATTCCTCTTGGTGCAAATAATAATTGTTACTGCTGCTTTGTAAAATAAGTGGCTGCAGATGCTTTGAGTTGATTCTTGGTTAGAACAGGAATGTTTCATTGCTAACAAGGAATGCTAAACACTGCAGAAATGCCTGTGTGGAGTACAGCCTGTGCAGAGTGCCAGGCTGGACATTCAGCTAAGTCTGGCTTGCTGGGGTCAGTTTCCAGCGTATTTCTGTTATTTTTCACTTCCAGACAACTGAATAAACCCTCACTGTTACTGGGTGGAGAGACAGGCATCTGTCACCTGTCCCCAGGCATGATGCCTTCCACCCCCTGGGCTTTTCAATTAAAAATATTACTTTATTTACATCAATAAAACAGGACCAGGGAACTGAAGGGACCTCTGTGAACCCAGAACTCTGTGCTTGGGCTCTTCCCTGGTCCTTCAGAAACCACCTGGGCACTTCCCAGCACCTGGAATGTGTGCAGGCAGCAGGAGGAAAGAGGGGAGGGCTCAAGTCCCTGGTGCCCATCCCAGATCTGGGGGAGATGGGAAGTGGGGAAGCAGGGAAGACAAAGAGTGGAGCAAGTGGAGCAGGCAGGAAGGGAAGGAATGAAATCCATGTTCTGTTCACTTGCAGAATTGGGGATCAATTTTGACCACATCTGGCAGAAAACACTAACGGTGCTGCACCCCCTGAAGGTGGCTGATGGCAACATCATGAACGAGACAGACCTGGCTGGGCCCATGGTGTTCTGCCTGGCCTTTGGGGCCACCCTGCTGCTGGTGAGGCACTGCCAGGGGCTGCTGGGCTGTGCTGGGACCCACTGGGCTGTGCTGGGCTGTGCTGGGACCCACTGGGCTGTGCTGGGCTGTGCTGGGACCCACTGGGCTGTGCTGGGACCCACTGGGCTGTGCTGGGACCCACTGGGCTGTGCTGGGGCCCACTGGGCTGTGCTGGGGCACTCTGGGCTGTGCTGGGACCCACTGGGCTGTGCTGGGACCCACTGGGCTGTGCTGGGGCACACTGGGCTGTGCTGGGGCACACTGGGCTGTGCTGGGGCACACTGGGCTGTGCTGGGACACACTGGGCTGTGCTGGGCTGTGCTGGGGCACTCTGGGCTGTGCTGGGACACTCTGGGCTGTGCTGGGACACTCTGGGCTGTGCTGGGACACACTGGGACCCACTGGGCTGTGCTGGGACCCACTGGGCTGTGCTGGGACCCACTGGGCTGTGCTGGGCTGTGCTGGGGCACTCTGGGCTGTGCTGGGACCCACTGGGCTGTGCTGGGCTGTGCTGGGACCCACTGGGCTGTGCTGGGCTGTGCTGGGACCCACTGGGCTGTGCTGGGACACACTGGGGCACACTGGGCTGTGCTGGGAACCACTGGGCTGTGCTGGGACACTCTGGGCTGTGCTGGGCTGTGCTGGGACCCACTGGGCTGTGCTGGGACACTCTGGGCTGTGCTGGGACACTCTGGGCTGTGCTGGGGCACACTGGGCTGTGCTGGGACCCACTGGGCTGTGCTGGGCTGTGCTGGGACACTCTGGGCTGTGCTGGGACCCACTGGGCTGTGCTGGGGCACACTGGGGCACTCTGGGCTGTACTGGGACACACTGGGCTGTGCTGGGCTGTGCTGGGACACACTGGGCTGTGCTGGGACCCACTGGGCTGTGCTGGGGCACACTGGGGCACTCTGGGCTGTACTGGGACACACTGGGGCACACTGTGCTGTGCTGGGCTGTGCTGGGACACTCTGGGCTGTGCTGGGACCCACTGGGCTGTGCTGGGACACACTGGGCTGTGCTGGGCTGTGCTGGGACACTCTGGGCTGTGCTGGGGCGCACTGGGCTGTGCTGGGACCCACTGGGACCCACTGGGCTGTGCTGGGACACTCTGCAGGAGGGGCTGCACCACTGCAGGGTCACTGCAGCTCTGGGCATTGGGGCCAGGACAGCTCATCCTTCTCATGGAGTGTCCTGAGTGGCAAGGGACCCCCAGGGAGCTCAGAGTCCAGGACAGAAGTTGGTGTGTGAGTGGCAGAGGCACTGGGGCTCTCTGTGAGCTGTGACAGGTGTGATTTCAGTGCCAGCTCACTGGAACAAACCTGCTTTCTCCCTGCTTGCATTGCTCAGTGGGGCTGGCACTGCTGCAGCCTGGTCAGTTTTTCTAACTGAGCTTAGTTGGAGTAAAACTGTGCTTTAATGACTCAGGGGTGTCAGTGATGACACAACAGCAAACAGAGCTCCTTGGCATTGAAAACTTCAGGGGTTTAATCTGCTTTAGCTTGAAATGCTTCAGGCACTGCTTTTCATTTCTGCCTCAAATTTCACGTTGCTGTGACAGTTAAAACACACTTGGGTACCAAGGGGACCTCAAGCCTACTTTAATAAGTAACTTTTATTTATGGAAAGTAGGCCAGTCAAATTAATGAACATCTTTGTAATAGATACGTTTGAATTTTATTTTCCTAAAAAATTATTTTTCCTGTCTGCTTTAAAAAAAATCCATGGAATGTGGTGAGAGGAAGTGGGCTGAGCCTGGCACAGAGGCCACAGCATGGTTGTTTCCTGAGCTGCTTGAAGAAGGAGAGCTGGGTCTAAGCACATCCAGTTTGGAAGTTGGTGCAGGGGGACAGCAGCTCAGCCTCAGCTGTTCCTGGGGTTTTCAAATTCTTCCTTGTGCCATAACTTCGTGCATTCTATCACAAATTAAAGGACTTCAGCTCTGGATTTGTCAAGAAGTTCCTGAATTAGAGTTTTGTTGTCTTTACACATCAGTTCTGTAAAGGTTATTATAGCAAGTAACCAATCAGCATGAGAAGTCCTTGATTAAACCCTGAGCAGTTGCTGGGCTGAGATCAGAGAGCAGTCAGATCAGAACCTGTTCATTGAGATCCACAGAGTCAGGAGGAATTCCAGGCTCCTGGAGCATGAGCTGTCCTGGGACTCTGGGGGGGAAACCCTCTCTGTGGGGTGGGAATGAGGGAGCTGGGGGACACTGTGCCCACTCTGCTGTGTGCCAGGCTGGGTAAATCTGCGCTGGGTGCTGGTTCTGTTCTGTGCTGGTTCCATCCTGACCCATCCTGTGCTGGTTCCATCCTGACCCATCCCGTGCTGGTTCCATTCTGTTCTGCTCCCATCCTGACCCATCCTGTCCTGGTTACATCCTGACCCATCCCATCCTGACCCTGTTCTGTTCTGGTTCCTTCCTGCTCCCATCCTGACCCATCCTGTGCTGATCCCATCCTGACCCATCCCATCCATCCCATCCATCCCACCCTGTCCCATCCTACCCATCCCACCCTGAGCAATCCCCTCCTGTCCCCCCTGACCCATCCCATCCATTCCCCCCATCCCAAATCCCATCCCAAATCCCATCCCAAATCCCATCCCAAATCCCATCCCAAATCCCATCCCAAATCCCATCCCAAATCCCATCCCAAATCCCATCCCAAATCCCATCCCAAATCCCATCCCAAATCCCATCCATTCCCCCCATCCCGAATCCCATCCCAAATCCCATCCCCCTCTGTCCCATCCCATCCATCCCCCCCTGTCCCATCCCCCCCTTGTCCCATCCATTCCCCTCTGTCCCATCCCCCCCTGTCCCATCCATCCCCCCCGTCCCATCCCCCCCGTCCCATCCCCCCCTGTCCCATCCCATCCATCCCCCCTGTCCCATCCCATCCATCCCCCCTGTCCCATTCCCCTCTGTCCCATTCCCCCCCTGTCCCATCCATCCCCCCCTGTCCCGTCCCATCCATCCCCCCCTGTCCCATCCATCCCCCCCGTCCCCTCCCATCCATCCCCCCCTGTCCCGTCCCATCCATCCCCCCCTGTCCCATCCATCCCCCCCTGTCCCATCCATCCCCCCCTGTCCCATCCATCCCCCCTGTCCCATTCCCCCCTGTCCCATCCATCCCCCCTGTCCCATTCCCCCCTGTCCCATTCCCCCCTGTCCCATCCCCCCTGTCCCATCCCCCCTGTCCCGTCCCCCCTGTCCCATTCCCCCCTGTCCCATCCCCCCTGACGTGCCGTCCCCCCCAGGCTGGCAAGATCCAGTTCGGGTACGTGTACGGGATCAGCGCCATCGGCTGCCTGGCCATGTTCTGCCTGCTGAACCTGATGAGCATCACCGGGGTGTCCTTCGGCTGCGTGGCCAGCGTGCTGGGCTACTGCCTGCTGCCCATGATCCTGCTCTCCTCCTTCGCCATCGTCTTCTCCCTGCAGTAAGTGCTGCCTGCCCCGGGCTGGGAGCTCCTGCAGGGGAGGGAGTCACCCAGGGGAGCTCCCACCTGCAGTGCTGGGCCTGTGTCATGTGAACAGGACAGCAATCTTTGTGTATTTACTGGGGAAAGGGGGTGAGTCCTGGCTTTGCCTCTGAGCTTTTGAATGCACAGACTCCCAGAGCAATCTCAGGTTTGTTTCCAGCCAGCTCTGAGTCTGACAGGTCTCAGCACCTGTCTAAAAGTAACACTTATTGAAGATGCAAATTAGGATTTTACAATGAATGATTCCTCTTGGCTCTGTGCATTTAGGGACTGAAAAGAAACAGCTTGGCACAGTTCCTTTCTCACTGCTTTGAAATTTCATATGCTCAGAGTTAATTTTGAGGAGGCTTTCTGCTGTCAGAATTGACTGATGTTGTTCTGAAATTCTAGACTCCCAGAGTGGTTTGGGTTGGAAAAGCTCCTCCAGTGCCATGGCAGGGACACCTCCCACTGTCCCAGGGGCTCCAGCCCCAATGTCCAGCCTGGCCTTGGGCACTGCCAGGATCCAGGGGCAGCCACAGCTGCTCTGTGCCAGTGCTCTCCCAGTGCTCTTAGTGGGAACATCTCATTTAATGCCCAAAGCTGAAATCCATCCCAGAAATGCCCAGCTGTGACTCCCCCAGGTGGGTGTACCCAGGGCTCACAGGAATTCTCTTCTTTCTGCCTTTGCAGGGGGGTGATGGGGATTATCCTCACGGCTGGAATTATTGGCTGGTGCAGTTTTTCTGCCTCCAAGATCTTTATCTCTGCCTTAGCCATGGAGGGCCAGCAGCTGCTCGTGGCCTATCCCTGCGCACTGTTGTACGGAGTCTTCGCCCTCATCTCCGTCTTCTGAGCAGACTCTGGGGGATCCAGGGGGCCAAAAGGAAAATCCCAGCTTGGAACATGGACTTGGACCACAAACAGCTGCAAACAACCGTCTCGTGTTGCTATCATGAAACCTAGACCTGTTTGAATCACCTGGAACAATGGGAAATGTCTCGTGTTCCCTTTTTTAGGACTTTGAATACTGTTTTCAGTGACCTGGGGAGTCCAGAGCTTTAATATGTGTTCATGCTTATCAAGTTCCTGTGATTTCTTTCCCATTCCTAGATCTTTAGAAAAAGTAACTTTCAGTTGTTTATTTGAGGGTTGTGATTTTTGTTCCTTTTGTTTTGTTTTGTTTTGTTGTGTAGGGGAGGGCCAAGGTTGCAGTTAGCAATTGGTAACTTTCTATCCAGACCAGTTCAAGGAGCTGCTGTGGATTTGGGGACCTCTGGATAAATCTGCAGGAAAGAGGAACCTGCTCCTGACCCCTCTCACCAGAAATGCACAAATGAACAAAAGTAATTCCAGTATGTCCTGTATTGTAACCAATATCCTCCAAAGCTCTCTAGTCTCAATTTTCTGTTCATTTGCTGTGAGAGTATTTCAGGATTTAAGATACTTAAATTATGAAGTAGAAAAGAGATGCTTAAAAGTGAAAGGGATGTGTAATTCTGTCACACTTGAAACATGACCACCCTGGGGTGTCTGTAGCTTTATGTTGACTGGGCTTTCTGAAGGACGTGGCAGAGGTTCCTTCCCTGCTGGGTGAGAGGAACCTCCCAGTGCTTCCAAGGAAAACACCATTTGGAAAACGTTATGCTTGTCAGTATTGTAGTTATTGTAAAGTAATTTAAGGCATATTGATTAAATTTTCCTTAAATTTTGAAAAAGGTGCTTGATTTTCCTAATCTTTATTTTTCATGTTCGCTTACTGAAATAGAAACTTTGATGTTGAAGCAAAATCACGTTTAAAATTGAATTAATTGGGTGGGTTTGGTGTTGGCTTCAGTGAGTGAAGAGCAGGAGGCAGCCCCAGTGCTGTGTCTGTGCAGATCAATGGCATTGATTGCCAATGAGCCTAATTAAACCCAGTTCCAGGACATGGAAGAGCTCCCTCAGCTGCCTGAGCAGGTCAGGTTCCAGCACTAACATTGTACTTTGGGAGCAGCTAATTCAGCTTGTGCTGCACATTCCAGAGGGAAGCTCTTAAAGCTTTGCAGTGCTTCCATAGGTACCTTCCAGGGTGATTACCTGGGTATTAAAGTGTTATAAATAATGTTTTCTTTCACCCCAGCATGAGCAAACTTCAGTGCACAGGATAAACAACTCAGTGTTGCCCTGGCAGTAGAGCTGCTGAATTTGGAGAAGCCGTAGGAAAAGGGATTTGTTTACATTTAAATGCTCCCAAGGTCAGCAGTGGGGGACACTGCAGGTTTTACTCCAGCAGTGAGGGTTGACCCAGGAGTTTCCAGGAGCATTTTGTGTTCCTCTGCAAAGCTTTTAGCAGCTTGTAGCTGAATTTCTGAGTGGTCTCTGGGGAGCAGAGAGAAGCAGCTGAGAGGAGCAGGTCAAGCACTTGACTTCTTGGAGGACTTGATAAAAACCAGTGTTATGTCTAGAGTGGTTGTCTTAAAGATCCCAAACTTCTGCTACAGTAATTAATGGGATTGACTCTTTATTGCCTTTCCAAAACCTATCCCATCAGTTTTCCTCAATGAAGTTTTGTCCTAGTTCTTGCTTCAATTTTAGTTCCATTGCAGATGATTCAATCTCCCCATCCCACAGCATGTCAGGTTCTGTTCCTGCACCAGCAAATTCCAGGGCACCCCCTGTGCCAGCCCCGTGTTTTTAATGTCACCCCTTGCAGGTCTGGAGTGCCCTGGCTCCAGGGCCAGCCCTGGGCATTGCTCTGGCTCCTCTGCAGCTGGGAGTGCCCTGGGTGAGCTGGGCTGGCACAGCCCCTGGCCCTGGGGTCACCTGCTGCAGCTCCTGTGGTGTCCCAGTTCCTGCAGCAGCACCCAGCAAGGTTTGGTACTGGCTTTATGGACTGGGGGAGTTAAAGAACTGCCCGAGCTTTGGTGCCACAGCCTGGGTGCTGCCCAGACACGGGGGCAAAGCCAGAGACCCTCTGCTGACCCCTGTGAGCCCTGGTGTTGTCCTGGTGCTGTCCTGGTGCTGTCCTGTCCCGGTTCTCTCCCGGTTCTCTCCCGGAGCTGCTGCCGAGCCGAGCCGGGCTCTGCTGTTTGCAGTCTCTCCACTGGGTGGACCTGCAGCCCTCCCGATGTGCTCCCGGCATCCTGGGCACAGCATCCCGGCATCGCTGGGGAAAAACCCTCCCAGCCCCTCGAGTCCCAGCTCTGATCCCCCCTGTCCCCAGCCCAGAGCTCTGAGTGCCACCTGCAGGGAGGGGATCTGACAGCCCTGACAGCCCCTGCTGTGTTCAGCCACCCTCTCCGTGCAGAAATCTCTGCTGGATCCGTGATGTGCACAAACACTGAGTGCCAGGATCTCCCTGCTGCACCCAGAGCTGGGCTCTGGGCAGCCCTTGGGCAGCCTTTCCCTCCTCCTGTGTCCCACACCAGCAGCAGTGACATTCCCTGGGCTCACAGCCCTGTCCCTGCCTGTCCCATTCCAGCAGTGACATTCCCTGGGCTCACAGCCCTGTCCCAACTGTGGCTGTCCCTGCCTGTCCCATTCCAGCAGTGACATTCCCTGAGCTCACAGCCCTGTCCCTGACTGTCCCTCTCCAGCAGTGACATTCCCTGGGCTCACAGCCCTGTCCCTGGCTGTCCCATTCCAGCAGTGACATTCCCTGAGCTCACAGCCCTGTCCCTGTCTGTCCCATTCCAGCAGTGCCATTCCCTGGGCTCACAGCCCTGTCCCTGGCTGTCCCATTCCAGCAGTGACATTCCCTGGGCTCACAGCCCTGTCCCAGCTCTGCCTGTCCCATTCCAGCAGTGATGGGGATGCTGCAGTGCCTGGGACCCCTCCCAGGAATGGGGAACCTTTGCTGTGTCTCATTCCTTGGATCACAGGGATTTCAGCATCTTCAGCCAGAATGCATTGATGTATTCACATGTGTGCACAGTCAGGATGACAGTTCTGACACCATGGGGTAGTTTATTTCTGTTCATTTATTTAATTATCTGCTTTAAATATCGAGGTCTGTGTGTGGGTTTTGTTGGTTTTTAAGTGCATGGGCCTCTCCTCGTTTCACTTCTTTATCCCTGGTGATTTCCCTGTCATTGCTGGATGCACCATCAGAATTAAGTTTCCAGAGTGCATATTGACAAAAGAGAAGATAATAATTACAAATGATTGATCAGTGCAAGCCCACATCATTGGATTAGTTCTTCCCTCCTTCCCACCACCGTTAATTCAGAATAAATTTGCAGCAATCAAGAGATCTTCACTCATGTGCTGATGATCTTCATGTTCTGCCTGAGCTTTAATTGAGCTTAAAAGGCCTAATTTTGCCTCAAATCTATTCTTGGTGTTGTGTCAGACCTGAATGTAGAGATGGAATTTGAAAATGATCCTCCTGCCTGCATCTTAGCTGGGATTAGTTTCCCCACCCAGTCAGTGCTTCCACAATGGGCAAGGTGGGAAATTGGGATGGGATGGGATTTGGGATGGGATAATGGGATGGGATAATGGGATGGGATGGGATGGGATGGGGATGGGGATGGGATGGGATGGGATGGGGTGGGATGGGATGGGATCAATGGGATGGGGTGGGATGGGATGGGATGGGATTTGGGATGGGATCGATGGGATGGGATGGGCTGGGATAATGGGATCCCCCCCTGCTCCTCAGATCCCCTGCCACGCCCAGGGGAGTGTCTGGAGGAAATAAAGCCACAGGGCTGGCACAGAGGTCTGGGGAGCACAGGGAGCTGTGGGGGACACTGAACACAGAGCCAGGGTCCTGGGGGAACAGCAGGGTTTGCCTTCAGCTGTCTCCCTGCTCCTGCCTCTGCACATTCCCTGTCTGCCCCCTGATTGCTGAGCAGGTGATGGAATAACCACAGAGGCCCTTTCTTGGACCTTCATTATTTTCAGAGCAAACACAGGCCCAGTTCTGGACCCTGGAGGAAAGACAGTGAAGCTGAATTTTGGAGCTGTAAAGTGCTGGCAGCAGCAAGATAACACCCATTAAAACCATCAGGCTGGAGCTCTGAAACCTCTGCAGTTTACCCAGTAATTTGTCTGGAAGGCTGTTCTGAGGGAGCTTTTTCCATGGAAACCTGCAGTGTGATCCCCCAAACAGCTCCCTGCTTCTGCCGGAGCCAGGCTCGTGTTTAGATCCCACCCAGCTCTGTTGGCCTGGTTGCCATGGCCCCGTTTTCTCTGCAGACCCTGCTGGATGGAGCAGGAGCTGGGGCTGGGCAGCCTCTCCCTCCTCCTGCAGGGAGCTGGGGCTGTGCCTGTTCCCTGGGCAATGAGCTGGGCAGGGGCGAGCTGGAGGGGCTGGAGGTGCAGGAACGCTGCCAGGCCCTGTCCAGCCCCTGTCCATCCCCTGTCCATCCTCTGTCCATCCCCTGTCCATCCTGTCCATCCCCTTTCCATCCCCTGTCCACCCCCTGTCCACCCCCTGTCCATCCTCTCTCCATCCCCTGTCCATCCCCTGTCCATCCCCTGTCCATCCCCTGTCCATCCCCTGTCCATCCTCTGTCCATCCCCTGTCCATCCTTTGTCCATCCTTTGTCCATCCGCTGTCCATCCTTTGTCCATCATGTGTCCATCCCTTGTCCATCCTTTGTCCATCCCATGTCCAGCCCGTGTCCATCCCTTGTCCATCCCCTGTCCATGCCCTGTCCATGCCCTGTCCATCCTTTGTCCATCCCCTGTCCATCCTTTGTCCATCCTCTGTCCATCCTCTGTCCATCCCTTGTCCATCCTTTGTCCATCCCCTGTCCATCCCCTGTCCATCCCCTGTCCATCCCCTGTCCATCCCTTGTCCATCCCTTGTCCATCCCTTGTCCATCCCCTGTCCATCCCCTGTCCATCCCTTGTCCATCCCCTGTCCATCCCCTGTCCATCCCTTGTCCATCCCCTCTCCATCCTGTCCATCCCCTGTCCATCCCCTGTCCATCCCCTGTCCATCCTTTGTCCATCCCCTGTCCATCCCTTGTCCATCCCCTGTCCATCCTCTGTCCATCCCCTGTCCCTCCCCTGTCCATCCCTTGTCCATCCCCTGCCCAGTCCCTCTCCCTGCAAAGATGTTGGTTAATTATTGCTGTAATTTCTGCACGCAGAGGAGGAGTGGGAAGCGTTTATTGGAGGTCACTGAGCAGGACCCAGGCCCCCAGTCCTGCTGAGAAACAACCCCAGAGTGTCTTTACCCGTTATCAGCAATTTATCTGCATGGCTCTGTGAACCAGCAATGTCTGACTGCTTTTTAATTGCTGTGCTCTCGGTCCTTGTCACTGTTTCCGAGTGCATTTCAGAGCCAGCCGGTGCCACCAGGGCTGGGGACAGAGCAGGGACCCGGCTGGGGACAGAGCGGGACCCAGCTCCGGGTGCCACCAGGGCTGGGGACAGAGCGGGGACCGGCTCCGGGTGCCACCGGGGCTGGGGACAGAGCGGGGACCGGCTCTGGGTGCCACCAGGGCTGGGGACAGAGCGGGGACCCGGCTGGGGACAGAGCGGGACCCAGCTCTGGGTGCCACTAGGTGGCAATGGGCGCATTGCGATGGGATCCGGCCGGGCTGAGGGATGGGGATGAGAGATGGGGATGCGGGATGGGGGATGTGGGATGGGGATGATGAGGGATGGGGATGATGAGGGATGGGACTGTGGGATGGGGATGCGGGATCCGCTGCCTTGGCCGGGCGCTGGAACCTGGCCGGGGCCGGGAACCGGGCAGGAACCGGGCCAGGAGCTGGGCAGGGGATGGGGCAGGGGATGAGCAGGAACCGGGCCAGGAGCTGTCCCAGGAGCTGTCCCAGGAGCTGTCCCAGGAGCTGTCCCTGGAGCTGTCCCAGGAGCTGTCCCTGGAGCTCTGCTTTGCCCTCGCTGGGTACATTCTCAGCAGATCCCTTCCCTGCTGCCGGACTCAGCTGCAGGAGGGGACAGGGAGCAGTAGAAGGGGACAGGAAGCAGCAGGAGGGGACAGGGGGTGCAGGAGGGCACAGGGGGTGCAGGAGGGGACAGGGAGCAGCAGGAGGGGACAGAGGTGGCAGGAGGGGACAGGGGGTGCAGGAGGGGACAGAGGGTGCAGGAGGGGACAGGGAGCAGCAGGAGGGGACAGGGGTGCAGGAGGGGACAGGGAGCAGCAGGAGGGGACAGGGGGAGCAGCAGGACGGGACAGGGGTGCAGGAGGGGACAGAGGTGGCAGGGCCCCAGAGCAGAGCAGGGCTGGGGCACAGCCCAGCAAACACATCCAGAGCTGGGGCTGCTGTTGGACACACTGCTGCCGTGTTTGGATCATTCACAGATCAGAGGCAGGGTGCTCTCCTCATGCTCTGACACTGTAAATGTCCCAAAGTTTCCTGCTGGTGCAGGGATTGCAGTTTCAGGGAAATGCAGGAATGGTGGCACTGTCCGTGGCTGTGCCTGCTGGCCCGGTGGGTGAGGAGGGCAGGTCCTGCAGGAGCCCAGAGCACAGCTCAGCCTGACCCGGAGCTGCAGCACTCTGCCAGCCTGGGGCACGCTGGGCCCGGCTCCTGCTCATCCTCCCAGCTCCAAACCCTGCTAAAAACCCCAGAGAGGGGTGGGGAGGATAACGGGCTCTGGCCAGCTGCCACTTCCCTTAGCAGGGAAAAGTTACTGCTGTTCCAGTGACCTCCACAGTCATTTAACCAGCTACACTTAATTATGCTGAGTAACAGAAAAAATTCCTTCTATTCTGCAAGCAAATTCCTCCTTGGTCGATGGAAAACAGAAATCCAGCGGAGCAGGAAAACGCCTGTGCCTGACAGCACTGCCTTATAATCTATTTTTAACTGAATTTCTCCATCTCCTTTGTGAAGAAATAACACTTCTTCATTGCCTCTGGCCATAATTAATGTGCTGTAACTCAAGTCCAAGAGACATATAAAACCAGACTTTAAACAGAGCATTAGCTTTCAAGCAGAGCAAATAATTTTTGGAGAAAATAATGTTTTCTATACTTAAAACTCTTTCCCCTGGTTTTCATTAAAGCCCTTCAGCTGCTCACACACAGAACGTGCCTCCCCCAGCCCTGTGCTGCTCTGAGCACGTCCTGCCCAGGGCTGTGGGCTCAGCTTTTCCCCAGGGGGGCTCACCTGCTGCCCTGCCCTGCCTGCAGGGTTTGGAAAGAACGTTTTCCTTGCACAAAGGGGGATACAGAGAGAAGAAATTTAAATGTTCAGTAATCTCAGTGCTGAGCTGGGCCCAGAGCTCCTGCTCTCAGTGACCTGGGGACAGGGCCAGGCAGCTCCTGGGAGCAAAGTCCTGCTGCAGCAGGAGAAAAGGATTTCAGACCAGGCACATTCAGAGCAGTGAAGAGCTCCTGCACAGAAATAACTGCAAGGAAACTCTCAGGGGTGCTGGAGCCTGGCAGCAGCAGCTCCCTCCAATCCTATCCCATCCCATCCCATCCCATGCCCTGCAGTCACCCCAGTCCTGGCTCAGGGGGCCACAGCAGCCAAGGTTTGCATCCTGAAGTGCCAGGGGAGGGGGTGAGGCCCTGGAGCTGGGGCAGGGTGGCACAGAGAGCCCTCCCTGCCTGCTCCTGTCCCCCTGGCCAGCACAGAGCATCCTGCCCTGCCAGCCTGCTGGGCTGGGCATGGGGACAGAGGGGCCAGGGAGGGGCCAGGGAGGGACCAGGGAGGGGCCAGGGAGGGGTCAGGGAGGGGCCAGCGAGGCTGCAGGTGTGTCTGTGCACCTGGGGGCATGGCAGAGAATAGAATAGAATAGAATAGAATAGAATAGAATAGAATAGAATAGAATAGAATAGAATAGAATAGAATAGAATAGAATAGAATAGAATAGAATAGAATAGAATAGAATAGAATAGAATAGAATAGAATAGAATAATTGAATGGAAGGGATCTACACCAATCATTTGGTTGATCTGGTTGATCTGATCTGATCATTTGGATGATTTGGTTGATGACCAATGTGTGCCCCTCCCCACAGGTGTCCCCAGTGTGTGCCCCTCCCCACAGGTGTCCCCAATGTGCCCCTCCCCACAGGTGTCCCCAGAGTGCCCATCCCCACAGGTGTCCCCCTGCCCCAGCTGTCCCACCCCCCCTGTCCTGGCTGTCAGTGCAGCCAGAGGGGCTCTGCTGTTCCCCTGAGGGTCACTCTGCTCCTGGGGACAGGTGAGAGCCTCTCTGGGCTGTGGGGGTGTCCGGGGTGCTCCTGGGGCTGTGCTGAGCCAGCCCAGAGCTCCTGGTGCTGCTGGAGCTGTTCCTGTGCTGGGATTGCTCTGCTGGGCCCAGGGCTGGAGCTGGGGGTGCCCTGGGAGGGGGAGCTCCCTCCCCTCGGGCTGTGCTGGTGCTCAGGGCTCTGCTGCACCCCACCAGGAGCCAGACTCACTTCAGGATGTGCTATGTGGTAAAATATGTTGTTATGGCAACTCAAATTCTAAGAATAGACCAAGGAGAGAAAGATGATGTATATAAAAATGACCACATTTTATTTAAATTATGAGGGGTTTTAAATGTGTTGTGTGTGAAGAATTTTGAAGTTTTTATGTGTGTGACTTGCTGTGTCTGTAACTCTGAGCCTGGAAGGGTTGAGCAGTGCAGGGATGCTTCCAGAACTGCTGGGCTGCCATCCTCACCTGGGGCAGTGCTGGGCTCCCATCCTCACCTGGGGCAGGACAGGCTCCAATCCTCACCTGGGGCAGGACAGACTCCCATCCTCACCTGGGTCAGGACAGGGCTCCAATCCTCACCTGGGGCAGGACAGGCTCCCATCCTCACCCCAGGGCTCCCATCCCCACCCCAGGGCAGGACAGGCTCCAATCCTCATCCCAGGGCACTGCTGGGCTCCAATCCTCATCCCAGGGCACTGCTGGGCTCCCATCCTCACCCCAGGGCTCCCATCCCCACCCCAGGGCAGGACAGGCTCCAATCCTCATCCCAGGGCACTGCTGGGCTCCAATCCTCACCCCAGGGCACTGCTGATCTCCCATCCCCACCCCAGGGCTCCAATCCTCACCCCAGGGCAGTGCTGATCTCCCATCCTCACCCCAGGGCAGTGCTGGGCTCCAATCCTCACCCCAGGGCACTGCTGATCTCCCATCCTCACCCCAGGGCAGTGCTGATCTCCCATCCCCACCCCAGGGCTCCAATCCTCACCCCAGGGCAGTGCTGATCTCCCATCCTCACCCCAGGGCTCCCATCCCCACCCCAGAGCACTGCTGGGCTCCCATCCTCACCCCAGAGCAGTGCTGATCTCCCATCCCCACCCCTGCCCTGGGACACAAACCCCACTTTCCTCTGCACAGCTGGGGCAGTCCTGCTCCCTCTGGAACACAAATATCTGCACCAGGGGCCCAGAGAGGAAACTCTGCTGGTACAGAGGGAGCTGTGAGTGTCAGCTGCACGGGATGTGTACGGAGAGCAGCGTTTAATTCAATAAAGAAAATGTAAATAGAAATGTGCACGGGCTCGCTGTGTGCCACGGAGGGAAGGAGCTGCCAAGGAGCAGGAGTTCCCTGCCTGGCTCCTGCTGCCAGCAGAACACATTCCCTGCCCAGGCTGAGCCTTTCCCCTGGCTGTACAGACACAGAAATAGGTGTGTGTGTGTTTACCAAGCGCTGTAATTCCTTAGGTGCTATAAATTTCGTGCCTCTTCCAAATATTTGAGCACTCCTGTGACCTTCTAACCAAAACAGGCCGAGCAAACTGTGTGCAATCTGTATGTGCAGGGGCTGTCAGCGAGAGCCAACATTTACCCAGAGCCAGCGCTGTTTACATTGCAGCTGCAGCGTGAAAAATGGTAAACGTGGGGCAGAGGGGCTGCTCCTGCTGGGGGGCCCTGGGGAAGGGAGGGGGTGGGATGGGATTTGGGATGGGATGGGATGGGATGGGATGGGATTGATGGGGTGGGATGGGATTTGGGATGGGATGGGATTTGGGATGGGATGGGATTTGGGATGGGATGGGATGGGATTTGGGATGGGATGGGATGGGATGGGATGGGGCTGTGCCCTGGGATGGGATTTGGGATGGGATGGGATTGATGGGATGGGATAATGGGATGGGATGGGATGGGATGGAATGGAGCTGTGCCCTGGGGAAGGGATGGGGCTGTGCCCTGGGATGGGATGGGATGGGATTGATGGGATGGGATAATGGGATGGGATGGGATGGGATACAGGGATGGGATACAGGGATGGGATGGGGCTGTGCCCTGGGATGGGATGGGATTTGGGATGGGATGGGATGGGGCTGTGCCCTGGGATGGATCTGTGCCCCTGGGATGGGCTGTGCCCTGGGATGGGATAGATCTGTGCCCTGGGATGGGATAGATCTGTGCCCTGGGATGGGATTTGAGATGGGATTTGAGATGGGATTTGGGATGGGATTTGGGATGGGGCTGTGCCCTGGGATGGATCTGTGCCCTGGGAAGGGATGGAGCTGTGCCCTGGGATGGGATTTGGGATGGGGCTGTGCCCTGGGATGGATCTGTGCCCCTGGGATGGATCTGTGCCCCTGGGATGGATCTGTGCCCTGGGATGGGCTGTGCCACATCCCTGAACTTCCCCTGTCCTGTCCTGTGCTCTGTGCCCTGTGCCCTGTGCTCTGTGCCCTGTGCTCTGTGCTCTGTGCCCTGTGCTCTGTGCTCTGTGCTCTGTGCTCTGTGCTCTGTGCCCTGTGCTCTGTGCTCTGTGCCCTGTGCTCTGTGCTCTGTGCTCTGTGCTCTGTGCCCTGTGCTCTGTGCTCTGTGCTCTGTGCCCTGTGCCCTGTGCTCTGCCCTGTGCCCTGTGCTCTGTGCTCTGTGCCCTGTCAGTGACCACCAAACCCCCCAGTGCCCCCAGTGCTGCTTGCTGTGACTGCCCAGGGTGAGCACCCCAGAATTATCCTGAATATAAACCAGCTTATCCTGGCTCCTGGTGTTGGGTTAAAAAGGGTGAAACCAGAGTTTTGCAGCTCCAGTGCTGCCTGTGAGGTGCTCTGAGTGCCCCCTGACCCAGGCTGGGGTGGCTGTGTGGGAGCCCCACGGGAGCTCTGGGGGTCCCTGGGATCTGGGGCTGTCCCCAAACTGTGTTTGGCTCTGCCCCTGTGCAGGAAAGAGGTGATTTCTGATGGAGAGCACTCCAGAGCCACTAAATGAGGTGTTGGAGGTGTAAAACAGGACAGACATGTAAACTGTGGGAGGAAAAGGGATCTGTGCTCCTGCCAAGGGGAGCACATCCCAGTCAGCCCAGCACTATCCATGCACTGCACTGAAACCAGGCCTGGGAAACCTGCAGCCACTGCTGCCATTCCCTGCTTTCCTTGGCCGTTCTGTTGGCTGAATCCCTACCAAGCACTGCACAAAATCCTGACTTTTACTCTAAGGGAAGTTTGCATGTGCATGGTGTTGGGTTTGCCCTTTTCTGTTGAATGTTTTGGTTTTTTTAACTATTTATCTGTATTGTTACACTTCTTCAGGCTGGTATTCTTAATCCTGGATTTCTGAGCAAGGAATTGGTGGAGAAATAAATGGGAGCTCTGTAGCAATGCCCTGCTGATCCAGAATCATCTCCCTCCCTGGGCAGGCTCTGGGCTCACAGTGACACCAGGGACAGAACACTTTGGTTCCTGCTGGGTCACCCTTCCAGCCCCATCCCTGAGAGCCAGGTTTAGGTTTAGGCTGGAGCTGGTGCCTGCAGGGCCCTGTGGTGCAGGGAAAGCCACCCTGGCTGAGGCAGCTGCCAGCAGTGCTGGCCAGCACGCTGCTGGAATTAAGCACAAATAGGCAGGAGTACATTTTGTGCATGTAGTGTCTGCTGTTGACTCAATATTTCAGCTAAACATATTTACCTGAATATTCATAGTCACTCAGAGGTGGCTGCATCTCCTGAGCTCAGCTAATCATTTAAATCCTGTAATGGCCCCGCTCTGCTCCAGCCCCCAGCGCTGCTCACTGGGTACCTTTGCCTTCCAAAAACCCCAAAGAGCAGCAGCAGCAGCCCTGGCACAGCACACAGCCCAGCCTGGCTGAGCTTCCCTTCCCAGAGGAGACCCCAGACCCGGGGTCAGCTCAGAACCCCAGCAGTGGGAGCTGGGAGTGGAGCAGAGGGCAGAGCTGGGCACTGAGCTCCCCTCTGGCAGGGTCCAGCAGGAGCAGCTGTGCTGAGGTGCTGCTGGCACCCCACTGATCCCCAGGGATTTTGGGGTTTGTCTGGGGGCTCTGGGGTCAGAGAATTAGTGCAGGGACAGGCGCTGTCCCCAGGGATGGTTGGGTGGGTTTGAAAGGGAACTGAAGCTCTTCAGAAGGCAAGAAGGAAAGCTAGAAATGAAAAACATGATAAAAGTGACCCCAACACCCAGCTGAGCTTCTCCACCTGCTGGATTCAGGAACCTGGAGAGGAGCAGGAGGAGGAGGTTGTGGTCAGGGGAGTCTTGGCTGCTTCTCCCAGGGAACAGGGACAGGAGAGGGAATGGCTCAGGCTGGGCAGGGCAGCTCAGGATGGACACAGCAGGAATTTCCCCATGGAAAGGGGGCTCAGGGATTGGAACTGCCCAGGGAGGGTTGGATCCCCATCCCTGGAGTGCCCAGGGAATTCCTGGAGGTGACACTGAGTGCTCTGGGCTGGGGACAGGCTGGGGATGGGGCAGGTCCTGGAGATTGTTCCAGCCTCAGGCACCCCAGGATCCTGATCTGTGTCCCAGGGAACAGCCCTGCAGGGAATTCCTGCTCTAGGAACAGCCCTGCAGGGAATTCCTGCTCTAGGAACAGCCCTGCAGGGAATTCCTGCCCCAAGGAACAGCCCTGCAGGGAATTCCTGCCCCAAGGAACAGCTCTGCAGGGAATTCCTGCTCTAGGAACAGCCCTGCAGGGAATTCCTGCCCCAAGGAACAGCCCTGCAGGGAATTCCTGCTCTAGGAACAGCCCTGCAGGGAATTCCTGCTCTAGGACAGCCCTGCAGGGAATTCCTGCCCCAAGGAACAGCCCTGCAGAGAATTCCTGCTCTAGGACAGCCCTGCAGGGAATTCCTGCTCTAGAACAGCCCTGCAGGGAATTCCTGCCCCTGGAACAGCCCTGCAGGGAATTCCTGCTCTAGAACAGCTCTGCAGGGAATTCCTGCCCCAAGGAACAGCTCTGCAGGGAATTCCTGCTCTAGAACAGCCCTGCAGGGAATTCCTGCTCTAGGAACAGCCCTGCAGGGAATTCCTGCTCTAGAACAGCTCTGCAGGGAATTCCTGCCCCAAGGAACAGCCCTGCAGGGAATTCCTGCTCTAGAACAGCCCTGCAGGGAATTCCTGCTCTAGAACAGCTCTGCAGGGAATTCCTGCCCCAAGGAACAGCCCTGCAGGGAATTCCTGCCCCAAGGAACAGCTCTGCAGGGAATTCCTGCCCCAAGGAACAGCCCTGCAGGGAATTCCTGCCCCAAGGAACAGCTCTGCAGGGAATTCCTGCCCCAAGGAACAGCTCTGCAGGGAATTCCTGCCCCAAGGAACAGCTCTGCAGGGAATTCCTGCTCTAGGACAGCTCTGCAGGGAATTCCTGCTCTAGGAACGGCCCTGCAGGGAATTCCTGCTCTAGGAACAGCTCTGCAGGGAATTCCTGCCCCTAGGAACAGCCCTGCAGGGAATTCCTGCCCCAGCCCAGCCCTGCAGGGAATTCCTGCTCTAGGAACAGCTCTGCAAGGAATTCCTGCTCTAGGAACAGCTCTGCAAGGAATTCCTGCTCTAGAACAGCCCTGCAGGGAATTCCTGCCCCTAGGAACAGCCCTGCAGGGAATTCCTGCTCTAGGAACAGCCCTGCAGGGAATTCCTGCTCTACTCCAGCTCTGCAGGGAATTCCTGCCCCAAGGAACAGCTCTGCAGGGAATTCCTGCCCCAGCCCAGCCCTGCAGGGAATTCCTGCCCCAGCCCAGCCCTGCAGGGAATTCCTGCCCCAGCCCAGCCCTGCAGGGAGTTCCTGCCCCTGGTCCCTGAGTGCACATCCTGGCACCCTCAGCCCCTGCCCTGCTGCTCCTGGTTTGTGTTTCCCAGCTGAGATTCCCCACGGAGGAGACCCGGGCTGGGCTCTGCTGCAGGGGATGGAGCTGGGGGTGCTGCTGTGGGCAGGGAGCACTGCTGCCTCTCCAGGACATTGATTTCCATGAATCCCTGGTGCACCTCCTGTCCTGCAAAGGCAGATTTCCTTGGCTCAGGAACAGGAGCTTCCAGGTGTGTGCCCAGACTTTCCTAGAATTTCAGAACCAGGGCTGATGAGCTGTCAAATAAACAATAATGCTGCTGTTTTAAACCTCTGTTCAGTGCTTGAATAGAGGCTGATTTCCACCGGTGCTGCTGCCTCCAATCATCCCAGCTGGACCTCAGGCCCTCCCAAACCTCAAAAGCAGAGAGAAAATTTTCATTCTTCCATCTGTAGTTAAAAGCTGGGAAAATCTTTGTGATTTCTCTCACTAATGACACTTTAGCTATTTGATTTTCCACGTTTTTACACTGGTGAGTTTATTTTTCAATCCTTGCTTTTTCACTGGCTTCATTGCAGTAATTGCTGAGGAAAATCACATTGGAGTCGATACCAAAGTGCCCCAGAGCAGAGCAGAGGGAACAGAGTGAGCCAGGGTGAGGGCAGGGCCACCATCCCCTGGGCTGAGTGCTGCTGCTGGGGGAGGCAAAATCCCAAAGCCAGGAGGGGGGGTCAGCCCCAGGCTGGGCCAGCTGTGTCTGCCTGGGGCACTGGGAACCTGCCAGGGGTGCTGTTAAATGTGAATAAACACCTGCACTGGGAACCTCCCAGGGGTGCCAGGGGTGCTGCTAAACATGAATAAACACCTGAACTGGGGAACCTCCCAGGGGTGCTGTTAAATGTAGATAAACATCTGCAGGATGGAACCTCCCAGGGGTGCCAGGGGTGCTGTTAAATGTGAATAAACACCTGCACTGGGAACCTCCCAGGGGTGCCAGGGGTGCTGTTAAACACAATAAACACCTGCACTGGGAACCTCCCAGGGGTGCCAGGGGTGCTGTTAAATGTGGATAAACACCTGCAGGGTGGAACCTCCCAGGTGTGCCAGGGGTTGTGTTAAACACAATAAACACCTGAACTGGGAACCTCCCAGGGGTGCTGTTAAATGTGAATAAACACCTGCACTGGGGGACTCTGAGGTGTGCCAGGGGTGCTGTTAAACACCAGTAAACACCTGCAGGATGGAACCTCCCAGGGGTGCCAGAGGTGCTGCTAAAACACAGATAAACACCTGCACTGGGGGAACATCTCAGGTGTGCCAGGGGTGCTGTTAAATGTGAATAAACACCTGCACTGGGAACCTCCCAGGTATGCCAGAGGTGGTGTTAAATGTGGATAAACACCTGCAGGGTGGAACCTTCCAGGTGTGCCAGGGGTGGTGTTAAACACAATAAACATCTGCACTGGGAACATCTCAGGTGTGCCAGGGGCACTGCTAAACACAAATAAACACCTGCAGGGTGGAACCTCCCAGGTGTGCCAGAGGTGCTGTAAAATGTGAATAAACACCTGTACTGGGGGAACATCTCAGGTGTGCCAGGGGCAGTGTTAAACATGAATAAACACCTGCACTGGGGAACCTCCCAGGTGTGCCAGAGGTGCTGTTAAACACAGATACACATCTGCACTGGGAACCTCCCAGGTGTGCCAGGGGTGCTGTTAAATGTGGATAAACACCTGCAGGGTGGAACCTTCCAGATGTGCCAGGGGCACTGCTAAACACAGATAAATGCAGGGTGGAACCTCCCAGGGGTGCCAGGGGTGGTGTTAAACACAATAAACATCTGCACTGGGGAACCTCCCAGGTGTGCCAGGGGCACTGCTAAACACAAATAAACACCTGCAGGGTGGAACCTCCCAGGTGTGCCAGGGGCACTGCTAAACACAAATAAACACCTGCACTGGGAACCTCCCAGGTATGCCAGAGGTGGTGTTAAATGTGGATAAACACCTGCAGGATGGAACCTCCCAGGGGTGCTGTTAAATGTGGATAAAAACCTGCACTGGGGAACATCTCAGGGGTGCTGTTAAATGTGGACAAACACCTGCACTGGGAACCTCCCAGGTGTGCCAGGGGTTGTGTTAAACACAATAAACACCTGCACTGGGAACCTCCCAAGGGTGCTGTTAAATGTGAATAAACACCTGCACTGGGAACCTCCCAGGTGTGCCAAGGGTGCTGTTAAACACAATAAACACCTGCAGGGTGTGACAATGTGGGCATCCAGGGCAGTGCCAGCTGTGGCTGAGCCCCAGGGGTGGAGGGGGCTCACCCAGCACCTCTGGAATAATCATAGCCCAGAAAAGCTGGACGGACTTGCATGTAGGTATTTCTTGGTGGCAATTTGCATTTTTCCTCATTAGCAGCTGCTTATTCTGATAAGAAAGAATAAACTTTGCCATGGAGCATCTCAAGGCTCAGCAGTCCTTAATTAACATGCTAATTGTCTCTGGAGCAGGTGGGTGCTGCTGCACATCACAGGAGGGCAGGCTGGGCTGGGGGGCTGGAGTGAAACATTTCAGCTGTGACCTTGGGGGCTTGGCTTCACCCTTCTGGTGCCAAAACAGGAACAAATCTGTGCTGGGCACCCTCGGGAGCAGCCTGGGCACTGGCTGGAGGGCAGGGCTGTCTGTCTGTGTGTCTGTCTGTCTGTCGGTGTTGGAGGAGCTCTGGGTGCACCCCTAGTCATTTTTCAGTGGTGTAAGAGCCTGGGGTCGCTCGGGGTCCATCCCTGTTCATTTTTCAGGGGTGCAGGAGCTCTGGCTCCATCCCTGCTGGTTCCCCAGGCACAGCCTGGTGCTGCTCAGGGCTCTCTGTGCCCCCTGCTCCAGCTGGGGCATCCAGAGCTGCCCAGGGCTGGGCTGGCAGGGACACTGGAGCCCATGGCAGGGACACTGGAGCCCAGGCAGGGACATGGAGCCCAGGCAGGGACATTGGAGCCCATGGCAGGGACATTGGAGCCCAGGAGGGACATTGGAGCCCATGGCAGGGACATTGGAGCCCAGGCAGGGACATGGAGCCCAGGCAGGGACATTGGAGCCCATGGCAGGGACATTGGAGCCCAGGAGGGACATTGGAGCCCATGGCAGGGACATTGGAGCCCAGGCAGGGACATGGAGCCCAGGCAGGGACATTGGAGCCCATGGCAGGGACATTGGAGCCCAGGAGGGACATTGGAGCCCATGGCAGGGACATTGGAGCCCAGGCAGGGACACCTCCCACTGCCCCAGCCCAGTGCCCAGCCCAGTGTCCAGCCCAGCCCAGTGTCCAGCCCAGTGTCCAGCCCAGCCCAGTGTCCAGCCCAGCCTTGGCCACTGCCAGGGACCCAGGGCAGCCCCATCACCAAATTTGTGTATTAGCTCAGAGCCTGTGGCTGGGGAGACAAACCAACCCCTTCTGATGGAAAATGAGGTGACTGAAACGTGCAGACAGACAAATATTCCCCTTCTGTGCAGGCTGGGATGAGCTCAGTTAAACTGTGCTCCTTGTGCTGAGGCCTGGATTTATTTCCATGTACAACCTATTCCCCAATTCTGTTCTGAATTAGCTTAAACATTTGGTAAGGTCTTCTACTGCAAATATCTAATTTCTTATTCAATATTCAGAATTCCAAATGAAATAAATGATCTGTTTACATGCATCAGTCAGGCCATCTGGTTCCATAGGAGAATTCAACAAAGAATCCACTAATTGTCATGCATGTTTATTCATCATTCTTAATTCATAATTCTTATAAATAATTAAATCAGAAGATCTTCTGCAAATAAACAAGCCAAGTGATTATTTTGAAGCTCCGACTTCCATACCTAAAAGTAAACAAAATTAATAGCTCATGTGAACATCCAAGAAAAGGAAAACATTCAATTTGGTGAGTACATAAAGCGCTGTAATTTTCTGCAACCAGCTCATCCCTTTCATCTTGCATTTAAAACCATAATTACCATTGCCAGCAGAACGTGGAGAAGGCAGCAGGAGGAGAAAACAAAGTATGGAGAGAAAGTGGGAAGGTAAATGATGGGAGGGCACCAAGAAAAGACAATTTGTCTGTGCTGTCTCCCCAGCACCACCTCTGGGTATTTATAACCCTGTGCTGGGCACAGCTGAAAGAATCAGCACAAATGTCCTTTGCTAAAGACCCTGCAGGATTAAAAATAGAGGGATGAGCGTGGTCTCTGGAGGAAATTTGGGGGCACATCTGAATAGCATCCCTGCTCCCCTGTGGCCTCTGCACTCTGGGGCTCTTCCCAGCCACTCCAAGCATTATTTCTGGAAATCAAGAGTCCTTGGGCAAATAGTGCTCTCACTGTGAGTGATTCCAGCTGGAAAATGTGATTCACTGCAGCTAAAATGTAATTTTCAGAGCAGTCATCTCTCTCCGCTTATCTTCTGGGGAAAGATCTTGGTGTGTCAGCGGGTGGAAGGGCTGGGACCCGAGAGTTTTTATCACCTCCACATCTCTCCCTGCAACCTCACTGTCTGACACAGCCATTACCTGCTCAGGACAGAGTTTGTAAAAGTGCTGGGAGCCTTTGGAGAGCACTGAGCCGGGGGTAATGCCAGCCATAAATGCACTAATGCATCCCTGCCCTCCTGCCAGACTCTCCATGGCCTCAACCTCTGCCAGCCCGCTGCAATTCCAAACCTGGTGTGTTTATTGCACAGCACAGGGCACAAACCAGCAATGACTGAGGGGCTGCCCCTCTGCTTTACTGATCTGAGTGAGCACAGCGCCACAGGCTGTTCCTGGGGGATGCTTTTGAGGGGTCTGCATGGGCACAGGGGGTTGGAATTTTTGAAATTCCGTTCAGAATGAGGCCAGTCTGAACCATCAGGTGAATGGGCTGGGCAGGGGTGCCCAGAGGAAAAAAGAAAGGGAAAAATCCATCTCATGCTTCAACCCTGACCGTGAGTGGAGGCAGAAGGAAAAAAGAAAAACAAGCAGAAAAAAACAAGAAGGAAAAAGGAGACAGGGCACTGCTGTGTGGTGCACACCAGGGAACTGGTCCCAGTTCAGGCACTGGGAGCAGCTGCTCAGGGGCACTGCAGGCACTGGTGCTGGGGCAGGGACGGTGCCACAGGGCAGGAAATCCCTGGGCTGGGGCTGCTGAGCATCATCATCATCATCCTCATCATCAATCATCCTCATCCTCATCATCCTCATCATCAATCATCCTCATCATCACCATCATCCTTCTCCTGCTCCTCCTGCCCCTGCTCTCCCACTCGGGCTCTGCTGCTCTCTGCTGCTCTGGGAGTGACTCACTCCAGCATCGTGTGGGCATTCTATTCTCTGTGGTGCTGCTGGAAAGTTCTCTCTGCAGAGGCTTGGAGCACAAACTGGAGCAGGCTCAGGCAGTGAGAGCAGGGCAGTGAGAGCAGGGCTGTGAGAGCAGGGCTGTGAGAGCAGGGCAGTGAGAGCAGGGCAGTGAGAGCAGGGCAGTGAGCAGGAGCTGCTCAAACAGCACTGGGGGATGCTGAGGCTGAGCCCCTCCTGCCCCAGCAGAGCTCCTGCACACCAGAACTGAGATCCCATCCCTGAGTTCCCATCACTGCCTTCTCCTCACTTCATTCCTCTCCAGCTGAAAAGGAGATTTTCAATGTGCTGCTGCTGGGAGCTCTGGGCACTTTCTCCAAGATTGCGACAATCCCAGAGTTTCATGGATGTGGGTGGTTTTAACTCTCCCTTGCAATGTGCCATGGAGCAGCAAAGGGAGCCAGAGCTCACATTATTTCCTTGTTACACCCTACAGGAGCTGTCATCCAAGGGGTATGTGGCTGTTGAGTTAAAATTTAGCTGAGGAGATTTCAGCAGCACTGGGGGTTTCTTTCTGTGGCTCTTACACCGATTTCTCTGGTTGTGTTTCTGAGTTTCCATCATCAGCTGCCTGCACCCTCCTCCTCAGGGCTCCAGCTCCTAATGGGACATTTTTCCTTTAAGATTTCCCTGAGGAGCAGGTTTCACTCTCAGGATTTCCAGCCTGTACTTTTCATGTCTAGAGTGTTTTCCTTCTCCCTGCCAGCTCCTGGCAAAGTGGGGAGCTTTAAAACACAAATATTTATGGACGGGACAGTGTTTGGATTAGGGGATGAAGAGTCTGGACCAGCTGCTTTGCTGATCTGGGGAAGGCTCTGAGGAGTGCTGGGTGTGCTCTGAGACACCAGCCCAGCCCTGGCTCCTCAGGGAGCAGGAGAGGCTCATTTCAGCAACAATTCCCTCATGGCAGGGGCAGGGTTGGGTCCCCATCCCTGGAGCGCCCAAGGAATTCCTGGAGGTGGCACTGAGTGCTCTGGGCTGGGGACAGGCTGGGGATGGGGCACAGCTGGCACTGGATGGGCTGGGAGGGATTTTCCAGCCTCAGTGCTGCTGGGATTTGTGATTCCACAGCTTCCTGCAGCTCTTGGCACCATCTGAGCTCCTTGGCAACGTGGCCCTGCCAGGAGGAAAGGTTATGGGTGTAGAGAATTGTGAGGGAGGGATGGACCCAGGAGCTGCTGCTGCCAGGAGCTGGGCTGGGCTCAGGGAGCTGGGCTGGGTTCAGGAGCTGAGCTGGGCTCTAGGAGCTGAGCTGGGTTCAGGAGCTGAGCTGGGCTCAAGGAGCTGGGCTGGGCTCTAGGAGCTGAGCTGGGCTGGGCTCAAGAAGCTGGGCTGGGCTCAGGAGCTGGGCTGGGCTCCAGGAGCTGAGCTGGGCTGGGCTGAGCTAGGCTCCAGGAGCTGAGCTGGGCTCTAGGAGCTGAGCTGGGCCCCAGGAGCTGGGCTGGGCTCTAGGAGCTGGGCTGGGCTCTAGGAGCTGAGCTGGGCTGGGCTGAGCTAGGCTCCAGGAGCTGGGCTGGGCTCCAGGAGCTGGGCTGGGCTCCAGGAGCTGGGCTGGGCACAAGGAGCTGGGCTGGGCTGGGCTCTAGGAGCTGGGCTGGGCTCAGGAGCTGAGCTGGACTCCAGGAGTGAGCTGAACTGAGCTGAGCTGAGCTGGGCTGGGCTCAGGAGCTGAGCTGAGCTGGGCTGGGCTCCAGGAGCTAAGCTGAGCTGAGCTGAGCTGAGCTGGGCTGGGCTCCAGGAGCTGGGCTGGGCTCAAGGAGCTGGGCTGGGCTCCAGGGGCTGGGCTCCAGGAGCTGAGCTGAGCTGAGCTGGGCTCCAGGAGCTGAGCTGGGCTCAAGGAGCTGAGCTGGGCTCAAGGAGCTGATCTGAACTGAGCTGGGCTCAGCAGGTGCCCCTGGGGCTGGGGCACAGCAGGACTCTGGACCTTGGGCAGGGAAATCATTCTTGGCCCCCTGTGCCAGCAGAACCAGACCCTCTGTGCTGCAGGAAGTGATTTGTGTTTTGTGCCTGGCAAACACAGAACCCAGCCAGGCTCTGCCAGGGCAGCACCTTTCAGCCACACTTAAAGGAACTTTCAGAAAAATAATAAAAATAATGGCCCAGCCTAATGAATGCCTGAGGAATTCTAGAAAAGGCCTCGTGACACCTGCATTAATAGCAAATGAGTTCATTATGATTAATGTCAATAAAATAAATGTCATGGCCATGAATAATGGCCTGGCCATTATTTTAAAGTGTTGCCACTGGATCTATAAAAGCTCATGAGTCAAGCCTGGGGAAGGAATTCTGCACGTTCATGTCTAAAACCTGTGAGGAATTCAAACTTTTCTGCAAAAATAGCCCCAGCATGCCAGGGGAGGCTGTGAGCTCGGAAGGACAGAGCTGCCCTGGGCTGTGCTCTGTGTTCTGTGCCTCAGAGGTGGCCTGGAGCTTTTCCCACCCAGGAATTTCTTGGTGCTTGAGGATGATTCCAGAACTGTTTGTGCTGGTTGGTGTTTGGGCTTTTATCTGGCAAGATTTTTTTTTTTTCTTTTTTAAAAAATTCTATTTGAGGGGGATTTGTCTTCTTGGCTTTCAAAGCACAGCACAAGTTTTACAAATATCACAAACTTGTCCTTACAAAAAAGAAAAGGCTAAAAATGAAAATATTTTTATTAGTGACAGGTGAAAGTAACTATTTTCAGTGGGTTTTACCTTTGCAAATCTTTTCAGCAATTTGTGAAGCCTTAGGAGAGATGCACTTTAGAATCTTGATTAAAATCTCAGCTAGAATAAAACATTTAGCAAAAAGATGTTTCCCTACTCTTCAATTGCTCCTTAATTAATCATCTTTGTTAACTGGCTAGAGGACATCCTGCTTCATTTTTCCTTTTTGGGCTGGGATAATGCATGTAAATTAATTTGGGGTTGTACAATCCAATCATAAAAAAACCCAAACAAGCTTGCTGCCACTGCTGGTGTGGTCAGGGGGAGCAGAGGGAGCAGGGGGAGCTGGGGGACAGTGACAGGCTGTGGTGGCACTGGGCTGGGACAGGGACCGTGAATTGGCCAATAAAACCAGAGGGACCTGAGGAAAGAGATTGATGGATGGATGGATGGATGATGGATGGATGGATGGATCAATTGATTGATTGATTGGTTGATTGATGGATTGATGGATTGATGGATTAATTGATTGATCAATTGATTGATGGATTGATGGATTGATGGATTGATGGATTAATTGATTGATCAATTGATTGATGGATTAATTGACTGACTGATACCTGACTCCAGGTGTTGCCACAGCAGCACAGTGAAGTCTCTCAGGTGTGTTTTGCCAGGGAGCTGAAGTCCCCAGGGGTGTCAGGAAGGTCACAGGGGACATCTGAGTAATTTCTGGAATTATTTCTATGCCCTGTCACAGAATCATTTCGGCTGTGCTGATGTGAGGTGCCATCAGCAGTGACCCTGGGGAGGTAAATCTGCAGGGTTCCATCTCACCCCTGCCAAGGTGCCCAAGGGACAGAGCTGGGGGTCTGGGCTCTCCTTCCCTGCACAAGGGGAGCTGGTGACCTTCAGGGTGTTTTAACCCTCCCAGTTCTGTCTCAGGGCTACACGAGATCATCTCACAGAAATCCCAGCCCAGAGGTGCCCAAAACCTGCAGAGCTGGGAGCAGGAGAGCCAGGAAAGGATGAGGATGGAGCCCAGCCTTGTTTTAACATCAAAACACACGTGTGCACTTTGTTGTTGCTAGGGCCTGAAACCTCCTAATTTCTGAGGAGGTGTTTAATTTATTTTCCTTTGAAATGAAAGCTGCAGCAGCAGTGACTCATGCAGCCCTGTTTGCCACAGGGGCTTTGCTCCTGGGCCGTGTTCCTGTGGATGTCTGAGCTGTCAGCAGCACTGAGGGGTTGCTGGCCTGAGGAAAGCCTTTGCTTTGGGGTTTGCACAGCACAGAGTGCAGTCCCACACTCTGCAGAGGAGCCCAGGATGAGCAGACAGTGACATTTGCACTCTGTGGTTCCACAGTGGCAATTTCTGTCCCTGATTTCTGACTCTGCAGAACACTCAGCACATCTCGAGGATGTGACACCCCCTTATCTGCTGCTGTGGTGTCTGCTGCTGCAGCAGGAGCTGGGCAGATGCAGCCAGCTGTGCGTGCCCTGCCCCCAGCCCAGGCTGGGAACCAGGGCAGGGACAGCACAGGGAACAAACATTCACGTTTCTGGGGCACTGCCAGAACTGGAGCTTGATCATTTAATCTGCCTTGAGAGTCCACACAAACATCCCCCTGCGTGCACAGGATGGATCCCGCTGCCCTGGTGCTGGGAGAGCCCCAGGAACCCACGGGCTCCCTGCAGTTATTCAGTGGGATGGCTGGCACTCAGGGCCAGGTCACACATCTCATTCCTCAGCTGCAGCATTGTAATAAATATCTCCAGTTATTGCTGATTTATGCAGCTGTCACAAACACTCCTGCCCGTGGAAATGTGCAGGAGTCACACTGAGAGCTCTGGGGAAAGCCACAGTTCTTCCCTCAGGCTGCAGCTTTGGATGAAGCAGCTCTGGGAGTCATTTGTCACCAAAGTGACAACGGTGCCACCTGTGCCGGGGTCCTGGTCACAGCTGGCAGGGCTGGTGGCACCCCAGTGTCCCTGTGTGTGTCTGTGTGTGTCTGTGTGTCCCTGTGTGTGTGCCTGTGTGTCCCTGTGTGTCCCAGTGTGTGTGTGTGTCCCAGTGTGTCCCTGTGTGTGTCCCTGTGTGTCCCTGTGTGTGCCTGTGTGTCCCTGTGTGTGTCCCTGTGTGTGCCTGTGTGTGTCTGTGTGTCCCTGTGTGTGTCTGTGTGTCCCTGTGTGTCCCAGTGTGTGTCTGTGTGTGTCTGTGTGTCCCTGTGTGTCCCAGTGTGTGTCTGTGTGTGTCTGTGTGTCCCTGTGTGTGCCAGTGTGTGTCTGTGTGTCCTTGTGTGTCCCAGTGTGTCCCTGTGTGTGTCTGTGTGTCCCTCTGTGTCTGTGTGTCCCTGTGTGTCCCTGTGTGTCCCTGTGTGTGTCTGTGTGTCCTTGTGTGTCCCAGTGTGTCCCTGTGTGTGTCTGTGTGTCCCTCTGTGTCTGTGTGTCCCTGTGTGTCCCTGTGTGTCCCTGTGTGTGTCTGTGTGTCCCTGTGTGTCTGTGTGTCCCTGTGTGTGTCCCTGTGTGTCCCTGTGTGTCCCTGTGTGTCCCAGTGTGTCCCTGAGCACAGCAGGGCAGAGCTGCAGCTCCAGCCCCGGCTCCAGTGCTGCACGAGAGCTCTGCAAGAGCAAACTGAGCTCTCCAGGCCCTCTCCTCCCCACAGCACTCTGAAATCTGGAGCAGCTTTGTGCACTCAGGGTGCCTGCCTGCCCTTACATGGTTTCTTTGCAGTTTCTGGTCACGCAAGGAGCTGCATCATTTCCAGGCAGGACTGGCAGGAGGCGGCTCTGGAGCAGCTGCAGGAAGGACACCCTTCATGGCACAGGATCCTCCCCACGGGCTGCTCTGGGCCAGCAGGACAGGGCAGATGGAGAGAAGCCCCTGCTGACCCCTGTGACCCTGCTGACCCTGTGACCCTGCTGGCCAGGCCTGGGCACAGCTTCTTTTAACATTTCTGGGACTTTGGAGCATCCCTCCCTCTGGCGCACGTGGCTGGGGACACAGGGAATGGAATGTGCCCTCACAGCCCCATCTCCAGGCTCCTTCACCTTCTCTTCAGGCTGTTCCTGCAGAGCACTCTGCACACCCACACTGCCCCAGGACCCCAAACATCAGCCAGAGCTGGCAGGGATTTGAAAAGAGCCCTGGGCTGAGGCACAGCCTGGCACCAGCTCCAGCTGCTCACAGCTCTGTGCGCCTCCTTGGGGGCTCTGGGTCACTCCTCCCGGCTTCCAGGAGCTCCTACCCAGCCAAGGCATTTTCCATGGCTCAGGGGAAGGACCTGCACTGCTCCAGGCCTGGCTTTAGGCAGCTCTGGGCTGCTGGGGAGCCCAAGAACCCCCAGCAGGTGGGGTTCCTTCAGTCCCAGCCTGGCAGAGCAGAGGGAGGCGATGGAGGATGCTGAGGATCACACCTGGGAGGGTTCTGGCTGATGGAGGATGCTGAGGATCACACCTGGGAGGGTTCTGGCTGATGGAGGATGCTGAGGATCACACCTGGGAGGGTTCTGGCTGATGGAGGATGCTGAGGATCACACCTGGGAGGGTTCTGGCTGATGGAGGATGCTGAGGATCACACCTGGGAGGGTTCTGGCTGATGGAGGATGCTGAGGATCACATCTGGGAGGGTTCTGGCTGATGGAGGATGCTGAGGATCACACCTGGGGAGGTTCTGGCTGATGGAGGATGCTGAGGATCACATCTGGGAGGGTTCTGGCTGCTCCATCCCTGCTCACCCTCTGCTCCATCCCTGCTCATCCCCTGCTCCATCCCCTGCTCCATCCCCTGCTCCAGCTCCTGCCTGGGCCATCCCAGCTCCCCCTCATCCAGGCTGGGATCAGGGACCCCAGTGTGGGTTTTGGGGTGCTCTGGGCATGGGGCAGCTGCTCCAGCCCCCCTTCCTTCCCCTTCAGCTCCCAGAGAGGCCAGCGCCTTTCCTTGTGCCTGCTCTGTACCAAACCCAGCCAAGGATGGACACCAAGTGTTTTGCTGCTGGCAAACCCTCTCCTTTCAGCTCTGCAGGGCCCTTCATGAGGTGTGATGACAGCTGAAGGTTTCTGGAGAAGGTTTGGAGGTGCTGCTGGCAGCACAGGGCAGTGTGTGAGCTCAGCCATGTGGGAGCTCCTGTCACAGGAGCTGCCCCACAGCTGGGCCAGGGAGCTCTGGGGTGGATTTTGGGAAAGGTTCTTCCCCCAGAGGTGCTGGGCAGGCTCCCCAGGGAAGGCCAGAGCTCCAGGAGAGCGGACAGCAGGGATGGCCAGGCTGGGATTGCTGGGTCTGGGGTGGCACTGGGGGATCCTGGGGTCCCTGAGCCCCAGGCACAGCCTGGCAGGGCTGGGACAGCCCCGACTGCCCCGGCCCCGCTGTGGTTTGGCTGCTGCTGGGCTGTCTAGACAAGCCTTGGAGAGAGCCATGCTCTGGTTCCCATTTGATTATGAGACAGGCTTTTTCATCTCTAATGTAAACATGCCCGAATAACAGAACTCTGCTCTGGCATTTCTTGTACAAAAGCCCCTTTTTTGGAAGGAGCCACTGGATTAATGCATTTCCATTCCCCACTACGGATATAATTTCATCTTTCCCATTTAGGCATTAGGTTTCCTGAAAAAAAAAAAAATTTAAAAAGGGTGAGGTGAAAATGCTGAGCCCCTCAGAAAGTGCTGGTGTTTAGCAAAGAGCTGCAGCTGTGCAAACACCAGGCTTAGCTTGGAACAAGTGAACTGGAATCCACCTGGTGCCTCTGAACTGGAACCCACTGGTGCAACAACTGGAATGTACTGGTGCCACTGAACTGGAATGTACTGGTGCCACTGCACTGGAACGTACTGGTGCCACTGCACTGGAATGTACTGGTGCCACTGCACTGGAACCCACTGGTGCCTCTGAACTGGAACCCACTGGTGCAACAACTGGAATGTACTGGTGCCACTGCACTGGAACCCACTGGTGCAACAACTGGAATGTACTGGTGCCACTGCACTGGAACCCACTGGTGCCTCTGAACTGGAATGTACTGGTGCCATTGCACTGGAATCCCCCTGGTGCCTCTGAACTGGAATGTACTGGTGCCACTGAACTGGAATGTACTGGTGCCATTGCACTGGAACCTACTGGTGCCTCTGAACTGGAATGTACTGGTGCCATTGCACTGGAATGTACTGGTGCCATTGCACTGGAACCCACTGGTGCCTCTGAACTGGAATGTACTGGTGCCATTGCACTGGAACCCGCTGGTGCCATTGCACTGGAATCCCCCTGTTGCCATTGCACTGGAACCCACTGGTGCCACTGCACTGGAACCCACTGGTGCCATTGCACTGGGATGGAAACAGATGATTTTTTAGGGTCTTTTCCAAGTAAAGCATTCCCTGATCCCATGGAACAGGCCAGCTGAGCAGCACAGGGTGGGCTCTGAGTGCCCCTGGCTCCAGCCAGGCCAGGCCCAGGGCAGCAGAGCCCAGGCAAACCCAGCAGAGGGTTTGGGCTGGGGGAACTGGGCTGCACAGCCAGAAATGAGAGATTTTTCATTTTGAAATGGGCTCTCTGCCAAGCACTCCAGTTGGAATTTTTCTGAAGACTTTTCTCTGCTCTTCTGCTGCCCATCCTGCTCTTGTTTGTGAAACTGGAATGGAGTTGGGTTTCAGGAGTTATTGAACAGCTCCCAGCGTGTCTTGGCCCTGGGTGAGCACACGGTAAAGCCAAGCTCAGGCACAGACAGGAATCCAGGCTGGTCAGGAGGGAGCAGCCTCACCCTGCTGCTGCTGGAGGTGGGGAGGGAGGTGATGGGGAGGGAGGTGATGGCGAGGGAGATGATGGCGAGGGAGATGATGATGGGGAGGGAGATGTCCCACCCTGTCCAGCCCCATCTGGCTCTGGGTGGGATCAGCTGCACACATCAGCACACAGTGATGCTCCCCTGCCTTTATCCAGCCTAGAATACAAAAAGAATTCTGTGTGATAGCCACAGTTCCAAACATAAAGACTTTTGTTGAGCAAGAAAGAGAAATTAAGGTGATGAAAGATCAGAATTAAAGTTTTAAAAGGTTCTGTGGTATCACTGCAGGACAAGGAGCTGTTTGGCAGCTTCCTCACCCACAACTCAGAAATTGGTGTGAGGATTGGAAAGCAGCACAACAGCAAAACTGCTGCAGGTGCTGCTCATAAAACCAGCATTTAGTTATTGGATCTTATCTGAATGGGATTTTACAATGTCTGGTACCCAGTCCTACCTGTAAGTATTGGCATGGTGCTTAAGTGATTTTTTTTTTAAATTAGATTATCTATGTTCATCCAACAAACCCCAGAAATTACAATTATTCATTGCACAGAGTCCCAGACTGGTTTGGGTTGGAAGGGACCTCAAAGATCATCCAGTGCCACCCCTGCCATGGCAGGGACACCTTGGGCACTGCCAGGGATCCAGTTTATCTATTCCTGACCACTCACAGGAAAGGATTTCAAATAATAACAATAATAACAACAACACAAAGCATTCTCATCAGCAGGGCAGGAAGTGGAGCTGTGTTCTGTAACAACAGCAATGCTCTGAGTGAGGAAATAACTCCCCAAGTGCCCTGGGGGTCTGAGTTTAATCCCTCTATTTGTATCAGCTTTAATAAGGAGATTTATATTGGCCACCAAATGTTAAAATTACCTAAACTTGAAAGGCCTGCCCATGAAATGAGTCACAATAGATTCTCCGTGGAAGTTACTGCAGCGCCAATAAGGATTAATTAAAACTCAAATGTTCTTCATTGTGTGTTAATTGAGGAATTGTTATTCAGTCAACCTTCTTGATTTTTCTCTGTGTTAAATAATCATGGCAGTATTTCACCTAGTCTCACTGTTTATTTAACCAATTAATTAAGGGAGGGGATATTCTGCATTCATTAGCATTTTAATTGGAGAATTTTATTCCCGGTGGCCTAAGCATCTACATACGCTCAGGTTTGGTGTTTAGCTTTTTATTTTTAAATGACCAGTGTTCCTGGTTGTACACACTACAGACTGCAGGAAAAAAAGCTTTCAAGTGCTCTGCACAATTGAACTTCATTAGAGCTGGAAAAGCAGGGGCCAGGTTTGCATCTCAGCTGTGCTGGTGTCACACAAAGTAATTCCCCACTAAATAATGGATCTGCCTTGATCTGCCTTGAGAGTTTGGCCCCTGCCACTTAAATAATTAGAGTGCACCTTGTGGAATGGTGTTTAACAGTTCAAAGCATTTTATTTAATGATTATTCATTTATAAAAGGTCACTTTATAATGCATTCACAGCTTAGCTGGGGCCACAAAGCTCCACAAGAGCCCTCTTGTAGGCAAAATGAGAGAGAATCACAAAATTCCCAGGTTTGTGTGGGTTTGTTCCTGGGGACCCCACTCCGGGTGACAGCAGCACTTGGCCGTCCCTGGCAGTGCCCAAGGCCAGCCTGGACAGGGCTTGGGGCAGCCTGGGCAGGGGCAGGTCCCTGGATGGGCCCTGGGGTCCCTTCCAGCCCAAACCAGCCTGGGAGTGTCAAAAAAAATCACAGATATCTGCAAATCTGAAATGGATCCAAATACTTCAACATTTCCCTTCCCCTCCCCAGGTTTTGTGCTGTCTCTCATTTTCCTTTGTGCTTTTTTTTCCAATTCCCATCTGCACTCACCCTACAAACACATTTCCCCTCCTGACTCCACCAAGCCTTTTTATTTCCTTGGGGAGATCAAGGTACAGATATCCCAAATAAAGCAAGTCCTTATCTTGCACAGAACAATATGAAAAACATAAAAAGCTTGTCCAGTATCTCTTTGTTTCTCCACACCAATGCTGAGTGATTTATAGCCACAATTCTTATTTCCCTGACATGTAAAGGGGCTTTAGATTAAAAATTGGGCAAAATGAATGTATTTTTTCTGTACAATAAAGATTGATGTGATTTTTTTTTTAAAGCCCATGTTCCAATTGATTTGACAATGAGAAAAGCTGGAGCAGCCCCTGAGGGGAGTGCTCAGCTCCCACTGGTTTTACTGCCCTGGTTGAAGCCAGGTCCCTGTGACAAACAGAAATTCAGACAGCAGGGGCTGATCCCAGGTGAGCCAATGTCCCTGGGCTGGAATTCCTCCCTCACCCCAGCACAGGGCTCAGGGCAGCCCTTCCCAGCCCTGCCTCAGCTCAGGCTCTGGGGGGAGTTTGTGTTTTGTGTTTCTTACCCTTGGTCCGTGATTTCCTCAGTGCCTGCCACCAGCTCTGGCATTAATGGCATTAATTGCATTAATTGCATTAATTGCATTAATTGCATTAATTTTCTGCATTCAATGTTCTGCAAACAACCCCAAGGGCTGCACTGAGCACCCAGAGCAGGAGAAGGGCTCGTGGCAGGCAGGGAAAGGCAAAGGGCTCAGAGAGGAGCTGGGGACAGGAATGAAGCAGAGGGAGAGCAGAGAAGGAGAGATGACAGAGTCTGGGGGGACTCTGCTGTGGGGAGTCGTGAGGGCTGAGCTGACCCTGAGTCCTGGCAGAGACCAGAGCTGACCCTTGGGCTGAATCACAACTGGAGCTTTAAAAGAAAAGGAATAAATAAATCCTGTTTCACCCCTGTCCCAGTGCCCATCCACCCAGATGTGCTCCTTGGAGACCCCTGGGCAATGCTTTCCCTAAAAACCCTCTGCCATGGAAACTGGAACAAGGCCAGGCTTTGGGTCCATCAACCTTGACAACGTCCTCTGACATTATTAGCTGAATTCATCAGCTATTAATGACAGCAAGATATAGAGGATATACCCTGCTTAGCACTGGGGAAGACTCAATTCGCTCCCAGCTCTATTTATTCATTTAGGCTAAATGGAGTTATTAAAGGTCAAGACTTCATTTCCAAAGTATCAGGTGAAAATACTTCCCAGTGTGACAAATAGAGGACACCACCTGCAATAAAAATTAAGTATTATCTTCAACAACTCCTTTGATTTTAAAAGATATCTCCTCAAAGTTTTACTTTTATTAACTCAATCCAGGTGGGGCCTGGAGAAGTGAATTTTGTGCTTAGTGCTCAGAGGAGAGGAGTGGATGCCAGTAATGAATTTGGGGACTTTGGGTTTTCAGGGAACTCAACAAGATTTCCTCAGCACGGAGTGACACAGAAAACCTGGAGCACAACACCCCCCTGAGCAGAGGGATTGCACAGGAGAGGCTGGGATTTCATTTCAGGGCTGAGATTTACCTTGAAACAGCACTGAGCACTGAGCACAAACCCCCCCTGCCCCCCAGCTCCCCCAGGAGTGTCTGCACTCGATGCCCTTTGCCTGTCAGTCCCTCCAGGAGCTTTAAGGGCTCTGCAATGCAAGGTGCAAACTGCAGTGCTGGAGCTTGATCCCAGCCTTCCCCCCAGCAGGAATTTGGGAATCCATCTGCAGCAGGGCTGTGCCAGAGCAGGGGTCACCTTTCCCTGAACCGAGCTGCAGCACCTGCCTGGGGCTGGCACTGAGTCCCCAAACCCTGCCTGGGGCTGGCACTGAGTCCCCAAACCCTGCCTGGGGCTGGCACTGAGTCCCCAAACCCTGCCTGGGGCTGGCACTGAGTCCCCAAACCCTGCCTGGGGCTGGCACTGAGTCCCCATCCCTGCCTGGGGTGGCACTGAGTCCCCATCCCTGCCTGGGGCTGGCACTGAGTCCCCAAACCCTGCCTGGGGCTGGCACTGAGTCCCCATCCCTGCCTGGGGCTGGCACTGAGTCCCCAAACCCTGCCTGGGGTGGCACTGAGTCCCCATCCCTGCCTGGGGCTGGCACTGAGTCCCCATCCCTGCCTGGGGCTGGCACTGAGTCCCCATCCCTGCCTGGGGCTGGCACTGAGTCCCTAAACCCTGCTGGGGCTGGCACTGAGTCCCCATCCCTGCCTGGGGTGGCACTGAGTCCCCAAACCTGCCTGGGGCTGGCACTGAGTCCCAAACCCTGCCTGGGCTGGCACTGAGTCCCCAAACCTGCCTGGGGTTGGCACTGAGTCCCCAAACCCTGCCTGGGGCTGGCACTGAGTCCCCAAACCCTGGTGGGGCTGGCACTGAGTCCCCAAACCCTGGTGGGGCTGGCACTGAGTCCCCAAACCCTGGTGGGGCTGGCACTGAGTCCCCAAACCCTGGTGGGGCTGGCACTGAGTCCCCAAACCTGCCTGGGGCTGGCACTGAGTCCCCAAACCCTGCCTGGGGCTGGCACTGAGTCCCCATCCCTGCCTGGGGCTGGCACTGAGTCCTCATCCCTGCTGGGGCTGGCACTGAGTCCCCAAACCCTGCCTGGGGCTGGCACTGAGTCCCCATCACTGCCTGGGGCTGGCACTGAGTCCCCATCCCTGCCTGGGCCTGGCACTGAGTCCCCAAACCCTGCCTGGGGCTGGCACTGAGTCCCCAAACCCTGCCTGGGGCTGGCACTGAGTCCCCATCACTGCCTGGGGCTGGCACTGAGTCCCCATCCCTGCCTGGGCCTGGCACTGAGTCCCCATCCCTGCTGGGGCTGGCACTGAGTCCCCAAACCCTGCCTGGGGTGACACTGGGTCCCCATCCCTGCCTGGGGCTGGCCCTGGGGAAGATTCCAGCCTTCCATGGCCCAGGAGTGTCCTGGGTTTGTGTCCTGGGTTTGTGTCCTGGCTGGATTTGGCTGCCAGCCCTCTCCAAAAGAGATGGAGACACAACAGGGGATTGATGTGGGCTTGCCAGGAGGGACCTGGCCAGGTGAGATCTCCCCAGGAGGAGCTGGGACAGTTCCAGAAGGATCCTGAGCTCATGGCTCAGGACTCTGTGGGATCCCTGGGGGAGGACAGATGGGTGTGTCAGCTGTGATCTGACAGGCAGGATTGATCTTAGTGCCACTTTCTGGTCTTGGTCCTATTTCAGACACTCAGGTAGGATTGATCTTGGTGCTCCTTTCAGTGCTGAGAAGGGGGTGGCAAGAACAGAAATGCTCCTGAGTCCCAGCTGGGCGAGGTCACTGCTCACAGCTCCTTGGGGCTCTGGGTGAGCAGCAGGAGCAGCACCCCAGGGTGCCCTGGTGCTGCACCCCAAGGTGCCCTGGTGCTGCAGTGCCCTCAGGCTCCCAGAGCACCCCAAAACCTCCCTGCTGAGCTGACACAGCCCTCAGGCTCCCAGAGCACCCCAAAACCTCCCTGCTGAGCTGACACAGCCCTCAGGATCCCCCTGTGCTGCTCTGAAACCCCAAAATGTTCCCTGGACAGTTTTTCTGGGGTTTTATGAGAAGAGCTCAGGTCCCCCGAAGGGAATGTGGAGGAATTCTGGTTTACCCTCAGCTCCTGCCCAGGGGTTCAGGGTGGTGCAGACAGGTCCCCAGCCCAGGCAGGGTCCTTGGGGAGCACAGGGCTCAGCCACTGCTCTGGGGGCTGCAGAGCAAAAGTTCCTGTGCAGATCTGCTGTGAGCACATCCAGGCATGGGGCAAAGGCAGATGTGTGTGCTGCACCAGGACAGGAGGTGCTTTAGACAGAACACAGGTCTGGGATGAGCAGGATGCCAAACCAACACAAAGGGCCCTTTGTGAGCCTTTATCCTGCAGTCTGGGGCTCTGTGCACCTCCATTCTGCTGGAGCTGTGTACTCAGCTCTGCAAACACTGTAATACAGAAATCAAGCTGTAATAACCAGATCATCTTTGTGTAGCTGCTGTTCCCATGGGGCACCCTCGGTTATTGCAGCAAGGAATTAATTTGGGCAGGAGGCTGAGGTCTGGGGCCCCAGGGGCACAACCAGGGCAAACAAAACCCGCTTCCTGCAGGGTGCACTGCGAGGATGCTGTAAATGAGGTGTGTAAATGTGAATTAATGAGGAGTCCTGGCCCAGGGGTGGCTCAGAGCAGCACAGCCCAGCTGCAGAGGCTGTCACAACATTTTCTGTTTGTTTGGAGTGTGGCTTGGCCCGGGGCAGGCAGGGCTTCCCTCGCCCTGCTTCTCTGGGCATGAGGCTGGAGCTGCAGAGCTCTCTGCACAGCAAAGCTCTGCTGATCCCCAGCTCAGCCTGGCAATTCAGAGTGCAAACTGCAGCTGTGAGAGAGTGAGAGAGCAGCAGGGACGGGGCTGAGATCCCACAGGGAGCCCAAAGCCACCCTGCAGGCTGGGTCAGGGCTGGCACTGCCTGGCTTTGATGTTCTCCTCTGGAGGGGACAAAGCCACTCACACTCCCAGGGATCCTGGATCTGTGGGGACAGAGACTTCCACAGACTGGTTAAGGTCATGTCAAAGTTTCAGTGATTAGATTTTATTGCTAAATATGAACCAACTAATATGAACCATTGCTAAAATGAACCAGCAGGTGCCTGTGCTGCAGCACAGGGCAGCACCCACACCAGGGGCTGTGGAACTGCAAAACCCAGCTTGGAACTGCAAAACCCAGCCTGGAACTGCAAAACCCAGCCTGGAACTGCACAAACCCAGCTTGGAACTGCAAAACCCAGCTTGGAACTGCACAAACTCACCTGGAACTGCACAAACCCAGCTTGGAGTGTTCCTGGGTCCTGCAGAGCCCTGGTTCCCCAGGGCCTGGGAGCCAGGGAGGCACAGCCAGGGAAAACTTGGGGTACAGACAGGGAAAATTTGGGATGGGATGGGATTTGGGATGGAATTTGGGATGGGATTTGGGATTTGGGATGGAATTTGGGATGGGATAGACCCAGTGGTGTGAGAGGGCAGAGCCCCTGGGTGTCAGAGGAACTGCCTTCTCCTCATTTGGGGATTACACTCCAATTCCTGCTCTCACATTCGGCTACGTAGTCCCTAATTAAAGTAAATAAGTGCATGAAGGACGTGTTGAAAGGTCCCTGTCTGGCTGCCAAGGGGATGTGTGAGATCACGGGCAGGTGAGGGAGCTGTGCTGGGAGTTTCCCTGTCAGTTGTGATTTCAGTGTGCTTCCCTGTGAACCAACTGGTTTGTGCAGCTGGGGAAGGAAAAATCCTGAGAGGAGCTGTGTGGGAAAACCCCCCAGCAGTGCCACACGCTGTGTCCCTGTCCTGTGTCCCTGTCCTGTGTCCTGTGTCCCTGTCCTGTGTCCCTGTCCTCTGTCCTGTGTCCTGTGTCCCTGTCCTGTGTCCTGTGTCCTGTGTCCTGTGTCCCTGTCCTGTGTCCCTGTCCTGTGTCCTGTGTCCTGTGTCCCTGTCCTGTGTCCCTGTCCTGTGTCCTGTGTCCTGTGTCCCTGTCCTGTGTCCCTGTCCTGTGTCCCTGTCCTGTGTCCTGTGTCCTGTCCTGTGTCCCTGTCCTGTGTCCCTGTCCTGTGTCCCTGTCCTGTGTCCTGTCCTGTGTCCTGTGTCCCTGTCCTGTGTCCCTGCTCCTGTGTCCTGTGTCCCTGTCCTGTGTCCCTGTCCTGTGTCCTGTGTCCTGTCCTGTGTCCCTGTCCTGTGTCCTGTCCTGTGTCCTGTGTCCTGTGTCCTGTGTCCCTGTCCTGTGTCCTGTCCTGTGTCCTGTGTCCCTGTCCTGTGTCCTGTCCTGTGTCCCTGTCCTGTGTCCTGTGTCCCTGTCCTGTGTCCCTGTCCTGTGTCCTGTGTCCCTGTCCTGTGTCCTGTCCTGTGTCCCTGTCCTGTGTCCCTGTCCTGTGTCCTGTGTCCCTGTCCTGTGTCCCTGTCCTGTATCCTCAAAATGGGACCTTTGAGAAGCTTTTCAAGGGAACATCAGTAACTTCTGAGCCTGGCAGGGTGTGACTGGTGAGACTGGGGTGCTCTCCCAGCAGCATCATGGCCTTCTGAAATGTGATTTTAAATGTGACTTCTGCCCTGGCCCTGACCTCGGGGCTTCCATGGCTCTGCTGCCATTGATTTTCAGCCTTGTTACTGGTTTGCTTTGGTATCACATGTACAATGGAAACATTGAACAATTAAAGGCATGAGGACAATTTAGGGACTCTCAAAAAAGGGCTTTGGAGGAAGCCCTGGCCATTCCCTGGCCATTCCCCTGGTCATTCCCCTGTCTCAGCCCCTGCCCATTCCCCTGGAGATATCCCTGCCATTCCCCTGACCATTCCCCTGGCTGTGTCCCTGCCCATTCCCTGCCCATTCCCCTGCCCATTCCCTGCCCATTCCCCTGCCCATTCCCTGCCCATTCCCTGCCCATTCCCTGCCCATCCCCTGCCCATTCCCTGCCCATTCCCTGCCCATTCCCTGCCCATCCCCTGCCCATCCCCTGCCCATCCCCTGGCTGTGTCCCTGCCCATTCCCTGCCATTCCCTGACCATTCCCTGCCCATTCCCTGCCCATTCCCTGCCCATCCCCTGCCCATTCCCCTGGCTGTGTCCCTGCCCATTCCCTGCCCATTCCCCTGCCCATTCCCTGCCCATTCCCTGCCCATTCCCTGCCCATTCCCTGCCCATCCCCTGCCCATTCCCTGCCCATTCCCTGCCCATTCCCTGCCCATTCCCCTGCCCATTCCCTGCCCATTCCCTGCCCATGCCCTGCCCATTCCCTGCCCATTCCCTGCCCATTCCCCTGCCCATTCCCCGCCCATTCCCCTGGTCACTCCCCTGACCATTCCCTGCCCATTCCCCTGGCTGTGTCCCTGACCATTCCCTGCCCATTCCCTGCCCATTCTCTGCCCATTCCCCTGCCCATTCCCTGGGCATTCCCCTGCCCATTCCCTGCCCATTCCCTGCCCATTCCCTGCCCATTCCCCTGGTCACTCCCCTGACCATTCCCTGCCCATTCCCCTGGCTGTGTCCCTGCCCATCCCCTGCCCATTCCCCTGCCCATTCCCTGCCCATTCCCTGCCCATTCCCTGGCCATGTCCCTGCCCATTCCCTGCCCATTCCCTGCCCATTCCCCTGGATATATCCCTGGCCATTCCCCTGACCATTCCCTGCCCATTCCCTGCCCATTCCCTGCCCATCCCCTGCCCATTCCCTGCCCATTCCCTGCCCATTCCCTGCCCTGCAGAGCCCCAGGGCCGCAGGGAAGGCAGCAGAGGGGCTGAGGTGCTGCAGCAAACCCCAAATCCAGGGACATTCCCAGAATGGGTGAGGCAGAGCTCGTGTCCCACAGCAAGGAGGGGATGTGACACCGAGGGACGACGAGGGATCTGCATCTGCAGTGCCCAAACTCCCAGAACTTTCTCCCCAGTGGTTCCTGTTTGCTCCTGGGTTGCTGGGGCTGGGAGCAGTTCAGGCTTGGCAGATCAGAGCAGTTGTCATCTCATTTTCGAGTGCTTCAGTGCTGTGTAATCTTGGCAAGAGGAAGGTGCTGAAGGGGGTCTGTTCTTGAGTTTCCAATTCTTGCCTTTCCAGTGTCGATGAAACAAGAAAATCTCCTGCAAGCCTCTTCTTGTTGGATTCTTCAGTCCTATTTCAAGATCAAATGGGCTTTGAAACAGGTCTGGATAAGCTCAGACTTAATCTGCTTGGAAGGAACAGATTGGGCAAGAGGCACCTGTGATCTGGCCAGAAGAGAACTGCTCCTGCTCCTGCTGGACAGCCTGGGATATCCTGGGACAGTTTGGGACAGTTTGGGACAGCCTGGGAGAGCCTGGGACAGCCTGGGACAGCCTGGATATCCTGGGACAGCCTGGGACAGTTTGGGAGAGCCTGGATATCCTGAGACAGCCTGGGGTATCCTGGGATATCCTGGGACAGCCTGGGACATCCTGGGATATCCTGGGACATCCTGGGACAGTTTGGGAGAGCCTGGGACAGCCTGGATATCCTGAGACAGCCTGGGACAGCCTGAGACAGCCTGGGATATCCTGGGATATCCTGGGACAGCCTGGGAGAGCCTGGGACATCCTGGGATATCCTGGGACAGCCTGGGACATCCTGGGACAGCCTGGGATATCCTGGGATATCCTGGGACAGCCTGGGATAGTCTGGGACAGCCTGGGACAGCCTGGGATAGTCTGGGACAGCCTGGGATATCCTGGGATATCCTGGGACAGCCTGGGATATCCTGGGACAGCCTGGGATAGTCTGGGACAGCCTGGGACAGCCTGGGACAGCCTGGGATATCCTGGGACAGCCTGGGACAGCCTGGGACATCCTGGGATATCCTGGGACAGCCTGGGACAGCCTGGGACAGCCTGGCCATTGCTGCTCTGGCTGGAGCTCTGCACTGCTCTGCATTTCCTGCTCTAATACCTGAGAGGCACGGACGTTATTGGGGCTAATTAGAATTGGGAGAGAACTGATTGTTCATCAGAGAGGGGGAAATGTTCCGTGCAGCCTGGGCTTGCTGCAGCTATTTCACATAATTAAGCAATTCCACATCTTGGCATTTTATTGCTCTTGTTATCGTTGCACTTTGTTAATAAGTTTTTAATTGCAAATCATCTCTGTGCCACGATGCCACTGTGTTTACTGATCAGCAGAAATGCCACCAGCAGCAGCCTGTGCCAAGCCTTGCCCAGGATTGCTGCCACCCTCTCCCAGGGCATCAGAATGTCTCCAGGTCACCTGAAAGGAGCTGATTCCTGGTTAACAGGTTCTGGGCAGCACAGCTCCTTGGCTGAGCCTCCAGGAGCAGGGAAGAGACTTCCGAGGCCAAAAGAATTTTATTTGTGTGTTGTAGAGCAGGAGTTTATCTGAGCTCTGTTTGTGTCCTGCCCTACTGGGCACCCCAGCCTGGGAAAGGTTCAGAGTTAAATTCACAATTCCCTGTGCAGGGTTCTGCCAGGCTGAGTGACAGACATATCCCAAAATTGGTGTTATTTGTTTGTTTGTTTGTTTGTTTGCAAGGGGGTGTCCAGGCTGAACAGCTGAAAAACATCTGCTTTGTGCCACAAGGAAAGAGTCAAAAAGCTGAAGTGCTCTTAAAATCCCAAATTTTCCCCTGCAGGACAGATGGACAAGCCTGGATTCATTTAAAAACTCATTTATTCTATAATCCATGAAGGGAATGTGTGAATATCTATTCAATCTCAGGTGGGAAGTTTCAATTCAAGAGAATAAAACCTGTTTGGGACTTAAGCTAGCAGTTATTTTCATTTTAAGAAAAGGGGATAAAACTTTCAGAAAACCCCAATGAGGCTTGTATTTTTTTAGAGAGGAGTTCAGCTTTTGAGGTTTTTTTAAAAATATGCAGAAATCTATTTTAAAATGGTTTACTTCCAGAATTTAAACGGATTTATCTATCAGCCAGTGCCTGAAACAAAAAAGAATTCCAACGTTTGATGTGAAATAAAGAATTTAATTCAAATTAAAATAGAATTAATGACCCAGCAGTGGTGAGAATTGCAACCCCAGGAAAGCAGAGGGGTCCCTGCCCAAAGCCCCGGGGTTGATTGTGAGCAGCTCGTTGATTGCTGGTTGGTCAGCAGGGAGCAGCAGTCGGGGTTGGGATTTCTCTGACCCTGGAGCTGACAGAGCACTCAGGGACACCTGGATTTTGGTCCTGAGCTGTTGATTTCTCCCTGAGCTCTGGAGCAAACATTTATCCCTCGTGGTGAAGTGAGTGCAGCTGTGAAATGTTAAACATCCCCTGGGAGTCTGGCGGCTCCTCTGCAGGCTCAGCCTCCTCCTGTGCTGCTGCCTGGCTTGATGGGGCACCCTGGTACCTGGAGCTCACCTTGAACTCACCTCCAAAAGCTTTACAAGCAAATAGAATGGCTCCAGTTTTAGATGAAGTGCCTGTTTCTGTCCCAGCTTTGGGACTTCTTGTGCTCCAAGTGCCTCCATCCCCTGGGGGTGAGTTCCAGCCCCCTGAATTTCCAATTCCCCACAATTTCCAATTCCCCCCAATTTCCAATTTCCCCACAATTTCCAATTGTGCTGAGCTCTCCAAGTGTCCCCTGGCTGCAGAGCTCCTTTATCTGTCCTCTCAGCCATCTCTTAGCTGCATTTTCCCACTTCACAGCTGCCCAAGATTGTGTACAAATAAATGTTGGCGTTACCTGAGCCCTGCAGAGGCTGAGTGTGCTTGGCCTCGGTGCCCAGGCACCACTGCCTTGGTGTCCCCCTGAAT